>NC_080568.1:1217500-2417500 GCF_030253575.1 Rhododendron vialii | reverse complement strand
AGTCTCCCTGAAGCTAGCCATTCACAGGGCCAGCCGAAAATTGAATTCCAGATTTCTCCGAATTTTCATCCGCACTCACTTCCAGAGTATCATGATGTTTTAACCAATGGTGCTCCCTACAACTCTCCGGGTATTTCTGCAAATATTAGTGTCAGGCCATCCGAAAGAATTGAGAACCGCCAGTTTTGTAGAGTAAGCTCAAACGGTCATCCACTTGAACTGAGCGATGCTGGTAAGTGCTATGGACAATAAGGTACCTTTGTTTTTACTTTATTTTCTACATTTGTTTCAGCTGCTTCGGTGGCTGGTGAAGCCATGTCAGACCATCTAAGAGCTCAGATACAGGAGTGGGACGCGGACATAAAACGACACCAACACTTTATTGCTCAAAAAATTAGGACACAGACACAATGGGGGATTCATTGAAACAAAAGTAGATCTGTATTATAGATATAGATGATTTCATTTACAAGTTAAAATCATTTTCTATAGAATAGTAATATGAAGATATAGTTTGACAATTACTAAGTACTCATGAACTAACTGTCCATGATAATTTTAGCTCTGAGCCATATGCGTCCTTGAAGTGTCCCCATCGTGTCCCCAGCATTTGCCACAGAAATAATAGAATAAGAAAATCAAACAGTTATTTAGGCATGTCCGACCCATGACTAGAGCATGTCGTGTCATGCGTGACTCGTGTCGAACTTGGATACTTCAGGCCATTAGATTTGTCCGGGCTTCTTACCATACTTCAACTGTAATCTACAAGATAAAAAATACTCCTATTAGGAAGAGATTATTATGAAAGCACATTCTAATTTTGACGGTATTTTTTTTGTTTCAGTATTTGTTTCTTCTGGGAATGGGAGCTGTTCTCCTGGACATCATTACATGTGGAGTAATGCGCATCACCCTCAGCCTCAAGGCATGATGTGGCCAAACTCACCAACTTTTGTCAACGCCGCTTGTACTGCTCATCCCCCTAATGCAATTCCCAGAACACCATCTCATATGTTGAACCCGCTATTACCCACAAATAACATCCATGTGGGGTCAGCACCATCTGTGAATCCTTCTCTCTGGGACAGACGACACAATTATTCTGGAAAATCCCCCAATGAAACCAGCTTTCATCCAGGTTCTCTTGGGAACATGAGAATTTCCAACTCGCCGCATCATTTGGATTTTGTTTCCCAAAACATGTTTCCTCATGTCGGTGGAAACTGCATCGACCTGTCTATTCCGTCCAAAAATGTTGGATTGCACTCCCCTCATCTAATGTTTCCTGGGAGAGGCCAAATGAGTCCTGTGACGAGTCCATTTGAATCTCCCAATGAATGGGCTAGAAGTCGTAGAAATGAAGGCAGTTCCAATCAAGCTGACAGCAAGAAACTGTTTGATCTGGACATTGAACGCATAGGGCGAGGTCAAGACAACCGGACAACACTTATGATAAAGAATATCCCTAACAAGTATGTTTTAGTTTTCTAACCATGTGTTCTTTTTTCTTCTGTTAGTCGTTTCTAGCGTCATTTTATCTTTGAAAATAGTTACACCTTCCACCCCAAAATGTAATAGTCATAATCTTGCTGCAAATTAAACTACAACTTGACCACGATTAATACCATGCCCCACATAAAGGCAGAAGCTGCAGAACTAGAATCCTACACTACCTAGACCTCTACTAAGCATGCCATGTTATATACAACGTGGCAATTTGCTTATGAAACAACATTCTTTTCGTAGGTAACTTTAGGAGGCTCAAAGTTGGGTCTTTTTATTTGGCAATTCGACCTTAAGCCCCTTAGGTGTCCCCTAAGGCACAACAGACAACTAGCTAATCATGCAATGACATATCATACCGCGTACGAGTTTCAAACTAGATGCTTGAACCTAGTTACCCTGTTTCTTGCTTGCTTACACCTGTAGACCATGGTACATGAGTTGATTATTCACATCCTTTGTCAAGTAGTTACCATTAAGCAGGTTTGTGCTTTCATTTTTAAGTCTATACTCTGTATTAGGAACATGAAGGGCTGTACTATCTTGGAAAACTACTCCAATGATAACCATCTATTGCCTTATAACGTAGTGGAAGCTTTGCCAAGTGATCTTTGGCCCGATGGCGTCAGTCGTCAGGGGGTGCACTTGGGTGCTAGGAGTAATGAGGTTAGGAGTTCAACTCCTCTAAGGTGCTAATCTAACTATTCTAACAATACTAACTTTCGCCGAGCAAAAAAAAACGTAGTGGAAGCTTTAAATTTTCTTTCATCCCATTTCATTTGGGCGAGAGGGAGGCTGTGAGTCACCTGGGCTATGGTTTGTCGGTTTCATTAGTTTGCCGCTTACTCCTATGAAGTAGTTCACTAGCTGTGATTTAAATACCCCTCAGCTGGTTTAGAGTTGCATTAGGGCTCGAAAAACAAGTAATTTTTGCTAGGCAGATTCCCCAAAAGAATCCGGATCCCATAACAAAATTGAGTATTGTGTTAAGTAGTTTATAAAATTAATACTTTTATCCGTATGTTTGCACCTTGCAATATTGCTTATTTGCCATGAATAGTTAAAAGAAATTCTACGAAGAGAAAATGGATTATGGGATATGGGTCTGGGCACATAAAGCCAGTATTTGATGGTGGAAGGGCAAGGCCCGTAGGAAAACTACTCCAATGTTAACCATCTATCGCCTTATAACGTGGTGGAAGCTTTGCCGAGTGGCCTTTGGCCCGACGGCATCAGGGGAACTTGGGTGCTAGGAGTAAGGAGGTTAGGAGTTCAACTTCTCTACTATTCTAACGATACTAACATGACGGTGGAAGAGCAAGGCCCGTAGGAAAACTACTCCAATGTTAATCATCTATTGCCTTATAACGTAGTGGAAGCTTTGCCGAGTGGCCTTCGGCCCGACGGCATCAAGAGAACTTGGGTGCTAGGAGTAAGGAGGTTAGGAGTTCAACTCCTCTACTATTCTAACGATACTAACTTTCGCTGAGCAATAAAAAAACATATTGGAAGCTTTAAATTTTGTTCTTGTTGGACTATTTTTAGCATTGAATACGTTTACAAACCAAGAATTAAACCAAAGAAAGTGGTCAAGAATTGACACATCATCAAGCAAGGGCCCACCTCTTCATCCACAGAACTATCTGGGTGGCCATTGGCTTACTGAATTGTTGATTCTTGAACACTTACTTCAAGTTAATTCTTGGTCTCTTGGCTTATTGTTTAGTATATATGTCTTGCAATTTTTTTTTTTTTATGTTGTTTGAACTTAAAGAAATCTTTTCATATGCATTGGATGTTCTTTTTCTTTTGTTCCCCTTACTTTCTCTACTGGGAACTAATTGGTTTTATGTTGACATGGTTTCAATCATAGGTATACTTCGAAGATGCTTTTAGCTGCAATTGATGAAGGCCATCGGGGAACATATGATTTCGTTTATCTACCCATCGATTTTAAGGCAAGTGAATTTTCATTCAGAGAAAGAAGTATTTTGATATAACCGAGGAATTTTGGCACCCATGCAAGGGAAATTTATTTTCCTTTCCCTTTTTTTTCTGCAGAACAAGTGCAATGTGGGTTACGCATTCATCAACATGATTGATCCTTCCTTGATTATCCCATTCTATCAGGTTTGTTTCATCCATGCTGTAAGAAGATGCCATTCTTTCTCCCTTTTGTGTAGCTGTAGTAAATATTTTCTGGTAGTCACTATAGCTTGTTGTGTATGCCTAAAGCTGAGACAAAAGAATACTTATTTTTACAGGCATTTAATGGGAAGAAATGGGAAAAGTTTAACAGTGAAAAAGTGGCATCACTTGCTTATGCTCGCATACAGGGAAAAGCTGCTCTTATCGCCCATTTCCAGAACTCAAGCTTGATGAATGAGGATAAGAGGTGCCGGCCAATCCTCTTCAACACCGATGGTCCTAATGCAGGTGATCAGGTGTGTGCATAACTTACTCCATATTATTGTTATCAACAGTGTTATAAAGCTTCTAAGTTGGCGGTGAATCTAACCATAAATGACAAAAATCCGTGTCACTTATGAGGGATTTTTTCCTTTCAAAAATCCCTCATTACAAGAAATATGGTATATAAATGCACAAGTAAAACGAAGAATAAGAACTTTTGGTTTTTTTTTTTGAAGGAAGAATAAAAACTTAAAACTGGCTTTTCCTATCTGCAGGTGCCCTTCCCCATGGGTGTAAATGTTCGATCTAGACCTGGAAAGACTCGAGCTATGGCCGGTGAGGAAAACCATCAAGAAAGCACATTGTCGAATGGGGAGGAATATTTCGATGGAGACTTGTAATCAGGGTCTGCTAAGGGTTCAAACTGGGCTTAGCAGCTTACCTTTTTATGGGCGCACTAACCTTCTATGAGTGAAACCAGCTAAGACCGAAATTAACCCCACCCTGTATTTACTAACATGTAAAGGGTGGTTCTCCGAGAAGAAAAGGAAAGTTCGACTCGAGCAAATGAATACTAATTTGGGGGGTTATTTCCAGTTGGAAAGAGGAGCGACAAGTGGAGCTTCAAAATTTTGGACGATTTTGCCAATGTTGTTTCTAACTACGTATGTACAGGAGTTCCTGAGAAACACGGAGAAATTTTGCTGCTCTGTCAAGGAGGCTTCTCTACCACACTACTTGTATTTCTGGTGTTTTCGCTTTGCTCTACTTTTTTTGTCTGTTAAAGGGTCAAGACGAGAAATCAGAGTGTTTGACAATTTTGGGAAGTGATGAACTAATGAACTCTTGCACGAATTCTTGGCATTTGGATAGAGGATGGGCGGTCCTATTTTTTCGCAATTGGGTTGTCACCTTCTCTTCCAAATGCTGGTATATATGAACTGTTTAGACCTGGTAATGGTAATAAATGTTTTATCCAGTTACTGTTGTTTTTCTTTCGAGGTACAGATCTGTTGCAAGACTTGCAGCTGCGTGCCCCTTCCCCCCCAGGATGAAATAGTCTGTCTGGTTAACTAGCCAAAGAAGGCCCCTCACCACAAAAAAAAAAAAAAAAAAAGGGAAAGGAAAACTAGCCAAAAAATGGAAAAAAGAAAGAGAGCAAACAGAATTTTGACAAACATACATCTTTCTCTCAATTTTCTAGTTTTTTTTTTTTAAAGAGCAAATAGTTAGGACCGTCCATGAACTACGAACCAGATCAAACGATGGCAATCATAGCGAATTGGTATGGGGATTCTGGCTTTCCGAAGGTAAAAATGGTATACAGATGATAAATACACTCATATAGCAAAAAAAATCCCTCAAATCATATGACAAAATAATCCCTCAAAAATTAATGTTGATGATTGTCATATATAGATACTACTGTACTATTACTAAAATGATCGACAAGATGTTGCACATCCGGAATTAATTTCATTCCAAACAAATGATCTGAAAGAGCCTACGCACACCGTCCCGCTTCCAACAGGTATGACATATACCGCAATCCCGTTCCGCGTATCGCAACAATCTCCGATCCAGGTAACCCTCACCTGATCTCATTAGCTTCCCAGTTTATGTTTATTTCCAATTTGCAGAAATGATATTATACCCATAATTTTGCTGTAAGAGAACTCAAAAAGTTATCTAGAGAATAATTCACTAAGCCAAATTTGCTAATTTCTTGTCCCCTACAACCAAAAGTTTTAATCTAGTCTAACAAGTCGTTGACAACCCAAAATTGGAGAAGTACCTGATGTACAATCTCAGAAAAATTATATTCACATTGCCTAATAAATTTGTGACACAATTGGAATGCCTGAGAAAACCTTTGTTGGCCTTCTCTAATCGAAAAAGCGAAGGAGCCTGATATAGGAGGAAAAAGGGTCGAAACAATTCAAAGTTAAGATAAGAAGCATCAAAGGCATCGACACAAACAAAAATAGAAAAAAACTTCATATCCTTTCTGATATCACAAATCAATAGAGAGAGATAGATAATACTGTAGTTTGATAACCATAAAGTAAACCAACTCGCGTTTGTTCTGTGTTCCACAAAAGATCCTAGTGCTTCAGCAAGATTACCAGTTGCAAAATATGGAAAACTAAAAGTACTCTGCAACTGCCAAAAATACCCTACATATAGGATAAAGGACATACAAAATCTTCATCTTGCACCAATGGTTAAGCCTTCTGCTTTCTGGTCTTCACCCTGGCACCGGGAGAATCATCGGCCTTTCGCTTGTTAGATCTCTTAACTTTGTTGTCAACTGCAGCTTTTTTTGTTTCTTTACCAGACTTTTCATGTTCATCATCCACTGAATCAAGTTTCTCAAGAGGTTTTTCAGTGGGTATAGAATCACCACCACTTGATTTCTTTTGCTCCTGGGGTTTGATTTTGGTTGGAGACTTTTGAATACCTTCTTTGCCTTCTGTATCCTCTTTCAGCATATCAGAAGTTTCACTGCAAAGCTCTGCATCTTCAGAAACCACATCAGGCACCACATCAGGCTTCTCGTCAGTGCCATCTGTTTCCTCACTTGCTTCATCATCCTCTGTCTGTTTACTTTGGCGCTGGAGTGATTCTATCACTCCCATCAACTCTCTATTAACCTACCATGGAAAAGGAATCATGCATGTCAAATCTCATTCTCAGTGACAATACACATTTCTGACATAACCATGATGCAGCTCGTGTATCAGCAATTGTGGCATTTAGTAAAACAAATTAGTACAAGTTGATGAACAATCTCAAAAATGGCTGGGAAAACTGAATCACATTGAATTTTTCTTAATCTGCTACTTAAATTCTGCTCAAATTTCAAGGGAAAAAGGCTAATAAAAAGTTTTTTTTTTGTGTGTGTCTTGCTCAGGTACTAAACAGGAAAAGGTTCTCATCTTTGTATTTAAAACAAGGAAAGATTGTCTATACAAATTTACAAAGATTCTTGGAAACACTAAACTTACTCCCTAAATAAAAGGTTTTAAAAATGGTGCCTAACATTACTACAAGGATATGCTAGGCTTACCTGTGGATTTTGAAGGAAGTCGGAAATATCATTTGGGCAAGATGGGCATTTCATGATATTCTTCTGTGTTCTTAACGTCCGTCCACCTTCACATGTCCTCTGTTTTATGAAAGTTTGGCCAGCAAAGGAACTCTCCAAACAGGACTTGCAGAAATTATGAGCACAGGGCGTAGTAAGGGGCAGACTCATTACTTTCCGGCAGATACTGCAACTGAATTCTGCGGAGTAGAGTACATTTTGTGAGCACACACAATTGGACCTCTTGCTCAGAAGTAAAGCAATAGAAGGGACAGACTAAAGTTACAAAGATTACAGACTAAATTCATAGGAAAATGCATGTTAAAGTTCAGGTAAGAAACCATACCCTTGAGAAGTCTTTCTTGTATGGACAGAGCGGGTCTATGACGTCTAACCTTGGTTGTCCCATCCTCTTGTACACTGTCAATTGGTTTCCTACTTTCTGGTGGAGGTTTTTTCCACATCCAGCAACCTTTTTCTTCCTGATATACAAGAAATATGAAATTAGTACCAGTTACTCAAGTTCTAAACCACTACCACTACAGCAGGAAGGAAAGATGTATATTACTAATGTTCAAACAAATATGTTGTTGCTACGAATAGAGGCCTAAAAGGAAAATCTCCCAAAAGAGTGTAGAGAGAGGCAGCTCACATCATAATCCCAAGAGGCAACACCCTTTCTTTCAGTAATATCAGTTGCATTCTTCAACTCTGGAATGTTTGGCAAAGGCCTTGGGCGGTCCCCGTTGTCATCACTGCGGATAAAATGTAAAAGGTTTAATAAACACGTACATAAAGTCGATGACAGTAATGAGAAGGATGCTAACAAACCTTGTCCATGGGGCAGGGGCATTGTCACATCGAACAAAAAGGTATCGACAAACCATAAACCCCTAATATAGAAAAATTGTCAGAAGGTATATTCACAGGCCTAATCTATCATATTTCAGGAATTCATACTACTAGCAATTATCCTACTTGAATTCCAGCTTTGCGCCAACATTTTTCAATCCTGTAAATCCCATCATAGCGTACGCCTGTTTCAGGTGCATAAGACGAATCTTTCTCCTTATGGGACCTGTCATCAAGAAAACAAGCAGGTTAGAACTGATTGCTGCTTTGAACAAGAGAAATGTCGGGAAAAGAATTCCAACAACCTTCTCACAACAACTAACTAATTTTGGGAGGGAAAAAAAAACAGAGACACACAATTTAGCTAGATAATAAGACATTATGGCATTGTTCTAACTGCAAGTTCGTCACTTTCTTTTAAACTATGAAAGGCATCAGGGTTATAGATACCAACTGCAATGGAAATAAGTATAGAACAGCCTTTTCCCATCAAATAAAGTTAGGCTGTACAGAATGAATTGGGAGTCAAGGGAGAGAAATCTCTTCCTAACAAGGGCTCAAGCTCTTTTCAGGTTCCTAAGCATTTTCACTTAACTATTTGTTCAGACAAGGTTCTGCTCAGATGGATCCAGGTATGTAAAATTAAGTTCATATAATTTCCGCATTATGTTTATGTATTGTGAAAATCATGATAATTCTAGGTCCTAAAATTTATTGGGTTGTTCAATTTATCGGGATCTATGAGGACCGCACTTAAGGAGCTTATTTAAGGTCCTCACAGGAAGCTCACTGTGTGTGTGTGTATCGGTAAATGTCAAATTTTATAACCAACCAACTCAAACAACAAGGGGATTAAACCCACAATACAAAAACCTATACAAGGGAGAAAATGCCTAACAACAGATGCCTCAAATATAACCAAGACCCAAGAACTCTGTTTGAGATATTCCAAAGGCTACACGGGCTTTGGTTCTCAAAAGAGTTTGGGTACTGCTCCCACGTGCATACTCTAAGTCGAACATTATCATCAATGCAAGCCAAAACTTCACTTGAGCTTCTTTGTTTGCCTCCAAAAATTCGAGAATTCCTTCCAATCCAGAGGTAACAACATAACGAAAAACTTACATGTGATGTGGTATTAGAGCACTGGTTAAGAATGAGGTCTGGATGATCACGTGTTCATATACATGTATGTGTATATGATTATGGCATGGCATGATAAAATGGAGCATATATTATCCAATACATGGTTTTGGTCGGTCTACTGACAATTCTAAAGACCCTTTTAGAACTATGGATCAAAATGAAGGGAATGATTCAAAAAGAAAGGTATGAATCTCATTTATGTATTTTTTTGAATCAAACCCACGTAAAGCTCCTTCTTAATACGTGTTGGTAGATTCTAGGGCCAATGTTCTAAAACAAGGAATTAATCGGCGATTAATCGTTGGCAAGGTTTATCCAATTAGGTCCGACTAACGATTATTCGCCGATTAATCATTGGCGGGGTCTATCCGATTAGGTCCGACTAACGATTATTCGCCAATTACTAATTAATATACACCGATTAATCGCTCAAAGGTGGCTGACCGCCCGACTAGCGCCTAGCGACTTTTAGAACACTATCTAGGACCACTACGTATGTTCCTAACACGACATAGTGATTTCTTTATAATTATCGGAACTTATCTGTTATTATTATTTTTCTTTTTTGTATTCCGATCATCATCAAAGATTTGCTTCAAACGCTTTATGTTCCTTCTATTTACAGAAATTAGACTCTAGCCTAAATTTGATTATGATGGGTACTATTTCAAATTTAGAAATAAATGTATCACTTTATCTAAGAATGCTTGTTTTATTGGTTCTGGTACTCTTTATAAGTTTTTGTATACCCTAAAGCTAGCTTGATGGCCATTTGCTAAATTCTTCAGAAAAAACGTGACACATCTGCATAATATACTATCTCAGGAACGCTGCGGCAAAAAGTAAAGCTGAAACATGTAGTCGAACATTATTTAATGAACATGGTGAGTACTGAGTAGTATGTTAAGTAATTCTACAATACTCGGTATCTTGTGGATGTATGCACTTAAGACCGCTGCCATCAATCCTTGTATCATTTTCAAAAAAAAACTGTTGTGTAAATTTGAAATTGGATTCCTAGAAAGACAGTTCTAAAGATTCCTTTTAAACTATGGATCAAAATGAAGGAAACCAAATTTAAACACCTGCATGTAGGGGCTGCTCAGTGGAAGCTAGAATTTATACTCCACGTGAAAAGAAATTGAATCAAGAACAATTAGTGGTTACTTAGTTGGTTACCCTGAAAAAATACAAAGGGTACATGTTTTAATGTCCTCACCATAGTACGAGCATTGTAGAAACCAGTAATGGTAGATTCATTGAAAATGGTGAAATCAGTGGAGGTGATAAACCACAAAATATGGTCATTCATGAAGTTACGGTGCAAGTTCCTTTACCGATAACTTCAAAGGATGTTGTTCTTATTTTTGTTAAACAACATAATAAAATAGAACAAATGAATGGCCAATTACCCCATAATGAGATTGTCACCAATGAAGCAATTATAGAGTAACAAGAAGAAATTGCCTTACGAAGATCTCAAAGGAAAATGAGATCAGCTGTTTCAGAAGATTATGTGGTATATCTACGAGAATCAGATATAAAATTGGTAAGGAACCGGTTTTGTTTAAAGAAGCCATAGGACGTATTGTCTCTACTGAATGGATTGGTGTCATGAATGATGTGTTAAAGTTGATGGAATAGAATGAAGTCTGGAATCTCGTTGAATTTCCTGAATGATACATTTAAGGCCAAATGTGACACTGAGCGTAATATCGAATGACATAAAGCCAGACTTGTTGCTAAGGTTTTACTCAGAAAGGAGGCATTTACTACAAAGAGACCTTCTCTCATGTATCCAAGAAGAACTTGCTAAGAATCTTCAAGACATTGGTGGCTTGTTATGATTTGGAGGTTTTTGAAATGAATTTAATTGTTTTTTAGATTAGGAAGTCTATATGGATCAATATGAAGGTTTCTCTATTATGGTCAAGGAACACTTAACTTGCCAACTTATGAAGTCAATTTATTGACTTAAACAAGCTTCCCGACAATGGTATATTAAGTTCACCAGTGCCATCATCTCCCCTGAATTTAAGGGGAATATTAATCGGTGTATATATCTAAAGGGTATTAGGAGCTAGGTTATGTTGTTTATTCGTATGTTGACGCTATGTGCTTGCGAATAGTCGTTTCTCTCATGAATTTTGAAACTGCAAATTATATGCTCACATTTAGGATGTCTATAAATCTTGAGTTTATTAGCTACTCAAATTTAGATTTCGTTTGATGCGTTGATAGTAGAAAATCTACATTTGATTATTTGATCTTATTATGGGAAGAAGCAAACAAAAATTTTCAAGTAACTATCATTGCTTCATCAATTATGTTGGTTGAATTTTGCCATGCATTGAGGCCACACTTCATGAATAACAGTTGGAAAATAAATCTTAGGGCTTAGGAGTCACTAAGGGCTTGTTCGGTTGGGTTTTTAGGATTTGGACTCTAAATTATTACCCTACTCCAAAATCAACTCATTACCCCTATCGCCCAGTGTTTTAAATGGCGAAAGGCGCACCGAGGCGCACCGATCCCTTGGGGCTTTAGCGCAAAGCGCAAGGCAAGGCGCGAGCTTTATTGACGCGAAGCGCAAAAAAAAAAAAAAAAAATCTACACAAGGCAAATTTTATTAGAACAAGTTTTCAACACAAATAAACACTTGTAAAACTTTCAAATGTCATAAAACATAACATGTCAATGGTAAAACGAAAGTACCAAACACTAAACATAACATATCATCCATGAAAAGCTAACATAATAATGTTTAGCCTTAGAGACATAACAAAAGGATTAAAGACAATAAAATCTAGAGGCATGCATAGGCATTACTAGAATTTTCAGATGTCATCTACAAATAACAAGTACAAATAAATACAACAAACTGAACAAATACTTTAAACAGAGCTGGAAACAAAAAAAAAAAAAAAACAGGTGAAAAAAAAAGAAAAAAAAAGCAAAGGGGGGTCCTACTGAAAAAAAAGAAAAGAAAAAGAAAAGGGGGGTTGTGACTGGAAAAAAAAGAAAAAAGAAAAGGGGGGTCCTCGACAATCGGTGAAAATAGAAAGAAAATGAGGAAGAAGAATGTGAGAGGAGGAGGAGAAGGAGGAGGAAGCAAATGTGAGATGGTGAGAGGAGGAGGAGGAGGAGGAAGAAGTTGTTACTTGGAGTCAACAATCAGAGAGGGAGAGGGAGAGGGAGACCAGAGAAGAAGAAGCTGGGTCCGATCGTCCGAGACTCTGAATCGTCGAAGAGGCTGTTGCTCGATCTGGTTTGTCGATCGAATAGGGCTCCCATCGATTTAAAGGAAGAAATTATTCAGTGCATCGCGAACGTAAGACTGATTTTTACCTCACAGCAAAAAGCGCGCGCCTCAGCGCCTTGCGCTATAGCGCGCGCTTCAGCGCCTTTCTTGCGCCTTTGTGTTCTGCGCTATAGCCCATAGTTCCGAAGCGCAATCCTTGCGCTGCACTGCGCCTCGCGCTATAGCGCGCGCTTCGCACGCTTTTTAAATCACTGCTATCGCCAATCATTATTTTCCTTTTTATCTCTCTCTCTCCAATCATTACCTTAATCATTGCCCCTAACTCCCTACCCTAATCATTACAAATTCAAATCCAAAAATGAACAAACCCTAAGGGTGCATTTGGTTGGATGGAATGGAATGTGAATAGGAATGGAATTAAGAATGGAATAGAATTGGAGGAATTGAAAATAGAATAATCATTCTCATTCTCATGTTTGGTTGTGCTTAGGAATAATCATTCTCATCTCCAATGAAATAGTGTGGCAATAGCAATTTTTGGAGTGGCAATAGTAATTTTTGGTGTGGCAATAGTGAATGTTGGAGTGGCACTAGTAATTTTGGTGTGACAAAGAAATGGAATAACAATTCCTTAGTTTTTGGATGGAATGACAATTCCTTTACTAAGGTGAATAGTGATGTCATTTGAAATTATCATTCCATTATTCAATTGTGAACCAAATATTGGAATAAAGAAGTCATTGGAATGACTATTCCAATCCAACCTTAATTCCATCCGACCAAACATACCCTAAGAGTTTATGATTCCGCAACTATTTTCTTCTCTAAGAAAAAAAAATTCATAAACAAAAAAGTGTCACTAAATGCATAGGCACACAGCTTATGATTGCAAATCCACATAAGAAAATGGGCTAGTGCAAAGGCGTTTAGTAAAAATGCTAATTGAACGAGTCTAGCATACCCTGAAATAGCTATAACTTATGTTTCAGGGGCTGCAATATGATGTTGATATTATTTGACTCTTTGAGAGATCTCACTGACGTGTTTTTGATAATTTCCTATTATAAACAATTTACATACATGTAAGTGAATGTAAATGATTACTGGAACAAATTATCATTGGACCTTTGAAGTACACTCCTTATTTAAGACTTTAATTGAACAATTGCTAATGTTGGAAGGAACTATGTCATATTTGGATATAGAACCGTTATGACTCGCATTTGTAGGTTGTTTTATACTTTTATTATGGTGTTATGATTCTTATCGAATTGAAGCAAGGCAATATACAGTCTAATTGCGCGCCTAATGTTACCGTATGAAGCCCGTACATAAGTGATCAAATGGGCCAAGTGGGAGAATGTAAGAATATGGCCCACATGAATGCTTTGCCCACATGATTGCCTTGGACGTCTAACAATTAAATGAGCTCAATAATTCCGTTGTGGAGCGATAATGATGTGTATGGACGACATAACTAAATAATGAATACACTATATCTTGTTCTTTCATTGATGAAGGTAGATGGAAGAATTCATAGATAAGAGGAGGAAGCCCTCTCCCTGACTATGAGAAAAAATATAGTACAGCCTTTTCTCATCAAATAAAGTTAGGCTGTACAGAATGAATTGGGAGTCAAGGGAGAGAAATCTCTTCCTAACAAGGGCTCAAGCTCTTTTCAGGTTCCTAAGCATTTTCGATTAACTATTTGTTCAGACAAGGTTCTGCTCAGATGGATCCAGGTATGTAAAATTAAGTTCATATAATTTCTGCGTTGTGTTTATGTATTGTGAAAATCATGATCATTCTAGGTCCTAAAATTTACTGGGTTGTTCAATATTATGTGTAACATCATAATGAAAAACTTACAATAAACTGCACCCACCTCAATGGTGTGTGTATCAAATAGAACAGGCACTGTATTTAGTTTTACTAGATGCCAAAATAAAAGATTCACACAATTCACCTCACGACTCTGACAGGATAACCTTTGCGGCAACTGACCCGTAATGCCTCATTACTTTTATCAAACTTCTGATCAAATGAGTGCATCTTGTTCGTTCTTTTGTTCCCACTGAGGTCTCTTCCACCACTGTTCACCAAAATAGAGAAGCAAAGGGATCAATTTTCAACACATGCATGGCAAGAACTGAAAAATAATGGAGTAATCATGAGTAGATGATCAAAAAAAATAAAAAATCATGAGTAGAATCGTGTTCATCTAAAGGCATTCAAACTTGACTCTTGCAACTAGTATGGCCACATCTAATCATACTTTTCAGCAAAATGAAACTTGGCATGGATCTAATAACCAAATGCTAGGGAAATAGAATAGAGCATCCACGCAATGATAAATCAACTAACAATGCACAGTTCTGACGTTTCTCAACAGTACGCAACCAGTACCAAATTTGCTAAACCTCAACCAATTATCTGATGTGTAAAGTGGCTCAAAATAGTTAATTACAAGGTGAATACCATCAATAAGCAGCCAGCTTTCATTCACACATTCAAATCATAGACCGCACCAGACAAGATAAACTTAACTTACATCAGCAAGCAACAATCATTTTCAGTATGTCGTTATAATGTCACACGAAATCCTTTTTCGTCTTTGTAATGGTGCCAGTGAAAAGCAAACACAGCCCCGAATGACCATCACTCAAAGTAGAGTACAAATGAACATACCTTCCTGTGTAGAGGAACCACTCGCCATGATCCTCGTCATCTTCATATCCTCCGGAGAGCGCCACAGACTGGGCCCCATACTCTGACTGCCCAGCAATTCCTGCCACATGAGGAAAGTGAGCTCCCCATTGCCTGCACTCCATTCGACCCTCCCAAGTCTCACCCACCAACACACCCTGTTTCCTTTCTGGGTCATTCTCTGCCAGAATTGGTCCAAAATGATCATTAGGGACTGTGACAAAAATCTTTCCACTACAAGCATTAGCCTTTCCTGCTTTCTTTGCCCTTTCAGTGGTGTAAGCCTTGTCAGGTCGGTTTTGGTTGTGAACAAAGTGGTACTCCTTTGGTGGCCCCCCTGAACCATTTGTTTTTGACATCTTGGCCATACGGATGGCAATGACAAGAGCAGAGTTGATTCGAGGATTGCTTGCCATCTTGGGCGGAATTGCATTGCGGCAATTTGCACAAGTTCGCTTTCCCTGACCAATCCATTTCTCGAAACACTTCAAGCAGAAATTATGACCACAGGGAGTCTGCAAAAGAGGCGGTGAAAGATTAGCTCATCGCCAAAACCTTCAAACAAATTCTACACTTTGTTTAATGATTAAGAAAAGATGAACAGCTCTGCATTCAATCAAATTGCTACTCTGTTTTTACAAGAAAACAATCACAACTCATAATTACTATTTAGTACATCCACACTGTGTAAACTAAGAGGTAAAATCAATAGTACAGCTGAGTGTGCATGCACAACATAGTGAATTCCATCACGAAGATTAGGTGTCAATGTGTACAAACAAATCGTGTTTCCAGCACGAAGATTTGGAACAGAGAAATGTGAGAGAGAGGTGCATGACATCATGAACATTTGAGATCCAGTATATACGAGTTGTCACAAAGAAGAAAGGTTTCTGCATATGTATTTTAAAATTTTGAAGCTGTGTGGAAGGTTATTAAGAATGTTTCAAGTGAGGATGTGCAAGTATTTGAGAATTTGGGGAAGGAAAGAGGATCACCAAGGAAAATCTTGGCTGGTTGTTTGCAAATATTGAGTGGCAAGAGTGAGGAGTAGCACCATAACCCCAGCCATGAAAACGTTAAGAAATGGAGCCTAACCAAAAGCAGCCATTAAATTGCAAAGATACCTCATGCTGTTCTCAATTGACTCGTTTTACAAGACAACAAATGACAGAAATAGAGAGGTTCAGATACCTTATGCTGTTCTCAATTGACTCGTTTTGCAAGAAAACAAATGACAGAAGTAGAGAGGTTCAACCCTTAATCAATGCGGTCATACTGTAAGAGGGTAATATTTCTCAAGTAACGTCCTGTATATTGCCATTAGGAATCAAGAACCATCTGGTTACACAAAATCTTCAAACTTACTGATTCAATGGACTGGAGATACAGGAATCCACCAAATTTTCCCATACACTTGTGTACATCACCGAATAACTAAAACATAGAAAAAATGTGAAATCTGAAATCTTTGTTAACGTCCAAAAAAACCATAGCAAGTTCGAAATCCAACACTTTGTAGGTTGATTCTCTACCCTCCACTGCTCATAGGAATTATGAATCGTTGCCTCAAAATTCACCACAGATGACTAACAGTTCTTTAGCCCCATATTTCTTAGCAGAATATCTACTACTCAAATTCCATCAGAAAAAATAAAGTGACAGTTGTCAAAGTTCAAACTCACAGCATAAAGAAATCAAGTGCTTTGATAACAACTCTTTCGAAAAACTATATCGTAACGGACCCCATCCGATTTTCCATACATACGAGTTGGAATATTAAAGCAAACGAGGTCAAGCTAACTGACAAAAAAAAAATTTTGAACAAACAGTCAAATAACTTCAGAGATATTTTCCAATAGTTCCTTGTTTGACTTAATAAACTCCATGACCGTGAAAGACAGACAGATATTTCTTTCTTGATAAAGACCAGCTTACCGCACATCTTCAGACCAATCACACCATCAACTTAGAGGAGCCAATTAAAAGCAAAGGACCCAATTAAAGTGATCGAGTTCCAGATAAATTTTGCTAGGGTGTAGTCCCCTCCTATTTTCAAACTTTTTTTTTTCAATTTCAGACCAAAAAAAAACATATCAAAATCGTTCATTTTGTAGATCTCGTCCATAAGAATATTCATAATGGAAATCAATTTTATTGAACTTCATTTGCCATATGAATGAATCATGTTTGTCTGATAAAAAAAAAAAGAAGTCAAATATGGTTTCTCACACAAAAGCGGTTAGTCCTTATAGAAAATGAAGTCCGATCAAACTTATCTCGTCCATAATCTATCTTATCGACGTGTTCTACAAAATGAAGGATTCTGATTAAATCTTTTTACCCGAGACAGACCCACAAAAACGTATAAACTCGAGTGAACTGAACCCTAACAAAACTGGACAGGCAAGACAGCCACACAGTCCCAATTAAACTAAACCCTAGCAAAACAAACCGGACCGGAACGCCGTTCCGATTACAAACTGGAAAGATAGACAGAGAGAGAGCGAGATGTTACCGTAACAGGTCTCTCCGGTAGCTGCATGCAAAACGAGCAGTTCAAACCCTCATCAAACAGATCCAAAACCCCATTCGCCTTCTCCACCTTCTCCTTCTCGTCGTCGCCCCGCCTCCCCCCGCCGCTCATGAGCTCCTGCCGCCGCTTCGCCTTCTCCTGCTCCGTCAGCGACCCGTCCGACTCGATCGCCCGGATCGCCGCCACAATCTCCGATCCGACGCCGACCGCCGCCGTCGCCGCCGCATTGGCGCCACCGGCGACGAACGCGCAGTCGGGGCACTCCCACTGGGCGGCGGCGGCTAGGGTTTCGGGCGGGGCGGAGAGGCAAGCCACGTGCCACGGGGCGACGCAGGTCTTGCAGGTGAGGGTCTCGCCGTCGCCGGGCTTGCCCTTGCAGACCATGCAAATGCCGTCGCCGTCGCAAGGGAGGTCGCTGTCGTGCGCCATGGCTGTGTAGGGTTGGTGGTAGTAGTAGTAGTACGAGGAAAGTCTCTTTGACTTGGATTTATAAATAGGGTTTTTTTTTGGGGGGGGCGGGGGGATATGGGCGGGGTTGGGTTGAAATTTGGAAATTTTTGGGATGATTTTGAATATTCCCTCTCTTCTTCTTCTCTCTCCTTTGGGGGAGTGTGAAAAGACAAAGGTGGAATTGCAGTGCATCTCCCTGATGTCGGATGCTATGGCGTATGGGTGCCCCTGGGATATTGGAAACTGCATTTGACGCAAGTGTCGTCTGGACATGTGACGCAAACGTGTTCGCAGTCGTTCAATGCGTATGGGACCCATATGCATCAGACTATTGGGAGTGTGCCTGTATTTGTAGTACGGCTCTTTACACTTCTATCATGAAGCTTCACCATTTTTATTTTTGTAAGAAAAAAGCGGGGCCTAGATAATCTTACTTACATTTTTATGGGAAAAAGAAACTTAGATGGAGAAGGTGGCCATTATTAGTGTGAAATGACGTGCTAGCGCGTCGTTCTTCTTTGCTTTTATCCTATCTCAATGGCGCAACAGTTCTAATCTTTTTTACAAGTCATTTATTTCTCTCTCTCTCTTTACGCCACAACACTGGTAGTGACATAAACCATCTCAATTCTTATGTAATTTGACCTAGTAATACCGTTGTCTTTCCCGAACATACCTTATCGATAGGGGGTGGATCAACTAAGAGACAAGATAAGAAATATCATATTTTGGACTAAATATTTGCTATTTTGACCAAAAAGAATTGTGTAATTTCTCCTAAATTGCTATCAACCAAGTATTTTACCTTATATATCGCGATAGCCTACACTAGTCCATTGTAGTCATCCACCATGGTGGTCGTGAAAATGAGAGAGGGCATTGCACTTTTATGTAGTGTATTGAAAACTTACGACTTTATTTGTTTATCTATACGAACCACGCCACCCATCTAAATTTCTCTTTGAAACAATAGAAAAATTTAATACTCCTGTGTGTAGGGGTGTTCAAGAAAACCGTCCGAACCGTAGAACCGATCCGATCCGATCCGAACCGTCTTATTTGGTCAGGTTATGCGGATCTACGGTCAGGTTATGGTTCCAAAAAAATAAGAACCATTAATTTTGGTTCGGTTATTGGTTCTCAATTAATGAACCGTGATTAGAACCGAACCGGACCGTTTAAAACTAAAATAATATAGATATATATATGTGTGTGTAATTAAATAAGTATTTGAATTTGGTAGGTTAATCTTTTCCTTGCTAAACTTAATTTATTTTGAGATGAAATTTCATTTATTAGGAAAACTTTTATTTTCTTCCTTCCTTTCTTATTCCAACAGATTATCTTGTTATTTCTTTAATTTTATGAGTTCATATTTTGTGAATAAGTGTTTGGATGCTTATTGGATAGAATCGGAACCGGACCAAAACCGGACTTGTCTTGCGGTTTGGTTCTGGTTAAGTTTCATACATATACTAGTTAGGTTCTGGTTCTCAATTTTCTAGAACCGTTTGAAATGGTTCGGTTACTGATTTTTTAGAGAACCGGACCAATCCGGACTGTGTACACCCCTACCTGTGTGATACAAAACCTGTGGTACTTTACTCCCTTTATGTTCATTTCTCTCTGAAGTCAAGATCCATCTATACAACTGAGAAGATAAAGTGAAGAACAACCAGAGAAGAGTGCGTGGCGAAAAACTATCAAAGTGTGTGGCAAAAAACTATCTTCACCCACAAGGGTAGGAGGGGAAATAGATAAGGCAATAGGGGTGATCATCAAATACATGCAAAATATATGGAAGGACTACGTAATTGTGTAATCCCATGTTACTTCCACTACTCTATCACATTTAACAAGGGGCGCCGCTATTCGCAGCCCTCTATTTACTCCCGTAGCCCACTAAATTTCGGTAAATGATTGTTGAAAATCATAAATAACATTTCGGTAAATTGCTGTTGAAAACAAGATTATATTTTGGTAACTACATGTCGAAAATATGTTCAGCTTTCGGTAAACAATTGCCGAACATGCATTTTCGGTAAACATCTGTTGAAAAAAATATTATATTTCGGTAATTGGACGCTGAAAATATATCTCAATTTCGGTAACTAACTGTCGAGTATAATTGAAAATTTTTAACGGGCTATGAGAGTAAATAGAAGGCTGCGAATAGCAGCGCCCTTAACAAGGGGTTCAAAATAATATCCCAAACGTCGAAGGTGGACAAATAGTAAAAACTAGACCCTTTTTTTTTGACATTCGATATGAGAGTTTATTACATTATGTATGAATTACAAAATAAAAATTACGGGAAATTACATAAATTGTTTGAAAATTTACGAGATAATTAAGTCCAACAGCTGAACAACTATAATCCCAACCTACCCATTAGACCAGAAATAATTCCAATGGAAGAACATCCACACGCAGGAACTCGTGCAATTCATCCAAATGAATTATTCCTTCTCATACAATAGTAGTAGGTGCCGTTCTAGTTTCCTAAAAATAACTTTTAGGAAATAAAAATAATTTCAAGTTAAAAAAATAAAAAAATTTAATTTTCTTATTTGAACTTAAAATTACCTTCTTTTTGAAAAAAAAAATTTAAAAATAAAGCGGAGCGCCCCCGTAGTTAACTTTCGGCGCAAAAAAACTAATCTAGCAAAAATACAGTAGCACTCTAGATTGTGGAGAATAACTATTATTATCAATTGGCATTTTCTAAATACTCATTGGGATTGGACTGGACATGTTGCTTGTGCTTTGATGTAGGAGACACTTTGACCGATAAAGCATTAAAATTGATTAGCCTTCCTCTTTAATGCCAAAATCGTTGTGCTCGTGCCACCGACAGGAATTAATACTTTTTCCGTCCAAAAAATACAGATCATTACAACAAGACGTGTAATTTGTGAAACAAAAGAACTTATTTTCGTTCCTTATTTTCTGAATTTTCTAGCATTAAATTAAGAATTTCGATTAAAATTTTAATTTGATGCGAACAAATTCGAAAAATTATGTATGAAATTTCAAGTTTTATTGATGGTTTAACTTTTTGAGATGAAGGAAGTCGTAAAGGTTTAATATTTCACTTCATTAAAAAAAATATGGTACATACATTTACCAGTGAAGGATGGAACTTTTTTCTTTTATTTTTTTCCGAATAATATAATTCCATTTATATATAATCCCGGTGAAGGATGATTAGTCTGTGTTTGTTTTGCTAAAGAAATTGATTACTGTTGTTGATGTTTTGATAATTGATAGGAGTAAAATTTAAGTGCAAAGTAAAGGAACTATTTCGTACAAGAATTTCTTAAATGCGAGATTGAGTTTGATTTTTTTTTCCGGCGGAGTTTGTTTGTTATGGTAAGAATCACCTAACCTTTTATAAATGAGATGAGCTCGAACACTACAGAACTTGTCTTGTTTACAAGAGAGATGAGCCCCGGTTCATTTACTAAATGAACCTCTATAAACGAGCTGAGTTTTGAATTTATAAGCTCAACTCGCGAACTTCAGGAGTCTAAAACTCGAACTGCTCGAGGCTCGATTCATTCGTAGCCTTGCTGGCAGGGTAGCTAACCCTAACCATTCTGCCATTGCAATAACAAATCTTGGTGGCTGATCAAATGCACGAAGTACTTGCCTCAGTCTGCAATAATTATCTGGTTCTAATCCAATTAAGGAAAGTCGGGTAAATGAAAGTGTAAAACTCCATTTTTGCAGCACTCAAAAATCCATTGTGGCCAAATCTCCGCATTTGTTAGCCTGGTGGTCTACAAAAATTGAAATATCGAGACAATTTTTGAAATTGTGAATTAAAATATCTTTGGATCATTCTACTTCACAAAAATACTTTTGATTATCCGAATGGGAGGAGGACAATTGGGTCTTGTAACCTGAACCCTAGACAACAAGAAGGCAAGAGTGAGAATGCAAAAAACTCTTCCTTCCCTACTCTTCTCCAAAAAACAAAACCTAATTTTGGCCCGGTTCAGTTGTACGAAAAGGAAGACAAAGTATAGAAAAATCATATTTTTTGGTAATTATATGTGTGTTTAGTTACCAGGTAAATTGTAAGACCCATAACTTTAACCTTCTCGCTAGGAAATACTTTTCTGCAAAATAGATCTTCCCAAAAGGGAGGAATTTTTATTTTTCTGCAAGATTTTTTTTTAACAGAATACACACAGGAAAATAAATTTCATTTTCCTTTACTTCAACTCACTTCATTTTTTTTTTCTTTTGAAAACCAATTTTTCACATAACATTTTCGATAACTGAACGGTTTCACCTCACTTCATTTTTGTTCACACAACATTTCCGACAACCGAAAGGAAAAGCCTTTGATGGAATCGATAAGCGTGGTGTGTGTGTCAAACAGTTAAAAATTAAAAAAAATGACGAAGAAGGTAATCGCCGTCTGTGGGAATCGAACCCACGACCACATGGTTAAAAGCCATGCGCTCTACCGGCTGAGCTAAGACGGCTCTCGTCATTCTTTGTTTCCAGAATATAATATTATTAAATTAAGTCTTCAACCTTTCTCTGTGGTTGACCCATTCAAAGCAACTCGTTATATACCAGACGATCAAGGACGGCGTCGTTTCACGTGACACTAGAAAACTCGCCTCGCCTATTCCCCTGGTTTCAACCTCCAGAGGAGAGAAGCTCTGTTGGGAGTTCGTTTCGTTCATTCGTTCGTCTTTGGCTCAAATTCTCTCCGTTCATCGGCACATCCAATCGTAGTGAAACCCTAGCCTAAGAAGGACCAAACCCACCGAAAGCAGAGGAAAAAAGGGAAGAAGAAGAAGAAGATGTTGAGAGTTACAGGGAGGAGGCTTTCTTCTTCTCTCTCATGGAGGTCCTCTCACTCATCATCGTCGGCTTTCTTCTCCAGGAATCCGATCAACGGCTCCGATTCACCCTCCAACGGACCCACCAGATCCGTCTCCCCGCGCAACCCATTTGCTCCCAGCTCCGTTGTACTGGATCAGATCAGAGGTCAGACCTTTCACCATTTTTTCTTTTCTTTTTTTGGTTACAGGATTCGCATTTAGGGTTAGATTTGTTCTCGCCTCTGCATCGATTTATTTCTCTAGTTGATTGATTTGATTTTTTGTTTTATGTGTTCTGATGTGAAAAAAGTGGGGTAATTTTAGGGAAGATATGTGAATGAAACTGACCTGTTATGATTATTATCTCAAATTTTCATTTTTAAATATTACTAGATTTCAGCTGCAGTTGTGGAGAGAGCTGTCGTGCTTACTGGTTCTCTCTCTCTTTTTTAGGGTTAGATATGATTTCTTTTCGTTTCGCCTCTGTGTATCTATTGATTTGTCTAGTTGATTGATTTGATTTTTTTGTACTATGTATTTTAATGTGATAGAAGGGGTAGGTCCCGTTCCAGAAACTTTTTTAAAAAATAAGTAGTTTATTTTATATTTTTAAACTCAAAAATAATGTAAATGAAAAATAAAATTTCAGTTTTTGTTTTTGTATTGTATGAAAGATCTCGATGAAATCTTTCAAATAAGATCTATATTGCATTTTTTTAGATTTCAATAAGTCCATAATTTTTGAAATTGAAATTGCTTTCTTAAAAAATAAGGACCTTTTTCGTTTCTGGAACCGGCTCTTATAGATTTAGGGAAGAGATAAAAAGGCTTTTTGTTATGATTATTATGTTGAACTTTTCATTTTCAAGTTGTAGATTTCAGCTGCTATTGTGGGGAGAGTTTTTTTTTTGATAACTTAAGTGTTTGGGCCAGCTTTCACACACTTCGACTAATTTTGGGGGTCCAATTCTACTGCCCAATTGCGAGGGTTCCAATTAAAGCTAGAGCGAAGGCTCTATATGGACTGGACCCCAAGGAGTTGATAGAACCTAAGAGATTTTGAAACCTGTGACCTAAGAGGGAGCAAACCCCCAAGCCCAACCCCTTGAGGGGGAAGAGCTGTTGAACTAATTGGTTCTCTCTTTGTTGCTTTCATTTTTCATGAGTGAGTTCCAACTTCCAACGATAATCAATTCATCAAGGGGAGGAACACCTCTACCTCCCTTTATCCATCATCAAGGGGAGGAACACAGGGGTTCTTAGGGGTCCAGTCAATGTGTCAGTCAAAAAAATAGACCTCCGTGCTTCATGACTCATCATCAACTCTCCTCTTAATGCCTCTACCTTGCCTCGTGCCATAACAAAAATGAGAAACACCTCTGCCCAATTCCTGTATCCGTTGATGGCTATAGTTTATTTGGTCTATCCCTTCGAAAACCACCAAAGCCCCTTCCTCATATTCGTTGAGAAGTCTGGAGGTCCTTCCACTTTGAAGCCTTCGAACTTACCTAAAACTTTTGATCTCATACATACCCTTTCCAAGTGTGTGTTATGAGTTTCTTGGTCGATAAGGTAATTCACTATAACTTTGTTTGAAAAGATGTGTGTGCATACGTATACGTTAATCTGGATATTTGGGAAGCAGGAAGGTGTAGATTGGAAATAAAAAATGCCTTGTCATGTTGGAGGATAATGGACAAGGTTTGACAATTGTTTTAGATTACACACTTGGCTGGAGACTTCTGGTTCAAAGCGAGTCATATCAAATATTGCCCATGCCTGAGATTTAGAGATCTTGCAGTTTGGCATCCCCACAAATTTTGGATGCTGTTGCCCCCTTATGGTCATGACATATACCCATTCTCTATCACCTTTTTTTTGACAAGTAAATGACCTTTACCTTTTATTGCTCTTTTTGGGTCCGTAGCATATGCAGGGGGTGTTTGAATCATGTGTTTTTTCCCTACTCTTTAGCTCTCTGTGGAATCATCAATCAAAGGTGGAAGAGGGTTGTGGAGGTGTCATTATCTGCATTGCAAATGATCCTTGGGGTCAACATTAACAAGGTTCAAAGGCAAGGGAGTAAATTGCACATAATGTGCCAATCAATTGCTTGTTTTGCTATTTATGTAGCTTTTCCTCAATTTTTTCCCCTTGTTGGTGTGCTTGTCCTGTTATTATTGTTTCCATTGTTAGCACTCATAGAATTAATCGTCAGGCTATTAATATTTTTTGCCTCAATATTTGTATGGTGATAACTTCTTTGTTTGTTTTCTCGCACTAGAAAGTTATAAAATTCCTTGATATCTACTTTTTTTTTTTTTGGTCCCTGGTTTTTCCAAATAATATTGAACATCGATATATGGTGATGGGAGGATTTGATGTTTCCGTTATAATCCTTTTCCCTTCAGTTTTGTCATGGTTAAATGCAGTTACATCTGTTTGGTTTGACCGACGTGCTTGCGAAAATCCCAAACACCACCCAAATTTTCACATGAATGAATTAAAATTTTCAGGATATGCTTCTGATTCCCTAGCTAC
Organism: Rhododendron vialii; assembly: GCF_030253575.1. NCBI lineage: Eukaryota > Viridiplantae > Streptophyta > Magnoliopsida > Ericales > Ericaceae > Rhododendron > Rhododendron vialii. Next base: position 2,392,157 of record NC_080568.1, on the reverse strand, counting down.
TGCACGTGACAAGGGTATGATCCCAGACGTCCCAGCAACTGTGGCAGCTGTCAAGAACCCCACATCAAAAATCGTGTATGACAACCACAATCATGAGCGTTATCCCCCAGGCGATCCCAGCAAGCGAGCATTTGCCTACTTTGTCCTGACCGGTGGAAGATTTGTGTACGCTTCCTTGATCCGTCTCCTGGTGCTGAAGTTTGTCCTGAGCATGTCTGCAAGCAAAGATGTACTCGCCCTTGCCTCCATTGAGGTAGACCTCTCCAGCATCGAACCAGGGTCCACTGTTACAGTCAAGTGGCGTGGTAAGCCGGTTTTCATCCGGCGTAGAACTGAGGATGACATCAAGTTGGCCAACAGTGTTGACCTTTCCTCCCTTCGGGACCCCCAGGATGATTCTACTAGAGTTAAGAACCCGGAATGGCTTGTGGTGGTTGGAGTATGCACCCATCTGGGGTGTATCCCCTTGCCGAATGCTGGTGACTTTGGAGGTTGGTTTTGCCCGTGCCATGGTTCGCACTATGACATATCTGGAAGGATCCGCAAGGGGCCAGCGCCATACAATCTTGAGGTACCTACTTATGCGTTCTTGGAGGAGAACAAGTTGATGATTGGATGAGATGAGGGAGTTTTGATAGTTTCTCCAAACCTCGAGTTGTTTGTCAACAAATTCATTTTCTCTATTTTTACCAATGAAAGAATGCTTTTCATGACTTCTTTCTTTCTTTTTCATCTTAATAATGCAACTGGCCTCTTCTTGAGCAGTTTCGACTGTTTTTTAATGGTACTTGTACTTAATTTGACTTGCCTTTTCGGCTGTTTTAATGGTACTTGTTCTTAATGTTATTAATAAAGGGCCGTGACACTGACACATACGGTGCTGGAAATATATGATGCAATAGGAGATCAAGTTGTTTTTTTGGGTGGATGGTCTGGGGTGTCCAGGCTACGCGCGCACCTTTTGACTAATCTTCTTCCCGGTTCGATCAAAGACAGGCCATCCGCCATGTTGAAATTAGGGAATTCACAATAGATTACTTTGTTGCAGCTTAACCCTGGAAATCAAACCGTGGTCAATTGTGTGTGGGAAGATTTTGCTTTTGTTGGTTGTGCTGAGATTCTGAGCTTTTGAATAGGACGGAAGAAGTTGAAGAAGAAGGAAAGAAGAGAGTGGTGTGTCTTTTGTGCTGTGTGCAGAAAGAACAAAAAATTTGAAGGATTATGACAGTTGTGACTTGGGTAAACTTGAGGATGACAAACGGAACATAGTGAAACAAGATTGACTTGTAGGTTTGTATTTGCAAAGTCCAAGAGGAATGGAGGATAGGGGAGGATGTCTGTATGTAAGCCTGGGAAAATTGTAGATTTTGGCAGTTCAAATACTATATCGTAAACATTATTAAGGTGAAGTTGGATAATGGTTAGGTTTGATTCTGGGTATAAGGAACCATCTAAGTTACTACTACTAACTTGGGTTTAAAAAATTTGGTGGTCTAGTGAAATCTACCGATAAATCAACCCATCCTCCATCATGGTCATGCCATAAATTATGAGAACATACTGATGTCATAGTGAGATGTTAAAAATAAGGCGTGTAATTTCAGATCAAAAAATAAATTACTTTTGTGTACGATCAAAATAAATTAATTCTTTAATTTTGTGTGAAAAATGCAAAAAATATGAACAAAAGTACTTTACTTTTTATTCGAAAATAGCATGTCTGTCTAACATTCGGGGGAGCGAAGGGTAGAGCATAAACTCGCAATTATTTTCTTGAAAATAAAATAAGGGGAGAAAATTTCCTACAGTTTATGAAAATGAACTAGATGGTCCAATTTGCCCATTAGTTGGCTTTTTCCGGGCTCACATTAACGATCTAAGCTGCTCAAATTTTAGATCTCGTTGAAAAAAAATTCATGTCAAAAATCACGTTGACGGGATAATAATTTTGGAATGTCTTCAAATAAACGGCTTAAATGGGTTTTGTGTTGTAATCTTGTTGTGTTTTTAGATAAATATGTTCCGAAATCGTATCGAATTAGAGTATATCCAATCTTTTGAGCTAGTCCCATGTTTTCAACGAATACTAAAATGTGAACGATTTGGATTATCAAAATGAACCAAGAAAGGCCCGCAAACAGATAAACTGAAAGGTCCAGTCCATTTCCAGGGAATGAACTGGAGAGTGGAGAGGAGCTCATCCGGTAAGTAAAACCAACAAGTGGGTTGGTGGCATTAGCACACAGAACCAAAACTCGTAACCAACCCCAACCTAATCATCCACGAATTTGCCTTATCAATTTATTTTCTCTCTCTCAAATTCCTTTTCTTCCACCTGCCACCCTGTCAACTGTATCAATCCATATCCTATATAGCATTAAATTAAGAAAGAACCCTAATCAAAAAAGCTCTTTTTTTAAATCACCTATCAAGTCTTTGTTTTTCTCTCTGATCTCATCACCATGGGTTCCATCTCCAAGCTCTCAAATCTAAACCCTACCTACTCACCCTCTACGTTTAATCCCAAATCATGCCAGCCCACTGTGTTTTTGATCAAAGGGTTCAATGGAAAAACTGTTTTTGATCAAAGGGTTTCTTCCTCCAGGTTGTCTCTGCGCAATAACCATGCTTATTGGGGTTCCTTCGCGTAAGTTTCTCAAACATAATCAAGATTCTAATTTATCAAATCTCATGATATTTTTATGTTTTTTTTTTTTTTTCTTGGTTTGGTTTTGTGGGTAGGTGAATCTTGATTTAGTTGCTGATTCCTGATAGAAAAATGATTGCTTGATCTTGGTCAAATGCGAACTTATTATGATGGTTTTTTTTTTGATTAGTAACTTATTATGATGGTTTGATGAATGTGTTGTCACGTTTGCCTATATATCCAATCTCCTTTCACAACCCCTTTGGATGCTAAGAAAGGGCGAGAAAGAAAAGGAAATTGAAAAACAATGGCAAAAGCTTTTCACATATTGGATAACTAAAAGAGATGAGAAATGGTGAGAAAAAAGACAGAGGAATGAAGATGAAAGTTGAATCTTTATTAGTCCATTTTGTTTCTCATCAAATCTAAGTTTCACTTTCACTGAGATTTGGTGAGGAAGTACAAATCTTTCTTTTGTCTTCCTTGACCCTCTTACCAGCCTTGTTCGATCCTTTGAAGGTGTAAAGTCGGCTAGTCGCGGAGGACAGATAGATCTTTTATTCTTAGGAGTAAGCTAACGGAACGAACTCTTAGTGATAGGACCTAACGTTATCTATCCTTCTTTTTTTTTTTTCGTTTCCCACAATTAGCTCTGATTATTCCATGCTCATGCAGTGATGCTCCAAGGGCATTTACCACCACCCATTAGTGTGGGGTACACACTGTAGGGTGGAACCCACACCAATGTGCGGTGAGAAAGGTCCTGGAGCTTTGCTCGAGGAGCATGGAATAATTTTTCTTAGCTCAGACATTTCTGGTACATCCTTTGCAGTGATATCAACTTTATGTTTTTTCTGTTTTGAGCTATGATTTCAGTTGCGGAAGTTAAAATAGAATTTCTGTACACCTTCTCATTTTAGTAACGTTTTTCTGCTACTTACCAACAAAGTTCTAAAATCTCTAGGTGCTAGTTGGGTGGAAAAGAGGCACCTAGCACCTAGGAGTCGACTAGTTGACCACCTAGGCGGGGACTAGGCGCCAACTAGTCAGCTGCCTAATCTAGGGGTTGGACGACCGCCTAGCACCTAGCTGGGGGACTAGTCGGTCTAGGCGGCTGACTTTTAGAACAGCCGACTTTTACAACACTGGTTAACGAAGGCGCCTGTGCGGGGTTCTAACGATTGCTACTTGCTTGTTGTAAACATCTATGGCATACTTTGTTTCGCTTAGTTCTCGAAAATGATTTGCTAAGACCTAGCATAAGTTCCAAATCCGACTGAAGCAACCTTGAGGACTAGCTTACTAGTTTGCTCATAAGAGTATCTCCTTGTGCGGCATGTCTATCTTGGCCGTAGAGATATGCATTAGTCTCGTTTCCAACTGACATATCTTGCTTTTATTGGCACTCTTAGCAGGGATTATGTGTTTTATTTTACCCTATCTTACATATAATCTCAACAGTAGAATGTAGTATCGTCTCATGGGTTGTTACCTGAGGTGGTTTTATGGTTCCTCACTCTTTTTCTTTATGTCTATCCATATTCTTTTGTCTTACCCCTTGTGGTAAAGATGCATCGTTTGTAGTGGCAATTAAGTTTTTAAACAGTGTCAGATGTTCCAATCTTGACTAGCTTACTAGTTTGCTCATAAGAGTATCTCCTTGTGCGGCATGTCTATCTTGGCCGTAGAGATATGCATTAGTCTCGTTTCCAACTGACATATCTTGCTTTTATTGGCACTCTTAGCAGGGATTATGTGTTTTATTTTACCCTATCTTACATATAATCTCAACAGTAGAATGTAGTATCGTCTCATGGGTTGTTACCTGAGGTGGTTTTATGGTTCCTCACTCTTTTTCTTTATGTCAATCCATATTCTTTTGTCTTACCCCTTGTGGTAAAGATGCACCGTTTGTAGTGGCAATTAAGTTTTTAAACAGTGTCAGATGTTCCAATCTTGACGGAAATGGAAGCCCAACCAAGAGAACAGTTCTTCACGATCTTTACGAGAAAGAAGGGCAGAGCCCATGGTATGATAATTTGTGCCGCCCTGTTACAGATCTGCTTCCATTGATTGCAAGTGGCGTCAGAGGTGTAACCAGCAACCCTGCGGTGATTACACAAATCTCCTTTTGTTTTCTGTTTCTTGCCATGATAGACAAAAGAAAAGGATAAAAACAGAAAGTACGCATTCAATTAGTATTTTGCATCCATGAGTTTCAGTTTCATCCAATATGCTTTATTTCTATTGTTGCAGATTTTCCAGAAAGCAATATCAACTTCAAATGCGTACAATGAGCAGTTCAGGTATTGGAGATTATGTAATTAAGTCCTAGTTTGATTGTTGTTAATGAGTAGCTTATATGATTAGTAACTCCTCCCAATGACCGAGAGGCTTCCTAACCTGTGGCATATCTCTTTGCCTCATTTAACTATGATGAACAGAAACTTCTCTGACCTTATCTAAATGCTTAGGAGATGCTAATGACGGAAGGAGATTGTAGCATCAGGTGTCGTTTAACTAGAATGCTTTTATTTGGAATTGAGATTCTGGGCTATGTATAATCGGTTGGAACTGATTGGCTTTTATGGGGTTTAAGTATTTAGAAAATATCTGATGTTTTGCTGGGAAGGTTTCAATTTTAGTCTGACAATTCGGTTGGCTTTGTTTATTGGCATGACTTTCTCAATCTAGACGTGGTCTTGTTCTGGTTATCTGAGTTGCGAAACAAGAATCCCACCACTACAATATGTAACTTAGATGGCTGGCTTTGCAGAGAACTTGTACAAGCAGGAAAAGACATTGAAAGTGCATATTGGGAACTTGTGGTGAAGGACATTCAAGATGCATGCGAACTTTTTGAGCCAATCTACAATCAAACAGACGGAGGTGATGGTTACGTTTCTGTTGAAGTTTCTCCCAGACTTGCTGATGATACTGTAGGGACTGTTGAGGCTGCAAAATGGCTTCATAAAGTGGTTGATCGTCCCAATGTCTACATAAAGATTCCTGCCACAGCTGAATGTGTCCCTTCAATCAAGGAAGTTATTTCACTTCGTATAAGCGTGAATGTTACCGTAAGTTGATTTTATGCATCGTTAATTTGGCTAGACTGTCCAACCTTCTAATGGGAAACTATTTGTCGACCTTTGCCTAGATTGCCTTTTGGCTTGTTGAATGGTTGCTTACCTGATGTAATTAGTTAAATGCAAAGAGTGTACTCATCTGTTTCTCTCTTTCTTTCCTTTGGTTTGTTTACTAAATACAATCTCTGTGGCATGACGCATGGTTGGCATTTAGTCACAGGACAGGCAGAAATTTCAAATCTTTTTTTTGGTATTTGCTTAATTGTATAACTTGGCTTCCTGGGCCCTTAGAAGTTATGGACTAGGTACAATCCTAAGTTTTCCCTAAAATCGAAGAGAGGGCTGTGAACGTGCATTACACTGTGTTGGGTGATCATCTATCAGCATAGCTAAGCTGAACTAGCATGCTTGGTCCATGATACCAGAGCCTATTAGGTAAGTTTCATGAGATTAGTCAACCGAGTAGTGTTGTCTTCTTTTTTTGGTGGTGATTTTGGAGTTCATTATAATCAAATAGCTGTATGGTTGGTTATGTGCTTGTGTCTGTATCTTTTTTGTGTTTGAGAAGTATGAAAAAATGATCTAGTCATTTTTTTTTTTGTGTATTCTAGTTGTAATCTTTTTTGTTGTATATCCGCAGCTCATATTCTCCCTCGCTAGATATGAGGCAGTAATTGATGCTTACTTGGATGGCCTCGAGGCTTCTGGGTTAAGTGACCTCTCTAGAGTTACAAGTGTTGCTTCCTTCTTTGTTAGTCGAGTAGACACACTTGTCGACAAGATGCTTGAGAAGATTGGAACTCCAGAGGCCCTTGATCTCCGAGGAAAGGTAATTAAATACCCAAAAACCTTACCTTTTCCAGACTCCAGAAGAATTTAAAACATGGAACTTGAATATGCTCATTTGTGATGGGACATTTTCCTGTTTTAGGCTGCAAATGCTCAAGCAGCTTTGGCATACAAGCTCTACCAGAAGAAATTCTCTGGACCCAGATGGGAGGCCTTGGTGAAGAAAGGTGCCAAGAAGCAGAGGCTGTTGTGGGCATCCACCAGTGTGAAGAACCCCGCTTATTCTGACACTCTATATGTCGCCCCTCTTATTGGACCTGACACGGTGAGCAATATTTTTATGACACCTTTACTCTCCTGCTGGTTAATGCCTGTTCTAGAGGCTGTGAAAGCTATCGGCCTCTCTCTGTTTCATTTAAAATATTTTCCCATTTTCTGAGAAAGACATTTTCCATGAAAAATGGTTTCTTGGGTCTGGTTGTTAAACCTAAAAATGATGGCGTTGTGGCTATGGTAGAGGCTAGACTCATTCAACTAGAGATGGTGGTGGGTGGCGGTGGCAACAGTGGCCATGTGTGGTGGTGGTGTGGACCGAGTGGTGTGGTGGTTTGATAAAATTTAAGCGAGACATAAAGAAAACTGCCATCCTTCTGCAAAGAAGAGAATAGCCACTAAGGAAGGTAGGCCTCCCAAGTCCCAGAGCCTACACCAATCTTTGCCAAGCAATGAGCAGCTGCATTAGTATTTCTACAAGCACAACTAGGCTTTCAAATCCTAAAATTGTTTTGCATCCCCTGACTATCCTCCACCACTGCTGCAATATCACATTGAACTGGGGTTTTCATCACCCAAACTTGAACCTTCCTGGGCAGCCATGGCTTCCACAATTAAAGGGTTGTCATACCTGGAATATGTGCATTTCTCGGTGCCAAAAACTTACCGTATCTGTCTCAATTGAATCTAATTTTGGCTGTTGCCTCTTTCTTGTGTAGGTTTCAACCATGCCTGACCAAGCTCTCCAAGCATTTATCGACCATGGCGCGGTCTCAAGGACGATCGATTCAAATGTGTCCGAAGCTGAAGGCATATACAGTGCCCTAGAGAAGTTGGGGATTGACTGGGGATACGTCGGCTCTCAGCTTGAACTCGAGGGAGTGGATTCTTTCAAGAAGAGCTTTGACAGCTTGCTTGATAGTCTGCAAGAGAAGGCCAACTCTCTTAAGCTTGTTAGCCAGTAACTCCCCTTGTGTGGTTGGTTTCCTTTTTGGTTTTGCCAATGACAAATTAATAAAGGATATATGGGAGTCTTCTTCTCCTGTTGTAAAGGTTGTTGAGTGTGCTGTGAGAGGATAATGTTTCAGTGGATTTTATCAGCTTCTATGCAAGTGAGAACTTCTTTTTTACTGAGTATTTGGTATGGTCCCTCTTTGGTTTTTGGCTCCTTTGGAATGTTTTTGGGTGGTGAAAAATGAGCAGGTGAGTTTTTTGGGCTGAACCGGATAGACTACTCCATATTCGCGTAGTATGTGGATTCCATACTAGCTATAGCCATTCTTCCCAGCCTTTTTTTGTCTTATGTAGTTTTGGTATTTTTATTCATCTTTTCTGATTTTTTAATAGATTCGCGTCATATTTTTTGGATTAATCGTCTGCCCGAATGGGAGGAGTCTAAAAAATAAAAAATCATGATCAAAAGAAAAGAAAGTTCATGAAAAACGAAAAATGCCAAAAATTGTCTTCCCCACGACCCCCCCCCCCCCTTTGTTCCCATTCTACAGTGTTGTCCTATATGGACTTTTTTCAATTTCGATCTATATTTTTATGTTTTTTTTTGTTTTTCGTCGAGATAAATGATTAATCCCAAAAAATATAGCAAAAAACTAAACAAAAAATGTCGAATTTCATTTTCCTCTAGACTTGGGGAGAATGGGGCATTTGTGGTTTCACTCCAAATACCCGATTTGCCTCATTATAGGTATGCATGATCTATACGGCATAACTTTCTTCTTATTTTTAGATTTAGTTTCTCCAAAGTGCTAAAAGTGGTAAAGGGCCTTCACAATCCTTGTACGTTTTGATTAGTCGACATAAAAAAACTGAGTCATTGCCTTTTTTACCCGTTCGCATCCACATTCAAGCACCAAAGTGTAAGAAAAAATGTATCGAAGCCCAATAAGTAATCTTTGCATTTCAAATAGCTGGACAATTTTAAACTTCACCTATGGATGTGATTTTCACACTCTTCTTTTTATGAACTCCTTTTTTTTTTTAGTGTGTGAAATTACCAAAATGTCGTTAAATATTGTACGAAAATGATTTCATTAACTCCTTTTTAAAAAATTTTAGCGTGTGAAATTACCAAAATGTCATTCAATATTGTATGAAAATGATTTCATTTGGATAAAACAGAAGGGAAATATTAAAAAGTAGAAGGGTGTTTTGGTAACTTCATGCACTAAAAATAAAATGGGGAGTGTGGTCAGTAAAAAAAAGGGAGTGAGTTCTACACTCCCTTTAACCTATTAACATTAAGGAGAAATAAATGTGTCCCTTCAAAATGCTGAATTCTCCTCTTTGAAAAAAAATGTTGAATTCTCCGAGGGACAAAATTTTGAGAGGGAGGGAGTAAAAAATGCTACTTGCGATAATCAGAAACGATACCCGATACCCGGTAACACATCGTACCGTACCAGTGACAAAAACCGTATCAATCCGGCACGTATTAAGAACCTTGGACAGGGGTATTGAGGTCAATTGAGGGGGAAGTCCAGAAACTCCGGGGCCGTTATCTGTCCGCGCGAAACCCTGCCCCACCGTTCTTCCACTCCCTCGACCCCCCCTCCTCCTCCTCTCTCTCTCTCTCTCTCTCTCTCTCTCTCCTGTTGGTTTTGTGTGAGACAGAGTAAAGAGCTGAATTTTGGGATGGCGTCAATTTCCGCCGCCGGATCTTTGTCCGTCGGGAAAGTTAACTACTGCGCCAACGTACGTCCCAAGCCGTCTAGATGTTTTTCTGAACCTGCAATGAGAAGAATATTTGGTCGTTCTTCCAATGCATCATCGTCCTCGAGAATTTGCGGTCAGTAACGCCTTCGTAAATATATTGTCAGTAACTCCATGTGAATTGTTCGCATAACTCCAGAATAAATCAAAATTCACTTAAATTTGTAAATAGCCAGTAGATCATATACCCCTCCGTCCTAATTTGTTTGTTCAATTTTGAGATTCCAACAAAAGAATTAATTGTAAAGAGTTTTGAGTTTCCAAGGATACGTTTTTTTATTTTTTTTTGACATTAAATGATGGTGCACAACTGCACATTCTCCCCGATGCATACTTTTTCAAAAAAGGAGGGGCATTAAAGGAATCTTTAGGTCAACTAAACACATTTTGCGACATGAAAAATTCAAAAAGTAAGACAAACAAATTGGTACGGAGTGAATACCATATAGTGTTTTGTATACGAATTTTATTTTGTACAATTTTGTCACTCCAAGCTGAAATCCTGCGGCTTAGTAGTTACGTTTCTTTTCATTTGAACTGAATCCAATGAGCACACAATTAACTTAGTTTTTTTTTTTCTTGGTGTTGAAAGATGCAAATGTCTCGTCCTCCTCATTGGCAGGTTGCAGAGCGGTTCTTGATCGAAGAGAGGTTGTTCTGGTGTTATCATCGGTTGGGTTGTTAGCACCAGTGCTCTGGAACTCTTGGTCGAAGGAGGGTGTAGCTGCGGCCTCTGAATTTACTGATAGTAATTTGCACACAATCCATGTTTTTTGTTATTATATATCTTCGGAGTAGTGTTTGGTTTGATGGAATATCATCGGTAGGGAATGAAATGATCATTCATTGGCTTCCTGGTGGGATCGCTATTCACATAAGTTGCGTGAATGATGATTCCATTTGTAATGTACATTTTCCCATTTCTTTTAGGTGGACCATATGATGAACTGAAAATTCCAAGGGAATGATTAGTCCATCCAGTTTCCTTGCACTGAACCAAACTGCCTTAAATTTAATAAATCTGTTTCATTTGCCCTGGAATTTTGTAGTCTCCGACTCTCCATGGTTCCATGGTGGGTGTTTGAATTTTAATATGCTGCAAAATTTCTCTATCTTTCCTTTGCAAGGAATTGAAAGATATTGGGATCATCCCAATCTTTTGGCATGCATTTGCTTGTCTCGTTAATTTTTTTCTTTTGACTTGTGCACGTTTGGCCTGGTTGTTTGGCAATTTAGTTGCATCTTGTACCTTCCCTTGTGTGCATGGTGCCAATGTTAGGAAGCTGGGTTTATTTTTTTATGCTCTATACCTATAAATTTAGCATCAAGATGGTTTTGTAGATTGGATGACCCCAATGGTTTTGAGAATCAATCTTGCAACTCCTCTATTTTGCTTTGTATTTTAAACTTAGGCACTTGCATTGACTTTTCCGTTAAATATAGTGTACCCATGAGTGGGGGGAATCTAGGTGAATTCTAATCTAGTACCTATGAGAGTCAACACCATATGTACTGTTGTTTGCTCGTACCTGCAAAATTTCATCCTTCAGGTCGTTATATATGCAGCTATTAGATGACTAGCTGATTAAAATATGCAACTTATATTTGGCACTTTGTTTTTGTCATGCACTACAGTGCCAGCAATTAGGGGGAAGGATTATGGCAAGACAAAGATGCGGTACCCAGATTACACCGAAACAGAATCAGGTCTCCAATATAAGGTCACCTAATGGGATGGACATTTGTGAAACTTACATTCTGATGATATTATTACATGGTTGTGTTCTAATCATGTTGTAACTCCAAACTATAAAAAGAGTGCAGGACTTGCGAGTAGGAAGTGGCCCCACACCAAAGGTTGGAGAGACAGTAGTGGTAAGCTAAAAATATTTGTGTGCATGGGTTTCCAAATAGGAACTTTTTAGTTGAACACATTTGAAAGAAGATAAGGTGCATGAAATGAAGATAGAATGAAACCAGATTGGAATGAATTTGTTCCTTTGTTGTTGTCACTGTTTCTGCTGAAATAAGAAACTCTCAAGTCTCAACCAAAAGGAAAAAAGAGCCTGAAGCCTCCCCAAAACCCCTTGATATAATCTCTGAAGTTTTTTTTTGGATCATGGACTTATGGAGGGATCTATGAATGGAAAGGAAAAAGTAACGAAAAAAATAAGAAGATGATGAATGTAAGGAAAAAGTAACGAAAAAAATAAGAAGATGATGAATGTAAGATGCTGATCTTTTCCCCTTGGTTTTCATTTCCCTCAGTAAATCTTAACAAAAATCCGGGATTCGGACTTACCATTTTTAGATTGCTGCATGGAATATTATGCGGTCCTTTTAATTTTATGCAAATTGGGAAAGTCTGATAGAAGCCTTGATACTTTGCTTTTCAACGGGTTGATTGTGAACATGATAGCTTAGGCAGAGGTCCGGACCACGGTGGAGCTGGTCCGGACGACCAGGCACGCGGAATTATGCGAGATGCGCGTTGTTTTAGAGTTTTCTAATGTTCTAGTTTGCTTGGACTATAAAAACAAAGCTAGGGCTGCCTCCTGGTGTAACTCTTTCATACTTTCATCATAATGAAACACCCCAGCACCCCGTGGAGTACGATTAAGCAATCAACTTAAGTCGAAACCACGTAAATCTCTGTCTTTTTCTTTTTCTTGCTTGTGATTGTTTTCTGTACTTGGTTTGTTCTTCGATTGTGTGTGTTTGCTTGTGGTTTAGACTTTCAAATCCCCAACAAAGGCAACAATATTCACATTGAAGGAAAATATAAGCTATCTTTGAACTGTGATTGCATTTTAGGTTGACTGGGATGGCTACACCATAGGATACTATGGCCGTATATTTGAAGCTCGAAACAAGACTAAGGGTGGTTCCTTTGAGGTAGTGCATGCTTGTCCTTTTACGAACACATCGTTCTGTGCTACTTGGTTTTAGAGTTGTGTGTTTGTTACTACTATGCAGGGGGAAGACAAGGAGTTTTACAAATTTCGAGTAGGATCTCAACAGGTGAATGGGAAAACTACTTCCATTTCTCCCTCTTTAGCTCTCTTTGTGCAAGTACCAATATTATTTTTCTGCTATCCATCTTGGTTTGCATTGATGCCTTGTTTATGTCACATCTTGGTTTATATTGTAGTGGTCTCAACAGGGTAGAGTTTTTGATGCATTTCCAATTTTCCTTCCATCACTTCCTTTGGAAGATGGTCACTAGCAACGTTAATGTCATGAACTATGCTACATGGAATTGGGCCTTCCCCAAGTTTTTGAAAATTTCCTTTTGGCCAATATTTTATGGATGTTTCTACAGTATGTAATGGGACTACCCAGAATTATTTACGTATTACATGATAGCTTCAGTTCTGTTGATTTTATTTTATATAAATTTAGAGGATGCCATTAACTTAGGTCATAATCTTGGATGTCACCATGGAGGCTTCTTCTCATGGTATGCAAATTGTTTTGCATTATGTTCAGGTAATACCGGCTTTTGAGGAAGCTATCGCAGGCATGGCTTTGGGTGGTATTAGAAGGTGCTGTATTTGCCTTTTGTCCGATTCTGTGGTATGGATCTTTGAGAAGTTTATCCAAGTAACAATGTGATTCAAAACAAATACACAGATGCATAATCTGTTTATGATGGTGGAACATGAATTTTACAAGCTCCTACTTGGTAGGACGACATAATCTGTTTATGTATCGGGTTCGGGTATGCGTGTAAGTGTCTGATTCGTCTGAATTCTATCTCGAGGACACAGGGATACGCTAAAATACTGAAATTTAGTAGTATATTTCATTTAGTTTCTTGGATAAATAGTGTTTACAAAATGTCTTAGGACATTCCGGTAAGTTCAAATTACAAAATACGCTTGCTAGGTGAATCTCGCACTAAATTTGTCAATCTTGGATCTATATTGGTATCCGAGTGTCTAACACAGGTATTTATGGATTCGGCAGGATCCATGTAGCATAGGTTCTTGTCAATCCTGGTTCACCAATTGGTGCCTCTTTTTTTTTTGCTTTTGTGGAGTTGTCTTGGGGAAATCATAATTGTCATGTACCATTGTAGGATCTATTTTTCAGTTCACACAAGACACTTTTGGTACTTTATTTCCCCTTCTCACCCCAAGTCAAGATTGGAGCCTGATTGGAAGAATGGCAAATTGGTATTTTTCTCGACAGTATCCGCTATGTAGGATGACATTTTATGGTTTACTGGGTGATGTTGCAGGATCGTAGTGCCTCCAGAATTGGGGTATCCTGATAATGACTACAACAAGAGTGGGCCAAGACCAACAACATTTTCAGTAATGTTTTGTTCCTTGTTTTTCTTGGTGATGAACGTGCTTTACGTAACTTCTTAGTGAAGGTGCTCATTTTGTTTTACAGGGACAAAGGGCCTTGGATTTTGTGTTGCGAAACCAAGGATTGATAGACAAAACTCTTCTGTTTGACATTGAGCTCCTGAAGATCATACCAAACTAATTACCTGTCATTTCATCTTGCATTAGAGGGCATCACCTTCTTTTTTGAGGGACTTCGAGTCAGTGACTATGAAAATCTTGCCGGACCGAAAGAAGCTTTAGGTTTGCTTTCAATTTCTCTCGTTTTGTTTCGTTCAGGAGCGGGAAATATCAAGGGAGCTTTACCATCTTTGTTAATCTTAATGTGTACATGTGATTAAGTTTCTCTCTCCTTAACACACACATATGTCTAACAGTATCGTCATATGTACAATTGTATCTACAGATCAACAGATGGATGTACTGATGTTCATTTGGAATAGAGATATATAAAGACTGGTATGTAGTGCCTCAATGTAGCCTGAGCACTCTCTTCACTGGGTGTCCCACTTTTAAGTTTTTTACCGATAAAGAAAAAGCCCGGTAATCGTCTGTCTGCTCAATCCTAGTACCTACACAATTGTCAATAAAACTTAACACTACGAGTGATACAAGACTCCGAAAACTCACCGGGCATCTTCTAATGTCTTTTATATTGGTCAAGTTGTAATGCCCAGGTGGCAGAATCTCATTGGGCTCTTTTATTTTGTACGTTTAAACTCTACTCTATCTTCTGCAACTTCATTTTTGAGCTGAATGGCAAAGAACTCTTGTTTCTGAATGCTAGGTGTTAATTAAGGTAATTAAACAAAACAGTATGTTTTGAACCGACAGTCATAGTGATCGTAGGCTTTCCATGATTTTGCCTTTGTGAGGGTGGAAAATGGAACAACTGCGATCACACAACATTGGTTAACGCAGTGGTCTGAGTTGTGAAAACATTATAGAATTTGAATATTAGGATTGTGAAAACATGGTAGCTGCGAGTATTAGATTGCATGGTCGGAATTAGGTTGGACTGATTAGAGTAATTCAAAGGATAGAGAGCTATCGCGAAGCTCAAAAGAGTTGGGATCCTAGCGTCCCTTTCTGGATAGAATATCGATAAGCACTATCGAAAGCACAACCCCAGAATAAGGTAGGTAAGAATGGCCTATACTTGAGTTCGGCTAAAGCTACAGTGTTCGATTTGCAGCTCTCTTGCTTTACCTATTTAGCTCTGAAAAATCTTCAAATGCAGCTTATACTAGATATGCTATTTTATTTCTTCCATATTAGACAACAATGGAAGCCCAACAACTTTCTGATGTGATTGAGAAGCAGCGGGGCATGGAACGGAGTTTTATTCATCACAACCGGAGTTCACCAAGTCTAATAATGGGCGACTGTCGAGGTTGGGCTTTGCATGGCACACTCAGTCACGTCTGACATGAAGTCTTTTTTGTGTAAAATAACAGGACAAATAAATAAAGAACATAATTCCCCCTCTCTGCGTGTGATAGAAACCTTGAGTGCAGGCCACAAATCCAACTTCTGGCTCTTGGGACCGGTGCCATCACATATCGGTGGCCGTATACTTGTTAGGCGTATCTGTACCGCTGAGGCACTGATTGCTATGGAACTCTTGGCTGTTCTGCTGGGATGACGCATTGAAAGCCTCAGATTACCCCGAAAAGAATTTCTGCTTCATTACCAGGATGATGAAGCAACTTGTGAGGTTTCAGGTACAGTATATGAAAGTGGTACTGGACCAACCAAGTTGCCCTCTACAAAAACTTGCCAATTTGCTTTAAGAACATCACACCAGAATGGAAACCAAGTACTATACAAAATCTGAATGGCTTGGAGAATAAAAACCAAATCAAGGTGCGCAAAATTACCAACATCATTAATAAAGGACGGATATAAGATATCACAATTCAGAAAGAACATTACTAAAAGACTTTAGGCACAAATAGAGTAGAGTCAAAAGTGAAAACACAAACTAGAACAACAACAAAAATTGAAAACCGATACCTAAGAGAACAAGTGTGCAATTTAAACTTGCCTCACCCATGGAGATAGTGAAGCAAGGTTTTCCCGCTCACAGTTAGTTAATAGGAAGTTCACGGCGCTTGTACCGCACCATAACCTTTCCTTTCACACCCACGACCATGGCATTCCAGTCAATCTCTGGAAAAGGTGAGACCAGTTCCAGCTCAAAGTTCCTCAGCAAATGGCTCCAAATCGCCTTTATTTGCAGATAAGCAAATGGCTCCCCTAGACACCCATGTCTGCCACCACCAAAAGCGATGTACGAAAACGCCCCAGCTACTTTGTCTTCTTCTCTACCGGGAGCAAATCTATCAGGGTCAAACGTGTCTGGATCCTTGTAAATATGAGGGAGACGATTAGCGAAAGCAGGTGATGTGGCAACAATGTGGCCCTTTGGTATATCATACTCCTTCCCTTCCCTAGTTTTCACACTGAAGTCACTGTGGGAGGTACGCAAAAGCAGTATCAGAGGAGGGTGGAGTCTCAATGCTTCCTTGATACACCTATACAATACGTCCATCTCAGACAAGATATCGTGATCGACATTGTTCCCATGTTTTTTCATCAGATTCTTCTGCTCATCCAACACAGATGACATGTACTTCTTATTACTAAGGAGGTAGGCCCCGGTCCAGGTGGAGGTGATGGAACTGGTGTGCTGCCCAGCAAAGAGCGCAGCAATTAGCAATCCAGTGACCTCAGACTCAGTAGTTTGGCGACCGTCTTTGTACTTTGAGTCCATGAAGGACTGCAACATGTCGTTCTCTGATTTGCCGGTGCGTTTGCGTGCGGCAATGATTTTTGCAAAGATATCCGCAAGCTTCTGGCGGGCCTGGTCACGGCGGCGGTGGGCTGGGATGGGGAGGTAGGGGAATATAACACTAATGGGGAGCATCCCGCTGTCTAGATCATGGAAGAGAGCAGACACGTCTTCAAAGAGCTTATTTCGTACTTCCTCACCAAGTAGACATCTACTTGCTGTCAAGATGATTAGATGCTCCAACTCGTATTTTAAGTCCACCTCACCACTATCTCCCCATTTTGAGAAGTATTCCTGCGCAGTTTCAGCTCACGTTAATACGATGACCAAAGGGTCTGCAATCTTTTACGGATTGACATAGGAAGAAGCCAATAATTTTGGGAACATCATTTTAAAGAAATATGATTTAAGGAGGCACTTCTCTCAAAATAATCGGGTATAGTAGGTACTAACATCAAATGAATTCGATCGCATGAAAAGAATGCCTTTGTCCTGAGGATTGCTAAGCAGGGTGGTAATATAGACAAAGCTACTCAAGCTTGGATACAAATCAATTCAGTTATTGGTTCACTTGCTAGTTGCTCTAAACCCGAAGATTGATGTACCATATATTTGGCATGTTAAATTTACAGGAAACAACAAAAAACAGAACAAGAGCAAGAGCATAGCCTTGACCCCAGAGTACAGATGAAGAGCAAACGAAAGGAACAAAACACCAAACTCAGGTCCTAAATAACCCCTGAGACTAGAAAACGAGCTAAAGCAAATAGGCTGCAAAACATGAAGACAGAGGAATATAACCTGCCAGCAAGCTGTAAACATGTCAAGGTTATCCTAAAGATCAAGCCATAAAAATAATGGACCAACAATGGGCTTAAGTTGAAGTTCATTCAATGACTCCAAGCAAGTCAATGAATCAAGCTTGGGAATCCCATCGCTTGGCTACTTTAGGTGCCTAACTAGGATATAAACATATTATATGTACTACGACATACTCAATAATGAGGGCCAAACTAGGACATAGCAATCAAATTTGCACTCTAAGTGAAAATATAATGTGTTTGGCAACTATGGAAGGTAGAAAAATTGAGTGAACTACCAGTACAGCACAGGGCTTCAGCATTGGCAGCCAGGATCTTACAGTTGCAGTTTGTAATGAAAGGAATACAAATGAATGCACATCTATTTCTCACTTATAAAAAGGTTTGAATTTTTTTGTGAACCGACTCAGTCCTAAGTATCTGCAACCATCCACTTGAGCTAAAAAACATTCCAGGTTGTGTGTTTTCTCTGCAAAAAAATTCACTGGGAGGCTAAAATTAATGCCGGCAGATCGAGACAAAAGCAAATATTATAACTCTTTAGCATGTTATGGTCCCTACGATAAGAACATAGTGGATTCAAATAGGCACCAGAACACAAGATTCACCTAAGGTTTTCTTTTCTTTCAACGAATCTACAACATGGAGAAAAGACTATGGAGAACTACAATGAATCTACAACATGAATCCTGACAAAAAAGACCATGGAGAACTACATTTCCTGCGAATCCAAAGGGGGAATTAATAGGGTTAACTGCATCAATCCAATTTCAGTTCATTTTACTTGCATGCAATTCTTCTATTTTATGTTGTCATTTCCTTAGATCTCACTTTTGCTGGTGTTATCTAAGAAATGGAGGTAGACTTAAGGGTCTATTGTAAAATTTTGCACTAATTTGAGGAGAAAAGTTCAGTTTATGATCTAACCAAGTATTTTCCTCATGCCGGGAAGCATTCAAGGTCATTTACATTGTGAAAAATGGAGAGAAGAAAAAAAGGGTTATGGTTTCTCATCAAACCTAGTAAGTAAAAGGATTTTCTCCTTTCTTTTCCTTTTTCCTCCTCTCTCACCATCAAAAGGGTCTCTAAACAAATCACATGTAGTTCAATCACCCCTGTCAAACAAACCACCCAATAGCAGGGAGTCCCACAGTCTATTTTCACAATCCCACAATCTATTTTCACAATCTGATCCATTCATTTTGTAGCTCAAGACAAGAAAATCATTAATGGAAAAAAATCAGATCGGTCGAATATGAACAAGTACCCGAGTCAAATCAATTGATTAACAGGAAGAAAGTGAGATTAATTTTCCTCAAGAAAAATCTAAAATTTTAAAATTACTCCTAATGTCCAGTCAATCTAATTTTTTGCACAAGTAATGTGCATGTCAACACCTACCAAATGAACGGTTCGAAAATCATCAAAATATGTTGTGGTGCCCACTTTATTAAGTGGTGTGGTCGAGACCGTAATCATTACAAATCCAACAGTCTGATCTGTTCATTTTGTAGCTCAAGACAAGTAAATCATTTATGCAAAATAGTCAAATTTATCGAATATCAGTAAGTACCCGATTCAAATCGATCAATTAACAGGAAGAATGTGAACGATTCAATTTTTTTAAAAAGAAGTAAACATTTAAGATTGCTGCTAATGTCCGGTCAATCTTATTTTTTTGCATGACTATGCACATGCCAACTGACCAAATGAGCGGCTCGAATCATCCTATTTATCGTCAAAATATGCTGTAGACCCCACTCTATTAAGTGGTTTGCTCGAGACCACAATCATTACAAATCCAACAATCTACATCAAGCCCAACATAATAAAAACCGCAATGTTATAAAAATCGCTAAGTGCTAATCAGACAGATAATCAGGCAGAAAAGGGGCGCTAGCGCCTAGGCATTGATTAATTAGTCAGCTGCCTAATCTAAGCGGCGTTGGGCGGGCGCCTAGGCACGGACTAGTCGGCCTAGGCGTCCGACTTATAGAACACTATCAAAAAGCACAAAAATCAAGTACCTGAGCCTCCATGACCATCTGATCCACATAACCCTTCAACTTGTTCACCCTCAAGGACTCAGTAAAGAACCGGAACTGCTCCTGCCTCACACTATAATCCACATCGAACACCACGCCAGGCCCGAACGTGGGCACGTTGAACTGGTACATCTCCTGCTGGCTCAGATCCGACTCGGAGGCCTTGAAGAAGTGGGCCGACACATCCGGACCGATGAAGAACGTGATCTTCTTGTTCAGCAGGCTCAGCGTGAACACGCTCCCCAGCTTGGGGTACTCTTCCCTGAGCATCTGCACCGGTCCCTTCAGGAACCGGACCAGGCCGCCGAGGACCGGCCACGAGGCGATGACCGGAGGGAGGCGGGTTCTTTCAGGGTTTAGGAATGCGGAGATGAGTTTTGCGACGGCGAGGGTTGCGAGGATTACGAGGCCCACGTTCAGTAGCTTGTCGTTGAATTCCATCTTCTTGTGAAAATTGGAAGGTGGGTATTCTAGATCTGAGGAGTTGAGTGAGTGGAGGGTGAAATGGGTGTGAAATGGAAGAAGAGAAGTAGGGTTTTAAAGGAGAAGATGTGAAGTTTAGGGCTGGTGAAATTGGAGCGGGGAAGAAGAGTGGCGGAACTGATTGGAGAAGAAGAGGGTAGTGGAGAGAGAGAACAGAGAGAGAGAGAGTGAGATACTAGATCAGTCTCAGAAAGCGCCAAGAGCGAGCGACAGCTCCAGAGTGGAGTCCGCGTTGCTAACCGAATACATGGATATGTACGTATATACGAATTGGGTCCATGTCCAGTTTTGTGTCTTTGTGGTCCCTTCTAACTTCTAAGTTTATAACAATGATCGAAATCGTCCATTTTGTAGAGCTCGTTGAGTACACTGTTGACAGAAAAATTTAGCTTGATCGAATATCAATAGGTGTACAAACAAAATGGATTTGCACAAGGAAAATAGATGACAAAATATAATTTTATATTTAAAAAGAAAATTGATATTCGCGCTTCTTTTTTTGATGGAAGTGCTTCACTTTGTTCATGAAGTTACTAGTAACTTCACGATGAAAGTGAAGCGCATGCATCAAAAAAGAAAACACGCATATCAATTCCCACTTAAAATGGTCCATTTTTTCTTGTACAATTATGTTCGTTCATATATCTATCGATATTCGATCAAGATAAATTTTTATATGAATAAAGTATTCAGCAAGTTCTACAAAATAAAAAATTAAAATTATTATTATGGATCCGGGAGGGACTCATAAAAATCCAAAATTAAATCAAACTGGACACTACAAAACTGAGAATGACCTCTAGTTGTATACAGTATATTCATACGCACCTCAGAGTCACGGCCGGCTTTCATTTGCTCTCAGCCTTTTAGAATCACACATTTGTGGCCAACATATTACGTGATGATGACACTTTATTTTATTTTGAGATACACGAGTTGAGATTTTACTATTGTTTTATAATTTTACCAAAAATTTATTTGTTTTCACGATTCTCTTTCGACTAGTTTATGTGCATCGTCTTACGTTTTATCAGTGACTTCTTAGCTATTACCTAGTGCTTTTTGGCCGTTACAATTTTTTTGGTGTTACCCATTATCTGGTTTTTTGAACTGTTACCCAGCAACTTGATTGTCGTTACCCAGCTGGACCAAAGAACCCCCGAATTTTAAATTTTTTATTTTGTATATATCTGATTTTGAATATCATTGAAAAAGTATAAAATCATAAATCAAAGTTGAAAAAATTCATATAAAAACGACAAAAAAGGACCCAAAAATTGGATCAAAATTTGACCCGAATATTTTGGAAAGTTTGACCCAAAACTCACCCTAAGTGTGTATGCGCTTATGTACTTGTATATTCGTATGGATCTCACCTCACGAGTCACCGCCGGCTTTCATAGGGTATCAACGAAAAAAATCATTCAGTGACCTTGCTCTAGGCCTTTTTCCTACCACACATTTGTGAACCCGAGCGGTCAACATATTACGTGATGATAACGCTTTATTTTAGTTCCAAATATATGAGTTGAGGATTTTTTTTATAATTTTAACATAAAACTATTCGTTTTCTCAATTTTTTTCAAGCTAATTTACGTGCATCTTAATCTTCAAGAGGTTAATCCTACATTCCATTGGCGGACAGGGCAATTGAAGCTGAACCAAAGTCCTGGATGGATTGGCTTAACAAGGGACTTGAAGTTCCTCAGGTGCAACAACGCACTACGTGATTGTAATGCACTTTGAGAGAACCATTCGAGACATTATTATCACCATTTGAACAGTTCATCTTACAGAGTTTGCCAAGCACTTAATAGTAAAACATTGATTCGATCAAATATTGATAACATGATCTGACGACACATGTTTTCAGATAACGAATGGTTATATAGTTTGTTCTATTAAGATAATTTTCTCTCAATCATGTGGTTATAAACATTCGATTAATTTGATTTTGTATTGATAAATTAAAGTGCTCTGGAAGCTCTTTAAAATGATGGGTTCAAAGTGAAGTGATGGTATCTCCAAATGCCTCATCGGGGCAGACTACAATCCCGTTAGTCTGTTTGATACACTATGCGGACCTCAAGTTGCACGAGAGTTGATAGAACCTAATCAAAAATTTCAAAAATTTTAGAAGAGAGCAAACCTCTAAATCTGAGACCTTGACTATTAAGACAACCGCTTGGGATTCGTAAACATTCTCAAGGAGTTTTAAAAATGCAAAGAGTTTCGATCAATACCAGAAAGGAAAAATTTCAAAATGACACCTGAACTTTCACCCAAATGTCACAGAGACACCTGAACTTAAGTTTATTTCAATTAAACACTCGTACTAACAAAACCCCCAAATTTAGGCTCCTGCCGTTAGACTCTATCCACTTCTTCCCCAAAATTGCTGACGTGGCATCTCCTATCCGTTTAAGTGGCCCCGTTGCACATGTTACCAGTAGGGGATGATGCACCCAATCCAAACCCCATTACTTCACCACCATTCCTCAGGCCAGTTTTAGTTTCTCCAAAGAGCTTCCGTTCCAATCCTCCATCATCACCGGCGACTCCAAATAGCTCTCCCTAAACCTCTCCACGTTCTTCTCCTCAGGTCCATCTCTCAAACTTGCTTAAAAGCCCAACGACTCGCTCAACCCTTTCACCCTCGTGTTCCGAACCGGAATCGGACACTATGGGTCCCCTATCAACAGTCCCACGAGCATGAGCGCCAAATTCAAACCTAATAGGGACCCAAAACCCTAGGTTCTTCATCTACTTTAAGCCCAAGTTGGGCGATTTCTCTTTCAAGAAGTCTCAGTCGTCTGACTTTGTTGCCAAGGGCGTGACACCCAAGTCGAAGTCGAACGGGGATAAGTTGGACGATGACGTTTTGGTTGAAGCGGCAGAGGGAGACAAACGGTGGAGGAATGGGGTGAAGTAAAGGGTGGAGTTTGGATTGGGTGCATTGTCTTGTGTTTGTACGTAACATGTGCAGTGGGTTCACTTACGGTTAACTTATGCCACGTCAGTAATTTTTGGACGAAATGAACGGAGTGTTAACAACAGGGGCTTAAATTTGGGAGTTTTGTTAGTACAGATGTTTAATTGAAATAAACTTAAGTTCATGTGCCATTTTGAAATTTTTCCTACCTGAAAATAGTGCAATACAAAAAGTGAATATGACCTTTCCAATTCGGTCAAAGGAAGTGAAAAAAAAAAAAACCCTTTTATTCGCACATTGATCCACAGTTACAGGATGGCATCAACTTTATCTTCTTCCTTTTTGGGTGAGCCCATTCGGGACCAATTTGATGAATCAAAAGTCTAAGAATATTCTTTGGACATCCAAAGATGACTCGAGCAAGCGAGTGAGTGTTCTTGCATGTTTATAAAAGGAGTGGGAGAATGAGTAAGATTTTAATAAAAAAAATTGTGTAGTTTGGGGATGGTGAAATTCGAGTTGGGGAGAAGAGTGACGTACGTAGCTGATTGGAGAGAGAGAGCCATCTCCAGAGGGGAGTGGAGTCCAAGTTTGCGCACTTCGTTAAGTATGCATGCGTACGTTACGTACGGGTATATTCGTATATCCGTGGGCAACTCCTGCCCGGCTCTTGTCAGAGATCATCGTCTACGTGGATTGTGAATTTTTATAATGTGTTGCGGAATATGCGTCGTCGTTCTGATATCATCTGGAAATTTTATATCCAACTCAAAATCAAAGATGAGATCAGGGGGTCTAGTGGCGGCAACCGCCACGACAATAATTTTAGAAAATGCGATTATTATATGTAAAAAAAAAAATTATGCCCAACTTATATAGTTTCACTACCACTAAATTTTTTTAATATATATTTCGCCACTGTTAAGGTAAAATCCTAGTTCCGTCCTTGCTCAAAACTAATCGACAATAAGTGAAGAGATTTTAACATATATTAAGTGATCATTCATTCCACTCTCAAGAAATATGAGACCACATTTTCTGATAATTTTATCTAAAAGTGTTATAATTAATTTTTGGCTCTAGAGCTCTCATGGACGAGCCCTAAGATAGGTATAGAACCAAATGAGGGCAATTTGGTCTACATAATTTAGTCCCATGAGACAGGATTATCATGAATACCATGTCTACAGCGGTATTACTAATACCCCTATTTGGCCGGATTGATCGTCCATAGGATTAGTAGTCCGAACTTGTTAACAAATAAGGGATTAGGAACCCCTTAGGATTGGCAATCCAATCCCATGGCTTAACTAACAGGTTCAACAAACGGGGCTAAAACACCTTGCCCAAGCACACTACAATCTCGTGGTAATTCCTTTTCCTTACGGCCCGTTTGGATGGAGGATTTATTTTGGGTGGATTTGTAATGAGGGGGATTTAAAGGTGGATATATAATGAGGGGTGATATGTTAAGAAGGGTGGGTCCACCTCTTAAGAAGGTTGGATTTATAATGAGGTGTTTGGATGGTTTTTTGAGAAGAGGGATTTGGAGGGTGGATATGATGGGATAAAGTGTAGAATGACTCAATTGCCCCCTTTAGTTATTTAATGGACAAAAATGTTAATTTTATTATAATTAAAATAAATACATATTTATTATTAATTGGGGGATAAAAATAAATTTATTAAATCTTAAAAATGTTTAAACCTCATTTATGATTTTTTAATTTTTTTTTGGGGAAAAAAAATATAAAACTAATTATAAGCATGTGATTTGAAGAAAAAGAAAACTACTACGTGTATGGTGTATCAAAGGGGTGGCATCCCAGCCAATGGATCAAAGCCCATTGATAAGAAAAAGAAAGATAACGATTGTATAGGATTAAAACCCAACATTCATTCCCAATTCCAGATCTAAAACCACGACCACAACCCAGTGACCCACAGATTTCGACCGAAGATCAGCAGCTCCGGCGACGAGCGGTAATCTTCTTTGTCTTCTCCTCTCTCTCTCTCTCCGGTCTGGTTTGAACAGATGGAGTCGTGATACAAGATAAAAGGCAAGGGAAAAACAGTCTATATCGCCCCCGCTTCACCAACGACAGGGGGCACCCTGTCGTTACCAAATCTGGGAAGAGGTGGAGAAGAATCCGGGAAGAGGTGGAGAAGAATCCGGGAAGAGACTCAAATCCCCCTTCCCATTTTCACTCCCAAACACCGGATTTGAGTGGGACCAGGAGATCATATCCGGGCGGCTCCAAATCCGGCATCCAAACAGGCCGTTAGGATGAGCCCATTCACGGAGTGTTTTCACTAATAAAAAATACTAAAAGCTTAACGCATTTTACTATTTAGTTTTTACTGACAAAAAAATTGTCAACAATTTTTTTTTACTATAGTAATTCTACTCACTAACCTATCCACAACTTATTCATTACTAAAAACACCTAACAACTTTTCAACCACAAATTTTTTTTTTACTCATAGGGCAAAAAAACTCCGTGAACTAAACTCTTGGATTACTCAATCAAAAACTAAAATGACTCGGGCCCCATTCCAGAAATTCAAATAAGTACTTAAAAAATAAAGACATATTTTCAAGCTTAAAAATAACGAACTTACGAAAATATTTTTTTAATTTTTTTGTAAAATTTGATCAAACAAGATCCTTATTGCACATTTTTTAATTTTAATAAACTTATTATTTTTAAGTTTGAAAATTGAAAATTAATACTTATTTTTTAAGGGATCTTTCTGAAACGGGGACTCAGTATGCTGGTGAGTGAGAGCATTTTTTTTGGTGCATATAATATATATACTAGTAATAAACAAGTCGTGTCTGTCTGTGTTACTATGTTAAACAAATGATACATTAATTTGGTAAGCTGTGGGCGGCACAGGCATATATGATGTGTCAGCACCCTTTATTTTATTTTGGCTATAAAAATAATCATGTATCCACGAGGACTAGGTGGACTAGCAGTGAATTCACATGGAAAGATTAACCCTTTTTTGCGACTGTACCCACAAATGTATTAGATCCATAATGGCATTGGAATTGGAAACAAATTAATGTTCAATTAATTAGTGCCTTAATTAAGCAAGAACCCATAAGCAGCACACAATTTGAGTATCGCTACCTGTTTTTTTTTTTGCCAAGTAGCACACAGTTTTGAGTAGCTAGCTACTAGTAGGTTTTTTTATCCGACGGTCAAGAGTATCTGGATCAGTTTATGTACACTTCAACTACTACTCTCTTTGGTCCGGTCAAAGACAAATCATCCATGTCGAGACGAAGGCATTCATGAGAAATTTCTCTCTTGCAGTCTGGCTCCAAGAAATTGCCAAGTTTCGAACTGAGGATGTCTGGGTTTACAGCTCACCCCACTACTTTAGCTATACTCCTCCGCCCAAAGAGAAAATGGAAACATGAAGAAGGTCGAAGTTATTTCTGCATTGTTTGGGCACAAATCACTGTTCAGCTTCACTAGGATTAGGTAGGGTAAAACATTTTTTGCAACATTTTTTATTTATTTTGCAACTACGTATGACTTTATTTTTACTGCATTGCCCGTTCTTTATGCAGGATTTGATGATGGAGGTCACATACACATCCTCATTTTGATATTTTCGGGATGAATTTTGAGAAGGACAACAAAAGCTTGATTTTAATTGGGATTGTTATGTGGATTATGAGATTTGATTCAATGACTACTCCCTTTCAAAACTTTGAAATTGTATTTTGTTATGTTTGGGAGTGGAATCCAACACGGAATTTATGTTTAGTATGGGCGCAATCATGTGCATCTTCATATTGATAAAAGACAAAAAAAATGAGTGTCAACATAGAAAAAGGAGGGTGGAAATTATTTCTCAAAATAGTTATAACTATATATTGCTACTCTTCTCGGATGACACTTGTTGCATTTTTTCTTGTCCCTTTTAGTCTTTGTATTCACTTCAAAGATTAATACAATTGCTACTAGTAAGGTTTGAATAAGGGACAATATTATGTATATGTGCATAGTCATCGTTTTATTTTATATACGATTATGAAAAATCTTTGCAAATGAATTTTTTCAATTTTAAAAGATCCAGTTGAAGCACAGTTAGCATAAAAAAAATTGACGGTGTAGAGACGGAGTAGAATTCTTGATAATAGGGTAGGGGTTTTTATGCAATGATGAGGTTTTTTTTGTAATTGTTCAAACTTTGCCCCAAAAAGTGTAGTTAACCCTTTTTCAAGTTAACCCTGGTAACCAGAGGAGAGGAAATTAAAAGGTGTGGATTTCTCCACTTCCGTACCCTTTTTGCTGACGTGGCGCATTTGTATTGGTTTGGAAGAAAAGGAGGGATGTACACCGCCAGTGTAAGGAATGTAATCTCAACCAAATTTACTGAAAACCACACTCTCTTTCTTCTTTTTCTCTCTCCTTCCATCACTATCAATGGACCTACTTACATTTATTTCTTACTCTCTCTACCAAAAATAAGTTTTTGATTATAGACCATTATAAGACTTCACATTATTGATTTTAGCAACTCCTTAAATAGATAATCCAAAAGATGAGGTGGCAAAATTTAATTATCCAAAGTTACAGTAGCATTCGAGATACCTTTTTAAGTCAAAAGATTTGCTCCAAGCTGCACCTTTTATTTTTTTGTTTTTTTTCCTTCCGTTCTCACCATAAAAAACGGTCCGTAAACAAATTACATAAAGTCAACAACTATCCCACAATCAAATAATCATATGACAAAATCTTCTTTACAGAGGTGTCATAAATAAGTGTTTACAGTACTCAATCGTGATCGTTCAAAAGTATTTTGGACAGTCAAGATGTTAATGAAACTTTTCTGAGAAAGAGTTAATTGTGACCGGTCATAATTGAAACGAATCTCAATCATTGATTGCGCGAATAGGCAAGTGAGATTGCGTCGAGCCATTATTCACAGAGCCTCCGTAAAAAAGACTATCTCAATCGATATTCCATAATGCCATTCGTTTTTCTCTTAATCCTCATTCTTGCGACGCTTTTAACTATTATGAAATATTTTCAAAAATACTTTCACACTCGCGCTTGACAAGCATTTGCGCGCTTGACAAGCCTTACGTGACCTAGATACTACGACATCAAACAGTGAATACCAAACACAACACAATGAAAAGCTTCAAAAACCCAGTACCTGAGCTTCCATAAGCACCTGATCCACATAACCTTTCAACTTACTAACCCTAAGACTCTCAGTGAAGAACCGAAACTGCTCCTGCCGTACACTGTAATCCACATCGTAAACCACGCCCGGCCCGAACGTCGGCACGTTGAACCGGTACACCTCCTGTTGGCTCATGTCCGATTCGAAGCCGTTAAAGAAATGGGCCGATACCTCAGGCCCGATAAGGAAAGTGATCTTCTTGTTCAACAACTTCAGCGTGAACACACTCCCTAGTTTTGGGTACTCTTCTCTTATCATCGCAACCGGTCCTTTTAGGAACCGGACTAGACCGCCGATGACCGGCCACGTGGCGATAACCGGAGGGAGGCGGCGGGTGGGGGATCTTGGGTTTAGGAATAAAGAGACGAGTTTCGCGACAACGAGGGTTACGAGGACTGGGAGGCCTATGTTTAGTAGCTTGTTCTCCAGTACTTTCATTTTTTTCGTTGAACCTGTGAGAAATTGGGAACTGAGTTGGGAGGGGTGTGTGTGAATGAGGAACTGAGAGGTGAAATGGGTGTTAAATGGCTTGGAGAAGTAGGGTTTAAAGGAAAAAATTGTAGAGAGAGAGAGGAGAGAGAGAGAGAGAGAGAGCAACAAGTGGGAGAGTGACATCTCCAGACTAGAGGTCAGGTTGGTAACTGTATGCATGCAATGCATATATATATATATATATATATATATATATATATATATATGCACGTACGTAAATATCCATACAGTGAGAGATTATTCAGTGTTCCTAAGCCATCGTAAAGTGGTGCCCGGCCGGTATTCTTTTTTTCACCACACAATTGTATATAACTTACACATTTTGTCTTTGGTCCTACATAGATAGGTGATAGAAAAAAGATGTTGAAGCACCGACCACGTGATGGTGCTCAATGCAATGAATAATTTTTCAAGATAGGAGCTTCGCAAAACATTATTCAGTGCTCTTGCTTGAGGGCTCTTTGTTTTAGTTCGAGATATATGAGTTGAGATTTGTTGATTTATGGTTAATTTGAACATAAATGTACTTGTTTTTCTAGATATATCCCTTCCAGCTGATCTTCGTGTATCTTAATTAATTTGAGAGACATTGATCTTACATTTAGCCGGGGAGTATACTGACCAAAGTCCTGTATAGATCGATCCAATTAATGACATGTAATTCTTGTAGTAAAACAACGCATGCATTATGGGGCCGAGGGTATAGTGCACTTCGCGATGGTGATCTAGATGATATCATCATAGTTCAAACCATTCAATTTTTCAAAATTGTTGACCACTTTAATTGTCCGAAAAAAATCAAACAGATATCAATAATCATATGATCAAACAATATTTATTATAAAACATAAAAGATTAGTATAATTCAGAGACTAAAGTGTCATACAATTCTCTCTCGATCATGTGGGGCTACAAATATTTGATTCACCAGATTCTCTGAATAAACAAAGTACTCGATCGAAGAACTTTATAAAATGACAAGTTCGAATCATGCATGATGATGATATCTCGAAACATCTCACCGAGGCACACCACTGCACAATAGATTGGTAGTCAAAGTCTTCATCCGCTCACAATTTGGTCATATATTTCAGAATTGATTCTGGAGACGCAATAAACTTATGAATCGTTTTTTGAGTCATATAGTAAGTTTGATTATATATACTGAATTATTGAATGCAAAAATATTACTATGCAAACAAGAGCTCATATTTGATTCCGTAGCTTCAGATATTAATTGGTTTCTCCATAAAATTATAAGTGAAATTTATCACAAACATCAAAACAATTAATTCTTAAACTGATCGATGTGTAGAATATACGCTAGTCAATTTTGAAATACTGCAAGTAATTAGTTAATCAATTTTATAGTCAATTTAGCTTACTTACTTACAATACGATAGATATGATATACTTCAATAATACACACCAAACAATAAAACACACACTGTGAATGGTAATTCAGAGCCGATTCTGGTACCGATACACCCCCTGTTATTGGACGTATATACTAAATGTACTCCCATTTTTAGCCATTGGATGATAATCATTTATTCTTAACACTTCAATATTCAGTGGGATAATTAAACTTATTGAATTCTTAAACTATCTAAATTGATGTCTAGTCAAGTCTGATTTGAGATTATCCGTGAATCTAGTGGACAACGACAATTATATTATCAACTCCTAGTGAGGCTATCAAATAATACTGAAATGTCTTTTTGATACCTAAGTGAGGTTATCAAATTATCAATTCCTAGTTGATCTAAATTGATGATCTTGTTTTTTTTCCTCGTCATAGCAACAGTTTTTCTTTCTTTTTTTGTTTTTTTTTTGAGAGATACTCCATAGCATCACTTGAGGGCTGAAAAACTGAAATAAACAACAAAGGGAAATTTATAGAATTATTTTAATTCGACATATGAAATTTAGTTTTTGAAACGAAAATCTAGAAAAAAAAGAAAAATTTCGCTGATGGATGTATGAAGTAAGTAAACATATTAATTAGCAGTGGAGGGATAGTTGAGTCACGTATTTAGTTAATTATAGCGGTCATTTAACAGCGGTGCTACACCCATCGCTCTAAATATTTTCCGCTCAATATCTCATTGTTCGTCATCTCGGCAAATCAATAGTCCGGAGAAGAGTTTTTTTAAAATCTGGACTATCCAAAATACTTTAGAACGGTGAGATTGAAAGCGGTAGAAGAAGCGGTGAATTTTGAACGGTGAGTGTAGACTTTCTATTCATTTAATGGACTTTGCAAAATACAAAAGTACATATTGAGAGGTCGAATTCTACCTTTCCTAAAAAAATTGAATAAATTAAATTTGAAAATGATTTTGCCCGCCAAGAACTCATGCAAACTAGTAGATAAATGTTAAAACCAATAGCTCAAACAAATCATAATTTTGTTACATACAAGATGTATGACAAAGTCATCCTATTTGAACAATCATAATTCATTCCTCTTGATAACCTCGATGAAAAGCTCATTTGAGATCCATGTTATCGGTAAATACAACTTAAACACCTTTAAAAGCCTCGCTAATCTTACAATTCAAGCTTGAACAATTCACTGCCCGACGTCCATGCATCTGTGACTAATGTTGGTCTAATATGAATGTCACATAGTAATTATGCAATCAAGGAATGTTGTCACTGTAAGAGTACATAATACTTGTTTAGAGATAATTAATGACATCGAGAAACCAAGTGACCGACGTGACTGTTGGAGAAATATACTCTATATTCGAGTTGGCAACGAAGATTGAGAACGTAATAGTCAAATTCGAGGTGGGTTGTTTGATTATTTGACCCAAATTTCTCATTGCACGCAATTCGGGTCATACAAACAAATTTTAGCACAATTGATTTCAGAATTGATTCTGCAAACGCAATCAATTTATGAATCGATTGTTTGGTGATAGTAAGTTTGATTATAGTACTGGATTCTGAATTGCTAAATATGACACAAAACAACTTGATTTTACTTCTCTATTGGACAAACATAAGTATGTACAAATTTGATTGTGTAGCTTCAAACTCTATAAATTTTATTGTGAAATTAATCACAAACTTCATTTTTTTTTTTTTTTCACGGGAAAGATGATTTTTATTACAAACTCAAAGAGGGTCCAGAGGCCCGACAATCCTCAAGAGCAAGGATTGATAGCCAATGGGGAACACGACCCCACCAACTCTCCATCCCAACCCTTAATCACAAACTTTTCACAACTATCGATTGTCGAATCGATTGCTGTCGGACCCTATACTTTTTTCAAAATACAAATAATGAGGCCCAATATAACTCATAACATTATTTGGCCCGATTACAAACACACTATTTTAGCCCAAAATACAAAATACAAACAAGCTAGGCAATATTAATCTTAACATTTCTCACTCCAAGTTACTAGTTAATACTAGGAAGTTCAGGGGGCTTGTAACGCCCCGGCGACCTTGTCTTCCTCCCTACCGGGCGCGAACCTGTCAGGGTCGAACGCGTCCGGATCCTTGTAAATATGAGGGAGACGGTTAGCGAAAGCAGGTGACGTTCCAACGATGTGGCCCTTGGGTACGTCGTACTCCTTCCCTTCCCTAGTCTTCACACTGAAGTCACTGAGGGAGGTACGCAACAGTAACTGAGGGGGGTGGAGTCTCAGTGCTTCCTTGATGCACCTATACAAAATTTCCATCTCCAACAGGACATCGTGATCGACTTTTTTTCCCGTGTTTTTCCGCCAGATTTCTCTGCTCGTGCAACACCAACGGAAGGTACTTCTTGTTGCTGAGGAGGTGGGCGCCGGTCCAAGTGGCGGTTATGGAGCTGGTGTTGCGCCTGGCTACGAGAGTGCCGATCAGCAGTCCGGTGATCTCAGACTCGGTGGTCGGGCGGCTGTCTCTGTACCTCGAGTCCGTCAGGGAC
The DNA here is from genome assembly GCF_030253575.1 of Rhododendron vialii. Classification (NCBI taxonomy): domain Eukaryota; kingdom Viridiplantae; phylum Streptophyta; class Magnoliopsida; order Ericales; family Ericaceae; genus Rhododendron; species Rhododendron vialii. Next base: position 2,359,571 of record NC_080568.1, on the reverse strand, counting down.
TGAAGCAGGTCGTTCTCCGATTTGCCGGTGCGCTTGCGCTTGCGGACTTATGAAAATTAATATTTTTCCACATGAAGAATAGAGATGGTGTTGCTACCCAGGGACATTCCTGTTGTACTTTTGTGTAGATATTATAATACAATGTTTTCTTTTCAGAAGGCTTGAGTTTTGTAATAAAACTTGGTAATTGTTTGGTTACGTTTTTGTAATAAGTGTTTTTAGAAATAAATTAGTTATGTTTTTCTCAAGTAATTGTCTCCAAATTTTCTATTTTATAGAAAAGAGGCCTGGATGAGCATTAGGACTCATCGGCCGGTTACGACGACTTGACGATGCTCCTAGGTTCGGGGTCGTGACAGGGCTGGTCTGATAACATTGATGGAACTGCAGGATGATCAGAAAGAAGAACACACGAGACAAAGGAGCACACAGGCAAACTACTCTTGTGATGATCAACTTCATCGACGTCAGAGCTCGCTGAAATCAGGGGGATAGATCTGCCAATAGAGAGAAAGGGAGAAGGAGAGGAACCGGGGGGGGGGGGGGGGTGGGGCAGGAAAACTATAAGCGTCGAAACTCTTTTAGAGAGAGAGACAGAGAGACCTCAAAAGCCCAAACTATTTAGTTCAAACCAGTACCATGTTGCATTCGTTGAATTCAAGTTCAAATATGAAAAAATACTACTCCCTCCGTCCCTTTTTTAAGTATCCTGTTTCGTAACTCCAACTTATTAATAAAACATTATTATTATACATTTCACATTAACTTTTACCTCAACTTTCCTTACTTACCCTCTATGGAGGCATCATCATTACACTTTTACTCCCTAACTTTTCAAAATGAAATATACTTTTAGAGACAAAATGGAAACCACTAACTTTATAAAATGGACACTTATTAAGGAACAACCCAAAATAGAATACTGGACTTTAAAAAGGGGACAGAGGGAGTAAATTTTTAATAGATAATGAATTAGATAGTGACGTGCAAGGGTTACCTTTAAGTACCACGTTGCATTGCTAAGATATAGTACTAATTGAATTATTTTCCAAACTATATAGTTCAAACCGGTACCATGCTGCATTCATTGAATTCAAGTTCAAATATGAAAAAATACTAAATTTTTAATAGATAAGGAATTAGATAGTGGTGTGCAAGGGTTATCTTTAAGTACCACGTTGCATTGCTAAGATGGAGTAGTACTAATTGAATTATTTTCCAAAGTATATAGTTCAAACCAGTACCACGTTGCATCCATTGAATTCAAGTTCAAATATGAAAAAATACTAAATTTTTAATAGATAAGGAATTAGATAGTAGCGTGCAAGGGTTATCTTTAAGTACCATGTTGCATTGCTAAGATATAGTACTAATTGAATTATTTTCCAAACTGTATAGTTCAAAGTTCAAACGAGTACGGTGTTTCATTCATTCAAGTTCAAACATGAAAAAAACTCTAAATAATTGATAAATTTTTAAGTAGTGCCGTGCATGGGTTGTCTATAAGTATAACATTGTATTAATAAGATAGTGCTAATTGAATTATTTTCCAAACTATATATACTTCAAACCAGTACCATGTTGCATTCAATGAATTCAAGTTCAAACACGAAAAAAAATACTACTAAATAATAGAGTAAATATCATACACAAATGAAGTAACAAAAAGGGCGCTTCACATACGTTGTATTCAACAAAAGGATCATAGTTCCAAAAGTTTGTCTTTATTAATACTCTCCAACTGTCTTGAAAATTCACTTCATCACCCTCCCAAAAGTTTTTGTATCAACACATACCTATTTTGTCCAAAGAGCAGAATTACAAGAAGATGAACATAAGCCTCTTACTAGATAACAGTAAAATAGTAACTCAAATAAGTTATGTTAATGATTGATATTGTCCATTCGTCCAAACAATTGTGCTACGATCATAACCTTTGTAGTTTCTGCCGTTGCTTTAGGAGAGAGAGTGTGAGTGCTGTAATTGCAGGAATGGCATCATTACCAAAAATTTCCTTACTTTTTTTTGAGAAATTCATTGATGACCAAATACGATGATTGCAACATACCGTGTTCACCTACTACAACCTACCGTGTTCACCAAATCAAATGAAGGATTCGAGTCTTGCAATATATTGATCAGACGGTCAGGTGTTCCATGAAGGGGTTTTTTCCCCCTTGATTTCAATAAACAGTACTCAGGATTTGCATATGAAAATTTACTTGCTTTATCTAAGGTGTGAGTCTTAAGGAATAGAAGTTACTCGGGCACGAGGAACCGAAAAAATGACTCAACTTTCCCACAAGAAAAAAACAAACAGCAAAGAACTATGTCTGTAGAAGTACTCGTGAACAGCATCAGAAGGCATTATCATGGCCCTGATGGCTACAGAAAGAAATAAATACTTCCACGGACATCAGAAAGAAATGAAAGAGGAAAATAAGTGAAGTTAAACAAAGAATTGGAAAGGCCTCTGCACAAATTAAGTACACAAAATCACACCGACTCCTAATAAAGCCCCAGATTCACAACTCAACAAAAATGTTTGATGATTTCGGTTTTCTAATTGTTTTACAGACAACCACTCAACTTATATAAAAAGCCAACAGAATGCAAAATTTCGGGAACCTGAACCCAGAACACCTAATCTTTCAATTGTTTTTATCGTTCGAAATGCTTGGCAAGTTTAAGGAGGGCGTAAAGAACATTTGCATAGACTATACCTTACTCATGTTTCTTTTTCTTCCTTGATATGTTTTCATTAGAATGCTCTACGGACCCAGAAGAAGTGACTGCACTATGACCTCGCCCTGAGTCTTGAGTGGATTGTTCCCTGGACACAGTTGGCTCTTTAATATGCCTTTTCTTTGGAGGCCCTGATGGCTCCCCCACCTCCGACATAGAACTTTTAGATTTGCTACTACTTTTAGATTTGCTACTACGCATTGAGGTGCCAGCTGAATGTGAGCTCTTTGCCCCAACACTCTTACTAGGAGTTGCACGATGATGAGATGAATTGGTCAAGGAAGTGGCAGAAGATCTCTGAGACATCTGCTTGTGCTTATTGGTATTCTGTTTCTCCAGTTCACTAGGGTCTGGGTAATGGATAAGTTGCACACGGCGTGAAATCTTCCCAACTGTGGATAGGATAAAACAGCATCATACAAGTGCATTAAATTGTATTCACCCCCAAAAAAGAAGAAGAAAAAAGTATGCACCTTGTACAGTAATAGCGAGAACAAACCCCAAGCACTTTGACAATAGTAAAGAACATCACTAACAAAACTATACAACTAATATATTGACTTTATTTTGAAAACAATGACTCTTCATCCTCTTCAAGCTCATCATATGGCATATAGGCTTAAAGTGAAGGGCGAGGTTCAAACGAGGAAAGGCTTATGGTGGATACCTAGGCCCATAAGTAAAACCAATTGCAACCAGGGGGCATCAATAATGCATAAAAGGACCATAAATCCACAACACGGTTAATCAATACACTTAGATAAAATATTCATTCAGGCAAAAGAAAAGGAAGCAACTGCAACAATGAGTGAAAGGCAAGAAACTCATCAAATGCAAGGGCTTACCAATTTGTGATTCGAGTGCAGATGATAGGAAAACTGTCGCATCTGGATCTTGCGCATTGAAATTGACCACATCATATGATTTTCCTGCCATCACGAAAGACATTTCACCACAATATAAGTTTTGCAAAAATGCACTTAGTAATACTGAACTGTCAGTCTCCATATATGGCACATTTTTTTTTTGTAACACTCTCATATCATAAATTTAACTAACTAGGCTTGTATCAAGCAACCACCAGAGATTGAAATCACACCAAACAAAGGACATGGGTGTCAAAACAACACATTCTTCTATGTAGCATTATCAAATTGATACTTGCCAGAGGAGCCCTCAAAACTGCCCAACAATCCATCGTGATGAAGCTTCAATGTCAGTTCTTGCCCATCAAAATCAGGAGCCTGCAATGCCAGGAACAAATCTAGTAAACTTGAAAACAGACTAAGCTAGATTTCAGAAACAACAATGGACACTACAAAAAACGCCCTCCTGATTTCCTTCTAATCTAACTAAGATTATGGTGGCCACTGTGGAAGTCATTTGGAACTGTACATCAGTTTCAGCAACATCGCATCACGACACAAGCTGATTTTGCGTGGAAGAAAACCAACGTTATATAATGATGTGTGGGAGTTTTGGTCCTTTATCCTCCCGTGGTTCAAGTAGACAGGTGAATCCAGAAGTGTGATGTTTATCTTATAATTGGTGAGGAGGAGAAAGGTGTGATGATTCTGCTATGTTTGATGTGTATTATTCGAAAGGAAAGAAATGGCGGACATTCTGACGGCATTGAAAGTTCTTTGTATATGTTAAAACCACTATAGAGCTTTTCTGTTAGCACTTCAAATAGTTGGAAAAAAAAAAAAAAAGATTCACCTTCTCAAGATCACTTTCAAGATTCTATAGATTTCTCTTAACACACTTGTATGGGAAGATTCAAACTGGGGATAGAACTTTGGAGAAGAATGACGAGATCAGAGCAGGCGTGGCCAACTTCTATGCCGGTTTGTTTAAGGAGGAGGGCAGAGTCGCCCCTGGTTGACGATTTGGAGTTTGATGCTATTTTGGTTGAGGAGGCTTCATGGCTGGAAAGACCGTTTGATGAAACGGAAGTGTTAGATGCCTTAAAGTCTTTGAATGGAGACAACGCGCCTGGTCCGGATGGTATGTCATTGGCTTTCTTTCAACGTTGTTGGGGAGTGGTGAGAGGAGAAGTGTTGGGTATGTTCCACCATTTTTGGAGGTTTGGAGAATTTGAAAGGAGTTTGAATCCTTCTTTTGTAGCTTTGATCACAAAAAAGGGAGGAGCGGAAGACATCAAGGATTTTAAACCTATCAGTTTACTCGGCGGAGCTTACAAGTTGTTGGCTAAAGTGCTGGCAATTCGTTTGAAGAAGGTGGTGGGCAAGGTTGTTTCGGAGTCTTAGAATGCTTTTGTTGAGGGGAGACAGATTCTTGATGCGGTGTTGGTGGCTAATGAGTGCATAGACTCGAGATTAAAGAGTGGTACTCAAGATATTATTTGCAAGCTAGATATTGAGAAAGCGTATGATCATGTTAATTGAGATTTTCTGATTTACATTATGCAACTGATGGGCTTTGGAGAGCTGTGGGGGAAATGGATAAAATTTTGCAACTCTTCTGTCAGTATGTCTATCATGGTGAATGGGACTCCTGCAGGGTTTTTTCAAACTTCAAGAGGTCTACGTCAGGGTAATCTTCTCTCCCCCGCTTCTCTTTATTTTAGTCATGGAAGCGTCCAATCGGTTGATTTAGAAAGCAGTTGAGGGTGGTTTCTTACATGGTTTTGAGGTGGCCAAGGTAAATGGTATGGGGTTGATGGTCTCTCACATTCTCTATGCTGGTGATACTTTGTTGTTTTGTGATGCGGAACCGAAGCAGATGGGATACCTTCGGTGTGTCCTGTTATGCTTCAACACTGTTTCTGGTCTCAAGGTGAATTTGGGCAAATCAGAGATGATTCCGATTTGTGTGGTTGAAGACATAGGGGATATTGCTCATGTTTTGGGCTGCAAGGTGGCGGCACTTCCGGTGTCATATTTGGGATTGCCGTTGGGTTCTTCTTACAAAGCAAAGGCAGTGTGGGATTCAGTTGAAGAAAGATTTCAGAAGAGGTCGGCAAGTTGGAAGCGGCAATACATTCCAAAAGGTGGTAGAGTGACCTTAATCAAAAAATACGTTTTCTAGCTTGCCCATTTACTTTATGTCTCAATTTGTCATTCCAGCTTCTGTGGCTAAGAGAATAGAGAAAATACAAAGAGACTTTCTTTGGAGTGGTGTAGGGGAAAGTTTAAATACCATCTAGTTGAGTGGGACAAGGTTTGCGCTCCCATGAGAGGGCGGTTTGGGTGTGAGGAGGTTAAAGTTGTTCAATCAAGCCTTGTTGGGCAAATGGCTTTGGAGATTTGCTTGTGAAAGGGAAAGATGGTGGAGAAAGATAATAGTGGCAAAGTATGGATGTGGGTAAGGAGATTGGGCTTCCCTTGATGTGAGGATCCTTTATGGTGTGGCGCTTTGGAGGGGCATTATGAATGGGTGGGGAGGTTTTTGGTAAGAATACTCGTATGGCGGTTGGTGACGGGTGTAGAGTGAAGTTTTGGGAGCATGTATGGTGTGGGGATGCATGTTTGAGGGAAACTTTTCCGGATATTTATCTTTTAGCTTGCGACAAAGATGTGAAAGTTTATGATTACCTCCATGTCCAGAATGGAGTTACTGTTTAGGATATCCGCTTGTGTAGAGATGTGCGTGTACAGGAGGAGGCGGCTAGGAGGAGGCGGCTTTGATGGTGTTGCTCTCTAGAGTATGATGTACGGGGGTTAGGAGAAGGGGAGGATGAGATGCGGTGGAATCTATCTTCATCTAGAGCCTTTCGAGTGAAATCCTTTTATCTAGCTTTATGTCGGAGGGGTAATTCCTCCTTTCCTTGGCAAGCTATTTGGAAAACAGCGGCTCCGCTTAAAATGAGTTTCTTTGTTTGGTGTGCGGCTCAAGGCAAGATTCTTACTATCGATAACTTGATTCGGAGACAGAGAATCTTGGTAAATTGGTGTTGTATGTGCAAAAGGGATATGGAGACGGTCAATCACCTCCTCCTTCATTGCCCAGTGGCATGAGAACTTTGGACTTTGATCTTCTCTTGGTTTGGGATACAGTGGGTTGTATCAAGTAGTGTCATGAAACTCTTAATTGCTTGGAAAGGTGCTAGAGTGGGAAAAGGAGGGAAGCATGTTTGGGCTATGATCCCTCTTTGTTTGATGTGGGTGATTTGGCGTGAAAGAAATTCGAGATGCTTTGAAGGGGTTGAAAAGCTTTTATCAAGAATCAAAAGTTTTTTGTTAAATAGATTGTATAGTTGGGACAAGTATGATTGTTTTCCATCTCTTGACCAATTTTTAGATTGGTTTGAACTTTTTCAATCGAATAGGAGTGCAAGTGTATAGGACCCGTTTGTCTTGTGGCCTTCAATTGTATATGGGTGGCATTCCATTAATGCCTTCTTGGTAATATAATCTTTTACGGCCCTTTTTGCGATTTTCATACAAATGGTTCGCATTGCTCAAATGCCTGTGCTATTATGCTTCGATTATTTATCCAAAAAAGAAGAGATATGGTAGTTTACCAAATAATGCTTGCTATTTTTCCTTTTGTGGATTGTAGGCTTTCTCTTTTTTGTAGGTAAATACATGGATTTCTCCATCAGTTTTTTATTAGGAAACTGAAATATACAAGTCTTTCTAGCATCTCACACTCCTTTCTCCCCTGTTGTCCCTCCCATGAGGAGTGCGGAAGGCTAAAAGTCTAGAGTGAATTACATGTTCCTAGAAACCAATAGGAGTATAATGCAATGTAAAAAGGTATTCTTCTCTAATTTACTAAGTTAATGGTTTTTCCACCGTTAGCCCACATTGGCGATATCCTTGTTTGACACAACATCGTGTTGTCTCATGGTAAAATTGTGTTCGAAAAGGAAGAGACGGGCAAAAAGAACCAAAAAACCTTACTTGGTTCATCGGCCATTGAATGAGCCAAAGCTCTTTCGAGTCTGTTGAACTAAGTTCGATGAGTGGATCCTTGACATACTCATGGAATTCTGGTGGAGGTATGTTGTCCACTTGATTAGCAGCATCCATCCCTTCCAAAAAAGAGTACCTAAATCGACAACAAAACAGAACAATTGGTTGATAAAACATTAATAGTAATCTCAATATCTTTCTTGTGCTACCAAAAATGAAAGCAATGGGAAGGCTAGTGTGGTTTTAAAAAATGCTCATGACGAAAGGTTTGGAGGCACTTACTAAGCTCTCTCTCACACCCTAATTGAAGTGGAAGCTTCCGGTGGGAATAATTTTTTTATACATAATTGGAGGTTGGCCTAAGCGACTTTCTGTTACCAGAACTACATAAATCACATAATGGCAAATAAGGAAAGAGTGGCGGCTGTAATACCCATTCAATTACCAATGTTTGAAGTATATGGTCAGACAAATGATGCATCATGAATATGTAGTTTGGTCGTATGACATGCATTAAGTGGTGCAAGCTAATTATGAAGTGTAGAGACCAAAATGAAGGGTCCAATGTAATCCCAAAGTACACTTTAGCGGGGTTCATCAGGTTGTTCAGAGGTCCCGCCTGTCTTGTCCACCACCCACCCTTTCTTGACTTGGAACGTTCTGGGGACCATGGGCGAAAGGCAGTACAAGTTTTGGTTAGTCCTCCTCAGTCGGCTTTTTATACCTAGCAGGAACATACCGTACAACGTGCTGCTAACACAAGAATTAGCCAGGAACTTTCATCCCCAAAGAGGGGTGAACGAGCATCTCTCTTAGTCTCTTATGCCAAACAAAGATGAAACTGGGGCTCCACAATAATGAGCCAAGCCTAGTTATCGATGTGTTAGCAATGTTCTAAAAAGTGCTCGGTGCTAGGAGGGCGGCCGACCACCTTCGAGCTTCGAGACCTATTAATCGGCCATTAATCGCCCTTTAGCAACTAGTCGGTTTTTTTTAAAAAAATATTCTGCAACCTCCCTACCATTAATAATCACAGATTTCCTAGTTGATGTGATATATCTTCTCCCAAAAAATTTCCTAGTTCTCTTTGGCTATCGGATACTCAATGTTAACACTTCTGAATGTTAACAGTTCTCAACATTTCAAATATAGAGACATAGAAACTACATTTCAAAGATTTTAAAAACAATTATTGTATAATTACTAGCCCAACCAGTATAGACTGTATAATTACTTTATTTATATATACACCAAACAATAGTTACAATACTACACGTTGTGTTAAAATTTAAAAAAAAAATTTACTAGGTGGGAGAATTACAGCAGAGAGAGAAAGAGACTGCTAGGTGGGAGTTCTCAGAAGCCGGATATCAAGCATCCAAAAAAATTGGGAAGAGAAACTCCCTCCTTCCCTTCTGCTTACGAGAGAGAGAGAGAGAGAGAGAGAGAGAGAGAGAGAGAGAGAGAGAGAAATTACAGCAGTGAGGCGATCGGCGATGAGAGGCGGCGGCGTTGACTAGCGTCCGCGATGAGAGGCGATCGATCGACTGGGCGTGGCGTCGGCGATGACTGGGTTTCTTCCCAGAGAGATGAGAGGCGATCAGGTAACAAGCCCTACGACTGATTCGAAGGTTATTAAACTGGTACGAGTAAATAACAGTTACCCCCTTTGTTTTCCAAAAATACAGATTTACCCCGACTAATCGCCCATTAACCGATTAATCGCTCATTAACCGATTAATCGACTTATCACCTACTAGACGCCAACCGATTAACCATGATTAACCGGCGACTAACTCCGCCGACCGACTAATTCAAACGATTAGCATTAATCTAATCGGTTAGGCCAAATTTTCAATTAATCGGCGATTAATCCTACCTTTTAGAACACTGTGTGTTAGAGCTTAGTTTCACGAGCCGAACCTCTACAAACAAACCAAGCTATTACAATAAAGCCGAGCTACAACTAGCTTGAGCTTGGCATCTTTACTAAACAAACTCAAAACTCGAGCTCGAATCATTTACTAACAAGCCTTGCCTCGTCTCTTGTTGCTAGCAAACATCTTGGTTCGTTTACAACCCTAGCCCTATCCACATTACGCGGCTAAGGCACTAACTCCAACTCCAAACCCTACCTCTCCCTTACATATCCCACCATTGTGCTGATAAACATAGAAGATTACGATACAGAAGTTGGGAAAATAAACAGTCGGCCCCCTGGGTAGAACCCTAGAAAGCAATTGTTTCAGGCCTCCTTCAAAAAAATATAGTAAATTAGAGGCCGGTCCTGGTTTTTAGGTTCGGTTTGATCCCAACCCTGAATATTATTTGCAAACCTGCTTAGGCTCGGATATGTATCTCATGACTTTTTTGCCCTTTTTACTCCGCATCGTCAACTCATCTCGCCATTCCTCCTCTCTTTCTGCAAAACCTCTCTCTCTCTCTCTCTCTCTCTCTCTCTCTCTCTCTCTCTCTCTCTCTCTCTCTCTCTTGTTTCCACATTTTCCATCAAGATCCAGCATTAGCTTCGTCTCAAAGGTGCGTCGATTGTATGGTTGTTGTTCCACTAGTACTTCTCCAGCATGCCGTGGTCAGAGGCAGATTCTGTTTCAATTGAAGAAGAAAATCTTCATTTACTTCGACGACATTTCCGACCAACACAGCCAGGAGGAAGAGCTCTATGAAGACTAGAGCCTGAGCCCCGACGTAAGCGAGTCGCTGTCTAGCTCATTTTCGTCTTCCAGCGTCGCCACTACCCGTCTGATTTTTGCAAGTTACTGCTTTCCGCCGCCAGCGGTGTTCTTCAAGTATAAAGGAAACATAAAATTATTTTGTCCAGACTGCCACAATTATTTCATCGGCAATATTTCTCAAGTTCACAAATTGCTCGATTTCGTCGGCATTAAAGACAAAGCTCGGCCAGATGTCCTGCCACATGTAAACACATCTCTGTTCTTTTTCACAAATATGACCTTGCTACGTGTAAGGTCCGTTCCAGAAATCTTTTTAAAAAATAAACAGCTTATTTCACATTTTCAAACTAAAAAATAATGTAAATGAAAAATAAATTTTCAATTTTTTTTTGCATCGTATAAAAGATTTCATCGAGATCTTTCAAATAAGATCCATATTGTATATTTTTAAATTTCAATAAAACCATAATTTTTGAGCTTGAAATTGCCTTTTTAAAAAATAAGAACTTTTTTTCGTTTGCGGAACGGGCTCTAAGTATTACAAATGTTACCCTATGACTTTGATTATATACGTTAATGACCTCCAGTGTCCAAAAATGTTCCAGCCGTTTTTCGTCCTAGACTTATTGAGCAATCAAACATTATTCACCTCTCTCTCTTCTTTTTTTGGTGAAAAGGAACTTCCGTTGAAAGTTAGAGATACATCGTACGGAATAAGAAACACCCCGAGAGTCATCCAATAGTCCAATGGCTGGATCTTAATAAAGTGAGGGAAAATTCAAAACATGCGTAGATTTAGCATATCTAGTCACAATGTCGGCACATTTGAAGCTTTCCTACATGATATAATTGATTGGAGGCCAACCCAGATGTCGGAGAAGGTCTTGACAGTCCCGAGCAATAGGTCCCAAATGATGTCATTCAATTGGAGTCATCCGTTATGTCCACTTCGATTTCTCCGTCACCGAGCTGCTTATCTATAATGAATTGGAGACCATCCCTCAAAGCCCGATGCCCTGTCGCAATCCAGGCATGAGTCAATGTTTCCGTCGGAATCCTGCAATCCAATTTCCTTGACAATCCCGAATAAAACCTCCCAAAGTAGCCTCATTCCTATTAACACTACCTGCACAATAGTAGTATTGCACAATGCTTTTAGCTAGCATTGAACTTGGCAGATTTTAGGGAATGAACCATTAAAAGAGGTTCTCAGGTATTTCCTAATGTCTTTTGGCATGTTCGTGTGTTTGATACGAATACGCCAATTACTTACGGCATGTTTGAGAATCATTTACTTTTCGGATTTTAAGTTTTGAATTGTACATTATAGGAGTACGTTTTTGAATTATAAATAGAATCAGTAAAAATTGCTTGGATGATATGTAGGGACTAAATTTTTACGAAGTGTTTGGTCAAACTATATTTGATTCGAGAGAAATGAATGATAAGACTTGAAATGGACCATTAGATTGTGACGGTCCATTTCTTTTTTAAAAAACAAAAAAAAAAGTAGTAATTTTTGAGATGCCTATTAATTTCCAATATTCAAAATTTTTTTTTGCATGAATAATTTACAACCTGAGACATTTAAACTGAATGACATAGGATCGTGGTAGCTCCACTTCTCCTCACATATGGATTTCATGAGAGAATCATCATTCACATATTATGAAAGAACTAGAATCCTCTCATGCAATTCTTATGCGAGGAGAAACGAAATGACTCGTGGTTATTATTTTGTATGTGTCAGCATTTAAATTATCAACATAAAAGAAGGGAATTGATAATGCCAAAATCCTTTTTGTTTTTGTCAAAACTTTTTTTGTTCCTGCCAAAACTCATTCATTGCATGACTTAAATTACCCTCCACTATATCACTTACTTTACGAAAATACCCTTTAAAATCCCATAAGTGCAATGTGTTTTCAAGTTGGAAAATAATATTAGCACTCCAAAAATTGATGAAGGCACTCCAAAAAACAAAGAAAAGTGACTTTGAAATTACACTGGTTTTGGAGTGCATGCATCAATTTTTGGAGTGCCAATATCATTTACCTTTCCAGTTTCACGTTTCAAGCAAAAATGCAAGGATACATGAGCAAATTCTAGAGCTAATCTTAGAAGAGAAGCAAACAAAAATTAAACATCAACCAAAAATGCAATTCACAAGCAAAACTAGAGGTAATTTGACAAGAGACATAAACAAAAATAATCCTCTGGATTTGAAGGGGCATTTTCGTAAAATACGTGATATAGTGAAGAGCAATTAAGTAATGCAATGAATGAGTTTTAGCAGAAACAAAAAGGGTTTTGGCATGAACAAAAATGGTTTTGGCATTATCAGCTCCCTAAAAGAATCAAGTTTATCGAATTTTTGATTAGCTGACAAATCAAATTATTTTTAGAAAATTGAATACTACACTTCCTTTTTTGACATCTACATTCTTTTTTTTGTCTTATAGCAAAAAAATTACACACTTTTAACACTAAAATCCAAAAAAAGAAGTGTAGATCGATGTCAAAAAATAGAGTGTAGAATTCAATTTTCCTTTTTTATCTCCAGACAAATGAATAGTTAGAAATTTGACAGTCCGTACAATTCCAATTGTCTATTAATTGTTCTGTCACACTCTACGTTATGTTGAGAAAACTATTGATGTCCTAGTGGCTCTATTTTCTCACAAGAATAACTAACATATAAAGACTTGCCAAATCAACAGTTTAAATCAAATAAATGTCGTTCCACGTGAGGATCACATGGTGATCAACACGATAGGGCGGTATTTCATTTACCAAGGATGGTAGCCTAGTAGTTCAAAACTTACTCCCAAGAGGTTTAGGTGATAGTCATAAGGTTCGAGTTGTGCGATCGACGCCCCCTCAAATCTTGCCCTCTTGCGAAGTTTAATTGTGTTCCACCAGCTTCGGGTGGAGTGATAGAAGCTATGGCTGTTTAGTCCGTTTTGAAGCACGACACGGGTCCCAAAAGAGGACTGCTACGCTTGGTCGCCCCCCTCCACTCTTTCGGTTTAGGAATAAAGAAATTGATTTTCTCAGTCAAATACTACTCTCTATTTTCTTTCCAAACGCGCCCTCCTTCCACTTCTCATACAATGAAATTCGATACGTCCGCCCCATTAAGGCTCCAACGGTCTGCGCCTACCTTCCTACCACTGGGGGAGTCATACCCATGAGAGAGAGAGAGAGAGAGAGAGAGTGTGGGGGCTCAATATTTGAACAATGGCGTTAAATACAGCTGCAACTACCTCCACACTCTCACGAGCAAAACGCATTAAATGGCCCTTACTCTTATGAGAGAAAAAACTCTCATCTTTCTAAATTTTCTCGTACCCTTTTTTACCTGTCTTTTCTTCGTTTGGTTCTTCCTTCACGTGTCGGTTGCTGACACGAACCTACTCACACAATCCTTCCAAAAAAAAAAAAATTTTCTTTCGCTCCCGCTCTCAATCTCCTCTCTGCCTCACGCTTTCAGTCCTCGCTCTCGCGAATCTTAATGCGTTAAGATATTTTCGAAAGACACTTTCGCGCTCACGCTCGGGCACGCGCACGCGTATTACGGGACTTCCAATATATGAATCACTATACCCCATCTTAATACAGACAAGCAGCCCCTTTCACATTTACTCTCCCAACCGTTTTGATTGCTCACCAGTTCAATTATCATCCCCACCCCCCACCTGCAATTGAGGTTTTTGCTTCTGTCTTGTTTCTTTCATCCCCATCATCTCAGCTTCTGATATTTAGTCCTCTGGTTTGCAAATTCTTTCCACTTGAGCTCTCACTGTTCTAGTTGGGTAGGTGAACTCTCTCTTCCCCCTGATTGATGGAATTAACTATGCAATTCTTCCTTCCTCTTGTTGCATTCAGGAATTGTACTTAGCAAGTCGCACTCTCTCTCCCCCCGGATTGATGAAATTAACTATGCACTTCTTCCTTCCTCTTGTTGCATTCAGGAATTATACTTAGCAAGTCGCATCAGGTTATCTATACCCGTTTGCCGTTTTATCTCCACTCGTGTAATTTTAGCCGCAGGATCATCTATAAGACTTATATTGATTAAGAGTATTTTTTACTATGGCCGAAATTGCATGGGAACAGGATTTCTATTCACATGCAATGTTCTTGTGCAATTTCAGCCGTTGGGTCTCTCAGGATACGAGTTTTTCTGAAATTCTGTGGCTGAAATTGCACGAAAACAGAGGTACACATAGGTACCTAGGTACATGTTTTCTGAATTCCTAGCAAGCAAACTAGTCATATTCTCATGGTTTTGACATTTTTTATAGAGACCCTTCATTCAGATTTCAATGAGTTTGTTCTTCAACCAGATAATACAAATCACATTATGAAATCTGTTTTTTTGTGGGTTTTTGTACTTTCAGGGGCTTGTGGAGATGGGTACCGTGGGAGAAATCAAGTCGTCGGAAGGGACGCCGGGGACGCCTGTGACTGTTGAAATGGAAAAGGAAGGGAATTCTTCTGATCATAGTTATAGGAGGAAGAAGCTGGGGCTCTACTTCATGGAGTCCGATGACCGGCGGACGGCGTTGGGCGGCGGTTATACAGGGGGAACTACGCCGGTGAATATCCATGGGAAGCCCATTGTTGATCTTTCCAAGACTGGTGGTTGGATTGCCGCCTTTTTCATTTTTGGTAAGCGTTTGAACAAATCTTCCAGATTCAAAACTTTTGCCAATTTTCAATGAACTACTAAATTCTAGGAGAACATTACAATTCCAGCGTTGAAGTAGCAAAGCTTGCCTAGGAGCACTTGGCGGTAGCCCGGCCCGACCCTGAAATTTTGGGGGTCTAAGGCAAACTTTGGTGGTTGGGTCCCTTGCGTACTTTTACTAGCAAATAAAATAGTAATTAGTAAATCAATCTCAAAATGGAAAAAAAAAAATTGTAATAAGGTAAATTGGGAAAAATTCAAAAAAACCGCTGAACTTACACCGCAATGTCTCATAGGTCTCCAAACTTAATGTATTTTCAATTTAACCTCCAAAGTTTACAAAAAAAACTTATAATTAAGCCTTTGCCGTCATCTTCTATCAAGTTACAAACGAAATTGTGAAATGTTTACTGTTCATCTAAAGTTTAATATTTATTTGGACCCCATTACAGATCCTATAAAGATGATTTAAACGGCAAGTCATTCTTAAAATATTTTTTTTATAGCTTTATTAAAAAAATTAGCTTAATCCAATCTCGGTAAGGCTCTCATATGAGTTAGGGCTCTCTTAGGGTGCTCATAAGAAGATCTTAGAGTCAAAAATTCATTATAACCATTTAGGATAAAATTATCAGAAGAATAAAATCTTTGCACCGGTTCAAACAGATTGAAAATTTGAACACTTAAGTTTTTAACTATTTTTTTAAAAAAAAAATTCACAAACAAATTGAACCGGATACAAAAAATTGAGTTCTCCAATTTTCAATCTGTTTGAACCGGTGCGAAGATTTTATTTTTTTGATAATTTTATTATAAATAGTCATAATAAATTTTTGGCTCTAAGACCTTTCAATGAGCACCCTAAGAGAGTCCTATCGATATTGGATTAGGCTAATTTTTTTAAGAAACCTATAAAAAAATATTTTAAGAATGATTTGTAGTTTGAATCATCTTTATAGGATCCGTAATGGGTTCAAAAAAATATTAAATGTTGGATGAACAATACACATTTCATAATTCCGTTTGTAACTTGACAGAAGATAACGGCAAACGCTTAATTGTAAGTTTTTTTGTAAACTTTGGAGGTTAAAATGAAAGTCCATTGAGTTTGGATGTCTATAGGACATTGCGGTGTAAGTTCAGCGGGTTTTTTTAATTTTTCCCAATTAAATTTTTGAAAGTAGTAACTCTAGTAAGAGCGTAAAAGTATTACTTAAATATCAGTTTCCTTGCATTTTTTGTAGCAAAAGTAGTATTGCATAATGTGCTTATTCTTTAGGCTGTTGATTTTGCCACTTTTTTTTTTGTTAACGTAACAAAAAAAGAAAGTGGCAAAATCATTTCCCTTTCTTTATACCTAGTATAATATTCTACAAAATTGAAGACCCGAGGTGCAAGCCTTTCTCCCCTCTCCTCAGGGGCGGGCTTGATGGTAGCCGAGTTGGCAAAGGCAGCCGGGTGTAACTCCCTGCCCTTTCTAATGCGAATGTAAACCTTCCACAACTACTTAAGATAAGTGTCGGGAGTTGACAACGCCCCCCTCAATACGACATCTCCCACGGCAGTAAGCCAGCAAAATACAAAGCTTTGCCATTGCCCCTTCTTGGCATCCACAGTGGATGCGGTTTCGGAGCTGCCTATGAGGGGCAGAGTCGGAATTTTCAATTTGTGGAGTATAAAAACTAGAACAATAGCAGTTTTTAGGACAAATTAGGAGCTTAGCAAACATGGAAAATGGATATAAGTAAATAGATGTATTTTTTTGGGATCCGCATATAACTGCAATCATTAACATGAACAAATTGAAAACCCAAGGGATTTGGCCAAATGAGTACGAGAAAGCAAATATGAAGTCGCATGTTCGAATCTCACTGAGACCAAACATTCCAAAACCTTGGCCCACTGGGGGGTTTGCCCGGTTGTTAAATTCAAGGCCCCGGCATTAGTCGAGATGCGCATAAGCTAGTCGGACATCTGTTATAAAAATTCCAAAAAACAAGAACGAGTTGAAACAAGTCCTATTAAAGGTATGGAATGTAGATTAATTAACTCAAGTGCATCGTGATAAAGCACTCAAACTCAATAGTACAATCCTTATCCAGCTATCAAATCACCTGCTATGCAAGTGTGAAACTTTTTCCTATTCGTTCTAATAATCACCTGATATGAAGCAAGAGTAGTTCTTTGTTTGTGTTTTGTTGTTGTGCATTGGAATAGGATGACAATCTGAGAGCGAGCTTGACTCCTTTTTCCTTGTCCAGGGAACGAAATGGCAGAGAGGATGGCTTATTTTGGCCTTTCGGTTAATATGGTGGCATTTATGTTCTATGTCATGCATCGACCTTTCTCTAGTTCAGCAAACGCGGTCAACAATTTCTTGGGAATATCACAAGCCTCCTCTGTGCTTGGTGGCTTTATAGCTGATGCATATCTCGGTCGATATTGGACTATTGCCATTTTTACCACTATATATCTCGCAGTAAGATTTCGTTCTTGGAACCTAAGCATTTAAGTAGAATGCGTAGTTGCCGCCAATAACTTCACACCTAAATTATGTTGATTGAATGAATTGCAACATATCCATTTCTGGTATTCTAGCAGAGTTGCACATGTGTTGTGTTTGGGGATATTGCCATTGTTTTTACTGACAAGAGCTACTTGTTACCTTATTTTCATTCCGGAGGGTTTGACAGGAATAACCTTATGTGCAACAATGAACATTTTTGTGCCAAACCAAGACCAGTGCGACCAGATCGCCCTACTTCTCGGCAACTGTGAACCTGCAAAACCATGGCAGATGCTTTACCTCAACACGGTTCTTTACTTGACTGGATTTGGAGCTGCGGGTATAAGGCCATGCGTTTCTTCTTTTGGGGCCGATCAGTTTGACGAGAGGAGTAGAGATTACAAGGCTCACCTGGACAGGTTTTTCAACTTCTTCTATCTCTCTGTCACTACTGGTGCGATCGTGGCCTTCACTGCCGTAGTCTACATTCAGATGCAACACGGATGGGGATCTGCTTTCGGTGCCTTGGCCATTGCTATGGGGATGTCAAACTTGGTCTTCTTCCTTGGCACTCCCTTGTACAGGCATAGGTTGCCTGGGGGTAGTCCTCTGACTCGTGTTGCGCAAGTTTTGGTTGCTGCCTTTCGGAAGAGAAACGCCTCCTTTGATAGCAGTGAGTTAATTGGACTCTATGAGGTTCCAGGAAAACGATCTGCTATAAAGGGCAGCAGCAAGATAGCTCATTCCGATGATTTCAGGTACGAAAGGTTCTTTCGTTCTCTCTCCGGCAATCTATTCTTGCTTCCGATTACACGAATACAAATTCTTAAAATGATACAATCTAGGCAAGCGCCAAGCCTTCAATTGACAGTTCTACCTAAATTGATTCCAGGAACTTAATTAAGATCTCCATGGACAATCCATTGCACTTTGTTAGGCAATGAACCAACCACACCCCCAAATCACAATGTACAAAGAATAATCAATTACATCAAGAAAGCAGGACACACTGTAAGTAGTTCAGCTAGATTGCCTACTATCATGGTTATTTGCTGCCAGTTAGCCGATGCTATGGTTTACAGCAACCAATTACCGTAGAACCCTTAACTCACATGAGACTTCGCCAAGTGAATGTATGACGAGGTGTACAGTACTAATCATGCTCCACAAACCTATCAACACACATCTGTTATTTTCCTTCTGCTTTCCATGAATATATTGAATTTGTGTAGCTGTTTTACCGTGTCTTTCTCCTGGTGTTTGTCCTTACAGATGTTTAGACAAGGCAGCCCTGCAACTGAAGGAAGACGGTCCTGACCCGAGTCCATGGCGGCTTTGCACCGTTACACAAGTTGAAGAAGTCAAGATCCTTTGGAAACTCATTCCCATCCCTGCTTGCACTATAATGCTCAGCCTCGTCTTGACAGAGTACTTGACCCTATCAGTACAACAAGCATACACATTAAACACGCAACTCGGTCATCTAAAACTCCCTGTCACGTGCATGCCTGTATTCCCTGGCCTCAGTATATTCCTCATACTCTCTCTCTACTACTTGATATTCGTCCCTCTCTCTCGCCGCATCACAGGCCATCCCCACG
Organism: Rhododendron vialii; assembly: GCF_030253575.1. NCBI lineage: Eukaryota > Viridiplantae > Streptophyta > Magnoliopsida > Ericales > Ericaceae > Rhododendron > Rhododendron vialii. Next base: position 2,340,453 of record NC_080568.1, on the reverse strand, counting down.
GGGCCTCTCAGCTTCAGAGAGTAGGTATTGGAATGGCCGTTTCAATTTTATCGGTGGCTTGGGCTGCGATTTTTGAAAGGTACAGAAGAAACTATGCAATAGAACACGGATACGTGGCTAGTTTTCTATCTGCGATGCCGAACCTGAGTGCATACTGGCTTTTAATCCAATACTGCCTGATTGGGATTGCTGAAGTGTTCTGTATTGTGGGATTACTTGAATTTCTCTATGAGGAGGCTCCGGATGCCATGAGAAGCATAGGCTCGGCTTACGCTGCTCTAGCTGGGGGTTTGGGTTGCTTCGCAGCCACTATACTGAACAACATTGTCAAATCTGCCACGGGTAGTGACAAAGAAAGAAGAGAATCGTGGCTGTCACAAAACATTAACACCGGGAGGTTTGATTACTTCTACTGGCTTCTCACGGTTCTCAGTGTGATCAACTTCTGCGCATTTCTGTATGTTGCACGTCGGTACAAGTATAGAGTAAAGCAGGAAATATGAACAGGGGAGATGGGTAAATGAGGTATCGATTAGAAGTTTGTTATTACTTATTATTAGGAAGTTTACACATTTTGAGTTCAGGTAAGAGGCATTCGTTTGGTTCCCCTTCGCGATTGCATTGCGAAAATTGTGATGTGATGCATTATGTTTTCTAAGAATTTCGCGCAATAGAACTTGATACAGTTACTTGTTACAGCTTGTACTTCAACAAGGAATGAAAAATGCTTGATTGGTGGCGCGATCTTTCTGCTGTTCTGCTATGGAATGGAACTTTTAAGTTACAAGTTAAGAACGAACTGCTCCATAAAGTAAGAACATAGTAGTATTTGAATTAAACCGCTATAAGGGCTCTAGTGTAAGATGCCTTAACGAATGTAAAGTTCACTAAAAGGGGTTCCGATTATCGACGAGATCTATATTATAAACGGTTCCGATTATGTCGGGCCCACTAAATGCTAACTAGAGGGGAGACCGGAGGGAAGAAACTGGAGGGGAGGCAAACCCTTCTAACCTACCCTTTGCTTCAAAAACAAATAAGGGAAGAAAAGCGAAAAGCAAAATAAAAATCCTTTTTGTCTTTTCTTTCTCAATGAGAAAAATCGTTTTATTAAACCTATTTAAGGCTCCAGCAATTTGAGAAAGCCAGAGTGGGCTAAACTTGGGACCTCACGAAAACGTAGGATGCATGGCTTTGAACAAATGGCAAATTGTAACTACTGCAATTAGATTACCTCCTCCATACTCCACAAAGTAAATGCATTTGCGGCTCTGAACTACGGAAAATATTGAAGGAAATGGACTATGTATATAGTTGTATCCTGAACCGTCTTTGGAACCCACGTGCATTGAACGGTTCCAGACTCATCTGTGCCCGGATCTGCACTTTTGTCTGTGTAGCATTGTTGCTACACTTGTAGCTCATCTTTTTGTGGTCCTGAACTGTCTATGGGACCCACTTGCATTGAACGGTTCCAGACTCATCTCTGCCCGGATCTGCACTTTTGTCTGCGTGACATTGCTGCTACACGCCTACACTCACTCGTAGCTCATCTTTCTGTGGTCCTTCACTATTCCCCACTGAAGGGACTTTTTGCATTCTCTAAGCTTTTTAGACACCCTTCTATTGTGGGTTTATCTATGGTGTAATTTGAGTTGGCTCTCGTGAAGTTCTCCTTAAATTTACAAAAACATTCTGACCAAAGAACACATCTAAGCTCAGGCAGGCAACAACTGACTTCTCTTGCTCGCTTGTATGTCCTTAATTAGGATCATCTTCTTTTTCGAGAAATAATAAAAAAACTCGTGGAGAATTAACCACGAAAGTCCAAAAATCAAAGATCGAGAATCATCTCGAGTAAGGAAGAAAAGAAGAAAAACCAAAAGAAACTGTAGTTTGCCCACGTTGAGTTTTTGAGATTGTTAGTCTATAGATTCGTTTATCTTGTACTTTAATTTTTTGCAGGGGACAGAAGTTGAGGGATATGGGGAGTACGAGCAGAGACATCAAGTCGGAAACAGTTCCTATGGCTACAAGTTTTGAATTTGATTTGGAGGGAAATTCTTCTAAGCAATTGCTCCAAACAAAGAATCTTGGATTCCATCTTGTTGAGTCTGGTAATGGTAAGCAGAGCAACGGTTATAATCATGCTGAGAGTGGTACGACTCGGATGGTTAATCTCCATGGGAAGCCTATTAGTTCTGACCTTTCCAAAACTGGTGGTTGGTTTGCCGCCGCCTTCATTTTTGGTAAATTCCCACAATTCAACTCTGTGTTACTATTTCTTTACCTTCTTCTCTTGTACGTTGGAAGTCCTAGGTTTGTGAAGCCTGATTCGGTTTGTTTTGTCACTTTGGGGCTATATGTTTGCCACTTACGGTCATTGGTGATGTCAAATCATATAATAAATGTTTTGCTATGCATAGCAGCTGCGCGATGTATTATGTACTCTCTTTTCCATAATTACCATAACACTCCTATCTAGGTTTTGGGGGCCCTACAGAAACGAACCCCGTAGAGTTAGCAAAGCACAATCTAAACGAAATCAAGTTTCACAAACCCAACACATGAAACATGTAAGTGTCTTGGTTTTTGTGTTTAACTAGTGAAACTACTTGCTTCTGTCATGTCCTAGGGACTGAAATGGCTGAGAGAATGGCTTATTTTGGACTTTCGGTGAACATGGTGGCGTTTATGTTCTATGTCATGCATCGGCCTTTCTCATCCTCAGCCAACGCTGTTAACATCTTCCTGGGAATATCGCAGACCTCTTCCGTTCTTGGTGGCTTTTTAGCCGACGCATATCTAGGTCGATACTGGACTATTGCAATTTCCACCACTCTATATCTTGCAGTAAGATTTCTCTGAATGTTTTACCTATTTTCCATAGTGCAACTTCGTTTTCTTCTGTGTTGTTGGATCATGTTCACTGGCAAGAGATGGTTGTCATCTCATTTCTCCTTCTGTGCAGGGTTTGACAGGAATAACCTTATGCGCAACAATGCACATTTTCGTGCCAAAACAAGACGAGTGCGATAAAATTGCCCTGCTACTAGGCACCTGCGAGCCTGCAAAACGGTGGCAGATGCTTTACCTCAACACGGTTCTTTACTTGACTGGATTCGGAGCTGCGGGAATAAGACCTTGCGTAGCTGCTTTTGGAGCAGACCAGTTCGACGAAACGAGTAGAGACTACCAGTCTCACCTAGACAGGTTTTTCAATTTGTTCTATCTTTCCGTAACTACAGGGGCAATTGTGGCTTTCACTGCAGTAGTCTATATTCAAATGCAACACGGATGGGGATCGGCTTTTGGTGCTTTGTGCATCGCGATGGGTGTGGCAAACACAGTTTTCTACCTTGGGACTCCGTTGTATAGGCACAGGCTACCTGGGGGCAGTCCTCTGACTCGCGTTGCACAAGTTTTGGTTGCTGCCTTTCGGAACAGAAAGGCTTCGTTGAATGGTAGTGAGATAGTGGCGAGACTGTATGAGGTTCCGGGAAGTAGTTCTGCTATCAAAGGCAGCAGCAAGATAGCTCATACTGATGATTTCAGGTAAGGCTAAGGGGGCTGGTGCATACATATAGTCTAAGTAACACAGACACGGACACGCCGAGACCGCAATTTTTAAAAATTGCATGACACGACACGCTGAGGACACGTTCCATAAATGCTTTCTGTAGCCATTAATGTATCTCATTTATACAATAACTCATTTGAAAAATGCTACATGACATCTAAGTAGGATTTTCTTACCATTAAGTAGAAGCCAGTCCATTTATCCATAAATACCTGTGGCATACCATCTAACGCGATGTCTCTAAAGTACATAGTTCTAGAGCTTGAAACAGTCACCGGAGTGTCCAACGAGTGTTGGTGTCATGCCACGCTCCTAAAGGCATCCGAGCTTCTTAGCATACCGTCTTAGAAAACGGAAAAAACAAACATATAAACTAGGCAAGCTGTAGCCTGCAATGGAGATCTAAGCCTTCAATGAAGGATCTCCTTCCACTCAAATCTGCTCCAATGTATATAGTGGATCATACTGGTGTATACTCATGTTTCACCTTATTATTTGTATTTTGTGTCCTTTACCTTTTGCAGATGTTTAGACAAAGCAGCCCTGAAACTGACCGAACACGGCGCCAATCCGAGCCCATGGCAGCTTTGCACCGTGACACAAGTAGAAGAAGTCAAGATACTTCTAAGACTCATTCCAATTGCAGCCTCCATAATAGTCCTCAGTGCAGTCTTCACAGAGTACTTGACTCTCTCAGTTCAACAAGCATACACACTGAACACAAACATGGGCCACCTCAAGCTACCCGTCACGTGCATGCCCGTCTTTCCCGCCCTCAGCATATTACTCGTACTCTCTCTGTACTACCTGATCTTCGTCCCTTTGGCCCGCCGCATCACAGGTCATCCCCATGGAGCCTCTCAGCTTCAGAGGATGGGGATTGGGTTGGCAGTTTCGATCGCGTCAGTGACTTGGGCTGGGGTTTTTGAGAGGCACAGAAGACATTATGCGATACACCATGGGTTCGAGGATAGCTATCTAACTGCTATGCCCGATTTAAGTGCGTACTGGCTTTTAATCCAGTATTGCCTAATCGGGATAGCAGAAGTATTCTGCCTCGTGGGATTACTGGAGTTTCTGTACGAGGAGGCCCCGGATGCCATGAGAAGCATGGGGACTGCATACGCTGCGGTTGGTGGCGGTTTAGGGTGCTTTGGCGCCACTATATTGAACAACATTGTGAAATCTATAACTGCTAAGGGAGACGATGAGGGCGGAAGAGAATCGTGGTTATCTCATAATATCAATACTGGGAGGTTTGATTACTTCTATTGGGTTCTTTCGGTTCTTAGTTTTATCAACTTCTGCGTTTTTCTGTATACGGCAAGCAGGTATCAGTACAGAGTGAAGGGGGAAACAGAGAAAAACGGAGGAGACAAGTAAATGAGCAAACAAGTCGGTAAACAGTTTAATAGTATTAGGAAGTTATGCATTTTATGTTTTAGAAGAGACATGTCTGAAACATGAACAATGCGTTTGTGGTTATACTTGATGCCTATGAATTTCTCTCTCTTGTCCGATTAATAAATTTACTGTGTTTGTGGTAATACTCGATGCCTAATTGCATCCACTTGCATGATTAAAATCTTGATGAATTACAACTCTATAATCCGTGGTCATTTTATTGGTATAATCGCAAATTCATGTAATTGTCACTTCAAGTGTTAAAATGCTAGTTCATTGTTGAAAAGTAAATAGGCACTGAGTGGAGTAAGGACTCTTGCACGAAAATACAAGCAAGAGGGTAAAAACAACCAGCTTCCTGTGGGGAAGCCTGTTATGGACATAACTTATTTACATTGTCTCGGCTTATCTGTAAGTTCGCTCTCTTTCTTTGCAATCAATCTCCTCGCAAACTTCAAGGGCTTTCAAAAAATTCCATCTCCTGAGACACCAAGATAGAGGTAAAAGTAATTTGAGGTGAGTTACTGATCAGCAGGAAATATAACATTGGAAGAAAATAAAAAACTGAAACAAAGAAGTAGCTCAATTTCCAGTCACAAAAATCTGCAGGGCACATTGACCTATCGGGATTGTCTTGAACAAAGACAACAAAGCGTACACTTTTTGTTTGACTGAAAACATGCAACTGGAGAGAATTCAAGAGTATTACATAAAAGATGTCCCAAAAGCATCTTGCCCGCCGCATTAACCCCAATCCACACATTATCACATTAATCCCCTCTCACTACTCAACCAAACAAACATGGTTATGACAATCCCCATCTCCAACCAAACAACCAACTTCCCCATTAATCCCTCTTCACAACCAATCCCAATCCGTACCACTACCATTCCCCCCGACCCATAACACGTATCAAACGAGGCCTTATTGTAACTAAGAAAAGTTTAGAGACAAAGAGCCCGAGCCTGGGATGCATGCAGAAGACGAAAAAGGAAACAAAAAAGGAGGAAAAAAGATGCTAACTGAATCACTCTTTGTTTCTGAGATTACTAGGAAAAGGAGCATTTTTTATGTAGCCGACCCCAAGTGATTGGGAAATAAGGCTCGGTTTGGTATCACCACCAAGTGTGTGCATGCACAAATGTATTTGTGTTTTCAAAAATTTAGACAAACTGGACACATCAAACTTAACCTCTTGAACAATTGAAAAAAGCCCCCAATAATAGGTATTCAAAGACATTAATATTAAAAAGTCACGAAGATCCGACAGTTCAGTTTATTTAAGAGTTCAAATTCAATTAGGATACCATTCTGCTTTCCAATTGAAGGTTCATATTCGTACTGCCTTAGATTTCATTGGTCCTAATGCTAATTTACTCGACTTACATTACAAAACGAAAACCAGTCATGTTCTCATTGTCAACAATTTCTACCCTTTCCAATGCACCTTTGAGCATCCACCACCCCAGTAGGTTTACCTTTGTGTTACATAGACTCAGGTGCGGACCTATATCTAGAGATCAGACACGTCATAAGCAAGTGTATTACAAAAGAAAAGAGCATCAAGGGGATGCCACCCCTATAAACACCGATAAGCCTAAAACAAGGGCAGATAGAAGAAAAAGGCCCAAGCAACAACAAACACAGGAATCCACAAGATGGTCAAAAAACAACTCTTAATCCATGCAACAAAGAGACATCATTCATCTGCATGCAAAAGTTTGGGGAGCCCAAGTGAAAGTAGAAGTCATTATCCACGGCTAATCCACATAAACTGACACAATATCACACAAACAAGCAACAAAAAAAAATTTGCAACAAAAAAGTTCCAAAACAGAAGCTGACAAGAGCAATTGTGTAGTGTATACCTTGCCACATATTGGACAGCTTTCACTTCTTTCCATCCACTCGTATATACAACCAAGGTGAAAATGATGTGAGCACTTTGCCGTGATTTTTGGGTTTTCCAGAGTATATTCTGCAGTATAATGAGCCAGTTTTGAGGTCATTAACCGATTCCAAATAAAAATACCATTAAGGACTGTAGAAGGGAAATGAATTTTTAGTCTCAACAGTCAGCACCAAGTTAAATAACAATGATAGTAGCAAGACTACAAATACACCAGGAATCCTAAGGATGTTGAATGCAATAGCAAGAGAAGTTAATAAAGGCTATTAAAGTATGAATGAGGATGTAGTAAAGTACCATCAAGACATGTAGGGCAGACATCTTCCTCTTCACCAGAAGGTTGTACATAAAGTACTCCAGGTGCAACTTTTGTGGCTAATGCCTTCTCTGAGGACCCTGAATGGCCAAGTTTCAACTCCTCATCAAAATCAACTCCATTCCGTCTCTTCCCAGAACCCAATATCTCCATACCAGAACTACTCATATTTCTTCTCATTGGCTGTGATTCTTCTTGAAAATGAGTCATTGGCTTATCACGCCTAGAGACCAAACCATCGCGTTGCAAACGAGAGTATCTCTGATCAGCGTCATAAGGCAGTGGTCTAGAGATAGATTGGTGTGCATCACTTAAGGAACTATCTGGTAGAGCTGTGCCAATCCCCGAGGATGCCAAAGTTGCTCCTTCAAATGATGAAGATGCCGACCTTCCCTCGATTCTTTGAAACATTGCACTATTCTGCAAGTGAATGAGAGTTAAGGCAAGGGAAAAGAAAAGTGTGTTGAATCAATTCAAAAGCAGATATTACTGACTTTATCAAATTAGAAATAGAAGAAAATGCCATGTATGAGTACTCTTATCATAAGAACAGAATTTCAAACTAGGACATCAAACACCAGATAAAACCAAGAAACCAAGATACATTTGGATATCCCATCGGTATCTCATCAGTCCGTATGCCTACAACTAGAGATGAGTCATGAGCCTATACTAAAAGAAGCAACAAGAATGACGGTATCTCAGGATTTTCTCAATAGCTGACATTTCTATTCTACCAGGGCTCTCCTAATCTCTCCGTAACTCCACGTCACAATGTGCAGGTTTGCAGCAAGTGCAACATTCACTCGAATACTATGTATCAGACTATCCTAATCACAGAGGTAACCAGTCCCCTTTCTTTGACATGAATTTCAAGAACCAAGGTGAAAAGAATTACGCAGGGGCAGTGATGTGATACCCCGTTCCACATCGAAAGTCTACATGGGTGATCCTGGGTATATAAGGAACCACGTAAGCTACTACTAGTACCTTGGGCTTAAGCATTTTGGGCCATGTGGTGTGACTTGTGGATCAAAATCAAGGTACTTGGCCCGTGGTTTGCTTAGGGTGTTACAAATGGCATAGGAGCAACCTGTGTACACAAGCAAGTTGGCTCCAGCCAGAGAAAAGACTTGTGAAATATCCTGTAACTCTAGGCTCATGACGCATGTGGCCACCAGGGGAAAAGACTCGTGAAATATCATGGTAACTCTGGTCACTGGGAAAAAGAATTGTGAAATACCTTGTGATTATAGTGCTCAACCCCTCGCAAGGGCGAGAGGCCATAAAGGTGGGGAGATTGTGATACCCCATCCCACATTGGGAGTTTACATGGGTGATCCTAGGTACATAACGAACCACGTAAGCTACTACTAGTACCTTGGGGTGAAGCATTTTGGGCCATGTGGTGTGGCTTGTGGATCAAAATCAACAGAAAATTACCTGTGGGTCTAGAAAACCAAGATTTGATTCCCATTATGGATGAACTCAATTTTTATTTACTTCTAAGGACAACCTCATATGAATATTACCCTTTTGCCCTTAACTAAATATAATTTCACACTTTTCATCTTTTCAAAGTTTTCATCACTCCCTCCCACCTCCACCCCATAACCACTTCCGACCAACAACCACTCCGGCCGGTGACTTTTTTGGGCGAAATTTCACTACTTCAAAAAATTAGTGAAATTCACTACCTCTCAAATTTCACTAAATTCAGCGACCACTCTGGCCGGTGACTTTTTCCGGCGAAATTTCACTACAAAAAAATAGTGAAATTCACCGCTTCTCAAATTACACTAAATTCAGCAACCACTCCGACCGTTGACTTTTTCCAGCGAAATTTCACTACTTCAAAAAATTAGTGAATTTTATTAGTTTCGAACTCATGAATTTCATTACCTATGAACTCGTGAAATTCTGAAATTTCCCTAATTCTAGAGCTCGTGAAATTCACTAGCTTCAGAATTCGTGAATTTTACTTGATCTCAAAACACAATTAGCTAACGTGAGAACCACCTAGTCTACGCTCGTGAAATTCAATAACTTCACGCTCTTGAATTTCACTAGCTTTTGAATTCGTGTATTTCACTGGATCTCAAAACGAATCAGCTCTTTCAAAAAAACCATGAACAACTAGTGAAATTCCCTAGTGAATTTTACTAGCTTCGAGCTTGTGAATTTCACTGGAATTCAAAATACAACTATCTAGTGAATTTTTATTTGTTTCAAGCTCATGAATTTTACTGAATTTCAGAACACAACAACTACCTGGTGAATTTCATAGCTTCGAGCTCGTTAAATTCATCAACTTTTGAGCTCATAAATTTCTCTAAGCACAACAAAACAACTCTTTAAGAAATGACCATAAACAACTAGTGAAATTCACTAGCTTTGACCTTGTGAATTTCTACAACAAAGGAGACATAGCGAAACAATCTTAACACAATTGAACTGTACACTTCCAGTATGGTAATGACTGGGCTCAGAAATAGCATGACGAACTTCTAATACCTGAGCTCAGTTTTTTTTTTCCCCCCTCGTGAGAGCTCAAACAGGCTTAACAAAGTCGAAACTCATTGAAATCGATCAATTTCAAACTCTTATCAGTGCAGAAACGAACAGATCCTGTCCCGAATAGGCTTGAATCATGTGGTAACAAAGCAAGGTTCGAAATAATATTTCGCAGGAGATTTATGGTTCGATTCAACTGCGTAAGGGTCAAAAAAGGCAGATCTGTGGGTTTCGAAGGTCACCGGTTGGAGTTTGGTTGATTTCGGGGTCCGATTTGGGTAGATCGAAGGTGGCATGGTGACAAGAGGATAGGGTTTGGAGAAGTGGAGTGGAATCTTCATGGAGGAATGGACTTTGTTGGAGTTTTTGAAGGCGGAGAGAGAGAGAGAGAGAGATTTTCTGTTAGATTCGGTTTAGCTTCGCGTCAGCGGGGGTGTTTTCCGCATAAAAATCCGGGCAATCCTTAGCGGTGCAATTTCAAATTGGATGGGAGTCGGAGGGAATGAGGCCGTGGGAACTAGACCGGCCCGTAAATACCCCCAAAATCAAGGTACTTGGCCGGCTTGGGGCATTACCAGTGGAAAATAATATTTTAAGGCCCATAAGCACCAGCCAAAATAGATTTTCTACAACATACAATCCATAAACACTTTCCCTACAAGATCTTTGCGAAATGAAGCTCTCATCATGGAAAATTGGAAATCATTACCAGAAACCTTTCAATACAAACAGTTTCCCTAACTGCAATAATCATTTCACTGACATTATCCAAAAAAAAATTGATGGTTCATTACAAGATCTTTGCGAAATGAAGCTCTCATCATGGAAATCGTTACCAGAAGCAATCAGACATGTTAATGCCCCATTAGCTCTATAAGAAAATTGAAACTTCTCACCCTAGTGACGGAGTTAGTTTTAATACACAAAGATCCTTCAGCTAGATGCATCAATGCCTGTCACAAAAAGTTGCAAGAATGTGGGCAAAAAAGCGCATCTGAAAGCTCATTATTTTTAGCCATCTACGGAAGTTGAATATCATCAATATTCAGTATGATCTCTTCCAACCACAAAGATTTCTCCCTGTAGCTTGTCAGTAGAGAAATCTCCTATTCCTCTCCTACATGTTACAAGTTACTATGGATCGACGCATATATATAGAACTACCCAAACCTATAAATGAGTACAATTACACAAGTGTATTAACTTTTAATCACAACAAAGACCAGAAAACCAGCAGAAAAACTTGGGTTCTCCTACGGAACAGCAATAACGCGTATATAGTATGATAATGCACTTCGGGATTTTCTACTTGAGGCTTGCAGCATTTTACAAGTCTGAGCTTGATTAAATGGAACTTTGTGAGTCAACTGCAAAGCAGTTCCAAATCTTTATGACAGTTTGTCTCATATGTTCTCCTCAATTCAGAGTAAAAGTCAGAGAGGCAACAGTGTAATCACAACACTCATGTGCAACCGTCATAGTATTTTGACAAGTATCTGCTATACTTCACAAACAAATAGAAACACCATAGGCAAATTTTATTGCACACAACAAATATGCCATAACTCAGCTGGGAAATCCCAACAGCCAAGGCAGCACCCTATCTTCCTGATTACATGTTGAATGCGAGAATTTATGCAGTTGATTGCCAGAAGTCTAACATGTAGTTTACAGCAGCCATGAACTGAATTGAACCGAACAAATAAAAAGAAACCCATAAATTAATAAAGGGGATGAAAGTGGTAGAGAAGATGAAAACTACTATACTTACCCCAGAAAACAGCTGGTGGAAAAAGAATCTAAGGCATGTGCAGTGCCTGTAGATTGAATTACTTGGATAATCTTCATAATCATCATCACACGGACAGCAGCAGAAAGAACCCATATCTCTCAACTGCTAAAACCCCAAAAAAAATCTTTCTTTTTTCCCCTTTTCGCTAGGTATCTAAACCAATAAAGAAGGAAGGGAACGACTCTTTACTAAGAACACAATGTAGCCACCAGTAATTCAACCCTACAAAAAGTCCTTATCTTGAAGTATTCAGAGCAGCTCACAGGAAAAGTAAGATTGAATCCTGCAACAACAATATGAACAGGAAACAAGGAAAGAAAAGAAACCCATTACAAAAAGATTAAGATCATATCATTGGGGTGCAGAATCGCAGGGTTTCTTTGAAATTAAGAGTTTAAGATTGCATACTCTGTTAGCCGAGGCTAAAAAGAAGCAAATTGAAAGTGGGTTTGCTGGAGAATTGTATAAATTTCTGTGATTTTGGAATGGGAAGGGAGAAACTGCCGTCGTCTGATTTTGGGAGAAGTCTCCAGATAGAACAAGGGAGAACAACCAACCGATGGTGGATTGAGTCACAGGGAACCAAAAAGTCCTTTTGTCAACATAAAAACAATATACTACTCCTAATATCGATGGATTTTTGCCTGGCTGAATTTATCTAAAGGAATCCGGACCATGAAAAGGGGTTGAACGTACAGTTGACCTGTCTGTGTAGCTTTTTTTGGGACTTTATTTTGATAACCGATAATATTCAAACGATATCCGATCAAAGATTAGTCAAACTAAAAATTAGGTTGATCGGATATTGTTTGATATCATTTCGAGACAGATTAGTTTTTACAATATAACAAGATTACAACACCGAAAAAGAACAAAAAAAAGAACTGTTACGATCAAGCGTAATTAAATCTTCTCACTCCGACATCCGATTAGCTTCTTGACTCCTTCAACTTATGTACTCTCTAATAGTAACATTCTAGGTTATTTCAAATCGGCTTGTGAATGCTTGTTTAAGATTAACTCACCTAACAAACATATTTTGGAGGTATTTGAAAGACTCGTAAATTTTTAAATCAAGTTTGCCCACTACTTAATTCATTCAGCTTGTTTATCAATCCTATGTGCAGTTCTTGACGTGTGGTTCTACCCTTTTTCAATATTTATCATCCATATTGCGTGCTCTAATTTTTTATAGGTTCATTTGAGCAAATTATTTATATAAAAATCACATATTCGAGTTTTTGGTACAAATTGAGTACCACGAGGCGGTATTCTGAGCTCATCCGAGCCATCCAAACGTGTTTTGGACGGTCCAAATCCGAGCACTCTTTCTCCTCTTTTTCTTTACTCAGATCTAGGCCGTCCAAAACACGTTTAGACGACTTGAATGGACTGCTAGTTACCATGTGGACTATACCAATTTGCACCTAAAAATTTCTCCATAGCTGCATGACCAATTATGAAATTAAACTGTCTGTATTATGACTACTTTTTTCCGAAAGACAAATAATGTTCTCTGGCTTGTCACCGTGCAGTTGACCAGATACCGGCTTTTAGAGTGTTTATTTTTATGATCGGAACCGTTCATATCGTAGAGTTCATCGAATACTTTAGCCACGTCAAAAATCATGCTAATCAGATGCCCTACTTATTAATATCTAATCGGAGTGACTTTTTGCTTTATTAAAATAATGTTGATGGGTTTGATCCAATGTGACTATATTCATTTTCAGAAACATAAATGTGATCTGATAAGGAATTAAACAATGTTTAATTAATACTCCCTCTATCCCAACTTGGATGACAATTTTTGATATTTGTGCCAATTTCAATTCCTTATATCTTTCAACATGAATCTCAAAAAATATGCAATATGGATCTTATTTGATAGTTCTCGATTAGTTCTATAATACAAAGTTTTCAAATTCATGAAAAATATTAGTATAAATTGAAAGATATAAGCAATGAAAAATGACACAAATTTTAAAATTTGTCATCAATTTTGGGACTAAGGAAGTATGATTTTTGACATGCTTAAAATAGTTTTCGACGAACTCTACGACATGAACGGTTCTAATTACAAAAATAAACTCCGTACAAATTGGTATCCGGACAAACTGCACTGTGCAGTCCCATTATGGGAAGGGGGGCTGCCGACAAGCCATAAAGAAGAAATTAATATGGATTTGGTGAGATGGGTGGGGGGCAGCTTTAAAGGAAAGGGTCCGGCTATTTGCAATTGCGAATTTGTTATATGTAGCCATTTCATAAGAAGGAATTCAAAAATTTCCTTTTATGAATCGGCTACATGTAGCAAATTCGCAATTGTATTTAACAGCACCCTAAAGGAAATTGTTCGGTCTCGTCGGTTGGTTTACACTGCGGGGACTGACTTCCTCTTCCATTCCCTTTTCATTTTTTTCCGGAAAATAAAATGAAAGTGCAAGTATGACACCTGTTACGTCCATCCGCGAGGATTGTCTCATCACATCAGTCATCCCACCACTATCTGCATGAAACTCCACCGCATTTAAGTCGGGACTGAAGACCGAAGCTAAGGTCGCCTTACTTGTGAGTGCTTACTTCCTCTCTCTTTGTTAGCACTTGTAGATGTTGGGGTAAATTATTGGGTGGTTGTTGCTTCCATTCTCTATAATTGCATATTCATGTGAAGCTTACGATTCACAAATAACATCTTTAAGAAAAGATACTCAAAGAATTTCCAAAAAAAGAAAAAAAAAAGATACTCAAACAAAAATGGTTCATTGTGATTAATTATTGAGCATCCTGGTACCTCTATGTTGCGACCCGATTTTCACCCGGAAGTGGGGGCTGCTGTGAGCAAATCACAGCAGCGTGCAACAGCGCCTCAATTTCATCGTTCAAAAGTATTCTAAATGGTTTAGATTTTAAAAGAATTCTTTAATAGAATGGAAGAGTTTTTTTTTTTAAATTCGAACCAGTGATTACCGAGACGGACAATGAAATGGACACGGCTGCACATGTGATCTATAGCTATATTCCCATAGTGGTTGAATGCCAGAAAAAATTGAATGTCACAAGAGGGAAGCAGAGTGAATATTGAACAAAATATACTTCTCCTCTCTTTGGCCGCTTCGTTTCGTTTCTAAGATCTTTTCAGTGGTAAAACCGACATTGTTTACCTTCAAATTTCAAGTTCAACGAAGTGGTAGATCAACTCGCCAATATAGGTGTCAACCAAGAAGACAAGATGGTTTCGCATGTCATTCTGCAAGAAGAGATCATTCCGCTGCTTGAGGCGGACATGTAGAGTGTGGCTTTTGAGCATTTTTAGTTTGTTTATTTCATTTCCAGTGTACCCAAAAAAAAAAAAAAATTTGCAAGTTCAACACACCACAAGTGATTTCATTTTAAGGAATAGAACACCAAAAAGGCTGCTTTCGCCTCTGAGCTTCTAGAGGTGTAAAAATGTACTGGCCATAACAAGACACCTGCAAAACTACAAGTACACTGACAGAAGGCGAGAGATTTACAACAAAAAAAGCAGGAGACTTGCAACGAACACAAGCGTTCCCAAGATTGAACAAGTCTGTCGCAGATTCACGATTGCTCTTCAACAAGGCAGTGAAATTTTCCACCCAGATTCAATGTCGTCAACAAGACAAAAGACGCGCAACCAAATACTAAAACAATCAGGCCCAAACTGGAATTACCAAGACCACTGATTTCAAGCAAGGTTATTTTTTTCCCAAAGAGTCATAACGAAAGGTTAACCCAACAAATAAGGAAATCTCAGGAACAAGGGGTTAACTGCAGACGAATCCAAATGGTTGTAAGAACAAACAAACTTTGATACCTCACTTGAAAATTGGCAAAAAACCTATCATACAAAGTATGCTCATCGATTAAATAAACTTCAACCCGGAGATATATTGCTGTCTAGAAATCAAATACTGAGCCAAGGAGTATATGATTCCAAGAAGACCCAATATCCTAATCTTGATCACGTCCGTTATCAAGACTGATGGAAAATTAAGTGGTAAAGTGAGCAATGGCGTCAAATCTGTCTGCTTTGTATAACTCCACACAAACCGGTTAAAAAGGATATGACTGGGGAACGTAAGGACAAGAAGGGCTACATTCTTAACTGCAAAAAACCAATCAGGCCCTCCAATTTCAAAACCCCACCCTGGGTTCCCGTGCCAGATGTCTTCCCATATGCTATAAAAGGCAGTCACTACCAAGTATGATGAAATAACTGCAGTTACTGGAAAATACCTCTGCTTATCCCCAAACCCAGCGACAAAATCAGAGTCCTGGTTGAGAAGAAGCAAGATAGGGGCCAAGAAGAATATGGCACGGTTTGAGCCGCCGGTGAGATTGATGTTCAAGATTATGCATATGGCAAAGCACATTATAGTAGCAACATTTCCAACTGCCGGCATCCAGGCTCCCTCAGCCGCCATCCTCTTTATACTGAAGGCAGTCATAGACGCGGCCCTCCTTTTCTGTGCGAACCTTAATCTTGGAGGGAAGGTACCGGAGCTGGTTTGACTGGATTGGCTGTGTCTAATTCCACTCCTTTCATGAGCCTTTTCATGCATAAGTGATGTCAGTTCAAACTTAATCTCCAATGCAACAAGCATAAAGATAGCTGCATATAAACCGAGGAGAGACGTCCTTGCCCCCTCAACGGCAAGTAGAGTGGTCAGCTTGCTGCCTTCTATCTCACCATCTCCGATTCCACTATTTCCAAGTATGTTCTTGATCCTCACCTCTCCTTCCAATAAATAAGTCACCGGAAAAAGAGCCACAAGCAAAGCAAACATCCACGGTAGGAGCTTTGTGCTTGAGGCAGATGGCAAATGGGTGAAGACCACAAAGACAGAGGTGCAGATCATGGTTATGACTATAAGGATGTGCAATATAGCAGCCTGAGGGAAGTATTCTGCAGCTATATAAACCCCCAGAGCGATCCCCATGGAAATGGAGTAAAAGGCCCTCAACTCAACGATATACTTGATAGGGATGACAGAGGTTACTGCTGCTAGAGTGAGAAGGATTGCGGCGATAAGTAGCCACGATGGCCATGTATGCTTTGAAGTCATGAAGCCGTATATGGAGACATCATCCATGGATTGACGAGCATCTTTGATTAGGTCAGAGTGATAAGTCCATGACAAGGGAATTGGGGGCTGCAAGAGTATAAACAGCAGTCCTGTCGCCATTATTAGAACCAGACATCTCTTAGCAGACTGCACAGAGAAAGGAGAAAATGTATTTAGCATAAAACAAGTATCAACTACTATACAAGTTGGTCAAGTACCAAGAAAAAACACCCACATGATTCCAAAGAGAAGAACATTATGCCTAGTTATGAACATTCCTCTATACCCAAACAAATATACAACTTCTCAGCAGTAGATGAGAGATAATTCGAAAAGTTGTGCAGCAAATGCAAACGGTTAAGACGGTAAGTACACATGCTCTGCGTTTCATAATGTTAAAACTGTGAGTTTCCAGATTTCTGTGTTAATTCTAAGTACTTCACACCAGAGATGTTGTTTTACTCCTCAAATTGATGTCATAATCACTTAATCAATCCCCTATGCACATTAATGCAGAGCAGGAAACATAAAAACTAGAAAATGCACAAACACCAGCAGTCAACCAGGTAAAAAATTGTTGGATTGTTTCAATTACTTTTGCAATTATCTAAATATCACCAATAGGAGGATGGAGGATTTATATAATTGCTGGAAAAAATTGCAGAACATAACACAAAGAAATGCCAAAATAGTACCATGACATGAGAAAAGTGGAGAGCCACTATTGGTATACAAGCCAATCCAATCAGAAGAATACAGGAACCCAAAAGTAAACCATCAGATGGGGGTCTCCCATTCCACCACTGGAGAGCTTCAAAAATTGCTTCACGACAAAACCAGACTGCTAAAGCAACAACACCAGCATGTGCATAGCCTTGCCAAGGTTTCATCTTTGAGGCTACTCTTGACTTGTCCCTGAAATTTTAATGAGGAAGTCGCATTTCTGATGTCATCTAAACAATAATAAGTATGCAAAGATAGGCCATAACTGAGATGAAAACACTAATATTTACTTGTAGAGAAGCAACGGAGGAGAAACAGCTAACAAAAGCACAGCAGAAGCCCATAAAGCAGCCTTTGATGCGATAAACATCATTGTCACCTTCGAGGAATACAGGCAAATCAGAATCCATACTGCCTTTGGTCCAATTCGGCGATCCGCACTAAGTCTCCTCACCAGAGCCAAACCCACAAAAGTAGTCAGGGCAACCATGTAGCTAGGATACATTACCTCATCATCCGACCCATAATAGTAAACATTTGAGTAATTATAGAAGCGATTCTCAATGTAGCATAGCAGCAGTGCATGGCTGATCAAACCAAACTCGGCCAAGAAATGAAGGTTTGGAGGAAGAAGGGCTAAACCAGGGACAGCCATTGCCAAGATAACACTAGCAACTATGAGCTTACAGAAGGATTTTAAAGACATGCCTGCCATCCAGATGTTGAGATCCCAGAAATTATGCAGCACGAACCACATGACCATCAAGCTACCAAGAACAACAAAGGCAAAGTATGATGGCAGACTCTTCTTTGTAAAGAAACGAGCCAAATAGAATCCAGCAACTGAAGGGAGTGGAAGGAACTGCAAAATAAAATGACCAGAACTTCATTCTAAACACATCCAAATTCATAGTGAAAAGGCAAAATATAAAATTGAATCATACAGATCTCAATCTCCAATTCTGAAACCAACAAATTTTGATTATTTCCGGAATAATCTTACAGTGTGCTTAAAAGTCAATATTACTTGTTTCCACAAGTACTATGTACTTAACAACCCAAGTATTGTACTTTGACAAATTATGTTCTATTCATATGTGGTAGATCTAGGGTGGATCATGCACTTGACAATTCCACTAAATTTCAATTTGATAGTGAATAAAGAAAGTGCATACATTGAATCGCTTGACAATTCCGAATCCGCTTTGTCTACGAACAACGAAGCTATAAGTAATTACGATCAAGTAAGGCAACAATATTCATTTCTCGTATTAAATCCTGCTTATTGGACTCAAGGAGTTCGAGAAGCTAATCCAAATCGATTAGATGGCCAGTTTGATACGAGCAGAAGGCTCTTCCATGGGATTTGGGTGGTCATGTAAGTGCCTGTCTTCCTATGCTTATCCGCTCTTCAAGCTGTGAGTCTTCGCTTTCAGCTTTTGGCATTAGTGTGAATAACATTATAGTTAAAAGCAACGCAGGCAAGTCAAGGTACTCCCCTATCTTCTCTCTAAAGTCTAGGCTCTAGTCGAAGAGCTAAAAAGAGGACAACTAGAAAAAGACTTTTGCATCCGACTTCCGAAAACTTTCCCAACTGGATATAATCAGGAAGAAGGAATGGCATATGTGGGGGCCGCTTCTATCTTCCACCTCATCCATTATTTGCTGGATAAGTCGTCGATTATCAGTAGTGCTGTAAGGCAGTCACTGCACCTGTCTCGGCCTTCGGACTGTATACATAACAAAAAAGAGGATGACAAAGACAATACCCGAGAATATCTTCTTTCTCCCTGTAGATGTTTCCAAGTTCTTCCCTGTCCAACTATAGTGTGTCTCTTTTACCGCTGTCAGCCTAATTATTTAGGGCTAGTTCTTTCAACTTGCAGCTTGCCATATGTTTACTTAGTCATGGAAAATCCAATATAAAAGCAAGAAACACGATTGAATTACTAGGTTTCGAGATGGGAGAGGGCAGAAGCAAACGACCTAAGAGCTAGGATGCACATCTGGATTTTGACTTGGTCTTCAACCCGACCCTTGTGGAGGCTAGTGCATAGTCTCATATAGTTCACATTTCTATATAGAGTGCACATACTTGGCTCTCATTCCTTGACTCTTCTATTTGATCCAAAACTTAAAGTGCACTAACTCTTCAGGCTATGAATAGTACCTTCTTTTGGGTCTAAAATGTGACACTCCTCAAATCTAAGTTCTTAAACCAATCGGAAGATTTCATACTATTATCACTCCATCAGACTTCACTTGACTTGTTGCAGCAAAATTCATTCATGGAAGGGTGCTTTCCACACTAAAAGCTAAAAAATTGAAGTGATATTCAATGCCCCCAACACACCATTCCAGGGGAAAAACCTGACATGCAGCAACAAAACATCCACAAATGAAGACAAGATATTTAAATTCCACGCTTCATAACATTTCAGTCGACCAAATGGATAGTTTGGTTGAGATAGTTGGTCCTATTTCTCAACTATCTATACTTTTTGGGACAGTTAGTGAACAAATGCAATTTATGCGGTGGGTGTACCCAATGCACGACTCCCGAATAGGAAGGGTCAAGAGAATGGTTGATATATGCATCCACACCCCTGTGCAAGGGGAGAGGCTGTTTCTGAGACTTGAACCCATGACCTTTAGGCAACAATGGGGTAGCTTTACCACAGTTAATGAGGTGCTTTTCTTTAAATTAACTACTTGGACACTAAGCATCCAACCAAACTACATGGCCACAGGATACAGTTCTGTACGATGCAGCTGACACTATTGATTGGCTGCCTCAGTATAGGTGAAGGATATGTTTAATACTGGGAGGAAGGAAACAAGAATCTTGCGTGGAAAATGGGTTCTCTGAATTCCACTTAGTTCTTTTGTTATGACAGTTAAGTGGAGAATTGGTTTCATTTGAAGCCAAAAAAAGGTGATGTGACTTTAAAAAAAAAAAAAGCTTTGGTCCTCATCTCACATTGTTTCCTAGCCAACTCCAGCAAGAGATTCATGTTTGTAGCTATAAGTCTGCGTTGCAGAAGTCCGGAGCAAAACAAAAGGAAGCTCAAGCAAAAGTGGGGTCATTGTACCAACTCATGCAAGTCAATTCTTCGTGTTTAAGCCCAAAAAAATTGATGGCAGACCTAGAATGTGATAATGCAGGGATCATCCTAGAGGGAGCCAAAATAGAGAATCCTTTATTGTACTGTACATGGAGATCTCCACAGGTTGATTTAAGCTTCTGCCATTCGAGGTAAAGTTCTATTGCAGAATCAGACGCTTGGGTTGTGCTGAGGATTTGAGGCGACACGATTGAAATCCTACTGTACATAGCGGAGGCGTGGGTCAAGGTCATGGATACAACTTGGCAGGTACAAGCACAAGGGAGCAATGTCCGCGGATTTGACAAGGGCAACTTCAGTCTTAGAGTGTGGATTGATAGGATTCAAGAACCTTTCGAAATTGCTCATTTATAGTGTCATTCTCTGGAGTCCCCTGGTTTTCTTCCACTTCAAAATATCATGTGTCTCTTCTATTGTATGCTTGGGTCTATTATTTGCTTGTGACATGTTATGTTTCAAGTTGTATGTCTGTTGGGTGTCGATTAGCATTAGTTTGTTAATGGCTAATCGCCTGATTGGTACTTGCATTGCACTCCAAGTCTTTTATCAACTGCCTTAGCAATTCAATACTAGTGACTCAACGTATTTCCCTTTTGCTAGCCTTTCAATGGCCAAAGGGCAGTTGAAGTAGTCGGCCAGCATTTCATAGACAAAAGGTCACCTCCTCGTTGATGCTCTCTTCAGCTCAAATTATTTCCAAATCTAGAAAGAAAGATGCTTGTCATAAACCCTAAGGACTTCAGTTGCCCAAAATGAACCAAAATGAATTCAAGGAATCAATTGGCTCCAAGCCTCCAAACACTAAAGCATACTTTTAAGGAGCTGGTATTGCTTAAATAAATTGACGAATTTCAAATTTTATCCAGGTGAATGAATGAAACTATTGCATATTAACTTGAATAAGAGACTGCAGTACCTATGCATTTAGATGGCTATGTAACACATGCTTTTATATGGATATGTAACGGAACAACATAGAGAACTTTAGATGCATACCAATATAGGAAATCCCACAACAATTGCACCAGCAGCACTGACTAAAACAGCTAAAACTGTGAAAGCCACTGAGCTGAAAGCATCAGCAATCATGCCAAGGGCATAAGCACCGGCTGCAGCCGCCCCTCCAAGCATTGTAACAGTCACAAGCAGATAACTCAATGGCGGTGGCACCTGAATGTACCTCCCAAACGAATGAAAAACCACCCTAACCTCCAAGCACATCACTACAACCACCAAAGCGACCGCACCATTCACCACCCGTATGCTCCGCAGATTGTTCTCGTTCTTCGTAACCCACCACAATGCCCCTCTTGTCGACGCATACAGCAGCACCAAAAACGGTATAAAAAACAACAGAAACAAATCACAAATGGACGCAGCAGACGAAAACATAGTCGAATAATTCGACGCAATGTGAAACAGTAAAGGCAAGTGCAACAAGCTCAACGTATGCACACAGCTTTCGAGCTGGGTTAAAATTAGGTTATCATCAGGCACCTCTCCACCGTGGTAACTCACTTCTTTCTTCAACTTAAACGACGAGATGCGAGGAATCGAAAACAGCCAATAGAGAATACAAGAAAACAACATGAAGTAGTACGAGGCGTGGGCCATGCCGAGGGCGGAGATTGTGGAAAAGGTGAAGAGGACGGAGGCGTTGAGGGGGGCGCAGGCGAAGAGGAGGCGTTCTAGGGTCAGGGTTATGTGAGGGTACTCGATTTGGATCCACTTGAACTGGAGGGAGGCCCAGACGCCGATGAGGAAGTTGGTGTGGGCGCAGAAGAAGGAGGCGAGGAGAGAGAGAGGGAGGGAGTTGAAGGAGGCGGAGGAGAGGAGAGAGGAGGTGAAGAAGAAGGCGATTTGAGCGGAGAGGAGAGAGAACCAGACGGCGATGAACGGAGCGGACTTGTGGAGGTTGAGGGAGTCGAGGATGTAGGCGATCATGAGGCCTAGGGTCAGGGTGGCGAGGACCGGGGCGCCGCCGAGGTCGAGGAGGACGGCGGCGCAGGGGAGGAGGGCGAGGGCGATTCGGGCGTTGTGCGCGAACGACGACGGAGAGAATCTAGAGTTTTTCAGAGATCTAGATGAAGAAGAAGGAGAGGGAGAAACGATACCGCCGCTGCCGCTGCCGTAGAAGGCGGAGTAAGGGTTAGGGTTAGGGGAGGAGGAGGTGGGGAAGGAGGGGGCGCTGGCGGAGGTGGAGATGTAGGGGCGGTAGGAGCGAGGGTTGAGCTCCGGCGGCAACATTTTTATTCGCCGGGAAATATACTAGACTGGACGGGACTGAACTGAACTCCGAGAAGGAGAGACCTCGGCGTGTGAGTGTTTTCTCCGGTGTTCCTTGGTTTCAGTGGAAAACGGGGGGATCTGGAAGGGTGTACTTGTCAAAAGTCCACAGATGCTTCGTGACGAGAGGTGGGTCCCAATCGATAAGTCTAGTTACACTCTCGCTCTATTTGATAATGGTGATAAACACGTTAAATTCGTAAAAATATAGAATTATGATTGAGATTGATAATGAGAATGCATTAATAATGAATATATTTGTTTGAAATGTGATTAGATAATGAAATTATTAATATCATGTTTGTTTAATATGTGATTAGATGATGAGATTGAATTGATAGAAGAAATTTATAATAAGAAGGGATTGTAATGAGTATGGGTTGAGATTCGACTATTAATACCATCTCCCCCGGATATTCCTAATATCCTATTTTGGGAGATTCGTAATCCCTTTGGCTTAGCAATCCACCCCAACTTTGTGAAACCAAACAAAGTACTCCTTCCGTTCGGATTTAATTGTTCCTAGTTCTATTATAACCGGTTAAAAAATGGGTTATATCTTTAAATCCGTAATAAATTTCTTATCGAATATGGATCTTATTTGATAGATCTCAATTAGTTTTATAATACAATGTTTTCGAAATTACGTAAAACATTATAAATTAGAAGATATAATCGATTGAAAAATGACACGAACTCCAAAAAAAGACTATTAAATCCGGACGGATGGAGTATTAGGAAACCCATCATCTTCATAATCCAATCCCATCTCCCAAAACTTTTATCAAACGGAGCCTTAACCAATCACTCCTAACAAAAGTGGATAATCAAAATTTGTAACATTAGTTTTTGATTATTTATTTAGAGGTTATTAAAATTAACAATGTCAAATTCAGTAGATTAGGTTTAACGAATGACAAAAAAAAAAAAAAATCTCACTTTAGTCATTTTTTGTCCATAATAAAAAATAAGCGGCCCATTACTAGCCGTCTCTATTTTTACATTCCAGCTTGAAGTTTGGGGATCGGGTATGGAAGGAGGACCCCGGGTCCAAATCCAATCAAGTGCCACCAGGGTGCTGGCTCACTCACCCTGGCTCACTCTTAGCCTTAGGTAAATAAAATAGCCCATCATAAAAAGTGATTGAGCGAGTGAGTTAGGTTCCAAAGGACCGAACGAACGAAGTGAGCTCCTTTCTAGCATCCGGTTATTGAGTATGAATAGGTCCAAGGACCTACGAAATACAAAGTGTCGATTTATTAAAACGAACAAACTTAAAAGCTTGTTGTGTCAAGAACCCGGACTATCAGAAGGTCGAGGCCATTCCACAGCTTGCTTTAAGCGCAAAGAGCTGGCTCATTGCTAGCCGTCTCTATTTTTGCATTCCGGCATGAAGTTTGGGGATCGGGTATGGAACGAGGACACCCGGTCCAAACCCAGTCGATTGCCACCTGGCGCTGGTTCACACTTAGCCTTAGGTATATATAAATAATAGCCCATCAAAATTTGGATCAAATGGGCTGATTTGATCAGCCCAACGTGTCGTGCAATTAGTGGGCTTTCCAAGCAGCCTCATGCAAAATACCGTCCCAGCTGATCCAATAAGTAAACGAAGAAAAAAGGAAAAAAGAAAGGAAGGGATTTAACTCATCCTTTTTGGTAGTATATATACACGGTCGTGTTTGACAGTGTGTGCACGAGACGGGGTTCGAGGTTGAGCTGACCGACTGCTTAGTACTGTCAGCTCAGCCACTCGTGCACATTTGGCTGATCGCGAGTGGAATTGTGACATTAGGTCAGCACGCCACGTGGTGTCTCCGTCACATGAATAACTTCTCCATATAAAAAAATGAACAGAAAGGTGATTGACCTCGAGCTATCTACTAATGCAGGAGAGACAAGAAGGGGAATTTGACTTTGCATTTGTGGATGCCGATGGTATAAAGTTCGCTATAAATTTTACAACAGAATTAGTTCCAGCTTACTAATGTTATATATAGGGACGGATCTGCACACAAGGGCACATGCCCCCATTCGAAATTAATATATTTTGTATAAATTAGCATAAATATTAAAATGTGCCAATATATAAATATACACACACTTGCATGTATCTCGAAAAATATACATATAGAATTAGTTTTATGTCTGAATTTCATCATATTATGTATTTATATTTGTTGTTTTACCAGCTATTTGTCTATTGAAGCTATTCTTTCTTGATTCTCTTTATTTTTAACCGTCTGGGAGAAATATTTTTAAATAAAGTCATTAACAAAACTAGCTCGATCATTCTAAAACTTGTCGATGTTCATTTAAAACATATTTTAAAAATTTTGTCTTAGATTTTGTGCTCATTTTTTACCTAATTTAACTTAAAGTACGCGTTATAAAACTTTTATAGTTAGTAATGCATGCCTAAATTTTGTACAATCTTAGTGTGGTTGACTAAAAAAAATAAACTTTCGCCATTATAATTAACACGTGCCTCCACTAAGTTATATTCTTGAATTTGTCACTGGTTATATATATGTGAGTTTTAAGGCATGGCCTTCTCTCGAAGAACTCACTTTTTCAACCTTGGATTCCAATACTAGATAAAACTCTATTACTGATCGATGCATTCCTTATATTAAAAAATGTCATTCGTGTTTTGTTTTTGGAACGGTAAAGATTCGTATTCCGCCATCATATGGATTATGAACGTACGCACCAAATAAAGGCCTCTTCGGAAATAAGAATATTCCACGAGAAATTTTTCAATGCCGATCGAACGGGCACCCGAGCAATGCATTCCAGCCATCAATTCCGATTTTGGACGGTTCGGATTTGAAGAGAGAAAAAGTGCTCGACAAAGAGGAGAGAGAGAGTTTTAATTTGGGCCGTCCAACACAACTTTGACCGGCTCGGATGCGCTCCTCAAGCACCACGTGAGGATGCCCACTTGGTACCCATCCGGCACTAAAAAATTCTTGATATTCCACAAGCTAATTTTTGAATTGTGAAGCATGCACTCTGAAGCTCTTTTCAAGGGGAGCCATGCATGGAGTTTAGTCTTTCTAATAATAATAATAATAATAATAATAATAATAGAAAAACCCTTCCAAAAGAAACCCTTCCAAAAGTCTTGATTATTAGTGGAATCATTGTCACCATCCATTAAACGCAACTCCAGACAAAGTAGTACTATGCAGAATTTTTTTTATAACCAGATGTCTTGGCTAACTTACGCGCATCTCGACTAATTTCAGGCCCTTAAGATAACGACCGGACATATTTCACAGTAACCCTAAGATTTGAAATGATCCTATGAAAGAGCGTTTATTCCTTTCACAACCACGGGCCCAAACCCCAGAGTTATTTAGTACGTAGTAGTATTTCAAAAGTCCTTGTCTTTGTCTAGTCTTTTTTCCCCTCCTTTTCCTTTTGCTGCCACAATGTAGAGATTTCACTGGATATAAGAAAGCCAAGAATATCAAACGTCACAAAGAGAGAGAAAAGTTTCCTAACTAAATGTGGTTGGGACATGCGTGAAGCATACTTAGCATAGTACGTCCCACATCGAATAAAACTGAAAAGAGGGTAGTTCCTAATTATATAAGCATTAGTAGATTGGATAATTAATTAAATACTTTTAATCAGCTTTTAATTGGGTATGATCTTGAAAAAGTTGTATATTGGGTCTAGGTGTTATGGAGACCTGGGCTCTACAGTTACGTCTCAATGGATTGGATACAGGTGTTATCAACTTCTTCGGAACTAGTTCATACAAGGTCTTGCTCAAACTTTGATTGGACTCTCCGCAAATAGGTGGTGGAATTGAAACCCTAGGATTAGTCAAAATGCACGTAACTAACATGAAATGGTTACACAGTATTGCTATCAATTGTTCTGCCATAAATCCAATCCGATCTTCTTACTACTTGTTATATACATTTTCTTGATTCGAAATCGTTGATCATTCTTCTAACTTAGAGAGCAAATGCTACAATTTTGCTTTAGAAAACTGCGCGCATTGATCACTAGAAAAATCTTCAATACACACCATTGATCAGCACATGCCTCTACGTTTTTCTTTTTCAGAGAAGTTTATTTATTTATTGATTTTTAATTTAGAGTAGCACTTTAATTCTTGTATCCTTGTTTGGTTTGATAGATAAAAAGAAAGTTAATTTCAAAGAAAAATGATTTTCCTTCTGCCCACAAACTTTATCCCAGTGGCCGCAAACTATAGCATTGTGGCCTCGTACTTTGTCTCTGTGGCCAACTTGTTAACTGTTGCCGCAAGCTCTATCAATGTGGCCAAAACTTTGTATCTGTGGCCGCAAATTAACTTGGTACTTTTTGCCGCAAACTTAAAACCTTTCTTTGTTGATCATATATAACCATCTCCAATTAATCCACCACTCACAATGCCCATATATAAACACATCTCCACCACTTACCACCACTGACCACCCTCAGCAACCACCCAAACAGCTCCCCACAACATCCATTTGAACTCGATCTGAAGGCGCGCGGTGGCCATGTCCAACGACGTAACCATTCCCCAGGAAACCGCCACAGTCATACTCTCTCGACTACCCCGCCTACTCGTCAAATCTCTTTGCCGATTCAAGTCTACTTCTCCCTCGCGGAATTCCCTAAGGAAAGTCGCTCGAGTGGGCGTAAAATTTTCTCGAGCAAGCTAACAGCTTTTAACTGTGAAAGTTCAATAGCATGGGTTCGAATACTCGGATTCCCAAGTACAAAAACCTTATGCTACCTCATGAGCCAGCATAACTGTGGATACTCCCATCTAAACCTAGTAGGAGTACATGTTTAGGGAAAGAGAATAAATTCTTTACACTACCGGTGTAAACATTTGTTTTCTCTAAATCAATTGCATTGCGACACGTGTCAAAATAGTGGTCCCAATTAATAAAATATGGCGACGTGACGCAATGCAATTGATTTGGAGGAAACAAATGTTTACACCGGCAGTATAAAGAATTTATTCTCGTAGGAAAATGACGAGAACGAAATGCTATAGTGAGTTCGTGAGATTGAGCGATTATTGTAAATTCTGTTTGTGGTATGTGTAACATATGCTTATGTTCTAAGTCAGTTCTTATTTTGTGTTTGATCTAATCTTGAAACATTGGTTTTGCCCTTGTTACGGTAGCAGTGTAGCTGTAACAGGAGTATGGAATGATACGTAGCAGGAATTGAGTGTAGCGATCACAGCAACCGTGCAGTGGGCAAAAATTCGGATCAAAAGTGATTTGTAGCGGGTATCAGCCGATGCAGGTGAGAATTTTGATAGCACTGGTTAGGGACGGAACCAGAATTTTGTGACACGGGGGCCAAACTTTTCAAGGTTCCGGAATTTAATAGTTTGTTTGGTTTAGGTTTTGACGAAGGTTTTTTTTTGTTGGTAATGGGTGGAGAGAGAGTGAGAGAGATCGATAAATGAGATTAATAATTAAAGAAAAAACTTATGAGAGACCGTATGCACAGAGAGAGATTGCGTTTTGGACCAAAAATGAACACATTCTTAAATCATTTAAATGTCTAAATAACATCCAATACAAAATATAATATCTAGGTGTTCTTAACAAACAAAAAACAACTGACGTTAACATTGAAATTTGAAAGGGAAAAAAAAAAAAAAACCCCGAAACAATGCGGGGCCATGGCCCCCATACACCCATGTGTAGATCCGTCTCTGGCACCGGTATGTACCGGTTCTAGAAGACAAAATTAAGCATGCACCACTTCTTCTTCTTTTTTATAACCGGATGTTCGAGTCAACTTGCGCACATCTCGACTAATTCCAGGACCCTAAGATAAACCCCCGATAGCCCCAAGGTTTGAAATATTTAGCCTCGATCCATGAGAATGGAACCTGTTGTAACATTATGGATGAGCACTTATTGTTTTCTCACGAGTCACAAACACTTGGGCCACTTGAAAAGCACACACAACAACACACAGTACCACTCTTTAATTTTGGAAGTTGAAGGCTCTGCTTTGATCTAGAAAAGAGGTAGAGCGGTCTTTCGGGGGTTGGTTTCTGTCTTCGTGGGCACTACCACTGTTTGGAAAAGAAAATGTGAATGCAATAAAGGGGTTTCCTCGAACAAGCAAAGTAAAGCATGTGGCTGATCTGATGAAGCTGCAGATGAAAGAGACCCCTTTTGTTCGTATTTCCACCCAACACTTTAAGAGCTTTCATTGATGAGTAGATGATAGAGGTTGACCCAAGTAAACGCCTTTGGCATTTACCCGGCTACTTCCTCATCGATATAGATTGCTATTGTTTTTTTTTTGAAGTATTTGTTTGTGTTATCCTATAGTGTTCGGGTCAACTTAGGTACACGACTAACTCTCGAATGAGACAAGTTCTGTATGAAACAGCCCTACAAGAGTTGATCTTATCCGAAACCTTAAGAGAGATTGAGCAAACCTCTAAATCTCTATTGTCGTGGCCATAATGCCAACCTTGGGAATTGGGGTTTAAATTGATATAGATTGGTTGGATAGCACTCAAAAAACTTTTGTCCGAACGGACTTTGATGCTCTTACACGGAGTTAACGCATTTTATGTCGGTTTATGCTTATTTTCTGTACTTTCCTATATAAACGGGCCTTGTGAGCTCGTAGGGTTTGGTGCCTATGTCTCGGGGGTTTGATATTAGGGTGACTAGGGTTTGTTCTTCCTCTCGGGTTCTATCAGGGTTTTGTCCCTAATATTGTTGGACTCTTCAATCCATTGAGAATAACGGAAATAGCTAATTATTTATAATCACTCATCTTCCATAGTGAATCCTCTCTCATACTTCATCTGTCGAGTACGTTTAAGCTCATGCTTAAGCTGAACCAAGCATGTAAATCTTCGTGTCCTTGTTTCGTTGCTTGTTATTTATTTATGTTCTACTTCATGCATGGACAGTTTCTTTGTATCGGATAAATAACCGACATGGATTATTAAAGAATGAGTGTGAACAATGAGAGGATCCTATGATTTTCCAGCAGCATTGGAATGAAGCATTTGGTAACAAAATTTCACCTTAAGATTTCCATTCCCTCAATAAGGTCATGTTTCCACCAGCAAAAAAAGGGAGAAGACTTTTGGCGTTTTTTCCATCTCGTTCACACTAATCAGCAAGTTTCAGCATTTTACCATCTCATTCGCAATAACAAAAAGATTAGTCAACAAAAACTTTTTTTTTTTTTTGCTACAGTAACTCTACTCACGAACCCTACAACTTATTTACTATCGGAAACACCTAATAATTTGATTGCTACAAAAAAACTAAAAACTTATTCATTAGTGGAAATGCCCCTATATAACTCGTTAAGAATTTAAGCGTGATCTCAAGAATCCATAAATCTACGTATATCTGTATGTCTATATATATGACATTATCACTTAAAAGGATTGTTAGTTTTATCCCCTGAAAAGAGTACTTTGAAGTTTGCCTTGCATGAAATAAGTAATAATTAAGTATAAGGAAATCGGCATTTAAAAAAAAAACAAAAACATAAAAAGCCCTCTTTTTTTTTTTTGATCCGCGAAAAAAAAAAAGCCCTCTTCAATGGAACTTCTTTCTTCTTCTTTTTTTAATCATCTCTTCAATGGAACTAAATTCCAGCCTTCTAGCAATCTTGGATTTCTGGTGAGTGAATCTTTTTTCATATCTTTGACATCTTTTAATAAAAAATTCATGAAGATCGATGAGGAATTTAAATAGAAAATAGTTCAAGAGATTTTTTTGTTGCCAAAATTCAGTATTGTTAAAATAATTAGATTAACACTTTGAAAGATGAATTGAACTCCTGAGTCCTAATCTACTTTCTCTTGGCATGTAAATACACTCTAAAGCTGTTGGGCCAAAGACCTCTTGGCGCAAATAATGTAAGACATAAGATCGGAAGAAGTGCTTGACGGGTAAGTGACCCTACTAAGTTAGAAAAATCCTTACCATAGCCATAACTATAATATGTGAAATTCATATTTTACACATTTACCCCACAATATTAGAAATTAATTTGTCCTGATAAAAACCCCATTAAAATTTGAAATTTTGCCATTTCTTATGTAAATTGCTAAACGAGAGTACTCTCGAAAATTGACCCATTACTGACAATTTCTAGCTTCGATCCTTCCAAGAGATTGTTCCAAAATAAAGCTTGAAAGCCAAACAAGATTCGGTATTATATGCTGATAGATAAAAAAGATAGAAAGATTGATTCGGCATAATAATAATACTAAGTCATATCGTTTCTATTCTTTTGGGAAAACCGGTTTTCTGAGGGCATTACAAAGAGACAACCGAGTTGATGTGAAAAGAAAAGAAAGAACTTAAGTACGACCATTATTATCCATACAACTTTAATTAGATTGCTTGATTGAACTTTTGTTGAATCTTAAGGCCGGCCAAATAATTGCTCCGGTTGACTATGAACAATGGCTCCCTATACAACTTTTATATATATGTGTGTGTGCTGGTAATGTTTTCGGTTTTGTTTGGAACTTATGGAAAAGAAAGGAAAAGAAGGAAAAATAATTTTTCCTTGTTTGGTTTGGGAGGAAATAAAAAGGAAAATAACAAAACAAAGAAGAATTTTCCTTCTTATACTTTCCTCCCCACTTTCCTTTCTTTTCTTTTCTTCTTATACTTTCCTCCCCACTTTCCTTTCTTTTCTTTTCTTTAAGTTCTAAATAGGCCCTTAGTTTCCTTGGAGGTCATTTTGAAGGAGTAAGAAATTAGAAACACATTGTTTCGAGTTCCAAGCAGGCCCTTTGTTGCAACAAAGCGGAGAGGTCTTACATAATTTCCTTTTTGGTGTATGTTACCATATATATATATATATATACCGTCATCTTATACATCATTACTAGATTATTACTCATAGTTCAACTAATTTTCAAAATTTGAAGCTAACGATCGGATAGAGCTTTAGTGATTTCAAAATACTTTCTTGGACTTGTCCTCTTATTTGATGCGGGGAGGGTATACATTGGTCCCGATTCGATGTTCTTTTCACATTGTTTATCTTTCTCTCTTATTTCTAAAAGTTAAATATTGTTGACTTTAAATATTGTTGACTTGTCAACACAAAGGAGAGGTCTTAAACCGTCTTATAACATTTCCTTTTTGAAGTATGTTAGAATAGATCGTCATCTTATGCATCATACTTGACTATTGTAAGCATTATATTATTAGTTTATCTTGGTGTTGGAAAACAGTACAATAAGAGCCTCGAGGAATTCTTTTCCTCCCAACTAGAAGGGGGTTAATTTTATAGAACTACAATCACGGGAGTACCCAACAAATAAGGATGGCATGTTGGATGATAAGAAGTGTATTCCCAATCAATATGGCATATGATGTAGACCAAAATACCTAATTTGAAGTGGATTGACTTGGAATCTGCTCCCTCTTGTGTTTAGGTTCAAAATCTTTGAAGTGGTAGTACGATTCTTATGATGTCTGTTTAAACAAGTTTTGTTAAGGATAGGATGGAATACAAGGTAACGTTGGCATTAAGCCCATCAATTTGCTTGGTGATCAACATATGGGACATAGGAATCTGCTCCCTCCTGGATGAGGGAGCCCTGAAGAGCTTTATTGCACAATGAGGATGTACGGAGTGCTCATTCAAAAAATTTCATCTTAATATAGGTTGTTTAGTTTATAGGGTACACTGAAAAGATTATTAGAGAAAGATTAAATTGATCGGATATTAGAGTCTCTTGGTGAGACAATATTAGTTGTAAGAAAATAGATGGTTAATGAAATTCTAAAAACAAAAGGTGAGATAAATCCATTTTCATTATGTAGATATTGATGTCTGATTATCTTGATTCTTGGTAAACAAATGGAGTTTAGCAAGCTTTACAAATTGAACAGTTCAATTCACGATGACGAAATTTCAGTTGAACACACTGAGGCGCTCGGCAACCTCATAATAGTGCATTGACGCGCTATAGGAACCACTTGTCTCAATTGAGCATAACGAAGCACTCAACATCCTTAGAGCACATTGTTGCACTACAAGAACCCATCTCCCTCCCTCATAGGCTCCAGTTTGAAACTTTCTAAGGGTTATTAATTTCTGTTGAATCAATCTATGCAAGACTTTGTTCATACTTTAATTTGATCTCTCAAAAATAAGTAGCAGAGTTGTTAACTAAAAAGGAAAATGCTAAAATCAGTTCAATGGTCTATGTGTAATTGTATATTAAAAGTTGTAAAAAACAAATAGAAATACGTATTTTTTTGGTCTTCCTATGTGCTTATTGTCAATTCAGTGGGCTGACAATGGAAATACAAAAAATTTATTCGAAATGCGCGTAAATTGCTGTCGAAACTAAATTGTTGACTTTCGCTTGGCATTATTGATGCATTGATGCAATGTCGGCATGTGCATGTGAGGCTCATGTGGCTCTGTTGTGCCAAACTAAACAAGGCTTGATGAGATATTTTATTTTCTAGTTAGTTACCAAAGGCAACAAGGGATGATTCGAAAAAAAAACCGGGGGGAACAAGTGGTTGGAAAATACTCCGTAGAAGGAAAGAAATGATTTTCTAGTGTGCGAAAAGAGACAAAACGATTTGATTACCGAAATAATGCCTATTTTTAATGTTTATAAATATATCGCATATAACGTCTGATTCAGGTCGTTGTCTCTCTCTCTCTCTCTCTCTCTCTCTCTCTCCTAGCCATAGAAATCTGATTGTAAATCCTGCCGTTTTCCTTGCAGAAACGAAGTTGACATCTGGGTTTTAACCAACGAATGGTGGGTTTCCTTTCCTTTATCTTTTTTGATCAATGGTTACCAAGAATTTCAAGAAACTTTGAGAAATGAATTGGGTGTTTTTTCCCTTCTTTTCCAATGGAAAAACTCAATTGGGTTTGACCTGATTATTGCAGAGAAGAAGACGATGTTGTGTTCACCAGCAAGAACTGGGAGAGATCGCCAACGGTACGAGGATCAATTCAGGCTTGTGGCAGGGTGAGGCCCTTTTAAAATTTTCCATGTGTAGATTCATGTGTATATGTGCATATATATTGCTTTTAATCACCCTTTTGGCTTTCCTTTATTCATCTACTGCGAATTTCCCTTTGTTTGGAAAAAAAAAGAGAGGAGAAAATTTAAAAAAATTCTGGTGCCTTGTTTGGTTTGAGAAGAAAAAGAGGAGAACTTTACAAAATATAGTATGGTGAACAGTAAAATTTTCAAATTTACAATTTTCTCATACCTATTTTCTCTTCTCTTATCCATTTTCACACAAATTTCTGCAACCATTTTGGACTCTCGTGTTTTTCTTATGTTCTCTTGTCCTTGTGGTCAATGCTGTTATTGGCTGGTTTCCTTGTGATTCCTCTTTCTTTGATTAGGCTTTGACTTATTCTTGTTTTGCTGATTTCATAATGTGGAAATTGCAATCTTTGTTTTGTTTGGCATCTACCCACAAGGTTGACCAAACTAAACCGAGCCTTCAAATCTCAATCATTGGGATCGGCTACATGAATATGTTCTTTCCACTGAGCTCTGTCTTGTACATCGTGTTCTGTGAATTTCCTTGAAGTTCTGCTACCATTTAGGACTCCCATGTTTTTCTTATGTTCTCTTGTCCTTAGGGTTAATGCTGTTATGGGCTGGTTTCCTTCTAATTTCCTCTTTCTTTGATTAATTTTTGTTTATCTGTTTTCATTATGCGGAAATTGCAATCGTGGTTTTGTTTGCCATCTGCCATCAAGATTGACCAAACAAAAGGCCTCAAGTCCCCTTATTATTTTGCTGTGAATTTCCTCTAAATTCTGCAACCATTTTTTATTTGCATGTTTTTCTTCCTTACTCTGTCTTTATCTGCAATGCTGTTATTGGCTTGTTTCCTTCTAATTTCCTCTTTCATTGATTAGTATTTGATATCTTTTGTTTTGATGTTTTCATTTTGTGGAAGTTGCAATTGTTGTTTTGGTGTACTGTTGACTAAAGCAAATCGAGCCTAAAGTCCCGATCAATTGGAGTCAGCTTTATGAATTCATTTTTTTCGTTGAGCTCCGTCAAGGGCATCCTGTGATCCATTTTCTCATGCATTACTTTATAGAAACACAATATAAGGAGGTGGAGATCCAAGTTTGATTCCTCTTGTCCCCAATCACACAATACCATAGTTATCATGGGTCTTGGCTTTGCCTTTCTATGTCTTGTGGGGCCTATACAGTCCCCTGGATTTCCCACAGTAGTTTCCGGTGATAAGAAAATAAAGGAAAGCATTATGTCTACTATTCCACAGCGTTTTGTTGTTAAACTTGTGAAGCTGATCAGAACATATTTTCAGCTGCGGTCACGGAGGCGATATGTTCTGGTTACCAATGAGGGCTTTTATAGTTATACCACTCAATGAATGTGTCGGCTCAAATAATTAAGGACAATGCAGCCTGGTTATCTTTTTCACTCACATCAATTGGTTTGCTTCGTACTATTGAGTCTGATTCAAACCAATTTAAAACTTTCTTTTTCCCTCAAGAATTTGATGAATTGGTGGGATTGATCTTAGAGCTTAATGTTCATGCATAATGCCTTTTAGTGAAGGCATCTAGTGTTGATTATGTTGCTTTAGTTTGCTTCAATTTGCTGAACAAAATATACTATCATATTTCTCGGGATGGAAAACTTAACAAGCTGACACTTCTCTGGGAGTTCTTTCATTACTTTGCTTGAAGGTTTAGGAGAATTGCAGCATTCACCGCCTTAGGCTTATTGGCGGTTTGCTTATACTAAATAGGCTGGGACTCAAGACACAGATTTGAGCTCATTCCAATTTTTGGTTAGAATGGGAATCTATAGATTTGGATGCTCGAGGTTCACTTTGACTTCTACTCCATGCCATTGTCTTTCTGAAACGAAAAACAAAGTCTGGAAAGGAAACATCTTAATGTCAGTTGTGGGAGTTCTTATTGATCATTGGGAATGCAACTCTTTTAAGTCACACTATGAAAGAATTTAGATAGCTATACTTGAATAAAGCAGGTACAGTTCCTTCGTGTTTCAAAACCCATGATCTATCAGTATGGGTAACTGCAACATTTTGAATTTGTGTGGCACAAGAACAATGTTAAGCTATGTTACATGGACTCAGTTGCTGGTACCAGGTGCGGTATGTGTCTAAGTATCGTGCTCATCCTATATTCATCCCAAGGAAAAAAAATTTTGCAAAATATTCATATTTACTAGTATATATTTTCTTTCTCGGATAACAGAGTTTACAAAGTGCCTTCTGGCATTTCATAGTAATAGTTTGGAGTTCCATGCAAAGTTCATGACAAATTTGGAAAACAAAATATGCTTTCTCACGGGTATTTTATGTATTTAGAATGATCCATGTAGCATACATAGTTAAGTTGTCTTGGATGTTATTTCTTCTATACCATGTCCTAGATCTGCTTATCACACCAAGTGGTGCAAACATGTTCAAGAACTTAATATGGTGTTTTTAATCAGGTAATTAGCTGGTAAAGGCAAAGCGCATTGGCCAAAAATACATGAGATACTCTCGTATTGTCTTTTTTAAATGTCTGGATTATAACTGTAAGAATTTTAAATTCTGGCATTTGGGGTGGTGTAAATTTGACTGATATGACGAATGAATAGATATGGACCTGATAAACGGAAACGAATCTGTGAATAATTGATTTTGCATTTTGGAAATGTTACTTCCCACGTAAGACTGGTCACGCACTTATGGAATGTTTTGATGAGGTAGCTGTAAAATAATGCGCCGAAAATGTCTCTCGCTCTTGAGTCTCGACCACAAATACAGGGCAATGGTAAAACGCTAGCACTAGTCCCCAATTATACGAGGGATGAAGAGATCAAATTAAGGGAATCAGCCAAGTATCTGTTACCAGATTAAGTTGAACCTTGATTCTGAGTTCAGAATATGCTTCAAATTTCTAGCAAGATTGTTTGTTTCCATCTGCCAACCATAGAAACTCACTATTTTCCAGTTCTTTTGGCTTGTCCATTCATGTAATGTTAATTGGTCTTGGTTTGTGGTTCCCTTATTAGCTGAAGCTGTATTTTGTATGGGTTCTTATACTTGCTGTTATCTTCAGGTGTATTCCTTACAGATTTGAGAAAGTTGATGATAATTTTTGCGATATAGAGAAGAGATTACTCGTCCTAATGATTTCTTCACCAAATCGTGACAATCTTGTTTTCCCAAAGGTACGTATTCATGCCTTTTGGCCTAGCTATTGGATGCAGATTAACCAGATCGTTCTAAACTGTATATTGTGGACAGTTTTAATTGTACATCGCTCTTTGATTCAGGGTGGATGGGAGGATGATGAATCCGTTACTGAAGCTGCATGTCGAGAGGCCTTGGAGGAAGCTGGAGTCAAGGGAATATTACGTGTGAGTTCTTCTACCAGCTTGGGAGTAGGCATTATAGTTTTTCTTCTGTATGTCAATCATCAATGTAGAAGGGGAATTTAACTGCTCAGATTTCCAATCATTGTTTGATAGTTTATTTCATATTATTTTCGTTTATGTTTGAAATGTGCTTCATACATCATAAGCGGAGTGCTGAGTATGCATTGCTACTTGAAAATGGTATCTTGGGTACAAGACCCCAACTAGTTGTCAAATTCAGTCTCTGCCTTATGCTTTGTGAGTTTCGAACATCTTCATACGGTTAGGCTAGTTCAAAAAAATTCTCGTTTGCAATTTTTTTCTTTTGGGGTCATTGTCATAGCCATAAGTTCATGAAGTACTACAAACCGGTTGTGGGTCTCTTTGGGTTGCTTCCGGATGATCCCATCTTGGTTGCCTTTCCTTTATGGCAAAATTGTTCCCAGCCTTGTTTTATGAGACGCAGTTCTCTATTACACCAGTAAACCAGTTACGAGGTTGAGTGGTGCAGTTTATGTGTATGTGTAACTAGGAGATCGATTGTTGTTAAAGATGTGCCTAGTGCCAATAAAGCCCCATGTTTGTCAAGCCTTGAAGAAAGGGCCTCACCCAAGCTTTCTCAGTCGGACCCACATAGATCTCCCCAAACTCGGACCTTTAGTAGGCTTCTGGAACAAGAAAGCTCACCTTTGCTAAATGACCCAATTACGTCTCTATTGTTATCCTTTCTTTGCCAATAGTCAGTGCTTGATATGCTTATGCCAAGTTCATTGTCTTCTATGATGATAATATTGGTGATTGGTGAATTATTAGAATGCTAAATGGTAGACTTAGGAATGTTTGGTTGATTACCTGAGATATTTAGTGCTTAATTCTTAGTGTTTAGGATTATCCATGTACACAAAAGTTATAAGTAGCTTCTTTTGCTGCATATAAGGGCTAATGCATTTACCACTTGTAAACATGAAATTCCATTCATCTCACTCTCTTAGTTAATATGTTAGAATAATTCACCTCTTTATTGTGTCATAACTATTGAATTTCTTTGAGTTCGAAGTTAGTTCAAACTTCAAAGTATATTCAGTATGCATAATGCGTGCCTATATCCCATGCACCTTACTTCACTTGGGCTCTGCTTAATGTTGTGCCTTCCGCTCAGGCTGTTGGACACCTTAGCGCCTCAATGCACCTTGAGCCTTGACAACTGGGGAACATTACAGATGTTGTAAATTATAGCACTATAGTCTATAGTACTGGACAGTGTTTTACCTAAACTTCCTTGGAACCCAACTTTTGAGGATAATTTGTCCCCTTGCACAGTGTTGTTAATGCTTGTGTCATGACGGTTATGTATTTGGCCTAGTGCATATCCAATCGAGGACCACTCGTATGGAGAACACTGATTCACCTGGAAATTTGCCATAAATAGATCCTCTACTTTTATCCATTTATTCTCACCTTATAGGGTTTTCTTTTGCTGGAAATAACTTGGTGTCTAGTGGTAAAATAGAATTTTCTGGGGTGCACTTTCTAATTTGATGATGGAATCTTTATAACCTTGCACTTGAAATTGCTTTCCATTTTTCTGTCTGGACTAATATAGGAAATGTTGAATTATAAGTCAGAGATGGTTTGAAATGTGGGCTGTTGTTGAAGACTTGACCATATATTAGGAACTTAACTGACTTGATTTTTCATGTGGTTTAGGAAGAACCTCTGGGAGATTGGGAGTTTAGAAGCAAGAGCACGCAAAACAGCTGCAGTGTAGGAGGAGGTTGCAGAGGGTATATGTTTGCGTTAGAGGTGACTGAAGAACTGGACTGTTGGCCGGAACAGGATACTTATGAGAGGAAATGGGTGAGTATCCTATAAACTTACGAACCATGTGGGTAGTATTATCGTAGAACCATTCATTTGTTCCACTTCAATCTTTTGACTAGTGTGAATGCGGTAACCTTACCTGGAACAGAGTTCCTTACCGATCATTGGTTTTTTTCTATTTTCATATTTTCGGTGAAGTTCTTGATGAGGTGAATATATGCCCTCATATTGGTTCTAGGTGATTAGTTCCCTTGGGAGTAAGCTATTCAGACCATAGTTGTTAAAACCTACGATACGTATCTTACGATTTGTATCGTTACGTATCGCATCATGTATCCTCTTTGTATAAAAATCCTATGATACAACCAAGTATCCTACGATTTATACGCGTATCCTAATTCTATACGTATCCTACGATTACTTATTCGAAAAAAGTCAGACCTTATTTCAAAAAGTGGAGCCCCAAATGCATTAATCTAAGCCATTTAATCTAATTATGGCATCTTTCAAACCCTTTGATAGAAATTCAACCTCAATGTAGTCTTGTATAAAAGAAAGAACCATATTTCGATTGTATTTTGTCTTACTTTTCTTTTCCTAACAAAGAGAATATAAAGCCTTAATGTAATAGGTCCCAGTTGAGAGTGAGACTTGAAATTTTGCATCTTAATTTTTTTTTTAAATGTAAGCATAGTTTGTTGGTGTTATTAGGTGTATCTACTTCTTAATTATATTTTAATTATGATTAATGTTGTCGAAACATAAACTAAATTTAGTATTTTGACAGAGTTCCAATTGACAAAACCCAGATATTATAGATATTATTGAAAAAGACATAAATATCTAGTTTTTGGAAACTCTAAAATATCTAGCTCTAGAATACCCTTGTGAAATATCTTGAGTTTTTTGTGAGAATTAGTCTCATGTGTAATTCTAGAATTACCTCAAAATTTATCTTGTATGAAAATATCTATCTTGGGAAAATGACGGCCCAGGACGTGTTTTGATAATTAATACACACTAAGAACAAGCTAAGAACATTTGTTAATACTGAAAATGTCATTGGCGGGTATTAATTATCAAAACACGTCCTTGGCCGTCATTTTCCCTAACCTTTGTACTAGAATCTTCCATGAAGTCGTACAATTAGGGATGAGTTCTAACCATTTTGTACCAAGCCAAAAAAAGTTTGAGTTCAAGTGCAATACAAATACTCCCCTTCCCCACTCTTGTTTTTAGTATTCTCCCTCTTCCAAAAATATTGTCCAACTACACAATAAAAACTCCTACTCTTCCAGCAAACGTATCTCAAGATACACGATACATATCTTGATATGAACTATACAAGTGAAAAAATGATACACGATACGTATCCCGATTTGAAAACATTAGTTTAGACCGAATGGATTGATTTGAATAAATCTTTCTTTCAGAATTTCGAAGTGTCTGTGATGAATTCACAAAAGGAATTGGATGAGGAAGGATTATGAACTCATTTTCTACGGGAAATTTGATTTATTTAAGGAGTTTTGAGGTTGTTTAGAATTTTAATTTCGTGTTTATTTGTTTCCTTAATATCTTGGTCCTAGGTGTAACATATACTTTCAATCATTTGGTTGAAATATTGATCAATTGAGAGGTTGATTGGTATTGAGTGTGGTCTTTCTCTCAGTATCTTCAAGTTTGCCGTTTATTCATTTTTCTGTCTCTTGCACGTGCCGCATATTTTCTTTCCTCCACTTTGTTATGCATCATTATCAAATCCTATTTGAAGTATTGGAGTAAATACGAGAAACTTGTTTGTAAACACCAGTTTTGACATTATAACAGCTTACCAAAGACGACGCCTTCAAATTTTGCCGGTATGATTGGATGCGGGATGCCCTAAAAAGACTTATAACAGTGTTGTCAGAGGGCGAGACAGAAGGAGGAGAAGAAGAAGAAGAAGAAGAAGAAGAAACAAGGGAAGACCAGGCGGCTGAATTTTCTCCTCCTATATTGTCAATTTCAGATGCTCGAGCTCATCAAAAGCTGTCACCCGTCTGTTTCGGGACGCCCTCTAGTGGCGTCCAACACCTTGACGATTCTTGTAGTAAATGCATTGTGCTCGGTTAATTAGTCCCGTAATTTTCCAGTCCAAGTTGGGCTGGGTTTTCATGTGTTTGTAGTCGTTAATTGTTTGAAATGCCAGTGAAGCTTGTTCTTTCTCTCCCTCTCTCTCTTCTCTCTCCTACTCACTGTGATCCTTCCTGTGTTATGGTAGAGTTTATGGTAGAGTTCTGTAAACTGATGTCTGAATGAAGGTTGTATCCTTTCACCTGTAAATATTAGTGGATTATTATTGTTGATATCATGGTGTCCAAACGAATGCCAGAATGAGTTAATGAATGATAACTTGTTCATAGTGTATAAATGGTCTTTATATTTGTCACAGTGCTAGACTCCATTGTTTTCGTCTGCTGTCATAAATAGTTACCACCTTGGTGGTAGACGAGTTGGAAAAGCGGTTAGACATAAGTGTCCGCGATTGCAGGGTCGAATTCACTTGTAGTAATACTGTTAGACTAGATACCGTGCGAGAGCGGCTTTGCTTTGGTCAAGCCTTGGGTGTGCGGTAGAAACTTGTTCGTGATTGATCCTTTTTGAAATACGCCGCGGGTCTGGAGTTTTTATGGTAGTGCGAAGGGAAAGTAGCTATGATGGTTGCACCCCCTCCTTTTTTGT
Organism: Rhododendron vialii; assembly: GCF_030253575.1. Classification (NCBI taxonomy): domain Eukaryota; kingdom Viridiplantae; phylum Streptophyta; class Magnoliopsida; order Ericales; family Ericaceae; genus Rhododendron; species Rhododendron vialii. The sequence goes on along the minus strand of NC_080568.1, from coordinate 2,298,755 downwards.
CTTGGCAAAAAAATGTACATTATATATCGATGTAATTTGACGTCCATGTTATTTTTCCCAGAAAGAGAAACCAAAAGTATACGAATTTTTCAGTATCAAGTATGTGGTCTATGCAACTTTTGGGTGTTGTGCTGTGCAGGAAGCTATTGAGACTCCAAATATTTTCTTCAAGCCTTAAAATTTTACTTTACCCCAAAAAAAAAAAAAAAAGTGTCATAATTTCCCGGGAAAATTTCAAAATTGCACCTGACCTTTTGCACAAATCACATACAGGCACCTGACCTTTTAAAATTATCAAAAAAACACCTGACCTATTTAAAAACCCATCAATTTTACACCTGCCGTTAACTTTCCATCCAAAACAAACGGAAATACTGAAAATGTATATTTTGGCATGAATATTGGCAAAACAAGATTAAGGCTCATTTTTGCAAAACATAATATTATACTCATAAACAAAATTAAGGCTCGATTTGGCTTTAAAAGTCAATTAATAACTTAATTGTCTTTGTTCAAAAGAAAAAAAAAACGCATTTGTTAGTTTTGCATCAAGACGAATCAATAAGTCACAAAAATTACTTAACTTTTCAATCCAAATCCACCCTAAATAAGGAATCAAGCTTAATTTAATAATTAAATACCCATAACTATGCAGCCAAATAAGATTACTCTGTATTAAATAAACAAAGGAAAACGCAAAAACAAAAAATATAGAATATTCAAGCTTAATTTAGTAATTAAATACTCATGACTTGTCACTTTTCACACCTACTCCTGACTATTATATGTTTTTTGTTTTTGCCTTTTCCTTTGTTTATTTAATACAGAGTAATTTTATTTGGCTGCATAGTTATGGATATTAAATTACTAAATTAGGCTTGATTCCTTATTTAGGATGGGTTTGGATTGAAAAATTAAGTAATTTTTGTGACTTATTGATTCGATCGTCTTGACGCAAAACTAACAAATGCATTTTTTTCTTTTGAATAAAGATAAAAAATAAGTTATTAATTGACTTTTAAAGCCAAATCGAGCCTTAATCTTGTTTATGAGTATAATATTGTGTTTTGCCAAAATGAGCCTTAATCTTGTTTTGCCAATATTCGTGCCAAAATTCACATTTTCAGGATTTCCGTTTGTTTTGGATGGGAAGTTAACGGCGGGTGTAAAATTGATGGGTTTTTAAATAGGTCAGGTGTTTTTTTGATAATTTTAAAAGGTCAGGTGCCCGTGTGTGATTTGTGCGAAAGGTCAAGTGCTATTTTGAAATTTCCCTCTAAATGCAGAAGTGCAGATACAGAATGTCCAATAATAGAAATACATGTTTGGAGTTGTTCGATGTGTATAAGTCCAATGTGCATTGTGTGAGTTCCACGCGGACTAGACGACTCCAAATACATCTATGTCTGAATATTGATTCGCACATCTGTATCGTAGCACCCTTCATTTGGACGGCCTACTCGGCCATTTTGTCGACGACTCCAAATACATCTATGTCTGAATATCGATTCGCACATCTGTATCGTAGCACCCTTCATTTGGACGGCCTACTCGGCCATTTTGTAGACATCTCCAAATACATCTGTGTCTGAATTTCGATTCGCACATCTGTATTGTAGCGCCCTTCATTTGGACGGCCTACTCGACCATTTTGTTGTTTGTCCATCATGATTTGTGTGTGTCGTGTTTGGCTATTGTATGCACATACTGATTTGGGTCTGAGACACTAAACTTCAGGCACCAAGTCCTAGTCAAATTTATCCCTACAACTTCGAAATCAATAGTTCTATCCAATGATTCTTATCATGCCGTAATACCTTATTCATATAATCCTTCAAATATCTTGCGTTCCTGCTCTCAATCTTCGTTTCTGCAAATTTTGACAGTTTTAATTTTGTTTCAAAGATACTTTTACACTCGTGCACTAGATTATGTGACTTAGCGTATGGCCCAAAAGTTTAAATCTTGAACACACTTTTTACCAAATCGAACATAGTTTTACATATTTTTACACACTTGAACACTTTTCAACACACCTTTAAAATCTTAACCACCGACTCAATAAGTTGTTATTAGGATTAACCCTCCGGCCCACGTCCCATAATATGACTAAGTATTTTTTTTTATGATCGGATGTCTAACCAGCTTGTGCGCACCTCGACTAATTGTCGGGACTCTAAAGGTAACGTCCGGACAAACCCTCCAATGGCTCTAAGGTTTAGAATATTTGGCCTCCGTAAGATTTGAACATGCGATCTCATAGCGGACAAAGGTCGGGCCGGATTTTTTTCACCTGGCTTTTCTGCTTTAGTAGGCTATCTGCATGCTCTGCCTAGGAGAAAGTGTGAATTATATAACAATGGGAAGAGGGAGAGATTTCTGGTCTAAGTTGAAAAGCAATTATGAAAAATTCTACTTAACTCCTACTTAATTGATGCTTGCACATGGAGTGAACAAAATCCAAAAGCAACTTTATGCCTTGAACCACTTCAGTCAACTTAGGCTTCATGTTCTTCCTCCCTTATAGGATACTGAAATACTAGTATTTGATTAGTGGCTATGTATGGAAATAATTGATGATCAAGAGAGAGAGAGTGATCCTTCCATCTCCCCCTTGAATCGAGAAACCTTTCACGTACGTCATTCCTCAATCGACGTAAAACGGGACTCATTACAGTTTTAGTCGACCATTCGGGTCATTTAAGGTTTGATCTTCTGTCCTCCATGAAAAATTAAGTTCATCGGACGAACTTTGGTCGAATCATATTTTCAAAAGAGAATAAAATGGTAATTAAGTTTTGACTCTCCATTTTGCCGTTCAAAAAAAAAAGTTTGTCTCTCCATTTTAATTTTTTTGAAAACAAATATTGATGCCCGAGCGCAACTTAATATTTCTATATATACAATAAACCCATCGAAACTTTGAAAATAAGTATTGCATATGATCAAATGAGTTCGTGTTTAGTTATTTTACGTCAGATGAGGAACGAGGCCAGGGATTGTGAGGATTCACTCTTACCTCTCCACTCTTCTCTTCTCTCTCTTAGCACTTGGGAAATAGGGGGAATGACTTGACCTAGTCCTACCCTTTTGTGGGTAGATCACTATCCATGTATATAGAATGTTAGTGATTTTGAGTCAAACATGGAAGATTGTCGCTCTAGCTAGGCATATGATCTGAACCAAGCTCCAAGAGAATCATTGACTAAGCTAGATAGATGCCCTTCGGACAAAACAAAAAAATTGGCACCAACCTAACCAGCATTGGAGATACAAAGTCTTTCCAATCAGACATAAATAAAGACTTGCTACATTAATCCACATTCCAACCCCTCTCTCTCTCGATCTATTAGGTGTCCGGGCCTCCTCGTGTACACCTTGAGAGCAAAGCTCACTAATGGACTAGTCTCAAAAGAGTTGGTAGCACTTGAGAATTTTCGAATCTGAGACCTTAAGATGAAGCAAACGCTAAGTCTCTCTCGTATTAACCGGAGATCGTACACATCACTAGGGCTGATTCATTGGCCATTAGCCATAACCCCTTTGTCTCAGTCAGACAGTCAATCGAAAGTACACCCACAAAATATGGAAAAAGCTTTTGTATTTTCTTTTGTACATCACATGACTGATTGATTAAAAGGGATAAGGCCCATGCGTATATAGGAACATGATTCTCTCAAGTTTCCTAAGGAGTTTTGTGGGTTCATTTTAGGCCTGGATATGATTGAACCACATTTGTCTAATAAAAGATAGACGGTTTTGAACCGTCGTCTTCTTCTTTTTCTTTTTCTTTTTGTATTGCGAGCATGGTTCAAGCATGCCACTTATCAATATCTGATCAAATGTGGTTTCGTATGAATTATCTTCTCCTTGGATTCACAAATTAAGCGTTTGAATCATCATTATGGTCTCAGAGTGGGTCAACACTGAAAAACTGGACCGTCCGAGAGAATCCTATTTTATAAAATATATTCTTGTTTGATCTAAGTGCTCATTCGCTAACATTGCTTAATTGTATGTCACTTAATTGCATATATTTAAGGGGCTGGCCTGATGGTCAAAACCGATGACTTAAGAGATGGTCAAAACCGATGACTTAAGAGTTTGCTCCTTGTTAAAATCTCAAGTTCGAAATCTCCCAAGTGTTATCAACTCCCGGAGTTATATATCAAGATGAAACTAAGAAGAATTGATAACTAACGATTCTAATAATTCTTTTTATTACCCACATCATGTTGATGAAAACAAATTGATAAAAGAAGAAGATATTCACATGTTTATTATATAATTCCTGATCGAGTCGGTTAATTAGTATAATTGCGTATCTCTCCATATGAAGTTTGACAATAATAATCTTCCATCATATAGTCCAATGAACTTAGGCAAAGGGCTCATTATCCCAAAGACCTACTACCTTCTCCCATATATGTATTTAAATAAAATATTTAAAATAAAATAAAATTCTTGTTTTTATTTGGTTAAAGCCTAGGTGTCAGCTGGCTCACATGGAACCCAACTTGCCTTTTAGTATCTCAAGTTTTGGAGCCCTGTGGGAGGGAGGATTTAATTTCATCGTAACGTGCTACAAAAAAGAATGTTCCAATCTTTTGAAATAAGCACTAATTGAAAAGGGGAGTTGAAAAAAAAAAGGGTTATTTATAAAAAGAAGTAGAGAAATAATTATCTATAGTGTTAAGTTAAACAATGGGAAAAAGAACCCTTTGTTTTTTGGGAAAGGGTTTGTGGAACATATTATTGACTTGGATAATGATGTGAGTCATGTGTTATTGAATTGGATGCACATGGGAGCTTGGATAATGATATCACTCTTATTTCCCCACTAATCACAAGGTCCCATTTTCCTCCTTCACTCCCTTCCCCATTCAATTGTACTACCCAACAAGGACAACAACCAGAACCCATCTCGTCTTCGATCATTGGGGATACGGGCAGAAAAGATTGAAGACGGACTTAACCTTTAACAAGAACCCATCTCGTCTCTAATTATTGAGGGAATGGGCAGGGGAGGATTGGAGATAGACTTAACCTTTGGCAATATATGTACATAGTAAATATTCTCAGAATACCACTGAATTGTACATGTTATAATAATATTAGGATATAAGCAATTCAAAGCTGGCATGAATATTGAAAATAAACAAACAAATTGGAGCGGAGATAGTATTAAAACATGTTATTATACATGTTTCCTACTGTAGTCTAGGTTTTTTTTTATTATATATTCTTTCTTGTTAGTTCAGGTTTCTTAGTTATCAAGTCTTGTAACTTATGTAAAAGATGGACGTGTTAGACTTGAGCGTTTTACACATTAACGAATTACTTGCTCAATAGCACAGGAAAGTATAAGAAAATCAATTTTTTTTTGGCAATTTTCTTGGTATTCACATATCAAGAACATCAAGAAAGTTGTTGGACCTATAACACGAAAAAGCACTTTCAACTTGAAAAAAAAAAGTTCTATTTTTTCTGTACAATTCTGTAAACAGAACTTGCTCAATAGCACAGGAAAGTATAAGAAAATCAAATTTTTTTTTTGGCAATTTTCTTGGTATTCACATATCAAGAACATCAAGAAAGTTGTTGGACCCACAACACGAAAAAACACTTTCAACCTGAAAAAAAGTTCTATTTTTTCTGTACAATTCTGTAAACAGAACACACAGAAATTACAACTTAATTTTTCTTTAGTTCAGCTTACTTCACTTTAATTTTCTGAGAATTTATTTGCACTCAATAACTGACAAATTGAATGGTAGTGCATGGATGGGGCTGCTGTCCTTCAAATGTCAAAAACTTGCGGAGTATTATTAGTGTATATAAATAAAGTTAATTTCTAAAATTATTAATTACCATATCTCTTCAAACGGTGAATAATCCCACATTAACCGTGCAAATTCTTCATGTATGTATTTTCCCCCTTCTAAACTTCTGAAATAATGACTTTTTGACAGAAATAGAAAAAGAGAACAAATATTACTACAACAAAGGGATAGTTCAGCAGTGAGGTTTTTTCCGTTACCAGAAAGTGATCCTGGGTCATTTATATGATCGATATTGTTCCTAGCTAGTACTGTTGGATCGTTTGATATTCATTATTAAGTGAATCCTGCGCGCCCTGACGACTTCAGCTTCTGGGATTATTGTTAGCTTAACACAGTCACAGTATCAAAGTTTTGATTTCAAGAGGTCGATCCGGACTCCGGCCACATTCAAGTCTCTCTATTTGTATTTGTTGTACGTTTGCATTCTTTCTTCTCCCTTTTGCATTCTGTTTAGCTCTCTATATATATCTTTCCATGCATGTATCTCCTTGTGCAAGCCCGACCCCAGGTTTCAAGTCCTCTCCATTGAATTTGTTGTTCGCTTACCTTGCCATCAATATACACTGTTGGACATATTTTCTGATAACTTTGAGCATTTGAAAAATGGTATATACGTACCAAAACAGTATTCAACACACCTTGGGGCCACTGGATTGAGGGTTTGCACGATCATTAGCTTCAGGGTTCCGGAATTAGACGAAATGCATATAAACTGGTCAGGACATCCAATTATTTTTTAAAAAAAAACCCGCAATATTAAACAAGTTGGGGAGGGGGGTGATTAAAGGTATCTCTCGATCCCATGATTGTAATAGTGATGGGGGAGTAATGATTGGATGCATGATCATCTGAATCCATCACCGATGATGATTGGTTTTCCATACCTTATGCAATCATAAGGTGCTCATGTTAGTCCTATTGTTTAACAAATCCCCCCTCCCCCCCTTCTTTAATTTTTAGTATCAATTTAATTGCCCTTAATTAGTTTTGATTAAAGTTTTCTTCCAAGAATCAAGACTTGATGCATGTTCCTATATGCGGTACGACTCAAATCATCAAATCTTTATGTAGATCTGCACACGATCAATGATTAGTACTGGCCTGATTCTCTCTCTCTCTCTCTCTCTCTCTCTCTCTCTCTCTCTCTCTCTCTCTCTCTCTCTCTCTCTCCCTCTCCATAACGAATCATTAACGTATGCATTAAAGAAATGATCTTAAGCAACTGAAGAAACAATAATCAGAGTGATCCGTTAGCTTCATATGATGCTGTTGATGATATATGAGTTACTGAGCTATTTTGGCAGGGAAATGTGAAAAGCCACGTACAGTCCATTTACAGTGATGGTATACGTGGTAACGAAGCATATATTTAATATGAAAGTTTTAAACCGGGATTTTAAATTGTGGTATCGGTTTTACATTCATATATCGGCCGATACGCAAGTAAATAACCGTAACCCGTGTCCAAAATCTCATTACGTAACGGCTGATACGATACGTAACAGCCGATACGATATATAACGTACCGCCTTTATTTGAAATTAAACCCTGTTTTAAAAGCATAGCCTCCGTCTTAATCGTTGTTCGCAGAATTTAATGGGAATGATAGGCATTATTATATGCATAAAAACTGATGAAAATGATTATGGAAAATATGTGGCATATATCTGATGTATAGCCCAACAATCACCACTCTTTATAGCTTCTTCACCTCAAAAAGTCTCTTAATTTTTCAGGGAAAATAGAGAACATCGACAAGGGAGATTTTGTGATAGGTTCCTGATTTTCAATTCAGACCTTTTGAACCAAAAATGACTTTTGAAGTTACTTTTTTTTTTCCCCCCTGTGATAGCGTTCGTGTGTAATGGTTAGCAAGTTACAACAGTGGTAAACTGATGTTGCTCCATCAAAGGTTCCTTCCATAATCGCTTGGGCTAGATACTTATTCTAATATCGAAGTGCCATTTGTGACACTTTCGAATTCTGATTTACAATTTTTTTTTTTTTTTACAAACAGCCAACAGAGGTATACGAGCACCAGCTAAACTATGAAGTATCGCAAAAAGGCTAATCTGTTTTATTACTATAACAAGGTAAGAGAATACAAGTATTGAAATTATATCAATCTAAAAACAAGTCTACTATCACTTGAAGTCCAACCCAATTAATAGCTGCACTAAGGGGCGAAATAATCTCAACAACAAAGTGGTAGGAGAATACAAGTATTTTTTATTCAGTTTTTGCTCAAAAATCCAAATATTTTGGCAAACAACCCACACAGAGGGATTCCCAATTCAACTGTCACATGGCAACTGGCTTAGGCTAAATTGGAGGCCGGGAAATAACAAATACTTGCACCCTCCAAAATTCTCTTCCAAACCCTTCAATGCATAGGGAATTGTGTTTTACTAACCAAACATGGGTGTGCAGAGAAATATTTGGGTTGTATTTAGCAACAAACACTCTCCACCCCCTTATTTAAACCCCCCCCCCCCTAACATGCAACGGCCAACCAGCATTGGAAGACAGTTGACTCTCTCCTATCTACCAGAGAACCGTCTCTCTCTCTCTCTCTCTCTCTCTCTCTCTCTCTCTCTTTCTCTCTCTCTCTCTCTCTCCAGAAAAGCTCACTTTCTATCAGAAAGACACTGGAAAGGCTGAGATATAGTGATCAGAAGTTCTCCATTTCTTATTCTTCCTCTCGCTCTTCGCTTGTAAATTAACCATGAATTTCCTCAACCAGCTCACACAAAAATCCAACTCAACCTCAAAGAGCAAGAAGAAGAATCAGCAGCCACAGCAGCAGCAGCAGCAAAAACAAAGCCAGCAAGAACCAACAAGGTTCCTCGGGGTGCGTAGACGGCCCTGGGGCCGGTACGCGGCCGAGATAAGGGATCCTTCCACCAAGGAGAGGCACTGGCTCGGCACCTTCGACACCGCGGAGGAGGCCGCCCTGGCCTACGACAGGGCGGCCCGGTCCATGCGCGGGTCCCGCGCCCGCACCAACTTCCTGTACCACGACACCCCGCCCGGTTCCTCGGTCACCTCCATCGTGTCCCCAGACGACCAGAAATCGCAAGAAGACCTTTCTGCCCTCTTCCAGCTGAATTATCCACACCATGACCAAAACACAAACACCAACCAAATCTTCTTCGGTGCAGGCGGCGGTTATGACGAAAACCACCACCATCACCACCGGCCGGTCAATGCCTCCTGCCAGCTCTCCAGCGAGGGATTCTTCCCTGTTCCGGGAGACGAGTGGATTCAGCGCAGTGTCACTGACACCGATCAATATTCAAGTTACAATCAAGAGCACAGTAGCATCACAGAGGATGATCATTATGGTTTCACCATGCAAAGTGGAGGTGTTGTGTCATCCCACCACCAACACTACTTTGGTGGCAGCGGCGGCGAGGCGGAACTCCCACCACTGCCGCCTGATTTTTCGACCTGCTATGGCTCCGACGCCAGTCATGGTAGCACTGTCTGGAATCATGACTACTCGAGCTTTCTTGGCGATGGTAGTATTAACTCGGAGCAGACAATCGCAACGACTGGCTATTCGATGGGAGGCGGCACCGGGTATAATGGGTCGTACTCGGGATTTGATTCGAGCAAGGAGTTTCAGCAGCAGCAGCCGTACAGCCCATTGTTTGGGGTGGTATCAGATGATTTTGACTTGGGTTCTTCATCCTCGTCTTCATCCACTTATTACAACTTCTAAATTAACAACTCCTTCCTCTTCCTCTTCCTCATTACTTTTTTTTTTTTTGGGTTTTTGTGTGTGGAGTAATTACTTATCGTGAGTCCCACAGAAATGCGTGATTGTGAAGGAGTGCTGAGGCATCACGTGACGGCACACCTCAAAAGCACCCAACAGTTTCCATGTGTGCGACTTTGTTTTTGTTTTTTTAGCTAAATAATTTCTGGATTGTGAGTTTGTATGTTGAGTTTCAGTCATGGTCAATGAGACCATATAAATATATCTATATATAAATGATAATATTCGGCCTTCTAACTATGCTATCTATTTAGGCTGGAGGGGGATTGCTGTTTGTTCTAACAGGACCCTTTTTTTTTCTTTTTTTTTTTTTTTTGAGTTAATGTATATATGTGTTTTGTTCAGTAAATGATCATATTGCTTCTTCATGGGCTTGTATTCGGCTTCCCAATTATATATCTGTTCCTGTAAGACCTTCTTCTTTTTTGTTCAAATGGTGAAATACATTTTTTTAACAAGGGAAATTTTACACTGCTCTTAACTTAACGGTGAAGGAATAGAGAACTGGTTGAATTCAAAACCACAAAGAATAACACATTAACCCGAAGAGTTTGGCCAAGTAGGCATATATGGGAAAGCAAATAAGTGATTGTCCTTCATGAGGTCGCATGTTCGAATCCCGTAGAGGCCAAATATTCCAAATCTTGAGGCCACTGAAAGATTTGACGTCCGATCGTCAACTTCGATCAGGTCTTGAAATTAGTCGGCGTGTGCCCTCAAGTTCCGTTTTTGTTTATCTTGGATTTGGGAAGTCATTTTACCAGTCTCATTAGGAATTACTAATATTTGTTTGTCCAAAATATAAACAACAATACTTCATGGATATTATAATATAATATGGATCTTATCGCTACTAGTTTATTTAGATTACAGGATCCGATAAGATTATATATCACTTGGTAGAGTTTATAACTTCAATCATTGAGAGCTCAAATTAATTTCAGTTGCGGAACTTCATAATGATTCTGTAAGCCTTCAATCGCACACTGATATAAGGGTGTAGAGGGGCTATGTGATGTATGACTGTAGAGGGACTGGTGGTACACCGATGTATGATTGTTGAGGGGTTTGGGGTACCCCGTAAACCTTCAATCTCACACCAATGTATGGTTAGGGTACCCAACGAATCTGTGGCGGTGCCCCAGGAATACTAAATAATTTTCCGTAAGCCTCATAAAATTTATTCAGTCCCCATAGCTCTAAGTCTGCGGTAGTTTAAAACAGGAATTGGCGGACCTTATGATGATAGGTCTCGCCACAAAGTGTATGAATCCCAAATCAAGGTAAAATGGGGAGAAATGGTCCCATAGCACGGAGCAATATTCTCTCCCATTCGAGTCAAAAGCAAGCAAAATGCAGACAAATTAAAACAGGAAGGAGTGCTGTAAAACAATGGGAAAGGAACACCCTTTCGGTGGTCCATGAAGAAGCGTTTCGTGACAAGTAATTTGGCCCAAGAAACAAAATACAGAATACTAATTAAAATCATGGAGTGTTGGGTCCGACATTGAAGCTAGGCGGCTTTTCAGTTGTTCGTGTTGTTTTGGGTGTTTTGTTTTGTTGTATTTGGACTTGTTTCGATATATATATAAGGGATTACCTTGTTCGTCGGGGAAAAAAAAAACTATAAGCTGGCATATAAAATCACTCACTTAATTTGGCATGCAATCTTAGTTTAGTTCTTTTATTCTTTATTGGATTCGGCTTCTCGACAGTCAGTATGTGGGATCAAGTCAACATTACCAAACTTTGCCTTTCAGTGACTCAGAGATTATGCCACAGGTAGAAAGTCCCCAGTTAAAAAGCAAGCAAAATGCAGCTAACGACACTACTGAAGAGCCAAAACTACAACATTACTAATTCCGGTAGAACATTCCACGACGATTGATTCATCAAAAACGAAAACCAGCCTTCTTGTGGAGTTCATGCATTACGGCATCACCGTCTACCCACCCAGCTATGATCTATCATTTCCCTCATCTCCTCTTTCACAGGATCAACCCAAATTCTGCTACTAATAGTGATAGATTAATGTATCCGCTTTGACAGGGATGGAATGAATTAGCAACCAGCAGCTTCTACCTCTAATTTAACACATCTTTTTTTTTTTTTTTTTTTTTTTGGGGGGGGGGGGGGGGGGGGGGGGGGGCGGGGGATGGGATCACCTGTAATCCATGTGTTGAACAGTTCCAGTTCAAAACTCAACTGCAAGGGTTAAAAACAAAAACAAAAAAAAACAAAAACCTTGACCACAAGGAGCAAAACATAATTTTATTAGCTAATCAGAGCCGATCATTTCCAAAGGTCTAAAATCTGACGGACATAGCACTTGGGAATTGGGGATGGGGGTTAGTGGCTGCTATTCTACAATAACCAACCGCTCATACAATAACCCCTTCCATCTAGTATCGACTTCATACTACGGAAAAAGCAAAACTAAACCAAAGGATAAGTGAGATGTATATACAAAGAGCAACTAGGAGTCTAACTGCTCGGATTTCACAGGTGCACCTGATGATGATGCACAGCTACCATTCTGAAGGTAGAGGCTGTTCGCTACCAAAGAGTCGCTGACCAGCCCAACATCAACATCATCGAAATTGAGAGTGCCTCTGAGTTTCCGGTTACTGAAAATGAAGGAAAAGAAAGAAAGGGCATATCACATACTGAACCAGATAGATTTCATACTCAAAAGAAGCAATTAACACGGTATATATACATACCCATTCAAACGGTTATTGATGGCGGTCAGGTCTTTGGAAGGGCTCTGGTAGGCATGAGTGCTCTCTCCAACACAAGCATAGTAGCTTTTAGAGCTATTTGAGATTAAAGCATCCATCTGTCCGTAATATAAGATTAAATTTCAAAGTAACCGAACCAATAACTAGTTGTCTAATGGTGGGCAAATAATAAATTGCCAACGAATGTCAGTTTCATGCGCTTTATTACCAAAAGTTGAAGTAGTTAACTGAATTTGCAATCATCTTTCAACAACCACACTCATAAGAACCTCATAGTAGGCATTGTGCACGCATGTTGTGCGAGGCGTGAAAGCACCAGTCGCTGTAGTTCCAAGGTGATATAAAGCTTGTTGAAATAATCTTTAGTTACATAAAGATCAGGAGCATTTATACTCCTCAAATGCATACCATATTTTTCTGTCAAGCAATAAATATGCAGTTACCCAGGATTATCAATTTTCTAAAGCCCTTTTACGTTTATTGCTCTGTTTTCCCTTCTTTTCTAAATAAGGTCACTAAAATTACCGCATCCTTCTACAAACAATTAAAAAGGTTCCGATTCTCTGAATTTTTTAAGCGGATACCTTTATGTGGATCGTGGAATAGTTACCGGGGGACCTAGAAAACTGCAGATACAGTCCAGCATGGAAATATAACAAAGGCCATAAAAATAACTAGAAGCTAAGAGACCACCTGAGTAGAATGGAAAAAGTCATGCCTTAACTGGAAATGTGAGAAATATAGCAATTAAAAGAACAATAAAAACTGTGTGGTGCTTTATGTTTCCAAGGTAAAAAAGAAGACACCGGTTAAAGAAGCATAATGCACGAGTAAATATATATAACGGATAAAATGGCAAATCAAACAACTACCTTTGATGACCGAAGTGGAGACACGTATACATTATGCACTGCAGATACTTTTTTTGGAGACATGTCAGGAAGACTCGGAAAGGAGGATACTTTAGGCGATCCAGGACATTGACCTAATTGGCCATCCAAGATAATGTAAGCATTTCACGCTATGACATCCTTGAAGAAGAGATCAAAGGAAGCGGCTTACATAGAAACAAAGCAATAAAAAGGGCATATACCATCAGTGTTATTGTTAACATCTGCATTTCGATTAGCTTTTTGAGATGTTCCAACAGGGGCAACCTCCACCAGTAGGGGCTTTACAGCAGGAATAAATATTTCGTTGTAGAATGCAATTATATCAAGATGCTCCTGCCCAGTTTTCTGTTTCCAGAATCATTTGAAGGTTCAGTCGTGAACAATAAATACGAGGGGATGACTAAAGGAGAATAGAATGAGGTACATACCCCATGGTGCCGTGCTGATGACCAATCAACAAACACGCTCCGAAAAACTTGAGGTTTACAATGTGGTTGCTTCCGATAGTTGACGATGATTTCTCTAAAAGTCAAGTTCAGTTGAGAAATCTGGAGAAGAAACATGAGAAGTGGGATTAAAAAAACACAATAAACAATAGCCTAAGTACTCTCACGTATTTCAAGAAGCAAACCTTTGCAACTCCATACAAACAGCAGAGGATGATCTGGTCGATGTGGCGACTAAAAAACAGAGTCGTCCGTTGGCTAAGGATTTGTTGAAAAAGACAATAAACACTCTCCCTTATCTGCTGAGATAGCTGTAGCCTCTCAATCATTCCATTGATTCTTACTGCGGCTAACTTTATAATCTAAGTAGCAACAAGAAGTTTGTAATAAATTAGTGCAGATGTGAGGCAGCAACAAAATAACAATGGGCAATGTTACAAGCTACATTCTGAGTGAATTGATATGACCAAAGATAGAACATCAGAAAGCATAGCAAATGATGATATAGGAGAGGCCATGTACATCATCAATACCTACTTATAGAATTGAAAATAATAATAAAAAAATGCCCAAAAAAATGAGAAAAAAGCACCATATGCTTGATAAAGGTTCCCTCCAACCCTTTCCCCCCGTGGAAACCCCAACACCTTAGGTTGCATTTCCCCGAGAAAGAGAATAATTATTCAAGTCTCCTTAACTTGCCAATCTAAACAACAATGGGAAAGGAGTTAACTTACTCCTGCTAATTAAACCCCAATCAAAAAGGGGGAGGGGGGAGGGGAAAGAACAGAAGCAAGGAGTTAATACCTTGCTAAAGAATATATTAATTGCAGTTTCTGCACATGTCTCCCCTCCAGCTACAGGATTTGGCCTTGTCGGACTGCGAAAGTATCAAATTGCACAATCCCTAATTAGAGGACAACGAGAGTAATTTGGAGGTGCAAGTAAACTAAATTATCTACTTCCAGCCTCCTGTAGTAATTGTGAAAAGTACCTGGCAAATGCAGACTGCAAAGCAGGCGGTGGGAGCTTTGATTTGAGGTTATTCAAGACCAAAAAACGATCCTTCACTGGTGATGTAAAGGGATTCCGCTCAACCAACAAACTTCTGTACTCTGTGCACAATCTCTTCGGTGACCGCATATCTCCATTCTGACCTGGTAATTAGTTAACAAGACGTATTAGTAAAAAAGGCTGCTTTTTTTGCATTAGTACAATTTTTTTGATCTGTACATTGGTGAATTTTCAAATTACAAGCCAAACGAATGCATTTTCTTTTCTCGACAATGTAATGTTTAGTTAACCAATAATGATGATGAATATGTCCCATTTGTAATGCTTATGCAATTCATGGACATAGCTTTACTGCTTACATAACCCTCGCAAGACGTGAACATAACTTCTTGCTTACATAAGTTATGTCTTCCAAATATGATTACGTAATTACCTGTTGGATTTTCACTCTTCTGTAAAGATGGCACACATGGCAAGCTTCCACAAGAAATGTTCATATGCAAGGCAATTGCATCCAAAGATGGCATTGGTTCTGCCAACAACCCAAGACGGTTTATTTCAGAGGACAGGGCTGGTCTTGCAATTGTCAAAGAATTGTACATTGACGAGCCCTTTTCCCATACCATGCTCTCCAAAAGTCGCTCTTCAAGGGAGTTCAGATGTCTCCTCAATTCTCTGGGCAGAGATTCCTCATGTCTAATGAAACTCTCTATCACCTTGCTAAGATCAAAAGCTGTTATCCCAGTTCTCTCCAATACAGCAGGAAATAACATTGTTACTGTTTTATGTGTAGCAAGAACAAGTTCAGCTGAACACGCAAGCATGCATCTATGGAACCTCTCGTTGGTTAATAAGGAGGTCAAATTGCTTGCCTGCAGGATCTGGGCCTCCGCAGTACACATAGCTTGCAAAACCCTGTAATACAACTTAAGTGCTTCCAATCTTCGATGTTTAGTCCATATGCTGTCCATCAGGCTTGTACATTGCAGGCTTATAGTGACACCTCTATCTCCCAGGCCATTACTTGGAAATATAGCTTCCAATATTATGTTAGCTCGACGGGTCACATCACTAGTTACATCCCTATCACACGATGAAAGGAAACGCTCCAGCTCCAACGAGGGTTTTGGAGGAAGTGGAGAAATAACTGTTCGCAACCACTTTGCAGTTGTCATTGCTGTGGTAACAGGAGTAGCTGCCGGCTTCGAGTTACTAGTACAAGGAATGCCATTTGGCTGAGATGCAGACGGAGATCCATAGTGGGACAACGCACTAGTTATTGTCTTAGCCGGGGAAGTTATTGAGTCGATTTTCCTCTGCATAATTCCGGTAAAAAAAAGTAAAGAAGTCGGACAACTACATGTATATGAGATCTAGGGAATGTGTATGTCATTGACACGTTGTAAACACACCTTGGCCCCACTGATATTCATGGCACCACCGGACAAGCTCCCCGATGCCAGCAAGCTATCTTCCTCATTAATAAACACCCTCTCGTCCAGTTCACACTTGTTACGAGTAGCATCAGCATAATCCTTTTCTAGAATATCTAAACTGGTAGAAAGTGATGCTTCTTCCATTAGATCTTCAAAGTAAATCAAATCATCTGCACTAGGACATAAGAATTTCCAGTAAGGACTGAGAACTGGAAGTACAATTGTTTTATAAGCTAATCAAATATAGGAGAACTTCCAACTTAACCTGTGTCAATATTCTCCAAATTCTCGGTAACACATTGAGATGCAGGACATGGCTTTTTCTTCAAAATATCTGCTATCAAACCATTAGCCTTCTCCAGTGTTTTCCTTAACTCATCTTCTGAAGTCTCGTAACTGTTGCACAGTGATGCAAGCAGGTCCACACCCTTGCTTCCTTTCTTAACTGTAAATGAGTCCAGTAGGTGAAAAACCCGAATACCACTATCAATTAGACCCACACCCCAAACAAAAATACACACAAAAAGTGGAATATAGAAAATGGGGGAAAATGTAAAACAATGACCATACAAATGGATAGAGCAATTACCAAATCGAGCAGAATCATTAATCGTGAAATTTCTTAAGCGTATAGGGACATGAATAATCAAGATAGCCTGCCAAAGTAACCCAAAAAAATAGTTTAGTTCAAATGAAGAAAAACCAATAGATAGCTTCTTGAATATCCAAGAACCACAACAGAAGTAACAACTATCTCGCATAGAATTATACAAGATTGCAACTGACCAAGATAGCAACCAAACCATTAGTGCAAGTCACTAGGTCCTTAAAGCGGCTGAATGCATGGCTACGGAGTGCTAAAAATAGCAACCATCCAAATCGATGGTAGTCTGACACATAGCCTGTAGCATTGGCATCAGTTGACTGCTCCCCAACTTTTGAATCACTTGTCAAGAAGAATTCCCTGAATGCACGTTTGTAGTACCTGTGTCACAATCAAGTTTGAGTGTTAATTATGCAAGAATTCTAAACGATCATAGAAGGTAAAAGGTTCTGATAAATGCAGCCATTCCTTTCGTTTTTCAAAAAATACCACATACACATGCAACATGTCCCTGTCAAGGCTTTAACCTTGCACCTTTTTCATTTGTGTAAGAGAAAAGGGATAATTTACTCGAGCTACAGGTTGTGGTACAGCTAACTGCTATTTAAATGCAAATGCACGCTTCATAAGCTATACAATGAAAACATGAAAAAAGTCCATTCGAAAGTCCATGATCTAAAATACTCTACAATGCATTTAAATAGACTCTTAAGCAAAGTCCCATGTTCCAGTATAGCAAAAGTAATCGAAAAGTTGAAATGGAAAATACCAGCAAATTAACGACAATAGTTTATGAATGTGACTAAATAATGCTGTCAGAAACCAATAAAAAAGTCCACCCTATTTAGTTAGTAACTTGTCAAATTTGTAACAAGTAGAAATCACCATTTAAAACCTAAAAATCCTTCTTGAATTAGCCCAATCTTCCATCAATGAACCAATGTCAACAGGCAAACCATGTAACAGGCAGTACTTCAATCTTCAAGTGACTAAAGAGCAGTAAATGCATTCCTCTCTAGCTCTTTCCGGTGACATTTGACTTCAATTTAACAACGAAAAACATAAACTGCTTTCATCATACCAAGATGTAAAATTACAGACGCCTCTCATTTGAAAAAGTTGCCAGCTCCATTCTCTATCAATTCATTAGTCCCCATAGCCTTTTTCACTACGGGCAGTACACTGTACGAGACTTTTGCAAGTGTGGAATCTGGGAAGGATCAAACGTACGCCTCCTTACAATGCACCCTCCCCCAAAAAAATGTTCAAGAGACTTTTAGTGTTTGTTTATAATGGATCAACCTTGCCCCTGCACCAGGCCCTGCCCTTTGTTCAGCTTTTATATCTTTCATGACTAGAGCCAGCGCAAAACCAAGCAGCATTACTTTGGGTATCAGTGGATTGTTATGCATTAGAAACAGAGCATGTACAAGAGTGATTTCTTATCCTACGTTGGTTCTTAATGGTCAACATTCTTTGGTAAACACATCTAGTGCAATGCAAAGCATCTAAGGTCAATCAGCCTTGCCATTTTAGACATAATTCTTTTACCAAGAGAGTACTACTCCAAGCAATTAAAATGCACACAAGCAAAGCCAGAACACATTGCAGAAGCAGCGCCCCTAAGAAATTGCAAAAGCAAGCAAGCAACACCACTATCGCCAATATCACTTGCTCAATTTCCAAGTAATATTTTTAATGAAAGAGGTATAGACAAGCAATATTGGTAAATTTTGCCAGAAGTATCATAAGAATTGGCTAATACTAAAGGTAGACTTCCATAGAAGCAACAGTGAATCATGTATCACGTATCCAATTATTCAAATTCCATAACAGGACATGCAAGAAAAGAATACGAACTTGCTTAAAAGGCTCAAGTGCACAAAATTTGCCTGCAACTCCTTCGCCTGTTTGGAGAAAAGGCAAAGAAAAAAAGAAAGCGTCATACGTAAATGCCCAAACAAAGTAGACAGAAACAAAACAAAATAAGAATAGCACATGCATTGGCACAACTTTCCTAAGCCCTAAGCCAAACTCTACTGCTATTATTACCTGGAGTCTCTTCTCCCAATCTGCACCATATTGGTTACTTAAAATTGGACCAGACTTGATAATAAACTGAGGAAGTTCCTTGAAAAAATCCACAATGCTGAAAAGAAAGATCAAGCAGGATAATAACAAAGAATTCACCAGAAATTGATAATAAGTAGAGGAATAAAGAGAGACATACTTCAGCTTTGCAAGTCTCAATATCTGGCATAAGGTGAATTCATTTTGATCATTACCCTGACTTGAATCATCCGCGTTACTCTCGCTTAATCTTCTCACGGAATAAAGAACGAACGCAAACCAGTACCGTTCTGCTTCTTCCGACTGATGGCAAAACACATTATTAATTCATATTGCCATAGAAAAGTTACTTTCGACAACAGTAATTGCAAAACAAGAATCAAACAAATAATTCAAAGCAAAAAAAAAAAGCCAAAACAAAGTTGCTTTTGAATACAGAACGGACGCAAACCAGTAGCATTCTACTTCTTCTGACAGATGGCACAACACATCATCAATTCATCAACATAAATAAGTTACTTTCGTCAAAAATTTCCAGAAAACAGAAATTACACAAACAATACAAAGCAACAAACATCGAAACAAATTACACAAACAATTCAAAGCAACAAACATCGAAACAAATTCTCAAAAGCAAAAAGATATACCGTTCCGGTTCCAATAGCAGACACATTGGTAGATAAAAGATGTTTGCTTTCGCTAAACAGCTTCATGGCTTCAGTGTATGTGTTCTCCGCTAATGATAATCCGCTCTGTATCACATCAAAACGCTTGAGTCAAAAAGAAGAACATTTGTTACCAGACACTTGAAATTAGACACAAACAAAAATCTAATAAATCAACAATCAACCGTAACATTTTGGCCTAAATTAGTTTTCATTAAAGATGGTCAGTGTTATTGACTCTTAGGAATCTTTTGTTTAGCTTTTCCTTGAAGTTTTACGATTCATCAATTGTCTTGACGTGATAAATCAAATGAATAAAAAAACATGGACTGAAGTTGAACAAAGTTCAAATTAGACAGTACTAAAAACAACTGTTTCAAACTTTTTCAGTCTTGAACTTTTTCTGGGCTGTTAGTCGTAAATTTTTACCTTTTTTAAATTCAACTCATCGAGATAAATTACTAATCCAAAAAACATAAAACAAATCCAACAGAATTTCATATAATGAGATAAACAAAAACACTGAGACTAAATTTAGGCCAAAAGACTGAAAATCAAATGAATAATATAGAGATAAAGCGAAAAAGCAACGACCTTGCAAAAATCTGCGAATCGAGCTTCGACGGAACCTTGACTACCGCTATCCGAAGAAGCCAAAGGCTTTTGCTCATCCATACTCAAAGCCGGAGGACTCATAGACTGAAACGGCAACCGATTTCAACCAAAACGACAACGCCGATCTACCAACAAAGTCCTCATGAGAACACAAATTACGCGCAGAAATCCAAATTAAAAGTGAGAAAAAAGAACGCTTACATGAAACAAAGACAGATCTCTGGTTCCTTTCTTCGATCCACCAGATCCAAGCTAAATTACAAAACCCTAGCTTTTCAAGATAAGCTCAAAAAGTCGCCGTTTTGCACCACAATCCAAAGCCAAACGTTGAAGCTCTCAGTAGCGGAAACTGAAACAGGAAAATGCAGAGGAAAAACAAAAGGGAATTTGAGAAATTCTATTTTTCCCTCTTTCTTTGCTTCTCTCTCTATATGTATCTTGTCTGCCTATTTCTCTCTCTCTCTCTCTCCTCTTTTTCTTGGTTCTGAGGAATCCTCTTGATGTGGTCGCGCGGGAAAACAACCAACATGGCATGATGGATGGGGGGCATGCATACATGGGCTGGCCAATGGGGAGGCGACACGTCATGTGGGATGGTGTTAATTTTACCGCCAAATTCTTCCGCCGTTACGAGATTCGCTGGTGAGCCGTCTCGGATACGGATGAGCGCATGGGCCCCACCCTAGGCCTTGGTTAGTTTGGGAAATTACAGTGGTTTCCCTTGATGTTTAAGTGGGATACAATTTCATCCCTGGTGTTTGAGAAATTATGCTATATTTCCCTTGTTGTTGTTTTATCAGCTTGATACGAAAGTTGTACTCTTATCATACCTTGTCTCTCTTCCTCCTTGTTCTATACATCTTTTGTAACCAAAATGTCATGGGGTGATCAACTTGAAATTGATAGATTGTTAGTGAGAGTGTCTTTGGACAAACCTTTTAGAGTCTTTTCTATTACTATGCAAAATTTGTTTTCGGAAAGAAGACAAGGTGTTTGTGTATGTTAAAGACGAGGTATGACATCTGGAAAATAGTCCAATATTTGGTCTTTTGGCTTGCTCGAAATTAAAGACTAAAAAGTTGATGGAAAAATTTGTCCAAACGCACTCTGACAGAGTATAAGAACATGAAAGATTTAGCTTGTTAGAATATAGTTTGTATTAGGAAATGGTTCTCAAAGTCAAATACTTTAATTATTCAAAGTTAAATACAAACTCATCGCTCATAGTTGTATATAGGTACAAGTGTGTTAAAAATTACACTATACATGATGTGGATCCTATATTCACATGTATATGTAGGTTCCACCTTATATAAGAGAGGTGTTGTAATAACTATTGCATTGAAAATTTTCTATTACTTTCCTAAAAAAAGTTGCAGATCTCCTGCATTTTTATTAATATAAGAGGGTTTGGATTCTCCCTCGCCTAAGTTTTGGACTAAACAATATAGTAGTCCAAATCTCAACCATACATTGGTATAACAAATAGTTCGAATTTGTTCTGGAACGATCCACATTTGGACTGCCAAGTCCAATCCAAATTAAGGAATGAAGGATTTGATTCCTTAGAAGAATTGTTCAAAAGTTGAAACAAACTGTGAGGTAATTAAGGCAACACCACCCACAACCAAAGGCCAAAAAAATGGGGAAAAATGAAGCGCAAACCTGAAAATATTAATCTTCCACAATTCTCTCTTCCAAACAACCACCCAGACCCAGCATTATTCCAATGGAGGTGGGCTCAGTTAGTTATGTACGTGTCAATCTGGGCATATTTTCAGGCCATTCTTGGCCATGTATATAAACCACACAACCCCTGCCTCAAATTCTGATCTTGATTTTGTTAGTTTTCTTTGTCCATTTTGTGACAGTTTTATTTGCTCAAGGAGTAAGAAAAATGGCTTTCAGGGCAGCGGTAAGAAGCATCACATTTTTACTGTTGTTTGACTCGTTTTTTCTGGTTTGCTCTTAGGGTAGTTAGCAGCATGTGATTAGCGGGCTGGTTGAGGGTCGATTGTGATGCATTTCGTTCGTTCTGATGCTTTGTACTCTCTATCCTTTTAATCATTGTAATTTTACTGTGATAATTGGTTTATGTTCTATGGGCAGCGCCAGCACTGGAGATCACTGGTGGCCAATGGAAACAGGCCGTTTGCAAGTTCCACCACTCCAAAGATGAAGCTTTTCTCACCAACTGCGGATTCCATCCCCTCTGACCATCACCACAAGGCCAGGTGATGACCCATTTCATTTTTTTCTTTTCAAATATCCTAAGGCCTCAAGTTCGTTTACTTCCACTGTTGTCAATTTGAGTGGGTTAGTCTGTACGGAATTCTGCCCAGCCGGCTTTAACCAGACTCACTGCTAGGAGAGAGATTACTCAAGGCGCGCACCAGAGATCCGAACACCCTGAGTTATGAAAAAAATAAGGAAAATTTGCGGCACTTTATAACAAAGGCGATACCACCATCCACTGATGGACTTTGAACATTAAACCACATTATGCAGATGTGGTAGTTATTTACATCAACAAACTATGTTAGAGATTCGGCATACGATTCGTGTGTTATGAAGTTAAATATAAGCATCGACGTTGAAGAGCCGGGGGGAAAAATTAGGCAAAAAAGAGGAGAAGATCTTTGAGTGCCGTATCCATCGAAAACAGCCCACCACTTCAAAAGCAATGAAAATTTGAATCAAGGTTTGAATATACAAATATTGCAACCTACAGCTACATGTATATGTACATATTAAATGGAAATTACTTCAGAAATAACAGACTTAACAAGAGTGTTGCCGGAGAAGACAGTACGTAGTTAGAGAATGGATTCTCATACGTTCTTGTCTTCGAACTTCTTGTTCACTAGGGAGGAGGAGATCTAACCGTTTTAAGGGTTCTACGCAGATTAACGGTGAAGAATTATTAGGGGGGAATTATGTTTTTGTTTGCCTTGCAGTAAATTTTAGGCCAGATAAAAGCCTGTGTAGGATTTCGGTGTTTTTTTAGAAAAGTACTGCCAATAAAAAGTGCGAAAGTTCAGGAATTTATTCACACCAAAAGGGGTTCTTCCGTTCTATAGTCGAACATTGTGCTGCGGTGGTATGGTGACATAACCACCCTATATGTTGCATTTGTACATCGTCGTGATCCAACCTGTGAACATGGTATCACTGTTGTAATGAAGTTGTTCTTGCTTGGAAGAGTCCCAAATTCCAAAATGGATGGCTCAAATTCACTTGGTTGTGAGTCCACCCATCTATTTTGAATTCCGTACTGTTTGTGGGACTGCGGTACTATATAGTTTTTCTGATCATTAAATGAAGGAAATGCTGTCATCTTCATTTTTCAGTGCTGCTATCAAGGGGGACTTTGCGCCGGTTGTGGTGGTGCTGGGAACGATACTGGTGGCGGTGTCGATTGGGGTTCACACTGCCAAGCAGCAGCTGGTGCATTCCCCTTCAGTTCGGGTGAACAAGAAGAGGAGGGAGTCTGTGCCGGAGGTGGACGATCCTGACCACGTTGTTGGCGGCAGTGAGAAATTCATAGACAAGTCTTTCCTCAGGAAGGTGGCTCATATCCAGGACCACCACATCATTTCTGATCCTGCTCGACACAACCCCTACACCCGGTAATTGTTACTATTTCGCTCCTAGCTTGATCATTCCCTCTCTTTGTTTTTTCATTTCCATGCAAGTGTTCTTACGTTGTTTGATGATGATCTTCTGAGACCGTGAAAAATAGACCAGGACAGGATCTGCAATTTGCCATCCTGTTTCGTAACAGGCGAAGAGATTTATTCTTTTTCTTTTTAGAGTGCAATAAGAAATTTATTCAGATCAACAAGAGTCTAAATCCCAGGCTTTGTGTCGTCTGCCATATTTGCTTCACCACTTCAATGGAATTCCAACACCATTTAGACAACCAATAAGTCACATTACTAGAGGACCAGTTCATGACTTTTGCTGCTCTAGGATTCGGGCCAAGGTCCTTCATACACTACCTAATTGCGCGAGTCCCCATGTTTCAAGTTACTTCCGGCCATAGATAGAATCATGTTTCGAGATTCATGCCTTGTGATTGTTGGAATTTTTGGGGGGCAACAGAAGCAAATAATAAAAGAAAGAACACAACGATCGATGTTTTTGGAGATGTAGGGCTCTGCCCTACAAAGCTCCTGCTCAACTAGAATTTTACCAAAGAGGACTTGATTATAGAGAATATGATTCTGATAGTATTTCCGATTGTATTTCAATTGTCTTAAAACAATAACATAGAGCGTCCTTTTATAGGACTACATGCATGAATCCAGAGAATGAATCACTAGTCCCTAAAGGATTTTACATCTCCCAATGTGATAAAACTAAATAAATATTATCATGTATCTTACTTGAGATACATGCATCCCAAATTAATAAGAAAATTATGGATTACAAGTTCCAACACCCCACCTAAATTCTAATTTCCGCATCCTTTGCCTTTGTCTGGATTTTTGCAATTTCATCCTTGAGAGCCTTTTTTTCTTGAAGTGCTTCGACCAACGTGAATACAACTTGTTTGAGATGTTGACGATACATTTCCTTGTCATGAAGGTTGAAATCATCAACTTCAAAATTTAGAAAATCCTTCAAGTGCTCAATGGCAATTTTAGCTGCCTCTTGATCTACATCAATTTTTTTTGTGTGACGAGAGCTGTGAAGTTTGATTGAACCGCCTTCAACAGCATTATCTCGAATCTCAACACTTGCCTAGAATTTTTTTCCTACAGTTTGGTAGGATTCCCAAATTGGTGGTGCCACGTTGAATTTGTCCACGATCTCATTGAGGAGATTTTTGAAGGAAATCTTGACGACAATGGACATGTTTTGATTGTCCATGATCCTGAAAAAAAGTTTGAATATTTATAACCTTTTGGCTGCTGCATTTGCGAGCCCTTTTCTTGTGGGAGATTTGCTCCCTTGGTCATCATTTGACAAACCCAATTTTGATTGCCTTTGCGGCATGCCAAAAAT
Source organism: Rhododendron vialii (assembly GCF_030253575.1). Lineage (NCBI taxonomy): Eukaryota > Viridiplantae > Streptophyta > Magnoliopsida > Ericales > Ericaceae > Rhododendron > Rhododendron vialii. Next base: position 2,273,637 of record NC_080568.1, on the reverse strand, counting down.
TTTGGCTTTCCTTTCATGTTTTCTTTAAAAAAACTTTGTAGCAATTTGCTACTATGGAAAAAATGATTTTTCTTCAAACCTTTTGCATTGGATCATGGAAACACATTTTATTTCAAAATTTTAAAAAACAGATGATGCGGGCAAAAAACATGTATGAGGCTGAGCACAAAAAGTACGGGGTAGGAATGTAATCACTTGGTTACGCCCAGATAATGAACTCAACCCGCTCTGATACCATGTTGGAATTTTTGGGGGGCAGCGGAAGCAAATAATAAAAGAAAGAACACAACGATCGATGTTTTTGGAGATGTAGGATAGAGCCCTATAAAGCTCCTGCTCAACTAGAACTTTACCAAAGAGGACTTGATAGTAGAGAATATGATTCTGATAGTATTTCCGATTATATTTCATTTGTCTTAAAACAATAACATAAAGCGTCCTTTTATAAGACTACATGGATGAATCTAGAGAATGAATCACTAGTCCCCAGAGGGCTTTACATCTCTCACAGTTGTAGTTCGGGATGCATCTCTCACAGTTGTAGTTCTGCATCCCGCCATTCCTGACTTGAGGAAGAGTGGAGAGGCTGCCCAGGCTCATATACTAGTTTTAGAGGAGATAATTAACCGATGTGGGACAAATCCTAACACTCCCCTGTACGTGTGACCCCCGATTCGCACGTGGAGAGGTCAACAAAGGATCCGGAATACACGGATCACAATGAAACAAAGTGCAACTATGGCACAAACAAAAGGGAAAAGCCTCCGAAAGCCTAGCTCTAATACCATGTTAAAGTATCCAACTCCAAACCAATTGGCAAAGAGTGGAGAGGCTGCCCAGGCTCATATACTAGTTTTAGAGGAGATAATTAACCGATGTAGGACAAATCCCAACACCTTCAGTAATAAGAGAGTGAGGAAAATTCTATGCGAGTACATAGATCTCCAGGGGCGAAGCTACTCAAGTAAAGTGAAGAGTGGCTTTAGCTACTGAGCTGACAAGGACAGGGACAAAGCTTAGTACTTCAACTTGAGATACATGCATTCCAAATTAATAAGAAAATTATGGATTACAAGATTCAACAGTGATTTCCATACGATCTTATGGCCGAGAGTGACTTGGAACATTCGGTTTATGAAAAACTTTTGGCACTAGGATTGATTTCCATACGATCTTATGGCCGAGAGTGACTTGGAACATTGGGTTTATGAAAAACTTTTGGCACTAGGATTTGGGATGCTTATAACACCAATCGTGGCTAACTATTGTGACTTTTTATGCAGCTCCCGTGAAATTGAGTCGCTGAAATCCGTGGGAGCACAACGGAGGGGCCACTGAGGCCGGCATAGCCCCTAGTTCGAGAAGCTACGGGACTCTCTCTGCTGGACGTTCTTCGTTTTGAAACAACGGGTGCCTCTTTGTACATAACGTTCTTCGTTTTGAAAGCTGTAGTGTAGTTTTGTTGTATCCTCTCTCCTGGCTCACTCATTTCGACTGTTGTTGAGGTATTTTGAGTGAAAGAGGGAGAAGTGAGATTTTCTATGATCACTTTTGTATCTTGTTTGCTGCTTATAATAAAACCAAGGCACCATCCCCTTTTACTATGTTTTTGTTGGACAACTTTCAAAACATGAAAAATGGATTGTTTGTTGGTAGTTAGAGAGGGACAAGTGAGATTTTCTAGGAGTCTAGGAGGATCCTACGTAGTATTTTGTATGCTGCTTCTAATGAAACAAAGGCACCATTCCCTGTAATGTTTGCTGGACAACTTCAGAACACGAAGGGGGGTTTGTTTGGATGTACTTATCTTATTTTCTATATGCTTCCCGCTTAAGTTCCGCTAAGGGTTTTTTTGGGCTTTTTCTTGTTTTGTCCTTATTCAAATTTTTTTCTCATTTGTTAGTTTTGCGCCTAACTTTTGTGGATTATTAATTTGTCTCGTCAAGATGAATCGAAAAAGTACAAAATTATGATTTTTACCCAAATATTTTTTGAAATATCCAAGATAAAGCCCAAAAAGCCGACGAATCAATAATCCGCAAAAGTTAGGCACAAAACTAACAAACGTGAAAAAAAATTGAATAATGACGAAACAAGAGAAAACCCAAACATCTTAGCAAAACTTAGCCCAAAAAGCCTAACTATGTTTTGGGAGAAAGAAAAAAAAAAACACAAGTCATATTTCTAACTATGTCAAGTGTTCATCCCCAGTTGACAAATTGGGAAATTATGGTAATGTACTACGATATTACAAACACGAAAATACTAAATAATCGAATATGTTCTCTGAAAGTTCTTATTTTTGGTAACATGAAAATTATGCTTTGCAACTTGCCAAGAGATCAAAAAATAATCCAAATCTAAGGAATTGAGGAGATGAGTTGGGTAGCCAAGGCCTTAGGCCATGTCACATGTGGTTTGTGCAACCTTACTCTCTGGTGCCATTTGCTGCACAATCACAACTAGGTATAAATTCCTAAGAAAATGATTTGAGTGGTGGTTTTCCAAGCAAATTAGCATTGAAATACCCAAAGTAACAACCATGATTTTGTTCCTTGTGTCGGGCGTACAATTTTCCAATTCCAGGACCAGATGCAGAGGTGGTGGCCTTTAACCAATGACTCCGACGGTGACATTTGCAAGGTGTGTCACACAGGGTTCCAAAGAGATCAAAACCTCCAGCGTCTCCACAGGAGAGGCCACAACTTGCCATGGAAGCTGAAGCAAAGGCCGACTACGCAAGTGAAGAAGAGGGCATGTACATATGCCCCTAAGCCAAACTGTGTGCACCATCGCGGCAGGCTGCAGCAGGGCTCTAGGTGACTTCACTGGCATTAAGAAGCACTTCTCCATTTGCACTATGCCACTTGATGTATCATTCGTCAAGTTTTTTTTGAATAAAATGTTACTTTTGCCTATAAGAAAAAAACAATAGTAACAATCAGACAGGTCTCCGATTTTTTGCTCTTTTGACATGATGAAAGGTTAAGACACTCAAGACACAAACTGAGCTGCATCCCGTTTCATGCCCTTCCACCAGAACTACAGCGCAAATCGTGGTTAATTTTTTTTGTCAAGGGAGTCCATGGAAAGGTGCTGAAAGGTGGTCGTTGACAGAATTGGCTGGAAAAAGGCATTGGCAATGATCATGTCAAATCCACGTAAGATTTAAAACTTTCAAATGCCATTAGATTGGAGCTGGTGGTTGCTTAAAAAATGGAAACTACCGCGCCACGTGAGATTTGAAGGCTCCCATCGGAGATGCGCTGCAAACGATTCTAATCTTATCAATTACTTTATTACAAACTTCCGAGCTGCTAGGCTAAACTCTTTAGAAAAAACGACTTGAGCTCGAGTGTTAAATTCGTTTAGTAACCGAACCGAGCTCAAGTTAGTTGTAACATGGCTCATTTGTACAGTTGCATAAATGAACCGCACCTCAATGCTAAACGTGTTGAGCTCAAGCTCGATTACTTAGGGTTGACTCGAGCTAGGACAGTTTTGAACGAACCGAACTCGAACATTTCAAAGCCCGGCTCGGCTGCTCGTTTGCAGCCCTTCGAGTACTTTTCTATGAGGTATATATATGTATACACGTGGGCCCACAAAGACCATTGGGCTTTCTTCTTTCCATTATACACGGGTTAAGGCCCGCTACGTCCGGATAATTTTCGCGGGTACGACACTTGCTCCAGTTCATACCCTCTCTCTCTCTCTCCAGAAAATTCCATCTCCCACACACAGAAATGGGGAAAGGGAGCCTGATTGCAGTAGCCGTAGTGGCGATAATCGGGGCACTGATAGCGGCGGCGAGCAAGCGGCGGGAATGGGACAAAGAGGCGGCCTTGGAATGGTCACGACAGATGTCGGATCGGCTGGGGATATGGGCGATTCCTGCCTACGTAGGGCTCCACACCCTCACTCTAGCTCTGTGCCTCCCTTACGCTGTGTTCTTCGAAGCAGGTGCCTCTCTCCTCTTTGGATTCTTCCCCGCCGTCCTCTGCGTCTTCTCAGCTAAGCTCCTCGGCGCCTCCCTCTCCTTCTGGATCGGCAGGTAGATATATATCTATCTTTCTGAGCTAACTCCGTTTTGAATTTTTTGTATACATGTTTAATCGAGGTGCGCGTAAGCCGGCCTGACGCTAGAGTTATCAGAAAAGCTACTAGTACTAACTCCGTCCCAAAACTGTCACGTGAACTTAACTAGAATGCATTTTTGTCAGAAAGATGTATTTTTGTAGCTCGCTCCGTTTGGAATTGGTTGTACACACGTTTAATCGAGGTGCGTGTAAGCTGGCTCGGAGTTATCAAAAAAGCTAGTAGTATTAACTCCGTCCCAAAATTGTCTCCTGAACTTAAATAGAATGCATTTTTGTCAAAACCCTAGATCTGTTTTTGAAATGTAGAGAGAGAGAGAGAGAGAGAGCATGGCCAGCCAGCCGTGATTGCCACATTTCAGCATTTCATCTGATTTACTAGTCTAATACTCCCCTAGTCTGTAACAACAAAAATGCTCCAAGTATAGAAACATAGATAGTTTTAACAAGCTAGGTTTGAACTTCTGATTACTGCCTTGAGCCAGTGGTTTGTCTTATCTACTTGGTTTAGCTTTTGGGCTAGCTGGGTAGGATTGCAATTTTTACTCTTTTTTGTCGATTATTTTGTTTCTTTGGCTGTTTGATTGGATGCTTATTGCTTGCTAACTAGGCCTTTGGGTGTTTTGCTTGTCATGGTTTTGCGGTCTAAGTTTGGGTGCCAAAATAGTTCAGATGCAATTTGTAGTTCCACACTTGGATTCATTATCTCTATTGTGACTGTTGGTTGACGATTAATAAAACTATCTACATCGGGGTATGTTGCTTTCAAATATAGTTGTTTTTTAAATGTTCACGTCATGCCTATGACCACGTCATGCCTATGACCTGGGCCCTAAGTATCGTAATGACTAAAGGCAAAAGAGTTTAGGGATGTCTGATGTGTGAAGACATCTCAGAACCAGGTGCTAATTCCTGATATATAACATAGTGCTTTAGTAGCTTCTTTTAAAGTTCATTGTATTTGGAACTACCATAACATCAATTTCTTTTTTTCAGATTTGTATTTAGGAGTTCAAGTTCAGCAATGGAGTGGGCCCATAGAAATAAGTACTTTCATGTGCTTTCCAAAGGTGTTGAACAAGATGGCTGGAGATTTGTTCTTCTTGCTCGGTTCTCACCCATACCTTCCTACATTATAAATTACGCCTTGGCTGCTACTGGTGTGGGATTCATTGTGGACTTCCTCCTCCCTACTGTAATTGGTTGCCTGCCCATGATTTTGCAAAATACAGCAATTGGCAGCCTCGCTGGTGCCGCTGTAGCTTCGGCATCTGGGTCTAAGAAATCCAAGGTTTGGTCGTACCTCTTTCCCCTTCTTGGAATTTTATCGAGCATTCTAATCTCCTTGAGAGTCAAGAAATATGCCAGTACTATCTCAGTTGCGTTAGCCAGCCCTAGTGAGGATATGAAGGCATGTAATAGTACCGTCGACCCATCTAAAATGTTGTCCAAAGGAATTAAGTGATGAATTTAGGGTCACTGTCTTCGGATTCCTGTTCTTAAATCTTGTCGCAATGAGATATGATGAGATGTCATTTGAAATTCCCTTGCAAACAGTTTGACCTGATCATCAAAGCCAACAAAATGTCAATTTTTTTCTTGACTATACATTTCCTGAAAGCATGTGTACTGTGAATGCTAGAAAGAAGAAAATGTGAAATGAATTGCTTAGATACAATCAATACAATCTTGCTAAAGTGACGAAAGATCTAAATCACCTGTTGATGTGGCTTTTGTGTCCTGCAAATCGTATGCTGAAGTGAAAATCTAAAGTTATCTATCAGTAGACAATTGTAGCAACTGTATTATGGAATGGGTTGTTGAAACTTGTTAGATTTCATTGGATTAGAGCGAGTTGAGAATTCCCTGAAGTGGATTGATGATGGTATTTATTGTCTTTCTGGTGATCCAATTTCAGTATGATATCTATTTCCAGTGCAAGGATGAGGTGAATCTGCTGTATTTAGTTTTGAGGAGAACTCTACACACACACACATTCTGCATTTAGATGTTTGGGACCCTGAAATTTTTGAATTCCTTTTTGTTTGGAATTGTGAAGTTTTCGATACAGCATGCTTGTTTATGCATCCTTCATTTCAGCTATTTCTAGACAAATGCTAATGTTGGCCTCCTGTAATCATGGCATGTTTCAGTGTTAGTTTTATTAGGCCAGTTGAAAGCTTCGGATATAGTGATATATTCCAAGATTTGAAGCTGTAATTGAGTGAGGGTCTTAATTTTGAAAAAAATGTCTTATGTCCCTGCAAAGCTGTGAGGTTTGACACTTGACGTTCAAATTGCTGTTACGTCGTGACAAACAGCTCAGGATCACATCGGAAGGGGAATTAATATCGCTGGGCTCAATTAATAACCTCTTATTTAGAAACTGAAATTTCAGGACGATGAAAAACGTTTCACATTATACATTCTCATTACAATTTCCAACAAAAATAGATCTACAAGAAAACATGGGGAGTAAAATAATGAAAAATGTTACTAAATTATAAATAGTCGATAGAAAAGTAGTAGCAGTAGTACTACTTCTACTTCCAGTTGTTGCGATAGAACAGTAGTAGCAGTAGTACTACTTCTACTTCCAGTTGTTGGCGACGATGTGTGCAAGATCAACCACCCTCTGTGAGTAACCCCACTCATTGTCATACCAAGCAATCACCTTGACCATGTCGTCTCCCATAACCATGGTTAGCGATGAGTCTACTGTCGATGACACATCTGTGCACCTGAAGTCCACAGAAACCAGCGGCTCATCGCAAACAGAGAGTATGCCTTTGAGCTCTTTCGAAGCGCTCTCTCTGAACGCTTCGTTCACCTCCTCTGCGAATGTCTTCTTGGATACCTGGACGACGAGGTCCACGACTGAGACGTTTGGCGTGGGGACACGGAGGGCGATCCCATTGAGCTTCCCCTTGAGGTTGGGAAGGACAAGAGCCACTGCCTTCGCAGCACCTGTTGACGTTGGTACTATGTTGAGAGCTGCTGCTCTCGCACGTCTAAGGTCCCTGTGGCTTGCGTCAAGAAGCCTCTGGTCTCCAGTGTAGGAATGTGTGGTTGTCATGGTACCCTTTATGATACCTAATCCCATACGCATTACCAGACAGACATTATGAAATCTGATATACTCACAGCAGGTAAATGAGAGAATTAATAAGTTCATGGGTAATTACCAAACTTCTGGTCAAGGACCTTGACAAAGGGAGCAAGGCAATTGGTGGTACAAGAGGCATTGCTGATGATGGTCTCAGCTGGGTCGTATAGTTCCGCATTAACACCGATCACGTAGGTGGGTATATCGCCCTTTCCGGGAGCGGTGATGAGCACCTTCTTTGCCCCCGCTTGTAAATGCTTCCCTGCTCCGTCCCGGTCGACGAACACACCTGTTCCTTCGATCACTAGATCAATGTCGAAATCCCTGCACATTTTTCATACAGCAGGGTGGAAAACACATACAACCGTGAGTCACTAATAGCAAACTTGCTAATTTGTCTATGGATAAGTGCTGGGAACTTACTTCCAGGGGAGGTTGACAGGGTTGCGATTGGAGGCGACCTTGATGATCTTGCCATCGACAGAGATGGCATCATCGCCGACAGGCTTGACATCTGCGTCAAAGATGCCGAGGGTAGAGTCGTACTTGAGGAGGTGGGAGGCTTGCTTGACGCCGCCGGTGTCGTTAATGACCAAGACGTCGAGAGGGGAGTCCTTCCTTCCATGCCAACACCTCAAGAAGTTCCTTCCAATCCGACCGAACCCATTGATCGCCACCTTCAGCTTTGCAGTTACCACTAACCTGTTCTTCCGGCTTACCTACACGCATATACATCAACATCATCCCATCATCATCGCAAGCACGCACACACATGCACTTCTTCTTCATCTTCTTTGGACCACCCATTATGCGTAACAACAAATAAGCACAAGGGATTGCCACTTTCCCAGTTGAAGTTTGTGATACCCAACATCTTTTATTCTATTTCTTAATATTTCTCAGAAGTTTTTTGGCTTAAAGTTCTAACTACATGTAAGAGGTGGCATAAAGGAAATTCATTGTGCCATTCAAGGAGAAAAACTTATGACTTGGGATTGGCCTTCTCCTTTCAATTTCCCATTCTCAATTGCCTTTTCCTCCTTTGATATTGGGCTATTCGCAGAGGATGGCAGAGTTAAGTTGAGACCTGATATTATATATACACCCACCCACCCACCTAACTTATCAACAAGGGTCTCAACTTGCTCCATAAAAGATGAATCCACAACCTCACCGCACATAAGTGCAGCTACATAGCCGTCTTGTGCCGCAAATTAATGATCATGAGTTACGTTGAATTTGAACATGTCATTCCTTGTTATCATTTGTTTCAAAGCACCTCTATATATCAAATCTTAACTGTCCTTGGCCTTGTAAAAAAGGAATACGACAAATTTTCTGACAAAAAGAAAAGGGAAGGGGGAGAGGGATCATTTTGTTTTGTTATTGAACAAACAAACTGGCAATTGACGACCTCAGCCAATGCTACCTTACTTTTCTCTTCTTGCTTTCAGAATTCCCGAATATTACATCTCATTAGCTTGAGAAATGCAAATGCAATTATGTGGCATCAAATGTTATCTCTGGTTATGACATTATGAATAGATGCTTTAGTTTCTATGAAGTTAATGTTTTGGTACTGCTAGCAGTGGAAACAACAAGAGCCAGCAATGTGGTAGCATTCATGAGTAGGGATATGGGAAAATGACCCAGCCCTGATAGGTCCCGCCAACCTGACCCTAACAGGACGGGTTCGGTGAGTTTAGGACTACAATGTACTATCCATAAGGGGTCTTGTAGGGTCTAAGTGAAGCTGTCATCCACCCGACTCGACCTGATTATATCTGAAGTACAAATTTGCCCTACATATTTTTATTGTCATTCCTGTGCTTTTGGATAAATATGTTAGGATTATGTGTACTCCATGGGTTGGTCTTGATCTGATATTACTTTCCATAGTCTACCTCAAATGAGAAGCTTCAACTGTTCAACCAATTGATATTGTGTATCAACTTTACTCTATTATCTTTCTGAATTCTGAAATATTGTTTCCTGCAAGTGGAGTTGGTTTTTATTGCTCGGGCATGGTGGGTTGTGGGGATGGGAAAATGACCCAGCCCTGATAGGTCCCGCCAACCTGACCCTAACAGGATGGGTTCGGTGAGTTTAGGACTACAATGTACCATCAATAAGGGGTCTTGTAGGGTCTAAGTGAAGCTGTCATCCACCCGACTCAACCTGATTATATCTGAAGTACAAATTTGCCCTACATATTTTTATTGTCATTCCTGTGCTTTCGGATAAATATGTTAGGATTATGTGTACTCCATAGGTTGGTCTTGATCTGATATTACTTTCCATAGTCTACCTCAAATGATAAGCTTCAACTGTTTTTTTTTTTTTTTGATCCGCAGCTTCAACTGTTCAACCAATTGATATTGTGCTACTGTATTATCTTTCTGAATTCTGAAATATTGTTTGCTGCAAGTGGAGTTGTTTGTTATTGCTCGGGCATGGTGGGTTGTGGGAAGGGTTAAGCAGGTGCAGAAACTCCGGCCCCATACCCAAACCCTACCCGTCGCATCCCTACGCAATCACGAGTGACAATTAAAGCCTTCATGCTTAATTGGCTTCCAAGTCAACATTGTATGTTGCTGATTGTCGGGCGGAATGTTCTTAGGAAGTTTGTGTGTAGTGTGTGAAACATTGCGTGCATGCATGCATGCTACAAGAAGGGAGAATGGAAAAGAGTAGAGTAGTACTGCACTCACATTCACAACAGAGGTTTGGTAGGCTACGCGAGAGAGAAAATCTCGGGAGGTTTTCCCATTACCGAAGGGGAGAGAGGCGGATGAGCTGCGGAGGCCATTCAATTCAGAAAGTCCTCTACTGTTGGTCTGCATATTCATTGAAAGCATCAGTACTCGTTATACACCTATTCGCGTATTTAGGCATTTATATTTCGGATTCATGAGCCCCTCAAATCCCCCGTACCGAATTTTACCTGTATCAAGATCCCAGTGCATTGTCGTCCATTGAATCACCTGAGAATTGCATTTTTCGGTCATTCTCAGGTGACCTGACGGCCAAAAACCCCAGTTCTTCGGCCATTCTCAAGTGATTCAACAGCCGAAAATGGACTCGGGCACTAGCAGTAAAAAATTTGAGTCCAGAGGAGTTGAACTCTTCAAGAGCATACAGACAGACAGATCAAGAACTAAATCAAAGCAACTGGTTTAGAATCGACATATCAGAAATCCAAAGCCTACTCCAGCATATCAATAACCGACTGGGTCGGCCTTGATTCATTGATGTGTCAATTCTTAACTACGTTACTTCGGTTTAATTCCTGTTCGGTTAGACTTATTCTCAAACAATGCATAAACGAAGAAGGATTTTACGACTGGGTATGAGTAAGTGAGGGGGGGAGATGAACTGACCAGGGAGAGAGCATAAGCTGATGCCATGGATGTCTTTTCCTAAGCAGCAGCAGCAGCAGCAGAAGCAGCAGCGGCTCAGTTACAGCTTATATTATGGGAAAACATAAAATAAATCAGAATAGCGAGTGGTGGAAAATGTGGGTGAGAGAGGAGGGATAGGTCAGCTGGAATCAGCATATCATATCATCTGAGAGCAAATATGAGTGAATGCAGAAAAAATCTAGAAAAAAGAGGATAAGATTTTTGATAGCCCCTGGCTTAACGTATGGCTGTGGTTTCCCTTTTTATTATCCCCTCCTCTCCCTCTTTCTTTCTCCCAGTCCACCCACAGTGTTCTAAAAATTGCTGGCGGGGTCTAGATTCGACTAATTGCTATGCGCCGGTTAATTGCCGATTACTAATTGCTATGGGCCAATTAATTGCCGATTAATAGGCCTCAAAGCTCGAAAGTGGTTGACTGTCTGACTAGCGCCTAGCGACTTTTGAAAAATTGCCTATGTTTAGGAATATATTGTGAAATCGATACATTGCCCACAAGCAATCGAAACCATTCATTTTGTAGGCTCGTCGAGTTTTCCATCCATATAGGTAATCACATTTGATTGTACATCGGCAACTATTTGATGGAATTAGCTAGTAAGAATTCAGGAATATACCATGAAATCAATCTAATATGGATGCTTGACTACCGATTTTTGATTGACCTAATTTTTTTCACGGGTTACCTAATTGACCAGTTCAACAGAAGAAAGAATGTCTCGCAATGTCTAGCCGGGTCTGGGATTCGGCGTTTTTATCAATCGTCTCTTAATTCGTATTTACATTTACTTGGAGGAGCATGGTGGGTTTTTTTTTTGGTTTATTTGTCCCTCTGTGTACTATTGGCCCTGTCTTGGAATAGTTATCTCCAATTATATTCGTTTGTTTCTGAAAATTCTGAAGTTGAGCTAGCAATGCGTAAGAGATTTAGGCTCCGTTTGGTATGTTTCTGCATTTCATGATGTTTGGCTTGTAGTGATAAACTGAGTAGAAGGTGTATGTTAATAACTCAAATTCTACATATTCATATTTGTTGGTATTTTCAGTCATTTGATTATAAGTAGTCTTCTCGTCTCTAAAATTTTTACGTAATTCAATGGCCGACAATGTGCCGGTACAGAAGAAAATAGATACAGAGAAATAGAGAATTGTTGCAGTGAAAGACTGCAAGTCTACAACCACGTATAGCATATGGAATTCGCATATCAATATCCAGTTCTTCCTTTCAGAATTTTAATTAAATTCTTCCATTTGTTGAGAAAGAAATGCAGAAGGGAAATTACATTACCACTCCCTAATGTTTCTCAACATGTCAATTGAAGGAGAATGGACCCAATTCGCAAAATAAGGAAACTTTAGGCACCATTTGTGTTATCCGCCCAATCAGGAAATATGGAGGGACCAATTATGGTACGCTGATCATATTGAAGGCCAGAAATTGAAACACTTTCACTTCATTGACGTTCTAGCATTCCCAGAGTCGGCCCCGGGGCAAGCCCCCACAAGACCACGGGCCCTGCCATAAGGCATCGGAAAAAAAAATGTAAACTCAATGTGATCTTGATTTTATTTATTTATACTTATATGACCTTTATTTTCTATGACTTAATAGCAAGTGGGCAATCAAGTTTGGAGTCGAGCTTGGGCACTGCAAACATCAAAGTCGGCACTGATCATTCCAGATCCAAACATAACTTAAACACATAAACGCAAGTACATCACTTCGTAGCTCGATCTGTTCAATAGGTCTGGTTTTGACGAAACAAAACAACTCAAAACATAAAATGGATTACATTTCGTACGAGATGAAGAACACACAAAGACGCGAACTAATCAACTAGATGTTGCTCAGTTGATCAGAATCCTTATTTCGAAGGTCGATATTTCGAATTTCACCATAAGTAGATCTTCTTTATGAAAACATAAATTGTGCTAAAAGGATAATAATAACAATACTGATTCAGGATACCCGGCGACCAAGTCGTGAAAGCGAACTGACCCGAGGAAAGAATATTCTAGAGCGTACGTAAACTTTCCTTTCCCTTCTCTCTCAAGGAAAACGCAGGATCTAAGCACACTGGAAACCTTCGGGAGGGGTCTTGCCACAGTCTATAAGGACTTGAAGGGCAATGGGGATGATGATGTTAATATTGAGGAGCTTGGCTTTAATGGTGGTGCAAAGGCAGATAGCTGCATCCAAGTCCACCAGTCCCTCAATCACAGGACAACACGTGTCCTTAACACTACTGCTTCCAATTCCAATATGAAGCAGGCCCCCAAGTAAGTCCACACAAGCCCCTAGTTTCAGGGTGTCTATGGGGCATGTTTGCCCATCTGGTCCCTTAGGAGGAGGTGGTGTAGATGGCACTGGTAGTGGCGGTGGAGGAGGACATGGCGTTTCGACCGGGGGTGGCGGTGGAGGAGGACATGGCGTTTCTACCGGGGGAGGCGGAGTTGGGACGAATATTGGCGGCGTTGGGGGCTTAACAATGGGTGGAAGTTGTGGTGGTTTTACTATGGGAGGTTTTGGCACGAAAGGTGGTTTCACGATTGGTGGTGGTTTTACTACGGGAGGTTTTGGAATGTAAGGCGGCTTTACGACAGGCGGCTTGGGTACGTATGGTGGTGGTTTTACGACAGGTGGCTTCGGTACGTATGGTGGTGGTTTTACGGTGGGCGGTTTGGGTACGTATGGTGGGGTGTGTGGTTTTGGAGGCTTATGGGGAGATGGTGGTGGCTTTACTTTAGGTGGTGGTTTAGGGATGACTTTGGGAGGAGGAGCTAGGTGTTTGGGTGGTAGTTTAGGAGGAGTTTGGTATGGACAGGTAGGGCAAGCAAGAGTGGAGAGCAAGGTTCCCAAATTGAGGAGGAGGAAGATTAAGAGACTTGTTGGCAAAGTACTATACTTCCCCATGGTTGAAAACCTAGCTGCACCTCTCCCAAGGCCTAGCTAGCTATGAATCCATATAACCCACCCTTCTTCTTATATATAGAAAAAAGTGGGGATCAATCATTTCGCTAAACTTCATCTTACATTGCTTATCTAATTTAGTTGATTCTAACATGGTATTAGAGTTATGTCTTGTGTAGCCTCACCCTCGTGTGGTTAAGTCTTCGCATGAGTAAATTCTCTCACCTCCTCAATCACACGCGCATCTTCGCGTGCTATTGAGCTGCAGGTACATAAGGGGAAATATTAGACTTTATCTTATATCGATTACTTAAACTACCCAAGATTAGTTCTTATGATGTACTAGTTTCTAGGTTGGCGATGTTGGACCATTATAAGAAATCTAGCACATATGAAAACTTAGGCCCCGTTCCAGAAACCTTCTTAAAAAATAAGCAGCTTATTTCACATTTTCAAACTAAAAAATAATGTAAATGAAAAATAATTTTTTAATTTTTTTTGCATTGTATAAAAGATCTCAATGAGATCTTTCAAACAAGATCCATAGTGCATATTTTTATATTTCAATAAATCTCTTATTTTTGAACTTGAAATTGCCTTCTTAAAAAATAAGGTTTTTTTTTGAGTACCGGAACGGAGCCTTATTCTAATGCTTCTTGAACATCGCCACATGGTGCCCCAGGTCCTTTCTTGATCCACCACACATGTTATGATACACACATTCCTGTTTTATTTTCGCAGAAAATGAAAAAATTAAGGGCCCCACCTTTTGTGGGTAGAGCTTTGATCTTGCTGTATACAATTTCTTGTTCTATCAAGGTGGTATATATAATTAAGTTTTTAAAAAAAAATAATCAAGGTTGTTATATATTATTCCTCGGATACTTTTCTTTGTGGCATTTTTCTTGACAAAACCTTCTCCCTTACAAGACAAAGATTGATGTCGGCAAAAAGAAAAACAGTGCAACTTAATTAACTTTTAAAAATCCCTCTCGAGCCGGAGTGATTATTCAGTGCTACAGGAAAACCTTGACGCGGTGCTCCAATGGCCTTGTCAGCCACAAACTTGGTGATGAAATCCACACGTACTAATGTGGGTTGAAAAAAACCTCAGGCACTACGTGGCGGTGCTTGGGGAACAAATACAGGAATATTTTTCCCTCCACTCCACAACTTAAACACATAATAACATGTGGTTTTGCTACTTTTAACTTAAATTAATTACAAACACTACTCTTTCTCATTCATACTTTGTTTCTTTTTATTCAAAATTAAAACAAAGTTTTGATTGGATGACTGGATATGACATGAAAAACAGACAAATGAGAGTGCCAAATTTAATAATTAAGGAGTAGGAAGGAAAGGATTCCCCTTTATGGATTTGGGGCCTGAATCAGGGCCTCCCCAGCTCCAGAGAGAGAGAGAGAGAGAGAGAGAGAGAGAGAGAGTGTGTGATATCCCTGTTCTCTTTCGTTTTTTCCAATTGACAACTTTGTCTTGATTCATTGACTTACGGGACGCCACAGACCCATGATAGTATCAATGGATAAACTGATTCATTGCTCGAAAACAAGTTAAGCTAGCTAGCTACCACCGAGGTGATAGTCCAAGTGGCTGAGGCAGCGGGCAAAGAACCTTCCCCACTTCGACCGGCCTTGGATTTAGATTTGGGACCAGATTGTTGTTATACGGGCCTCATGTTGAACTTGTATTTCGGTGAGGTTCTGGTGACGGATCCCGCGATTTGGTGATTGACAAATGTTTCCTCTCCAGTTGGGTCGACTATGGCTTAAATCCAAACATTTTACGACGGGTGGTTTCTCCTATTGTCATGCCCGAGGGGTCAACTACGCTGGTTTTCTCCGCCCACCCTTTTCTTAAAAAAAGAAAAGAAATCGGGCTAGCTAGCTGGACGACATTTTAACAACTTTTTGCGAAAAAAACCAAACAAAAAGAAGTCTCGATTTTCAACTAACGAGGACAAGAGAATCGAAAAACGCGGTGGTGATTGACGTGTAATGGTTGGCTATTGAACCCGTGATTGAGAGAAATCACTGTCTAGGGCCGCCAAAAGATTTTTATGTTACAGCGTACGGATATTATATAACGAATCAAAATTGGGCTAAAAACGAAATGAACAGCTCACGAGCAATCCGAGGCTTGACTCGGTAAGAACTCGTCGAGCTTGGTTTGCTAAGTTACTAAACGAGCTCAAGTTAGGATATATTGGGTTCATTTTGTATTCGTGAACGAGCCAAGCTCAAGTGAGATGAAGTTCAGCTCCAGTATGCTTGTTAACGCATAAATGAATTAATAAAATTTTAGTTTTACCTTTTAAGGTATGTATAAATCATTCTACACTATTTTATAAATCCCCTCGTTAGAGAGCTTGAGTTTGAGTTCAAACTCGGCACGTTTATATCAGTTTGACTCGATCGAGCTCGAGTTTTCACAAACACGAACAAGCTCGTGCTCAATTGTTGGAGCTTGACTTGAGTTCAAGTTTGAGGAGAGCTTTGAGTTAACCAAATTTTGAACAAGCTGAGCTCGAATGTTTTAATTCGGTTCATTTACAGTCCTAGTTAAAATGGATTTACTTAATAACCTATTAACATTCTGACCTCCCAAAAAAAAAATGGCGAAAGGGAAAAAATGAACTCAAAGCCACATACATGACTCTCATAATAACACCAACAAAGCTTTTAAAATGATGAAACGTGGAATTGGTTCCGCAAAATTAATAGAGGTGCGTACGCTAGCTTAGATACTCCGAGTTATCAAATATAAATATATGCAGTGATGGATACTCGGGACAGCGCACTGATAAAATGTTCAAAAAAATTCATGTACTTCTTTTTAGTTTTCGCGGTGGGTATTGCTAATGCCAAAACTATTTTTATTAATGTCAAAAATTGCAATGCAAAAAAGACTTGTCCGTGTGCAAGGTACAAGGCGTACAAGGCTTTTATGCACTACAATTTTGACACTTACAAAAACAAGAAGTTTTTGGGTGCAAATAGAATATAGTCCACGTAGTACTCGAATGCGCATCCGAGTCGTCCAAAAAGATACATGTCCCCTTTTTTCTAACGGTATTAGAGACCCAGCCAAGACTGATTAGATCGGGTGAAGTGCCCCCAGAGGCAAGAAGAGAAGAAGAAAAAGGTGTGATCTTTTCCCGCAACAGATTTGGATAGATGACATGAAGCCGACCCCGGTCCCTAGGGGAGATTAATCTCTTCTTCTTAGCTGCACTGATATAGTAGTACGAAATGAGAAGTTTTTGGACGGTCAGGATTTGAGAGAGAGAAAAAGAGGAGAGAGAGTGGTCGGCTGAGGGGCAGAAAGTGATTAGATCTGAGCCGTTCATAACACGTTTGGACGGCTTAGATGCTCGCTGGATACTGCTATGTGGTACCCAATTTGCACAAAAAAAAACTTCACAATATCAAACAATTTTAGAATTATCATCTCTTTTTCGCAATATGACAATAATTATAGGAATCCGAGACCATAGAAGCTACCTCCAATATTTTTTAAGATTGTTAATTATAAAAAATAAAATAAAATTCCAGATTGTAATAACTTGAAACATTATGAGGAGCATGAAATTCTTCTGGGTCTGCCCTAGTTAAGAGGGAATAGACAGGATACCTACAAAGATTTGATGTCCTTTTCCCGACAGAATGGCATCTCATTTTCCTAATAATACAAGTCAATTTATATCCGTTGTCCGCCAATAACATTTTTTTCCTTTTGTTTATTTCAATACGAAAACTATATGCTTTATCCATTTGTGATATATATATTGGATATTAATTTTGGGGCTCCAATTTTTACTGTCGGCGCTCCTACAAGTGGAGTGCCGGCAATAAAAATTAGAGTGCCAAAGTTGGCTGGAGTTTGTGTAGGTGCTCGGATCCGCGAGTGCTTTTTTGGGGGCTGTGGGTTTTCGGGGGTGGTTCACGGCGGTGGGGTCTGATCCAGTGGGGGATTTGAGGGGCAGGTTTTGGGTGTCTTGGATGTGGTTCAGTGAAGGTGGTTGGGTGGAAACGAGGATCTCGGCGGCAGGAGCAGGGCAGCAGCAGTGTAATCTCAGGCGGTGGGTTCACGGCATGGGCAGTAGCAGTGGTTCAGCGGTGCACGGCGGTGACAACGGGTCAACTTGCAACGGTGGGGTTTCTTTGCAACTAAGGGGCAGCAACAGCGGCTAGTTCTCCGGGTTCTGGTAGCGACAACTAAGCGTCTTCTTTGTTGGCAGCTGTTTTGAGTGCAGTGGCTATTTAGAGCATTTTTGGGTTTGGATTTGGCCCATTTTTGATTGTCTCTTGCCAACACTTGGGTCTCGGGTAACCTCAAGATAGTAATTTTTTATTCGGGTGCCTTTATCCTTTTAATCTTTGTATTATTGCGGAGATTAATAAAATTTCTTTTACCGATTCAAAAAAAAAATCAAAATCCTATATATTTGGTCATTATTATTCCACCTCGTGAGAAAATATACGTCATGTTAAGGGAGTTTTCTCTACCGGTGATAGAGTTTGTAAAGTTTGATTCATTTTGGTTTGTGCTTCGTCGACTATTCGCGATTAACCGCTGCTGATATAATGAAGTTGTTTTTTGATATGCACAAACCCATGAAGTTATACATACCTTTGTATACACAAATGTAACTATCGTACTTTTTTCATTTGATATGTAGAAAACCGGTGTGAGCTGCTGATTGAACAAATTCACTAACCATCTTTTTAGAACTACACAATTTTAGGCCAGGGACGTCGTGGAAGTAACAAAAATGTCACTTTTTCTTAGTACTTATAAGAAAAAAAAAGGGAAAAAAAATTAGGATTCCAAAAGTACCTGTTGTTCTGTCAGAAGACCAAGAAGAAGAAGAAAACAAAAGAGAAATAGTAATCGAAAAGGAAGAAGAAAAAGTATCTTGATTGTTCTTCGCGCGTTGTGTCTTGTGGTTTGGTCGATCTCTCAGGATTTGTATATGCTAGCCACAACTTACTGGTTCTTCTACCGGAATACTGTTGTTTGCAAAAATATTCACAAAATTGTGTACTCCAGTTTACTTCAAAGCTATTTAAGGAAAGTATCGTAGTTCTATACACCTCTTTCCCTTAGTTTGTATATTTACTATTGACACCCTTTATTTTATACTTTCACATTTTCTACCCTGGGCTACTGTTGAATTGAATAACTAACTCCACTATCTCTGCGTGCGTAGTGGAGTATTATTTTGTTTAGTTTAGCATGTGAGTTTTTACTATTTATTTGATGGTATTATTTTGGTATTTTATATTTAATTATATGTAGCTTGAAGAGTAATGTTTTCTTCTAACTAAATGGACTAAATCGTATTTTAAGTGGAAACTAATGAGCTTTTTTTCGCCTTTATATTGAAGACAAAAAAAAAAAAATCAGTAGAAACTCTAGTTTGTAATCTGGTAAATACAAGATTTATTATCTAGTGCACATAATTAACTAGAGCTAGCTCAATTAACCAGAACTCTTGTATCTCACTTTGAATCTTTCCACCTGCGTATATGTGTTCTCTCCTTACATGGACTTTAATTTTTTTTCTTTCTTTCTTTGTTTCTTCCCCATGATGAGCTTATTTTTGGTATTGGTTAGTCGTTGGCTTGGTTATCTTGTAGACTCTCATAATTTATTTATTTATGATCATATGAACTCTCACAATTGATGAGTTGTCGGGCTTAGTTATCGATTGACAGAAAAAAAATCTAGTGCACATTACCTGCTCTACAAACTGAGCTAGGAGGCAACTTCGAAAGTAAGATTGAGTCGTAATTTATGGAGAACAAACTTATAATTTAGACACAACCAATAAAAGATATTTGACGACAAACCCCAAGGGATTTGGCCAAGTGGTTATAAGAAAGCAATAAGTAACTCCTCCATGAGTTCACATGTTTCAATTCCACGGAGGCCAAACTTTCTAAATTAACCTTGGCCCTACTGGGAGTTATCCCCGGTCGTTACCTTGACAGCTCCGGAATTAGTTGAGGTAGACGCAAGTTGGCCCGGACACACGGTTACAAAAAAAAGATACTTGACGACAAGTGTCATAACTCATGACGTACGATTTAGGCAATGCAGTTGTGGTTTTTAGACTTCAATTTTTAGGGTTCGTGGGTGTTGCTGGTCCTAATGCCGGTGCTATGAGGTCATTTGCCTTTCCTCAATTGATTGGAGTCTGTTTACCCAAAAAGACAAAAAGAAAAAAGGTGACAGTTTGTGGCGGTTTGCGAATCCTGCGTAAATGTGCATCAAACCGACACAAATGTGTGACGGATATCATTTCATCGTCTGCTCAAATTAAAATTTGGAGTAAAGTCTCGTATAACTAATTCCATGAGAATTTCGAACATAAATTCTAGATGAATAATGCCACTCAGTTTAATTTAGACCTTGACTACTAGCTCCCTTCCATAAGTTCCATATAGCCTCGTTACTCTCCAGGCCCACATAATGGTTCCTTGTCGGATTTACAAGAATTATCCGAAGTACTCATTTTAGGGTCTTACGGCCCGTTTGCCGACGGGATATAAGGGACAGATATGTTATCACCCCGAATAGTATATCCGAAGTGTTTATATCTGGTGTTTGCCACCCTGATATATACTGCAGGATATTATATTCGCCTTTGGGCGGATATACTTAAGGATGGGGGAGAGGTGGTGTCATTATTATATCCACCTTCTTAATTACAAAAATGCCTCTATTCTCTTTTAATTCTACATACACCTACTTATATTCACCCCAAAACAAACCAAACATATACATATCAATCCTTCTATAAATTACTCAACAACCCATCCATCTCATATTCCGCATATATGTATCCACCCTTTTATCATATATCTCCTCATATTATATACATTCGAAACTAATCCGGTCGACACACGACCCGTTAAGAATCCATAGAGGAGAACACCTCAGCAACCAATCAATTTTATAGGACATTAATGGGTACTTGATTATCTCATATTTTGTTTCTTAAATTTGACGGTAAATATGTGGTAAACTCAGATATTTGATATTATTTATTGCCAAAAAATATAAGGTGTTCTATCGATGTCGAATCCAACTTATGTTTTATGGAGATATTTCACTGTTTGGATAGAGATGAACATTTCGAATCACTGCCATGAACATGAAAAAAGAGTTCAGTTTGAAGAAATAAGCAGAAAAAAGGAAAACAAAACAATTATGTTGTGGGCTGCCGTTAGAATCATTTCAAATCATTACAGTTTGAATGACTGATCTGTGTCGGCCGTTGTTAGAGTGGACATTTTTTTTTTGGTGGTAAAACCAAAAAAAAGAGTGTACTTTGGCTAATAAGTGGTTAACTGGTTAAGGCATGTGCCATGGTAAGTGCTTGGAACTCTCCCACGAGTAGGGATGGCAATTCCGGCCGCCCCGACCCAATCCGTCTCGTTCCCCGCCCCAAATGGGTAGGGGATTATTTGGGGATCGGATATGGTATGGGAATAATTTTTAAAAAAAAGTGGGGAACAGGTAGGGGATGGGATATGAGGTAGTACCCGCCCCGATCTCCACCCCGCCCCGCCCCACTAGCCTACTATATATAATGCATAATTTTATATATATACACACACACACACACACACACAAGTTAGGGTTCCTGATCCCCGCCCCAGCCCCACTAGCCTACTATATATATAGATAAGTTAGGGTTTTCCCATTTTCCAGTCGCCACTCTAGAGACTTACGTCTCCAATCCCCAGCCCCACTAGCCTACTCGTCTTGTTTGTTTGAAACTGTTTTTATTTCAATTTGGTTTGTAATGCACTATGGCAGCAACTATATGACTGTTTTAATTTAAATTTGATTTATAATAGCACTACGACAGCAGATGTGACTATTTTCATTTTGATTTAGTTTGTAATGGTACTATGGCAGCAACTGTGGCTATTTTCCTTGACATTTGGTTTGTAATGGCAGCGTAGATTGTTTTTTTTTTTTTTGAATTTTAGTTTCTTGGTTCGTATTTTATGACAGGTGACTTTTTTTTTTTAAAGTTTTGGGATCTTTGGATCCCCGATTCCCCGTTTGGGGCAGGGATGGAGGGTAAAAATAAATCTCCAGTGGGGATTGGGGCGGGGATGGAGAGGGATTTGAGTTCGGAGATCGGGGATGGGGATAGTGGTATCCACCCCCAACCCTCCCCATTGCCATCCCTACCCACGAGACTTAAAAATCTCTCTAGCACTAATTTATTTGTTTTCCTGTTTTCAAAGCTCTTCTCATGTCTCTCTTTCATTCTAAATTTTTGAATAAATTCCCATAAGGTTAGTAATTTTTTTCATTAACTAGTGAGGAACGAGACCCATTTGGAGATTACTTCTTTGCAATAGTTTAGTATTTTTAAAGCATTTTCTTTGCGGATTCTGGATGGTGTGAATTCACAAATATGTCTATCTACACATTTATATGAATAAGTAATGATGACACTCTGTGTCCGAAGAAATCCAACTTTTTAAGAGAACATGTCTCCTTATAAAATTTGTTGAGATTGCCAACGCTAACCCTTGTTCCCTACTTTCAAAACTACTTCTAATGATTTATGAGGGTAAGTTTATGTACGTCTACACCTCTCTCTCTTTTTTGAATTTTTAAAGATGAAGAGCATTTTGGGACATATTAAAATACAATAATGGACAAGCAATTTGTGAGGGAGGGAGCATATAAGAAGGGAGAAGTTTTTGGTGCCGGGCGAGTACCATGCGCTTGGTATTCCGTCAGCGATTCCCATCCGAATTTTAGAGAAAGAAAATGAGGAAAGAAAGAATAAATCTAGGCCGCGTGTCCAAAACACATTTGGTCGGCTAAGATTGTCAACGGATTCCGCCACGTGGTATCTACTGAACCCCAAAAACTTCTCATAAATAAGGGGACTAGATACATTCAAACGACAGGTGGCCGGTTTAGCCACGTGAGTGGCGTATGAGCCTCCTTAAAATGAATTTATTTCTCGGCCCGTGGGAGAATTGACTTTGCAACGGCTACTTTCTGTCCTCTTAAAACAGATGCTCCAGCCCAGACTTGCAAACCGCTGAGAAGAAAAAACAGAGTCGGAAAATCGCAACACAGCACCAAACAAGCTACACGAGAGAGAGAGAGAGAGAGAGTGTGTGTGTACTGGGTTGAGAATGGAAATCCCAATGGAAATGAAAATGCCAGCGGAAATGGGAATAAGGGAAAACATGATGGTGGTGGTGGTGGTGGAGTACCTGGGCGACTCGATGTCGAAAGATCTCCTCGGCAAGTTCCCCGACTACTCCGCCTTCGACTTCGACTACTCCCAGAGCTCCCTGTGGTCGCCTCTGAGAAAGCTAGCCTACCACCGGGACGACGATGAGGAACACGAAAAAGAGGAGGAACACGAGGGGTTGGTGCTTGTCGACGCTTTGAAGAAGGCCACCGTCGATTTGAAGAAGAAGATCGCCACCGGTACTCACGTCTTTCACGATAAAATTCGGATGCTGAAGCAGAGGAGGAGGAAGAAGAAGCAGAAGGCCGCCTTTGATTTCTCTCCCGCCCCTGTTTCCTCCCCAACCCCAAGAAAGGTACCCTCTTTCTTTCTTCTGCCCATCTAAATCATCTCGGTATTTTTTCCCCTTCAATTTTATCGAATTTCATTCACAAAATCTAAATATTGCTACCGATAACCAATCAACTTGATCTTTTGCATGAATAGTGTGTGTGTCAAGACCTGTAAAATAAACAGTTTTGATTGTCGAAATATGTGGTGAAGCTCATTCTATTGGGTGGTGTGTTTATAAGTAGTGTTACTAGTGTATTTGAGAGATGTGTAAGTAGAATTACACTTTGTGACTAGGGTATTTTCCTAGTGAATATTTTTTTCCCGTGATTGTCTCTTTGCATTAGGAAGATACTTGTGACACAGATATTTAGACACAAATGTGTTCGATGGCAAAGACCTTATGTGATTGAATGACACTGAACATGTTTGTGTCCTATTGTGTCCTATGTGGAACAAGTGTACAGTTTCAACGGGATTGCTAACCTCTGCTTAGTAGGCTGTAGATGGTGGATAATAAGTGCTAAACCTAGTAAATAATGTTCGGATTTGAATACATATCTCACCGATATTAATACATTTTCAAGAATATCAATACACTCTCTTCAAATATCAATGCACTTTTTATATGTTATCTACCGTCCTCAGAACTGTGGTTGGCATTTTGCTAGTTTCTATAATTCTATAGGAGTTTTAACATTCTAGATATGACTTCCATTCATTGATTCCAATTTTTTTTAGGAAATTGATATCCACTCTCCATTTTTCCACCTATACTCCCTCTCTTTTTTTTTTTTTTGTCTCTATTAAGATGAAATTATTAAAATACATAGTGGAGAAATTACTAAAAAAGGAGTGTAGGTGGAGAAATGTGGAGTGTGGATACCAATTTCCTTTTCTTTAATAACGCACGACCATCAAAGTAGATTTGAACTCTAGGTTCAGGTGAACTTGAAATATTAAACATTGAATCTCTTGATTGTTTTTTGAAGTTTAGTCCTACACCATATGTTTTTTTAAATACCCAGATGCCCGGGCCAGCTTGCACACACCTCGACTAATTCCAGAAACCCTGAAGTTATTAGCTTTTTCCATATCCATTTGGCCAAACCCCCCTCGGAGTTGTCCTAAACCATTTGTTTGTGGGGTTAAAATTCTAATCGATTTTCAATTAGATGTTGGATTCGTAGTTTTTCTAATAAGATGTGTTTGTCTATTGGTTCTCTTTCTTGTGGATACGAATCCAGCAATTGATTTTGTTGTACAAACTAATCTGGATGCAGGGATGGAATAAGCTTTTGAAAGTCGCCTCTAAGCGTTTCAAGAAGGCTGCCAAGAAAAAGGACCCCACCTATCATAACAGGCTTAGCTACCCAATTGTATGATTTTACGAAAAGGATATACACACAGATTTCAGATCTGTGCAAGCAAGCACAGACCTCTTTCAGGCTAGTTTTGGATCTCAAAAAAAATGATCGGAGTTGTTCATTTTGTTTAAAATGCTTTGTTTATGGTCTCTACCAAAAATCAACTGAATAGAATATCAGTAAGAGTGTATACGAAACATCCAATTTTGTCCTAGAATTTAGGCTTGAATTCTGGAACAAAGTTGTATGTTTCTTAGACACACTTACCAATATCCTAGTCAGTTGATTTTGGTAGGAATCATAAACAAAATATTTTAAACAAAATGAGCAACTCTGATCATTTTTTAGAACCCGAAACGGATCTAAAAGAAGTCTGTGCATGCTGGCACAGATTACACAATCTGTGTAGATAGCAATTCAAATTTCTAGTCTGTGTCCTTCCCAGCTTAGGGTTCCCCTTATTCCATCTTTATTACTTGCATTTGTATCCCTTTGACCAATAACTGTTATATCGATGTTATTTTTTCCTGGTCCGTAGTAAAGTGTATGGTATTCTGTCACCTTCGTTGGAGAGTGTTGTCCTGTCACACTACATTAGTATCTGTAGGGGACCTAACTGCATCTACGTCGGGGTTGAAGCTAAATTGTTACTCTCAATATTCATTTTGTCTCACAAGGTCTCACTCGCATTAGTTTTTTTTTTAGGGACGGTAAAAGGGTAATTTTACTTACCAAACTCACCTAGGCAATTGCTGACTAAGGAGAGGTAGAGTGAACCCTTTAAACACACACATACAAATCCAAACTCCCGATGTGGGAGCCAGCCCATCTCACTCGCATTAGTGATAATACAAATTTACATAAATCAGAGTAGAAGGCTATCAGCTGGTGATGGTCTGGTGGTACCGTGGTCGGAAATTTGCAATCATGTAATTTGATGATTAGAATAATACGGGTTCGAGTCAAGCGCAATTCTGACTCAAATGTCTCATAAACACCTAAATCAGGTGCCATTTTAAAAAGTTTCCTTTTTAATAAATCTGGATCATTGATTCTCGAAATGAGCGGTCAAGATGCGACTACTTTCTAAATTCCGTTTTTGGAACGAGGCCGGGAACTTTAGAAAGACTTTAAGTCCATTTAGTCATATCAGCTAATGGACTTGGTTGGGCCATTAGTCATATCAGCTGATGGGCTTGGTTGGGCTGAAATCAGGTTTTGGTTCTTACATCAATTCTAAAGGGCCCAAATGTAAATTTGTCGGGCTTTAGTTCAGAGTAGTAGTCCATATATATAAACTGTGAAATTATACAATAGTTCAGGAGTACCGCCACATACAGAACTGGCCCAAGAGTTTTTAGTGCCCAAGACCTAATAAAAAAGTGTGCTCTTGTAATACTTAACAATTTTTACAGCAACAATCACAATACGAGAAAACCAAACCAATATAAAGTTCTACTAATCATTACCTACAAACATAAAATACAAAGTCTCCAAATAAGCAAATACATATTATCTTAAGAATGCATGAATATCACTTGAATATTACTCGTATTGCATTTCTAAAAGCAAAAATATTAATTAAATTTGTATAATCCACATATTTCGCAATGTCATTTTCAATTGATAATACCGATAACCCATTTAGTCTTTCTTGTGACATGGTTGATCGAAGGTAATTTTTGATCAATTTCACCTTTGAAAAGCTTCTTTCTCCCATAACACTAACTGGTACAAATTATGGGATGATGGGTTGAGCACTTGGGCTTATGGGATAGTAGGTTGGGCTAACTAATTATCTCAAATTGAGCATTTTTTTTTTCATTCTATTGGGCTTAAAAACAATCATACTCAAACTCAAATAATAAACATATTGGAGTGCTCCTAAAATTAGAAATTTTTTGGATACCCTTAGGCCAGCATTGGCCACATAGTATTTTGAACCACTTTACAACCATTCATTCTTATGAAGTCCATACACTTAATGGTAAACTCCACGAGAATATGTGGTTGTAAAGTGGTCCTCCGGACCACGTGGCAGTACTCCCGAACTATTGAATTACTCATGATATAAACTCCACAACGCTTGCAAAACGTAATGTTAGGTGAGGCTCACATAACTTTCGCATGCATAAAGTAGCTAACTGTTAGGTGGTTGATACATCGTCTGGTTTGCATGAATAAATTAAGTAGTAGAACAAAAGGGGAAAAAAGAGCTGATCGAGCAGGATTAGGCTGACGATGGGGTATTTCATGTGCCGGGTATGCATCCCCTCCTCTCACAATGTAAGCGTTATCTATGCTCGACTAACTTTATGTTTGCCCCTCTTGAATCCAGGGGCACATTCATTAATGGGCAAGAGAAGTCAAGTGACCCCACTAAATGGGGAAACCCACCGGAGGAATACTTAAATTGTAGGACATTTTTTATAATTTTGCCCCATAAGCTTTAGAATTTGTAATTGTTGTCCAAAGATAATAGAATTGCCCCCTAAGTTCTATACCTTTTGGTTATTGTCCCATAAGTAAAATAATTGTCCACATTTTTTGGGTATTCCTCTCTCTCAACAAGAAAGATTGACTTTAGGGCAAAAGGATTGACTGTGACTTCTTTTAAGAGAAGTTATTCCATCCTCTTGAAGTAGGTTGGGCACGAATCTAAATCACACATTTAGATGGATTTTACACACTTGGGAGTGGACCTCATACGTTTGTGTGATTCAAGTTTGTACTCAACCGTGTTCCAGGGGCATTAATTAATTTCTCTTTTTCTTGTAGTATGTGTTTTTGGAAGAACATGATTTTCATACTCTTTTTCTTTTTTCTTTTTTATCAAGGCACCTCATTTTTTTGTCTTTTAATGTAAACTTTATGTGCAGTTTTCATTAAAAGACAATAAAACGAGTGGACAGATAAATAAATAAAAAATGAGTGTGAAAATCATTACTATTTTGGAATTTTAATTTTATGGTATAAACAGATATCCTTTTTTTTTTTGAGAAATTTTATAGATAGATAATTCACTTAACCACTTCTTATATGGCATTTCAGTGCATGTAATTTTTTTAAGTATATTGTAAATGAACTATATAAGATCAATAGATGTCTTCTTAAATCCCTTTTGTACATTGGTTTGAGGTTTAGGGTAGGTAACTGACTCCATTGCAAGCAAATTCTGAATCTGTCACTGCTTGAACCCTATTCCTCAATAACTTCATTACTCTATTTACTTTGTTGTTTATAAAACGAGAAGAAACAAATGCTTTGTTTAGAACACTTTTTGTAATTTTTTTTAAAAAAGTAATAGAAATAATAAGTGGAGAAAGATATAAAGAGAAATAATTTGAAGTAAGAAAAATTTATGAAGAATCTTTTGAAAAATGCTACAGCAAAAGTCAAAAGGAAAGAGCAGTAGGAGTGGAACTGCTATTCATGCTGAGAAAAGTGGGTGCCGGTCACGTCTGTCTTCACACATTTACAATTCATGGGAGCCATTCTCATGAAGGATGGAATTAGGGGTATTTAGTGGCGGCGACCGTCACGATAAGAATTTTAAAAAATACAATTACAAAAAAAGTTATGCCCAACTTATATATAGTCTCGCCTTCATTAAATTTTTTTAATATATATTTTGCCACTGCTAAAGTAAAATTCTGATTCCGTCCTTAATTCTCGTCGATCTAGTGGACTTTCTTATTGAGCCGCTTGACGATGTGATTTGTCTCCTAACCTTATCCGGCATCGTGTCGTGTCTTAGATAATCATTTCTGTAGGAGGCTTCCTCTCCGTCATTTCTGTAGGAGGTTTCCCTCTACGTCGTAGGGAATGATAATACAACGACAGCAAGCGAATGCAAGAAACACACACCCCAAAACAAAGTCACACCACATACTACTACCCGATAAATATTAGTAGTTCTCACTCGCTGTCTATCTTACTGTTGCATTTGGAAGGATATATAGCCCCAAAACAAATTACTCACCTCCTTCCCCAAAACACTCCCACACCACCACCACCACCACCACCACCACCAAACCCTAGCCGCTGCCGCCTCACCATCACCACCGCAAACGGTGGTGCAACCAGCTGTCACCGGAGGTGGAGCACCGGCCGTTCACGACGGAGGAGGACGAGTTGATCGTGAAGGCCCACGTCACTACAAGAAAAATCGGTATGTACTAGTACTTTTTCTACCAACGGCTCAAAAAAGCGCTACAATAAGAGGTCTATATCAACACTTTTTGCCAGATAAGGCGACCATTTTGCAGCGGTCCAAAAAAAGCGCTGGAATTGACCGGATATTTACCAATGGCCCAAGAAAAGCACTGGAATAGACCCCCCATTTACTGGCGTCCAAGAAAAGTGCTAGAATAGATTCTCATTTACCGGCGCCCAAAAAAAGTGCTGGAATAGACAAAAAAAACAATTAATCGAGCAATATCTAATAATATTATATTATATATTTTTTAACAATCTTCAATATGATTATTTAGCAGATCTCAATAAAACAAACTATTTTAATAGTCGAGGATAGATATTGCTCGATCAGTTGTTTCTTTGGGTCTATTCCAGGGCTCCTGGGCTCTGGAAAATGGGGGGGTCTATTCCAGCACTTTTCTTGGACGCTGGTAAATGGGGGTCTATTCCAACGCCTTTCTTAGGCCGTTGGTAAATGTTCGGTCAATTCCAACGCTTTTTTTGGGCCACTAGAAGTAGTTAGCCTATTTCAGCGCTTTTGCTTGGACCGTTGGGAAAGCACCATTCTAGCGGCAGCTAAAAAAAGTGTTCTTGCATAGACCTCCTATTCTAATGCTTTTCGAGCCGTTGGTAGAAAAACGTTGGTACATATTGATTTTCTGAAGTGGTGGGCCTTCACGATCAACTCGCCCTCCTTTGTCGTGAACAGCCGATCCTCCACCTCTGGTGACAGCTGGTTGCATCACCACAGACTATGGTGATGGTGGGGCTATGGTGGCGATGGCAGCTAGAGTTTGGTGGCGGTGGTGGTGGTGGTGTGGGGAAGAATGTGAGTAATTTTAGGGTGTGGTTATGTTTGGGGGGAGAGGAGTTGTGTTTGTGAAGTTTCAATCTTAGCCATTGAAACCGGCTAAGATGGAGTGAGTGTTACAATTTATGTTAAAAATTGTGTAGGTAGAACCGACCCATATATATGTAGGCCCAAATGTAATTTGTTGGCCTTGCTTATTTCTTTTTCTTTTGAAATGGAACCATAAATCCCCCGTTAGCAATTTTCTTGGGGGACTTAAAGAATAGTCCTTCGCAGCCACCTAATGTAGATTTCCGTCCTTCAGTTTTTTCACCATTATGTTTTCATCCTCTTGCTTTATTTTTGCCAATAATGCCCTCATATATAAGACAGTACATACATACATACATACATACATATATATATATATATATATATATATATAAATATATACATCTACATCTATGTGTATATAACAACGAAAAATGGGATGAAAACGTAACTTCTCCCATCCCCGCGATCAAACCGCGATTACTCCCCCAACGATTTCGCATTCCCATCCTGAGATACCTTGTTACGATGACAATGATGGATGGAGAATTACGAAAATCGATGGAAGGAACGAAAATGCCAAAGTTCAAATGTTTGTGGGAGGACTAAACTCCATCCCGGGGACCTTATATATCCGTTCGGAATTTCAAACGGATCAAGTAGATGGTAATAGAAATCAGTAGGATTTGGTAATCTTCACATTCGAAATTTCAAACTTTGAAATTGTCCTGTTATTTCTTCAGTTAATTGCAGGCCTATGATGGTTGCATCCTAATCCCTTTAATTTAGGAATCAAAGTGATTTGAAACGGAAATTAAAGGGATCTAAATCCTCCTACTATTACTCACGAAATTGCAGGACTGCCTGACTATTCTTACGTTATACAGAGTATATCTCTCTATTCATATATATGCATATATCTCTCTATACGTTGTATATCTTACTAGAGGGGTAATAATTAAGGATATTTCACACATCGAAAGGATGAATACATAATGGTTCAAAATGGCCTGGATAAATACTTACATGAGGTGGGGAAAGAAGATGAATATTTAAAAACTCCTAATATATAACAAAGCAACCCAAGCAAGCATTAAGCCCAAAACAACATAAGCCGTTAAAATTGACTATTTGAAGTGCCCAACCAAGCATTAAGCCCACTTGGCTAAGAGAGACATACATCCAACTCCGAATAGTAGTGAAGCATATGCAACCATTTGAAGCTTCATGTTGGCTAGCATTCTCGGGTTCTCGAAATCCGCAGCAAGAAGATCGACGAGGGACATGTATATCAAGATCCCCGACGCAGCTGCATTCAGCATACCTTCTACTATCAAAGCCACCGGGCTGTTCTCCTTGTAAACGTTAGTTATTGCAATGCCGATCGCAATCCCAACCGGCGTTGTGAGGGAGAAAAACAATGCCATGATTGTTATAGCACGGCACTTGAGTTTTGCCTAGAATGAAACCAACAATATACATTTTTAGGGATATTTGATTTGATAGCTGAACATGTTTTTTATTTTGGATATGCGGAATCCCTAAACTATTCTATCCTATAGGGAAAAGACTATTCTAGTCCTATTACTGGGCTATAGGAGGTAATAATTTGGGACTCGGAAACCCTGTAATGCAGGGTGCACTACACGTTCATGTATTGCATATTGCAGTCGTTGGTGAATGTTTTCAACGGTCCGGATTCAAATGAAACTTTTTCGGGGAATAGTTTCATTTGAATCTGGATCGTTGAAAACACTCACGGATGGCTGAGATTTGCGATTTATTAAGTCAAAGTTTGCAAATAAAAAATTAAAAAAAGGAGGTTTAATTAGGAGGAGTAAAATCATTACCTGAGTAATGCATCCACCAAGACCCATGCCCTCAAAGAACTGATGGAATGATAGGGCTGCAACCAGAGGCTTTATTGTTTTTGGACTCTCTGAAACACCCAAAGCTAATCCAATAATTACGGAGTGGACCACAATTCCCAGTTCCAAAACCTACAAAAAAGAAAGAAAAAAGAAAAAAGAAAGAAAAGATATTAGATATTAAAATTTGCAACGCCAATCAATAACAAGTTGCTTGGAATTCGATCAATTACCTGAGCAATAACACGATACCTAATAAGCTCTTTGGAAACTGGGCCACCGTATACAGAGGAAAGCATTGCAGATCCATGAGTATGTCCATGAGTGGCGTGGGTGTGAACGGGGACGTCATGAGTGGCGTGGGTTTGAACGGGGACGACATGAGTGGCGTGTTCTCCGTTCTCCTCCCCGTCGACATTCACAGGACCAGCGCCGGACTTGGCCAGTTGCGATTGAGTATAGTAAGAAGTGGCAAGTTTATCAAGCATCAAAGTTAAGATTGCCACCACCATGAAAACGAAACCACCCCAAGGGAATTCCCAGACTTTGCCTTTAAGACATGGCGAAGTCAATTTGTCGAATGCATCGGGAAGGACGTGAACGCAGCCCGTGGCGAGAATGACACCCGCTGCAAAAGTCTTCACTACGAAGAACGCGTTTTTCTCCGGGCTCAGAGCCGGTACGCTCTTCCCAACAATAGGAAGATACACCCCAACTGCACCCGCCACTAGAATCGAAAAAAACGCTCCAAGCTTATATTTTAGGGCTTCGCTCTTGTTGTTATCTTCTTCCTCCAAGTCGCACGTGCACTCTCCTACCACCGCTACCGGAAGGACCGCCGCCACGAGCATACACACAAAGAGGACGGTCGAGGTCGGAACCCTAGAACTAGTAACAAGCCCACTCGTCATGATTAAATATATATGTGAGTCACAAAAATAAAGAAGAAGGGGGAGTCTGGAGTTGAATAGGGTTACAAATATGGACGCAAATCATTTATAGAGCAAGGGAGAGACTGATTAAGGGAGAGACTGATCAATTCTAAACTGTAAAGAGATATTTGTTTAGTTCTTTAGTCAAGTTTGATTAGGTCAATAGTACGGATAAAGTTTTGAAATAGTGTCGACATATACTATTTCAGAAGTCTACGGATAAAGTTGAAATAGTGTTCACACATATATTTCACAAGTCTTCGAGGAAGATTCCACTACTTTAATGGAGAATGTAATTTAGGTTGTTTGAGAATGTAAAGTCTCTCCACTAGTTCATGGGGTGTTTTATTTTTATTTTTTTTTGCCACGGCGATATACATCAGCGGGGGTTAGCGGGGGTGTTAGAATTAGCATTGGGAGACCAGAAGCTATCCATAGTTCTGGTCTCCTAAAAAGCATGCCCTCTGTGGGGCTCGAACCCAAGACCTTCCACAAAGGGGAGGCAATAACTGACCAACTGCATTAAGCAGTGGTTGTCGGTTCATGGGGTGTTTGGTAAGGTCATTTTTGCATTTTTATATTTTCATTTTTTCACATTGATTGTTTGGTTCTTCATTTTCAAACCTCATTCTCCCAAAACTTATCCACTCATGTTCACAAAAGAAGTGAGAATGGAAAGGAAGATTGAGAGGTCCTTTTCCCATTTTCCATTGAATTACCAGAATACTCAAACCATTCTAGCCAATTACCAGTTTTGCCCTCCCTTTATTTCCCAGATCTACACCACCTCTTACGAAATTCTGCTTTTGGTTCTAGCTAACCATGATTCTTCGATACTTGACAGAACTGCTTTCAGGTGTGGAACATTTTGCTTGTGGAGCTTGAAAAAGGCCTTAGTTTCGTGTTTGTGCTGAGAATAAACCAAAACAGTTCTTATATGTCCGCATTTAAAAACAAAATTAAAAAAAATAGCTAAGCAAAAAACATTTGAAAAAGGCCATCAGTTTCGTGTTTTCAGTTTACTGGCCTTTGACTGTAAAAACAATAATAAAGGCCAAGGGCAATTTGGTAAAAAATTAATTCATGATTCATTTTCATCAATCATTTACCAAACATTACTATTGTTCTAAAATACATTTTGCACATATCTCCTAAACACTCCTATCATACTTAAAATACATTCTTACTATAATTCAAAAACCAAAAAGTCAAAAAGTTGAAAATGAAAATTCAAAAAGTAGGATCCCAAACACCCTAAATTCGCCTCGTCTTTTATTTGCTCATGGTATGTCATGTAGCTTATATTTGACTTGGATTTCATACTTGATCAGTGCCGGCCCCGATGTTTGGGTTGCTCAAGTCTGACCCCAAGTTTGATTGTCTACTTACTATTAAATCATAGAATATAGAAGGACATATAAGTAAAAATAAATAAAATTAAGGTTACAATGGGTTTATATTTTTTTTATTTGCCCCATGGTGGGAGATTACCCAAGCCTGAAGTCTTGGGGGGCTTATCCCGAGGCCGGCTCTGTATTCAATGTACCCATTGTTGAGTTATCAATAAATTTTGTTGCTGATTAAAAAAAAAAACGAAGAAGAAGAAGGAAATCTAACTATATATAATTTTTTGTGCCAGTTTAATGGTTGTTATAATAAGCAAAGTTTGCTTTGATATAGATATTCTCTCTATAATTAATCTTATTTTTTGTGTTTCTTGAGAGAAGAGAAGTTCTGCGAATTTGTGCGTCATAATTTTTTTTAATCATTTTTAGTTTATCCCCAATAACTGATTATCTATTTGAGACACTTAAAATGTTGGTACTCCTCACAGCGGGACGTATGTTTTCTTCCCGACCACTTTTTCAAGTTGTGTTTTCATTCTCAAATTTAAAATAACCCAATTTTACCCTTATTGTACTATATTAGTACTTGTTTTCTTTAGGATACTACTATATAGGCAATGATTTTTTATTGAGAATAAAAAGTAATCTCAAATTAAGGTCCTCTAGCATACTTTGGAATATTTCTATTAGTACTTGTTTTCTTTAGGATATACTACTACTACATTTGTTGGTTTGCCAAATTGATTTAATGCTTGGATCGAGACTCTTGTGGCTTACCAAAAATTTGGTTACCAACTCAATTTTTTTTTCTTTGCGAATTGAATGGTCTATTAGGAAGACTGTAGGTCCGGTCCAGTTTTTTTTTAAAAAAACTTTTAGAAAAAGAAGGTAATTTCAAGCTCAAAAATTATGTATTTACGCAAATAATTTTCCTACCAATATGAATCTTGTTTGATAGATGTCATTGAGATCTTTTAAACGGTGCAAAAAAAATTAAAAAATTATTTTTCATTTTCATTATCATTATATTTGAATTTGAAATTATTTTCTTTTTAAAAAAAAAAGTTTAAAAAGATAGCGGAACGGCACCTGTATTTCCCCCTATGTCGTTTCTGATGGCTATAGGACTGGTCACTGGAGCCTTAGAAACGGACTTGGACTAATTAAATCAAGTCGCCCAAAATTGATATATACACACACACGCTTTGTCCCAAAATTGATGACAATGTCGGCATTAGGGTCTTCGCAATTTATGATGGTTTTAACAAAATTCTTGAAAACTGTCTAATAGTTCTAACTTAACTCTATCAAATAGGATTTGTATTGCATATGAAAAGCATTATTAATTTAAACATCATAAAATAATTTTCTAACAGTTTTGAAATAGTGAAATTGTCATTCTTTTTGGACGCGGGGAGTAGGATATCATTAACCATGTTCTTAGAAATAATTAGTTTCATGAGAAATTCGGTGTCTTGATATATGTGATTAAGATTAGACCTAGCTCCTAACTCTGGAGCTGCAGCTCTAGCTCGCATTGAAATGCAAGCACCTTTTTTTTCCTAACGAAGGAATCAGCCCACAGGAGGGACACTAATTGAACCCGCGCTCATAGAGAGTAAACCTCCGGGTGTTCTCTTTCACAGTAATAGTCCAAAGACTTGACCTTCATTTTCCTGGAAAATGCCATGCTACTACGATGCAATTTTCCAACATTTATTACTTGGAGAAGACCTTTATTACGGTGTACGTGCAATGCTCAATTTTGGGTCCATTGTGCTTGCGACAAAAGATATATAGTATTCTTAAGTGTCTAACCCGAAGCATACGTAGGGCTTTTTAGTCACTTGTAAAATAACTTGATAAGATCGAGATCGATCCACATGGAGCAATTTATCAAAGTGAAAAACTTAATCGATCTAAGTGGTGGCTTGTAGCTGTGGGTAGCCATCCCTTGACTTTGAGTGATTTTTTTGTTGAATTTGGGACTAGGATTTTCTATTTAAAGCTAAAATTACGGATCGTTAAACGGAAGGCTTAGGGTTTACAATGCTTACAGCCTAAATAATCCAATAATCTCACGATTTCACGCAATCAAGTCCATAGGTAATTTGTGTGCTTGACCGAAAAATTATGCTAAGTATTGTGCATGCCAGAATCGACTATCGATGCATAATCAAAGGCTTAACTGTAACGCCCCGATTTCTCAAGGGATTTCGGAAGCATTAACCCTAAAATACATTGAATTTTACAAACTATTAGGCCCTTATTTATCCTTATACAAAAATTACAATTTCAAAATAATACAAAAATCTATGTACATTTATTTAACAAAAGCAACTCCAGAGCGACTCTAGTTTTGACACGAAATTCCAAGCAATGTTGGCCCAGACTCCGTTTCAGGGGTCCCACCTGTATCAACTGCTCCACTGTGGAATCCTGCACACTCTGGCAAATTGAACGCCGAAGCAAACGATTTGCCAGGATACAAACGTATCCTGAGTGATAATTCACTAAGTAGAAATCCTAAAACCCAATACCACAATATGCAAATCAACAATATAATAATTCATAATACACCGAAGGTACAAAATAATAACACATCGTCTTTTTCTTTACTATCCATCATCTTACATGTAATCTAAGGATTCTCTCCGCAAGATCCTTTCCTCCCACATCCGCTAACTACAATCGTCCCATAGGTCCACCCTTCCTCTTGCTTATCCTGCACCAGGGTCCTAGGTGAGCGCATCTAAGTTATGTACCGAGTATGTTCTCACTTAAGACCATAACAGGAGGATCGAGTCATCCCACGACGTATCGTACATTAGGGTCGGACATCCACTACCCCACGCTAACTATAACCGTCTCATGGGACCCATTCTCTTCCTCAAAGAGAAACTTCCCATGACGTATCATACATTAGCGTCTCACTAACTATAACCGTCTCATGGGACTCATTCTCTTCCTCGAAGAGAAACTTCCCATGACGTATCATACGTTAGCGTCTCACTAACTATAACCGCCTCATGGGACCCATTCTCTTCCTTACAGAGAAACTTCCCATGACGTATCATACGTTAGTGTCACAACACCGGGCCTCTTAGGTAACCCATTTCAACACAGGGTCCCATAGGTTACCATTGCCATCGCCATGGCTCAATTCACAATCCACACGGTACTCGCACTTTCAACACTTTATCATTTTCTATTTACTTATCATCGTCTACATGATTCACTACTCGTAACCACCCCGGGAACCTATTTGTCCAATCTACAGCCACAACAAAATATCGCACGATTCAACATTTCAACTAAAAGTACTAACAACACATAACCATGCGATAAAATTAATCATGTCATAGAATTAATCATGCGAGTAACAAAATAATATTCAGTCAAACAATTAATTACTACACTTAAAATTAAGTCTGTTTCTCTCATTTAGAAATTTTATAAAACATTTCTACTATTTATACATTTTTCTTTAACTCTCATATTATTCATAGATTTTACAAACAAATTTTTATTGGAAAATACTTATTGCTAAATTTAGTATTTACTAACTATATTAAATATTAATATGAGATTTTTATAACAACAAAATTTTGAGAGGCTATTCTAGTTAATATTTATTAGAGTTAAAGATTAACTAATATATAATCTAAAATATTTCTTGTTTACAATCTAAATAAATTTTTACTAGTAAAATATTCTTGTGAATATTTCATAAACATTTATTTACCCCAATAATTTATTAAACACGTAAACGTCCACTCAAATACAAATTAACAATGCATCATTAATAATAATTTTACAATCAAACACTTGTTAAACGATCATAAATTTTCACAGGGTATAACACTAATCATTCCAGCACACCCGGACTGAATTTAATATAAACAGGACTAAAAATAAATTAATAATTTAACAGCAGATTATCATCTTCAATAAACTTTAAATCTAAGTCCTAACTCCATTAAAATGCAGATTAAGGTTTCGGGTTTCCGGAAAACTACCTCAAACGCGATTCTAAGTCCGAATAAGTGTTATACGGTGTTCGTAGATCGCCGTGATGGTTCTGAAATCTCGAGGCAGAGTCCGGCGGCACTCCGACAGGGCCGCAGCAGCGGTGTGCCCACGAAACTCACAGTGTGCACACACCTATGGTCACAACTCTCTCTCTCTAGACTCAACAATAGAATTGGGAGTAAAATAATATACTGGTGTTCAATTTTCGAATTTATGTGGGTATGTATAATAAGAGAGAATAAGGTAGTGAGAAGGTGAGAGGATAAGCGTAGAAGTGGTGGAATGAGGAAGGAGAGCGAAGGAGAGTGATACTGATAATGATAAAAGGATATGGGACAAGTGCCACATTTGGGGAGTTTTCAATTCTAATGTATGTGGACGCATGTATGTACAGGATGAGAATGTATATGGACGCGTGTATGTATAGGATGATAGAGAAGTGGAGAGTTAGTTTGAATAGAGTTCTACTTAGGATTTAGATAGGAAAGATGAGAGATGAATATGAATCACTGATTCCCTGTATATCTAAAGTTTAAATACATATCTTATCTAATAGTGCAAATAATATCAATTGTATACATAATAATATATTTTAATTATTCAATCTAATTAATTATTGAATTAGAAATTTAACAATATAAATTTGTATTAAAAAAAATTGGATCAAAAATCCGGGTCGTTACATTAACACTTTTGAGCTTCGAATAGATTTAAAGAGAAATTTGATCACACATTTACATACGATTAATTTTAATAGTGAGAAATATTATCGGATTACTTAAGCCGTAGAGTGATATTCACCCAGGGCCAAGCCTATAATAACTACCCTCCATTGACAAAGGACTTGCCAAGGAAAGGTTAAAAACTTCTGAAACATGATAAATTTCTAGATGATTAAGAAAGATCGGTACTAGTGTGTACCAAAATGATACTTATGGCTGAGTTGGCCAAAGGCGCTCGTCCTTCAATTTTAATAGACTTCATGACTAGGACTAATCTTAGATTTGAGTTCGATGTGAGAAACATCCGAGTAGTTTGCGATGATTCACAACCGAACCTCAGTCTTTACTTCTTCATTTTTTGAAAGGCAAAAAGGATTTCATTAATTTTTGAAAGGAGAATTACAAAGATTAAAAGGAAACACGTGAGAGCGGCATCACATGCCCAATCACGAACCCGAAGCAAAACAAGATGTCAACAAAAGAAAGACGCTGATAAGAATTCAGTGTTTACTTTTTTTTAAGATAAGAATTTAACGAGATATGTACAACCACAATCTTATTTCCAACCAAATACTACAAAAATAAATTACAAGGGGCCAAGCCCTGAAAGCTTCCAAAAGAACTAAGACAAACTGAGGAAAAGGAAAGCTCCCAAAAGAACTAAGACAAACTGAGGAAAAGGAAAGAGGAAAATGGGGAGGTTTGCTCTCCACATGTACTGATGTGGCCAGTACAAGACATTTTGCTGGGCCAAAGGTACCTTTATTTATTCTTCTTCCCGGCCAGCCAAAGTTGAATTTCCATTGTTCAACTTGAAAAGACAAATGCAAACTAATGCATGCACCCAAATACTGTAGTGGACATTTCCATTCCAAGTCTCGACTACGACTTTGAGGCCTGCTAGGGTATAGAACACTCGGTCCCATGAATGATGAAAGTGTTGCGGGAAAAAATGAAGTGAATCTAGATCATTCATTTTTTTTTCCGGACATTTTCACGGACCAAGTGTCCCAGATTCCAACACTTTGGAATGACTTTACACCCTGAACTCCATTTCCGTTCTTACAACAAGGGTCCCACATGACACATCGTAAAATGTTACGCATACTTAGTGCTCTGCGATGCTCTGGATCGACTTTTATTGGTGTTCGATCGGGGTCTAAATACAATCAAAATTTTATTCTTCAACTTGGATTTTCAGATGACGATGTCCGGCTTCATTCTTGGGCGCACGAGTAGTCGAGCTAAAGTTGGGTGTCAACATGTACACTTTATATTAATTACTTGAAATCAATATAAACATACCTCACATGCAATGTCATCTAAAACATTCAACAGTAAACATAATGATATGATAAATAGGAGATATTAAACACAAGAATATACAGGGGGTGTTGAGTAAGGTCATTTTTGCATTTTCACATTTCCATTTTTTCATTTTGGTTGTTTGGTTCTTCATTTTCAAACCTCATTCTCCCAAAACTCATTCACTCATTTTCACAAATGAAGCAAGAATGGAAAAGGAGGTTGGGAGGTCCTTTTCCCATTTTTGGCTTTTTCCATTTTCCGTTGAATTATCAAAATACCCAAACCATTCTAGCTAATTACCAGTTTTGCCCTCCCTTTATTTCCCAGATCTACACCACCTCTCACAGAATCTGCTTTTGGTTCTATCTAACCATGGTTCTTTGAAACTTTGACAGAACTGCTTTCAGGTGTGGAACATTTTGCTTGTGGAGCTTGAAAAATGCCTTAGTTTCATGTTTGTACTGAGAATAAACCAAAACAGTTCTTATATGT
The DNA here is from genome assembly GCF_030253575.1 of Rhododendron vialii. Taxonomy (NCBI): domain Eukaryota; kingdom Viridiplantae; phylum Streptophyta; class Magnoliopsida; order Ericales; family Ericaceae; genus Rhododendron; species Rhododendron vialii. The sequence goes on along the minus strand of NC_080568.1, from coordinate 2,233,404 downwards.
CCGCATTTGAAAAATAAATAAAAAAAAATAGCTAAGCAAAAAACATTTGAAAAAGGCCATCAGTTTCGTGTTTTCAATTTACAGGCCTTTGACTGTAAAAACAATAATAAAGGTCAGGGGCAATTTGGTAAAAAATTAATTTATAATTCATTTTCATCAATCATCTACCAAACGCTACTACTGTTCTAAAATACATTTTGCACATATCTCTCAAACACTCCTATATATCATACTTAAAACACATTCTTACCATAATCTAAAAAGCCAAAAAATCAAAAAATTGAAAATGAAAAACCAAAAAGTAGACTTTCAAACGCCTCACAATATTGTGTGCTTATCACATTGGTTGCAGTACTGCGCCTCAATGGAGACTATTTATAACTCGTCGTTCTGATCTCAATTTTTGTTAAAGAGTTCAACATATATTGCTAAGAAGAAATTTTTTCATTAACTAGAGTAAGAAATACAAGCAGCTGAAAATGAGAATAAAAACTAGCATATATCATTGTCAAAGAGATCAGATATCCAAACTAGGTGGGTTGGCTAACAAATCATGTGCTCCCCCATCTCCGAACAGAGTTGGTAAGGTACCAGTCATGCTAGGACAATCGCATGCCGTGTGGGGCCTATTTCAAGCTTCACAAAAATATAAAAAAATATCTATAAATTTTAAAATAATTATTTATGTGGTGTCTACCACTAAATGTATGAGCCCCACAGGAACGTGTGATTGTAAGGTGGTTCGGAGCATCACATGAAGGTACTCCCGGACTATTAAAATAATTATGTGTTTTCCATAATATCGTGGTGTACCAGTACTATGGGCTCCAGCCCGGATCCAATGTTCCGATTTTCAAGATGCCAACTTGCGGGGCCGGTCCTAAATTTTCAAAAATAATACTCCACTAAACGAGATCTTTTTTGTTAAACTGTTATAAAGGGTATCAAAATAGAAGGGCTTTGTCAAATTTGCAAATGTATGAGGAACTAAAGCTGCTCCATCTTGGGCTTTAGCTTAGGGATCGGCCTTGCCAATGTGAAAAGTATATACCGAGATTGCCTTGATTCATCAATACACACGTTTGAGTTGATAACCGTTAAGAGTACGTACGCAACCAAAACTGAAATTTCCACTACTAAGAAATGGCAACTTATTAATTATTTTTCACATATTTATTTTTGGGCTACATAAAAACAAACATAAGTGTGGGGTTTAGGACCATAATTTATTTATAATAAATCTAAAAACAACTCACATGTACACATATTTTTGTATGTGCTTTTTGTTTCCCATGACAAGAGATCAGTACAAAAGGATTGTGGAAGAGAATACTATTGACATGTCGATTGCTTGGTTAGGCATCAAGGCTTGTTTGGCTAAATAATTTTGAAAGATTTTTTTTTTCTTTATTCCATAATTCAAAAGAGATTGATTTTTTTATTATTTGTATTATTCAAAAAAAGTTTAGTTTTGAACATATTTTTTTTTAGATTCCTCTCGTCGATACAAACGAACAATAAAAAAAAAAAAACTAACGCAAAACTAACAAATGCAAAAAAAATTTAAAGAAAGAAGACAAACGATATATAATCTTCCAAAATTATTTAGCCGAAAACAGCCCAAGCAAGCATTAAGCCCAAAACAGCCTAAGCCGTTAAATTGACTATTTTAAGGGCCCAACCAAGCATTAAGCCCACTTAGCTATGAGAGACATACATCCAGCTCCGAAGAGTAGTGAAGCATACGCAACCATTTGAAGCTTCATGTTGGTTTGCATTCTCGGGTTCTCGAAATCCGCAGCAAGAAGATCGACGAGGGACATGTATATCAAGATCCCCGATGCAGCTGCATTCAGTATACCTTCTACTATCAAAGCTGTCGGGCTGTTCTCCTTGTAAACGTTAGTTATTCCAATGCCGATCGCAATCCCAACCGGAGTTGTGAGGGAGAAAAACAATGCCATGATTGTTATAGCACGACACTTGAGTTTTGCCTAGAATGAAACCAACAGTGTAATTTTTTGGGATATTTGATAGATGCAGAAACATATTTTTGGTTGTAGCTAGGTTTTAAATTTTGGTAGAAATTGCAAGACTTGGTTGCTACCAGGTCCAGAACTACGAAAACTGAGTTTTAATTTATTTGGTGAAAAAACTAAAAAGTGAAGTTTTAAATCAGTTAGAAACTTAGAATCCAATATCTTCATTTTTTTTCCTTTTACAAAAACACATGGAATTCAAAATCTGGTCGAGAGATGAATATCTTACAAACACCCCAACCTGTTTAAAAATAGGAAAATCCTATGTGTACCGACCATTTTTGGACCGAAACCGTACCGACGGCCGCGCGCGGCCGTCTCCGGCCACCGGACGGCCGATCCGAGCCGTCCAAAAATTTTAAAAAAAAAAACCGAGGGGCCCAGCGCGGGAATCAACGTCATCCAATGTGTGTAGGGTGTTTAGATCAAGTACCCTACACACATCGGATGACGTTGATTCCCGCGTTGGGCCCCTCGGTTTTTTTTTTTAAAATTTTTGGACGGCTCGGATCGGCCGTCCGGTGGCCGGAGACGGCCGCGCGCGGCCGTCGGTACGGTTTCGGTCCAAAATGGTCGGTGTATATAGCAGTACTCACAAAAAATATATATATTTTAATTTGAAGATATACTTTTTGAAATTTACTCAAATAACCATCTTTTATGTACTTATTACTTATATATTGTTGAAATGCAATCAACGAGCTAGCTAGGAACACCACCTTTTTTTTTTTTGGAAGCCACAAGATAATTTTATTAATCTTTTGAAGTGTTACAAAGATTAAAAGGATCATGGCGAAAGGGTATCACAACAAAGGCATGCATCCCATCTATGTGGCACTCAAGTCTTGACAATCATATGCTAAACACAGCCCAAAAGGTGAAAGACAGTTAACAAGATATTAATCGAACACCACCTATTGTGGTTGGTTCTTTACTCTCCCTCTTAAATACTGACGTAGGCCGTTCCAGTTTCTTAAAAAAAGAAGTTTTAGAAAAGGAAGGTAATTTCAAGCTCAAAAATCATGCGTTTACACAAATAATTTTGCTACCAATATCGATCTTGTTTGATAGATCTCATTGAGATCTTTTAAACGGTGCAAAAAAAATTGAAATATTATTTTTTATTTTAGTTATATTTGAATTTAAAATTATCTTCTTTTTAAAAAAGAAGGTTTAAAAAGAAAGCAGAACGGATCCTAATCCCTAACATCCTACCGTCTTTGGGGAAAAAAAATTCAACGGAGGTAAAATTGGTTAACAATTAGAATATGTGATCTAGAACTTTGTGTAATAATATGAGTGTTTTGATTTGAATACATAACTGGTGATATTTTTGTGGTAATACAGGTGTTTCAGGCCAGATTGCAAGGACTAAACCTTACAGCCCATCTGAAAGTTGTTTCACACTTTTACAACGTGAGGTGGTGGTTCTAAGGGTTTGCGGCAAGCAAAATCGAACCTGAGAGCTTTTAGGGGAGAGTGACCCGTAATTCTAAAATCTTGACCACCAAGCTTATACCTGCGTGGGCGTCTTCGATTATTCAAACACGGCATACATTTAGACGAGTGACTATTGTATTTTCTTGTATGCATGTTGGAGTATCCATGATGACGAGTGACTATTTTATTTTCTTTCTGGCGTAATGGTAACCCTGTTCACACTATTGATTAACTTATGTACTATAATTTTTTGGTTTTGTTCTTATTCAAATTTTTTTCGCGTTTATTAGTTTTACGTTAAAGTTTTATGTGATATGGATTCGTCTCAATGAGGGGAACCGGAAAAGTAAAAAATTATAACTTTTACACAAATATTTTAGAAAATATCAAAGAAAAAGTCAAAAAAACTAACTTTTTAAACTTTTCTTTGGATATTTCATAAAATACTTGTGTGAAAGTCATAATTTTTTACTTTTCCAATTCCACTCGTCGAGACGAAGCTATATCATATAAAAGTTTGCTGTAAAACTAACAATCACAAAAAAAATTAAATTAAATTAAATAAAGAGAACCAAAAAATTATGCTGCATTCGTACTCATTAGCTAGTCCAATTCGGATATTCTGGTTTTTATAGAATATATAATCTATTTTTTTTAAAATAAATAAAATGGATATACGGAATCCCTAAACTATTCTATCCTATAGGGAAAGCACTCGAAAACCCGCCGAGGTGCACTATAAGGGCTGGAGTCCAAATCACAGCCGTCTAAGATTGTTTTCAACGATCTGGATTTAAAATAAATTCTTCTAGCAAAAAGTTTAACTCATCCAACAAAGAGTTTATTTTTAAATCTTGACTGTTGAAAGCACGTTTAGACGATTATGATGTGCAATACAGAGTGACCTGCACGGATCCGCCCTGCAGTCCTATATTACTGGCCTACTCCTAGTCCTACTACTGGACTATAGGAGGTAATTAATAATTGGTGCTTTATTAAGTCAAAGTTTGCAAAAAACAATTTAACAAAGGAGGTTAATTAGGAGGAGTAAATCATTACCTGAGTAATGCATCCACCAAGACCCACACCCTCAAAGAACTGATGGAACGATAGGGCTGCAACCAGAGGCTTTATGTAACTTGGACTCTCAGAAGCACCCAAAGCTAATCCAATAATTACAGAGTGGACCACAATTCCCAGTTCCAAAACCTTATTAAAAAAAATTTTAAAAATTAAATAAAAAAGAAGAAGATATGGCCAGTGAACATATTCAATTAATTTGCAACGCCAAACAATAACAAGTTGCTTGGAATTCAATTACCTGAGCTATAACACGATACCTAATGAGCTCTTTGGAAACCGGGCCGTCGTATCGAGAGGAAAGCATTACGGATCCATGAGAATGTCCATGGGTGGCGTGGGTGTGAACGGGGACGTCCTGATTGTCGTGTTTTCCGGTGTTCTCCTCGTCAACATTCACTGTAGGATCAGCGCTAGACTGGGCGAGCTGGGATTGAGTATAGTAAGAAGTGGCAAGGTTATCAAGCATCAGAGTGAAGATAGCCACCACCATGAGCACGAAACCGGCCCAAGGGAAATTCCAGACTGTGCCCGTAAGACAGGGCGACGTCAATTTCTCGAACGCGTCGGGAAGGACGTGAACGCAGCCCGTGGCGAGAATGACACCCGCTGCGAAAGTCTTCACTACGAAGAAGGCGTTTTTCTCCGGGCTTAGAGCCGGTACCCTTTTCGCAACCATAGGAAGATACACCCCAATCGCACCCGCCACTAGGATCGAAACAAACGCTCCCAGTTTATATCTTAGGGCTTCGCTCTTGTTGTTATCTCCTTCCTCCGAATCGCACGAGCACTGTCCCACCACCACTACCGGAAGGACCGCCACCACGAGCATACACACAAAGAGCACGGTCGTGTTTGGAACCCTAGAATTAGTAACAAGCCCACTCGTGGTCATGATTAAATACGTAACTCACAAAACTAAAGAAGCGGAATTTCGATAGGGCACAAATGTGGACTAAACCATTTATAGATCGAGCAAGGGAGATAACTCAATTCTAAAGTGTTTAGAGATTTGTTTAATTAGTTACGTTGTTTAATTAGTCAAGTTTGATTCGATAAATTAAATAATCAGAATTATGTTGGAATAGTGTCGACATATATTTCAGAAGACTTCGAAGAAGGAAATCTATAATATAGTTTTTTATGCGATCGTAATGTGTGACAGAAAACGAAGAAAATAATTATATTCTTCCCCGATTTGGCCGCCTTCGAAGCCGGAAATCATAAGCAAATTTTGATTTTATATATATGTTGCGTTCTTATGAACTTAACTTAAATCTATGAGTTTTGTCTTTATTTAAATTTTTTTCACATTTGTTAGTTTTGCACCAAAAGTTTTTTTTGCTAAAAAGTGGTTATTTCTCAAAACATTTGGGTAAAAGTAAAAAAAAAAAAAATTACTTTTCCGATTCCTCTCGTCGAGACGAATCAATAACTCACAAAAGTTTGGCGCAAAAATAACAAATGTGAAAAAAATTCAAATAAGCACAAAACTCCTAGATTTAAGTTAAGTTCATAAGAATGCAGCCATAGAAATGTTCTATTTAATTAATCTTAGTTCTGCGAATCTACAAGATTATGTCATAATTTTTTTCTTTTCAATTTAACCCCAACTAATGACAGGTTATCTATTTGGGACACTTGAATGTTTGTCTTTCCTCACAGGAATGTATGTTTTACATCCCGACCATTTTTTCAGGTTATATATGTTTTCATGCACAAATTTAGAATAACCCAATTTTACCCTTATTGCACTATATTACTTGTTTTCTTTAGGATACTATATAGGCATTAGGCAATGATTTTTGAGAATAAAAAGTAATCTCGAATGTCCTCTAGCATACTTTGGAATATTCCTATCTAACAAAACCCTAAATCAACGCCTTTCCTTATCTGTCTGTAACCAGGGGAGGAAATCCCTCTTTATTATCTCAAAATTCGATCGCCATTCCCACCGTCGATCTCCGCCATTCCACCCGTCACCCATCACGTCAGCCTCGCACCACCCATTCTATCGGTCATGACGTACTCCATCCCACCACCCTTTGTTGCTCATCCCATCCCATTCTGTCTCCCATCCTCGTCGCTCATCTCACTAGCCATCTATCGTAGCTCATTCCGTCACCCTAATTCCGAACGATAGTCAGGCTTTTTGTGTACGGAGAATTCCGACTCTGACACGTAAGTTTAATTACAATGTCGTCTGAGGACCTCGATCAATCTTAGGTGCATAGTTGCATCGAATGCGTTACTATTTTAGTCACCATGTTAGTTTACATGGGTATGATAAATGTACCATGTTTATCATGATTTTGTACCGAAATATGTCATGATAATACATGATAGATTTGGGGAATTAGTTAGTCATGAAATGGTTGTCACTTTTTAGCCTCAATTTTCATGTTTATTTTGCATAATAAGTAATTCATGATAAACATGGTAGATTTATCTACGTAACAAATATTAATACCACCCAATTTTTTGAAACAAGAACATCAATACCTATTTTTCGATAAGTGTAACACATATTTTCTTCATTTTCTCAATCAATGGTTAAGTGTCACTTCTTAATTGGATATGCATAAACACCAAGGTTTACGCTGCACAAGTATAGAATTTAAATAGTCTGTATAAGTGTGTGTGTATATATAAATATAAACATCAAAAAGTCAACTTCTGCATCCTATATTAATAACTAATACAATTATACTTTATACTAGTACTCTAGAGGCATGTTACGATACAATGGAGACATGTTCGAAAGTCAAAAGTTGACACAAAAATGTTAAAAATATGGTAAAACTGATCAGTGTCGATGCTTACCATCTGAACTTCAAAATGGTGAAAGATGTGCGTGGATGAAGCTTAACGAACAAGCGAAAAAGCCCTGAGCGGAGCGAAGAGCCTGCCGGCAACTATTGACCTAGAGCCATAAAATACTTATTAAATTACTATCGTTATGCTTAATTGTTACATACATCTTTAGTCTGTCAAAAATGACATTTTGCATGGGTGTCATATGAATTCATAGCTACATTTTCAATATTCGGCGTGTCCCTAATGTGTTTGTTCGTTAATTTATGAATAAATGACGTACTTGCATACTCGTTTCGCATTTGTATCGACCCACGTCCATATATGTAGTGGTGATACTGTGGATATCTCCGTTAAACAAAAACGTGGGCAAAATAACATATATATAGATTGGGGTCGTTCTTAGATTTTTTTAGTTGGAAAGTAGTATTATCATTTGGTTTACTGATTCAGTTTGGAGTTAATGTAGCAAACAAAAAAAAGAATAATTAGGAACTGTTTTTTTTTACGTAAAAGTAAAAGAATTTCATTAAGCTCTGAAGCTGTTACAAAGACTAATAGGACAATGAGAACGGCATCATATTCCTAACAAAGCTAATTAGAACAATTCTGTGCATGTCTCGATTATATGGCTGTCAATATTCAATTAATCTGACACGTTCATCTTTGATGACATGCTATCGATAGACCCCACCAAATAAATACAACTCTCCAAAAACAAACAACAAAAATCAAAAGAGAAGCAATTGTCTGCAAATTTGATACGAGCTAGCTAGGATAAACGATCCGAAACTCTCAAAAATAGATTATATCGGAGTAACAATTCAAAATATTCTCTTCTGGATGGCGATAAATTTGATTCGCGCTTGAAGAATAAATTAACCCTGGAATACTACCTTACGAAGAACAATATACCGGTCAAATAAATTTGCGCAACCAATGAATTATAACGCTATACATGAGTTAACAAATTTCCGTAACATTCCAATCGCAACCCAAATCAAAGCACAATGAATACAATTCGGACGCATCTTTTTAATCTGTACCACGTAATGTCTATAAGTACCCCATTTCTCAACTTCTATAGCGCTGATCATAATTTCCCGGTAGTTCAATATGCATATATTAATGATTGTTTGCAATGCAGACAAGATTTTGTAACTACAACTGGGACCAAAGATTTGGATTTTTGTTACTACATTGTGGAATTTTCAAGGAGTGTTTGTTGCTTTTGGTTTTTCATCCAACAGGCCATCTTTGTCCATGTTGTTTTGGCCTTAGTGTGTTTTTTTTTTGTTTAGCTTAGGTCTGTAATTCCTGTAATCCAAGGTTGGCTCCTCGTCAACTCTGGTTTTTATGTTTCTCTTGGAGTCTGGTCTTTTTCTGTGTTTGGGTTGGAAATGGGTGACGACATAGTTAGGATGTGTTCCTAATCCATCACTGGCTAGTTTCCTTTCATCTCTTGTACTATTTAATGAAGTTCTTTCTTTGCCGAAAAAAAAAAAAATAGATCGATGGTCCTAATACTATATAACCTAGGTGGCCTTGGAGGAGAAGAAATTTGCACTTATTTGTTTTTCTATTTAAAATAGGTATTCAAAGTCTCTAAAATATACAAGATCAGTTATGTGAACCCCAGGGTTAGACAAGTGATCTTGACCTAAAACTTAGGTGTTTGTCTTGTTTTAAGGTCTCAGATTCGATTCTCCTTACCAACAATTCTTGAGGTCATCTCACCCTCACGCCTTAAGCGTATGAAATGGCTGTAAGAGGAGCTATAGGAATCTATGTAGGGATCTACGATAACATGGTAGTGACAACCGTGGACATCTTGTAGGGTCTGCAAAATGGTGCATTCAAAAAATTAGATTGACCAAACAGTGTTTTAAGTTTTGAATTTTAATTTATAAAATGGATAGCTATGCTTTAAAATTATTCACAAAATCAAACTGTCCATTTTTTTATAATCTAAAGTTCAACTTCTGATATATCTATTGATATTCAATTAAGCCGATTACCACTGAATCTCATAATTAGGAATCGGCTTAACTTCATTTTGTCTTATTCTCGTCTTTTTCTGAACTTTTGCTAGTTTTGAGTCAATTTTGCGTTCGTTTATCGGAATCAATCAAAGCCACAAAGGAGAGAAATTTTAGCTTTCGTTTCTGTCATTTCATTTGCTTGATATACCCCGTCTTCAAGCTCTGGGTATATATCCAAAGTCTTGTGCTGAACTCGCCCAAACTATATCTGTAATAGAGGATCATAACCCTACAACACTTCAATAGTTCAATACTACAAAAGTTCACCCTTACAAGCACAACAATTTCACTTTACTTTCTTACAATGAAGAGAGAAAACAGAGGAAAATTAAAATTAAAAAAAAAAAACCGACCACAAGGAGTAAAGAAAAACCGATCCCCGTATATCCCACAAGGAAACACTGCCAAGAACAAGTCAAAACCTAACAATGCGCATGGAAAAGCACTTTTAGCTCTTCTCCTCCTCGTAATACTCTTCTTCATCATAATAGTCATCACTGTCGTCATCGTAGTATTCATCTTCTTCATTGCCGTTTTGCAGAAGCCCACCCGTTTGCTGCCCCATTAACCGCTCTTGAATTCGGTCCCTAATGGCTGTTCCCTGATACAAACAACGCAAAATATGAATTCTGAAGAACAATTTGAGAAATATGTAGTCTATACGGACTCCTAGCATCGTAATATCACATTCTGTCCATATTATGCACAAAGCTACTTACCATCTTATGGCAACCTTCTTCAAACATCTCGAGAAATCCAGCAACCCAGCGGTCAGCGTTTTCTACCCACTCATTTCGATGCATCTCAGCAGTTTTGGCAACAGTTTGAATCTGCAATGTACAAATATGCATACTAAGTAGCAGCAAAAAGGAACACTGCTAACTCAAAAAAAAGAAAAAAGAAAGAAAGAAAAGAAGGGGGATTTGGCTACAAAATTTTAGTTCAGTAGTCACAGAAATTGATGAAAACATTTTATATACGAACCACTATAGAAAATAAAGATATTTATTATCTTTATTTTGGTCTAACATTTAACGGTGCCTCGTTCATTTTAATTGGTTGGGCTATATTTTCTACTTACTCACAAATCTAAGTTAAGTTTCATTTACTTTGACTTCATACCAATGATCCAGTACAGACAATGCAGAAAAATCAAATTCTGCAAAAAATTTTAAAATTTAAATTTATTTTCAAACCCAGGGGGTTTGCCCCTGTTTATTGTTGATAATGCAAATGATGGATACTAACGAAATTGAAAGTCTAATCTCTAAGGCCACTGGTACTTTAGGGGGAAATAATTGGGGCAACAAAGAAAGACATTAAATGTTTGTGTAGCTGAGATAAGTATGCTAAGATGCATGTATAGTTGGACGAGCAAAAAGTACTTAAAAAGAACAGCTCTAAAATAATAGGAGAAGAACCCATTGGAGCTACGTCGAGGTTGAGAGAAAACACAATAAGATGGTTCGAGTCGTACAATGAAGGGCCAAAATGAAACAGTAAGACAAGCAGTGCGAATGTGCATAAAGAATCATCGTGGATGACAATGCTAGGGGGATAATATCAAGACCTAAACTATATTCATAAGTAGTAAACTATAATCATTTGTTTAATTTAACTAACCAGAAAGCCTTTGACAAAATGATTGGGGAAAAACGGTTCATGTAGCCAACCACAATTGATTGAGAGTATGAGATGCAAGACTTAGTTTGATCTGGTTTAAGAACATGTTCAAGGGCAAGACAACCACCCTTGATATGGACAAAGAAACACAAATATGTCCATCATCGTTCACATCCATCTTGATAATCATCTTGTGTTCCTACGTGAACGAGAATGAAAGGACCAGAAAATACAATCATAACAAAAGGGAAGACCTTTTATAGAAGAACAATGTCAACTTCCATTATAAACTGGTGTCATCAAATACACTCAAAATCGTTACTTCTTTTCCAAGACATTTAACATCATTCATGGTTAAGGATGGCTCATCCCTTTTTCCATGTTTCTGCTATCAACAATACCGTAGAGCTTTTGTTTGGACTTTGGAAGGGTATTATTTTAGAGTTGTTACCCACGGTTGTGAAAACTACAACAAACAATAGCAACATGTTTGATGTTTGTCTAACACAAAAGGGAACACATTTGATACAAAGGTGGTGTCCAACATACATTCTCTTCCATTGCTCATTGTGCCTCCAATGCAGGTTGACCATCACAGGTGCCTCCTCAATACTGCCACTTGCACTTGATATATAAGCCTTGATGAATAGACGGGCACTAGTGGGGGTCCACGTGTACTGAGTACTAAAACCTTGGGATCTCAAGAAATAGGAAATCTCTACAAAAGGACTCTTCTACTTTATAGTTAAGAAGGGTCATGTAACATGGAAACTAGTACCTTGGGACCTCAAGTAAGTGCAAATTTTCTAAAATGGACTTGTCCCATTTACAGCGAGTCACCTCGTGGGAGCAAGAAACCTCATCAGCAGCGCGAGTGCTGATCCCAACCTTGCCACCCGACAAAACTAAGCTGGCTCAGGTGCACCATATCTCTTGGCTTGTGCCAATGGAGTTCAATGTCTTGCAGCTGGAGACTAGACAGCGTAGGAGGTAGGTGTTGCTCAGTGTTGTGCCACCACAACACAGTGGCCTTCGGCCAGTTCACCAAGGGAGAGGACTGTTCCTCTCAGGTTCGTGTACACAGCTCTGATATCTTTCCAAACCATATCAGACCGGGCCCTAATACAAAGATATTGTATCAGAACACCAGAATTTCCAAATAGTCTGACTACTGGTCAGAGTCTTCAGACCATGTGAACCACTCCTTTTCTCTCACAAATATGGGTCCGCAACCGTAGAATGACATGTCATTGATCCAGTTGAGAGAGAGAGAGAGAGAGCAGAGAGAGCGGGGGGCATTGGGTATTCTTAGCTAAAGAAGCATGGACACGGACACAACATTTTTTCAAAAGATCAGACACAGACACAGACACGTTGCGATACTTTGAAGCAGAACCTAAGACCCAATCTTAGTCCTGCTTTACACTCTCACATGCATTTTGCTGAAGCGAAAGATCAATTAGTACCCTAATTGTGGAGTTTAGAATCAGCAACAAATTCTTTCCAAAAACTAAGAATACCTTTTCTTGTTGTTCCTTAACTTTTTCCTGCAATTTCTTGAGTCTCATATTCACCCTCAATCGCTTTTCCTGCACATGAAAAAGAGCAAAAATCAGTCTTCGCTAAAGTAAATACCATACCGTTAAATTCCACAATGGCCCCACAATTTTATACATGCAAAATAAAATCAATAACCAAAGACATTACCTTCACGTAGCTAACACCTAGTTCTTTTCTTGTGTAGCCCCGGTCCAGATTACGCATCACATACTGGTTGTAATCTTTGACAATCCTCATAATGATGTCTGAAGTAGAAATTCCATCAGTGCGTTTGGTTTCTTTGAACTTTCCCACAGCTTTAACCTACAGCAGGAGGAATATTAATGCATGATAGGAACATGGCAAAAGAAAAGACTATAGAGCTTATTGCAAGAGAACAAAAAATTGAAAAAGAGCTCCACTAGCATCAGCATAACTGTAGAGGCATTTAAAGTCAAATCTTCTTCTTCTTTTTTTTTGACATGAATTTAAAGTCAATCTATGAGACAACAATTTGCACAAAACTGCCAAGCTTACAAATTCATAGACATCTTTCCCAGCTCCGCTAGCATCAGCATAACTGTGCAATTGATGCACACAAAGTCAACAATTAGATAAATCTTATTGAGTGCACCGTTCTTCACAACATAAAAGGATACATTTGACAGAAGGAAAGAGTAAGAAACAACCTAGCATAACATGAAAATTAGGGAACCTTCACTTTAGCCACTCATACCCAGCTTGGACAACATGCACAACCCCTCAACTATAAAAACTAACACCTACCACACTTGTACTTAGAACAACAATGAACATATGAAAGGTACCAAACCACACTAAGCCTTGTGTCCCAACCCATGAACCTATTTTCACCATTTCCCTCAGCCAACAGCTAGGTAGTCAAAACTAATTCAACATATATTTTTTACCACAGCATCCCATAACAATTTAGGTCTTCCCCTTCTCCCAGCATTTCCATTAACGATAATCTAGTAGCATTATTTGTTGTTTGCATCTATTTTCTCCAACCTTTCCTTCAATTGTTTTTGTCCTTCATGTCTAATTCTATTCCTCCTAGTTCTTCCAACAAACACACTTCACATCCTCATTTTAGCTACCAATGAAAATTGGTAGCTGAAAGTTATTATTTTAGTTCCTTAAGTATACCCCGCCCTTTTCTCTTGCCCGCAAATTTATCAGCATCACCCCTTCTCCCACCACTACCAGCCCCTCCTCCACCCTTAGCCGTAGCACCTACCTACCATGATGAACACTTGGCATATTGACCATGAAGCAGAAGTGTATAACTTAATCAAACTTGACACAAAGCTTCAAGTGTGATATCCATACACATGGGAAAACTTTGATGCAGCAAAGAAGATAGTTGAGTAATAGCTTCCATTCAACCAACAGAAAAGACAGGAACATTAACGTTGGCCAGCAAGAAACACAAAAGGAAAAAGCATTCCTGCCCATACAACAACAGTCCAATTGCCCTAGCAATTGTCATGCTTCTTCCTTCTCAATTTCAATTCCCATAGTCTGTGTTCCAAATTTCCAATATCTGACATTTTCCATTGTCAATACGTACAGTTCTTGTTGCAATCATGATTTATATGCAATTGATAATTCCAGTTCCTTTATTTCTCTATTGAATCCTTTGTTTTCCAACTTTACATGAGAATGGCTTTCGATATTTCTCTAATCCAACATAACCACGACACAGTCAGTTTTGGGTGCAAAAAGTGTAGTTTTGGATTGTGATCGTACTTACGGAAGAGAATCATGGGCCACATAGTCAATATTATGCTTGTCAAGAAATTCTTGATTGATCACCCATGGTGCATCCGGAATAACTTCATCAACCCACCTGCCAGAAGAAAACAAATGATTACAGATTTAAATAACGACGGGCCAAACAATAAAAGTACTAGCAACGATGACCTAAGCGCTTAAGATCAACACAGCATCCACCCTAATACATGTTTTTCTAACTAGGTTCCATTAAAGAATATAACTTGAGTGTACCCACGTGTGTTCGTGTGGGCATTCTGTTAGCAGGATGAAAATCCTAACAAAAGCTCCATTCATGAGACAAGACAAAATTGAAGATGAGACAATCCTAGCTCAATAGCAAAACAAAATTAGAAACAGAATTGAAGATGAGACATCCCAAATAAAACATACTTGCAATGACGAAGAGATTCATAACGCTCAGATTCGGTCATAACAGTTTTCCCCTTGTACTTGTGCGTTACTTCATCGTTGCAGCATCCAACCAGCAAATACGCATTTGGGAACCTATATTCATAAAGGGAAGATAAAAAACTTCGTGAATCCAGAGCATAGTAAAGGAACGACATACAAAGAGAAATAGCACACAAGAATGCAGACAATTCCTTGTATGCTAAATCCCAAAACAAAATATGGAGGATACAATTACATGCACCTCGCAGTTTTATAAATCATTTCACATGTCAATCACATACAATATCAACATAGACAAAATCGGAATAGTAAACAGTTATAAACAGTTGCCAATATACGTCCTGGACTCCTATGTGGCAATATCTTTTGGCCACCCTCCGGCCTCCCCTGCAAGCCAGGGCGGACCCGTGCTTAGGGGTGGCGGTGCCTGTTTTGCTGGTGACACCCAACAAATTGTAGGATCAAGATTGTAGTATATTGGCACCCCCTCTATAAGGTCCAAAATTCATTTCATGGAGGAAAAGTTATAATGACATGTGGCTTGGGTCTTGAGACAATAAGTTGGGCTTCTACTATTTGCCAATCAAATAAAAAAGGAATAACGCTTATCCCAAAGTATTATAGTTGAAGTTGTTTATATTTTTCTGCCTTCAGGGAGAATTTTAGTTTTGCATCCTAATTAATTACTACTAATATGTTGCTCATGCTTGAACTTTTAAAATTCAGTACCCCTAAAAGAAAATCCTGGTTCTGCCCTTGCCTGCAAGGGAAGCTTGTGTGAAATGGCGGTGGAAAGGGGCTCCATTTTACAGTGTGTCCATATATGACGTAAGGTTGCAGTTGGTGGGATCGACTCCCGATTACCAAAAAAAACGTCCTCGACCGCCAACTCAAAAATCCAAGAAATGAAAAACTTCGAAGCTCATTTGAAAAATCACATACAAACTCCTATCTCTGTGCAGCGCCAAGCAAATAATACAGAAGCCCCGAACAGAACCCAAACTGATAATCTGATCCTAAAAACCACAAACCACAAAGACACAAACACATGGCATCTTCAAACAACTGAAAGGAACGTAGAATAAGTACGTACAACAGATACACTCACACAGAGAGACAGACGAATCTGACAATCAAACCGATAATCTAATCGTAAAAAGGCACAAACACAAAGACACAAAGACATAACATAATGAAGCAACCGAACGGAAAGTAGAGCAAGGCCCCTTTGGCCAAACTTATTCGTGACTTTTTTTATTCTTTTTGGTTGTTTTCTCTACATTTTGGTTCAAAATTTTACATCATTCGTCTCGATATTGGGAGAAATCCAAAAGGTATAAAATTGCTGACCAAAAGTTGAAAAGGTTTCGACTTGTACGAGGAAAAATACCCGAAAAGTCAGTCTTTTTAAAAAAAGTTCATACTCTTATATGTTTTGTATTTACACAGACAGAAATCAAACTGATAATCTGATCGGAAGAACGCACAGACCACAAAGACACAACAAGATATAACATCATCAAGCAACTGAGAGGAACGTAGATTAAGTTCCATATAAATAAATAAAGAGAAAAACGCAAAATTAAAGCCTAATCCAACAAATTACTACGCTTCTTTTTTACCATAAGAAATTACTACACTGACAGGAGGGGAAAACGTAGCAGAGAGAAGACGCGTGTGCGTACATGTTGATGTGTCTTTGCATACAAACATACATAGAGAGAGAGAGAGAGAGAGAGAGAGAGAGACGGACGATTTCTTAGCTTGTTCGAGGGAGCGGGCATGGCCGAAGTGGAAGAGATCGTAGATCCCATCGGCGTACACTCTCAAAGGACGATCGGGATCCGAATTCGAATCACAGACTTTGTTGTTGGTGGTGGTGGTATTGTTGATCTGCATCTTCGCCTGCTGATTCTCCACCTCCATTCAAGGCCACTTCTTTCTCTCTCTCTCTGTGTTCTCTCTCATCATTCTTTGCTCTCTCCCTTTGCACCCGTTATAAAAGACACGAGCGAAAACCCGATGCTTTCGCCTTTTTTACTGTTTTACTCTCTTTCCCAGCAAAGATGCTACGTGCACAACGGTTGTGCAAAACATCAAACACAATAAATCTCCATCCGCCCATTGTTGTAATAAATGGTCAAGATTCGTTCAAACTTTTCCTTGGAAGAATTAAACTTTTCCTATGAAGAGTTTTTTTAAAATCTAGAGCGTTCAAACACATCTGAACGGTCAAAATTGGTTATACAACACATACAACGGTTGTGTGAGTATCATTTCCGTTTGGCCCTGGGAAAGCGTTGTATGTGCACATTACCATGCTTCATTTATTGATAGTTTATATTTGGAAGTTTTTTTTTATTGAAAAAAGGGGATAATTAAAATTATAGAACGTGTGGTACCGAAATATTACCGGTTAATGAATAAAACGGGAACTTGTATTTGTACACAACTTTTTAAATTTCTCTACGCCAAATTTTAATATTTTTTTTATTGAAACATTTAATTGAACTACAAAAAGACGAAGGAGCTAAACATTACACAAACTCGCCACCCTAACTCCAACACAATAGAAAACAATATTCCATCGACGTTGCCATCCCCATACTCAACCCTCCACGATTATCGACCACCATTCTCTCTCTCTCTCTCTCTCCAACATACCGGTGAATCTCCATCGTAAACAATGCGAATTAACCCTGCACCCTACCACGAAAATGACACAAAAGTCAGATGACTCCATAGCCGTGCCGTTCAAATAAATATCCAAGGCCCCGCCCCATAAATATCAATTTGATCCGTACATGAATTTCATGCCCAGGGGCGGAGCTAGAAATTCTTGCAGTGGGGTCAATTTCCTATAGCACAAAAAAATTTTGTTTCATATTACTTGATAGTAAAAAAAAAAAACGTTGAAATGGTAAACAAAAAAAAGTTAAGTAGATATTTTTGAGGTTTTTTTGGGAGGAGAAGTGAGGATATTTTACTTTGCCATTTTTTTTTCCTCAAGTTCCAAACTTTTAAACGGACTGGAGTAAATTGTAATGTAAAAATGAGATCAAGTAAGCAATTTTGAGGTGAAAACTATAACTATCTCCATTGTAATTTGGAAGGCAGGGGAGTCGGATGCCATCCCTTGTCTCAAGGTGGCTCAGCCCCTGCATGCCCCTATAGGCTATATATATAGAGTGGCAACTTTCATAAGTATGTAGATAGACTAGGCCCCGCCCTATAGGTTACTGGCTTGTTCATTTTGGGTCTTAAAATTTCTGCACACGGTCCACAATAAATTTTCTTTATCTATCTTTCTCCACTCATAAAAATACTTTCAAAAACCTTTCTTGAAACCCAAACTACAGATAGCTGGGGTCTAAATGATCAACACCATGTGAGCTTTAGAAATCCAATACTATGTAGTCGGGTAGTCGTCGTTGGATATTGGGAGAGCCTGTAGGTTTGTAAGAGTCGTATGCTCACGAGTCACAAGTCATGAGAACTCGTGATACAATGACCCTACTCCGCTTACACATTTTATGACTCTCGTAAGAAAACTTCGATTTTGTCATAGTCAAATAACAATATGGGACGAAAGAAGTATGTATGTATTTTATCGATGATCGGATAATCAAAGATTGAAAGAATGAACGAACAATACAATGAATAATTACATTATGATTGCAAGGCTGAAACAGATGTGTATGGCTGCAACCAAAGATCTCCATCAACAAAAGACACGTTCAAGAAAGGAGAAGCTTGAGTGTCGTTGAGTCTCTGGGCGTAGGGCACCCTCAAAGTCATATCAGCTCCTGCACCCCCGCACATGTATTCTCCATAGAAAACAGTCCTGCATATGCATTGTAGTAGCATAACCCAATAATTAAGGCCAATTAGATAGGTCATTCATCTGGAACCTTTTACTCTGCAGAGCTAGCTCGTGAATAGATCATGTAAGTGAAAATTCATGTCGATGAGATATCATTAGCCTCCTTGATCGAATCAAGTTTTTCTTGGAAAAAAATTAGACAGTCGTCGTATACAATGGTTAAACATCGAAGACCTTAAGGCTCCGATAGACCACAGTTTAGAGATCATGTTGAAAACAAAAAGATTATGGGTAAAAACTTGATTTTTTTTCCAAATTTGGTAGTATTACTCTATGTGTAGACTGTCTAGTCTTCAAGATGTGATACAATCTAGTGACTGTCAATGTTCATCAGTCCCATTTCATGCATCAATGATCTTCTCAACGAGCTCTGTAATTTACACTTGAATAGTGGAATTTGGCCTCGTGTGGGGCCAGATTTCACGATTGCACAATGCAGTGGTCCGATTTAATTTGTAGATCTTTTCCAGGTTTACTTTGATAATCAGAACCATGCATGCCCAAAAATATCAAGAATATCAACGATGCCCAAAAATATCAACCATGCCCAAAAAATCTTTTCCGGGCTTACTTTGCATTCACTTTTTACAATTTGTTAAGAATATCAACCATGCCCAAAAAAATATTGATGAAGTACGATTCTGAAACTCTTTTTCTTGAAGGAAAAAAAAAATTTGTTAGAACAGTGGATCGGAAATCAATCATATGTATGTTGATTGATAACTTCTTCTTTTTTGCCAATATTGTATACCTCAGCAAAGAATTAGTAGGTTAGTCCACAGTGGATTTCAGAGGCTTATTCCAGAATTCCAAAAGCCCACAACGGAGCTCGAACCCTGGCTTTCCAGGAAATGCAAACTGGCTAGAGCCCATTGCAATGTTGGTTCAGTTTCAATTTTCAAAGTGGGTACTCCAGGTAAGACCCATAAAATTCTTAAACTGGACAATCCAGTCCTTGCTAAACCCAAAAACATTATAGTATATCAGTAACGCTAGGAGTAACCAAAAAAAAATCTAATACTATTGAGTGTCATAGTTTATTACTGGTCTCTGGTGGGGTCATTAATGTCATTCCATCCCTCAGGAGCAATGACATCAGTCATGTTGGAGTAAGCAAAGACGACGGAAGAGAAGGGTCTCCAAGCTCGGCCCAGCCATATCCTTCCTGTCCCTCCAATGCTGCAGTTCACGAAAACAAATCCGCTGTTTTCATCCGTTGAATTTCGCCCGTGCGCCGTTACCGCTCCGTTTATCAGCTTCCGCCCTGCCGGTACTGGGTTCGCGATTGAAGTCATCTGGCACCTCTGTACATTTATGCATATGTCATCAGACTCATCACATGCTGATCGTGTATATTTCACATGTATTAACGCTCTGTTTGTTTCAAATTGAAAGTGTTTGCTTTCCAGTGTGGAAAATGTTTTTGTCTGGAAAATATGTCTGGTTGCAACTCTGAAAATGATGGTGTTAGTAGCTATGGTAGTAATGGTGGGTGGTGGCAACAGCGGTCACTGGCACACGGAAGATGGTGCAAGGGGGCACGACACTCCTTCAAAATCTGGATAATTATTGAACTTTCTTTAACATTATCCCTTCAAGTTCAAATTTGGCCTCCTCTTTTATTCAAATTTTTGTGTTTAGCACAAGATAAGAAAATGTGGATTTCCCAACACTAGTATTGCCGGCATTTTTAGAAACGCACCTAAAAATGACTTATACCAGCGTTTTTGGGAAAACGTCGCCAAAGAGGCGATTTTTAATCATGAATCAATCCCGAAGTTTTTTGAAAAATGCTGCCATAGATCTTTTGCGACGTTTCTTAAATGCCAAAAGCCTAAGCCGACTTTGGCATACGCCACTAAAACCTTTGCTTGTCGGGTCTTTCCCGGTGCTTTTCTAACGCCCCTATATAGGCAAAAAAAAAATTGTAGTGGCACTGGCAGCAATGGTGGGTGGTGGCGGTACCAAACGCATTGGTAGTGGATGGCTAGGGATTATACTGATCAAACTTAGGTGACTTAGGTTAGCGACGTAAGATAAAATCTATCATGCCAGAATCAACTCATAGTTTCGGCATTCGATTGCTTTCCCATCACACCAAACATCCAACATTTTGTCATAAACAAAGTACATACACGTATAAGCATATACCTGACTCTCTACGTACTCTGCAAAATACAGAACAATAACTCACAAAAGCGTAGCTACCTCGTAGAAGGACCTCCCATTGCCAAAGATGAAGTCGATAGAACCTTGAATATAGCAATCTTTGAAGTAATGGCGACCCCTATCGTCATGAAGTGTGTCTTGTGCTCCAAAGAAACCGCAACCCCAAAACGCCGCTTGGTCTCCTGCTATCCTAATCGCCACCGCCTGTCCTCCAGCATCGCCTGGTCGCGCTATTGGAGCTATATTCTATTTCAAATACACATAGATCGATGAAGCCAAACGTATATATATGGCACTATATTCAAGGTTAAACTTGAAGATGTAATGAATTTGTAGCGTTTAGTTGATGTATAACGTGATCTCACCATGAAACTTATGTTGTTGGCCACAAAGTTCGCTGCAAAAACTTGAACTGAGCCGCTATAAAAGGTGCCATGGGAAGAATTGGCAGTGTCGTTCCACGCAATCGCGGTTGACAGGTACCCTTGTCCTTGGAATGTTATATTTGGTTTGGTTCTTGGAACAATGATCTTCTCACTAAATCAATTAGACGAAACATAGCGTTAGCATGTTTGTCACGACTTTGGAATTCCGACTCTTCGTACACTGTGTGTGTTTGTCATGGTTTCTGTTTCTGTTTCTGCTTTTAGTCCAAAAACAACTTTTGAAGCTAGTTAAAAGCTGATTCTGAACAGAATTATTTTGAAGTTTCTCGGTCAAAATTTTGCAAATAATTATCAACTCCAACATCTCAAGTACTCCAAAATTACACAGAAAAGAACATATGAAAAACTATAGACGAATTAACTCACAAGTAAATGCCAGAGTTGATCCATATTATGGTTCTTTTTTGGCTGAGATTCCTGACCGCATCAAGTGCTGATTGCACTGTGGTAAAGTTACAGCACCCGTTTGGATCGACGCAAATAATTGAGGTTGTGTTTGTGTCAGGAGGGGGGAAATCAGGTGGAAAATCATCACAGATCGATGCTTCACTACCCTTTTGGCGATGGTGGCGATGGCGATGAAGATGGCCATGGAGTTTGCTTGGTCCAAGTTTTATAGCAGTGGTTGTTGATGAGAAGGTGGTGAGGCTCAGATCAATGAGATGGTTCTTAAGCAATGAAATGTTTTGAGAAATGAAATGTGTGGAGGCCATAGCTACAAGAATGGAAATAATTACCAGAGTGGAAAATCTGGCATGGAAATTCATTTCCTGATTGGAGGAAAAAGTTCAGATTTGATAATCATATTGTTTCTTGAATTGAGAAATTTGTCTTTAAATGATTCAAAGATGAAATGCACTTGAAGTGTAAGAATTGGTGGCATGTCTTGCAAACCACCCTATCCCCTGTCTACTCTGGGAAAAATGGCCCAACCTACCAAACCTGACTCTGCTGAAGTGCTGATGCTTGAAAATGAAAAATATCCCTAAGGCTGTATTGGCATTCTTTCGGAAAGGGTTCGGATTCTCTGTCCAAGTTTTTGACTGAACGGGACATTTAAAACTGGACCATACATTGGTTTAATCAATGGTTTATATTTGCTTAAGGGCTCTTAGTGATAATATGGCTGTATCGGCATTCTTTCGTAAAGGGTTCGGATTCTCTACCCAAGTTTTGGACCGAACAGGACAGTCTACAACCGAACCATACATTGGTTTAATCTTCAGGACTCTTACTGATAAGTGTCTCTGAAAAAATCCAAACCATTACTTGCGGCAATGGATGAACCAGATTTGAACTGTCTCATCTTGTCAAATTAAGGATCGTAGAGGATCCAATTCCTTTCTTGAAATCTGTGAACCAAACATGTACAAGTTTGTGCTAGTACATGGAGAGGAAATCAGAGATCTTTGGAGGTTAAAGTGAAACTAAAGAACCATTAAACCTTGTAGGCCTAAGAATGCAGCCCATTTTGGTTGGGCTCTAGCCCGGTTAGCCATCTATAAACTCATGTTCAACAATTTGTTGTGCTTTACCTTTTCCTTAAAGATTGGAATATTTCTTCGTACTCCATTTGTCAACTTCCTTCCAAGCAAATAAAAACATCTACCCACATTTTTTCTCGTGATAAAATTCCAAAGAAACGTGGCAAAATTCCATAATAACCCTTTGGACGGAGGAAGTAATAACCTAGGGTCAAACCTTGAATAGTTAGCCAATTACAAGTTCAACTGAATCAGGCTTCACAAACTCAACAACAGCAGCCTTCCGATGTAAGAAGACAAAAAGGCCTAAAAAATAGGTCTAGATAGAATAGACCGACTTTTGGGTCTTTTTTCGTCATCTTATATGAACTTTTTAAAACTTGTGTTCATAGTTTTATACTTTGCTGATTTCTCTCGTCGATACAAACAAGGTGATGTAAAAATTTGACCAAAATCCAATAAGTACGTATTGACAAAAATTCCGCAAAAAGTTAGTTCAAAGTGGGCTTCTTGTTGAACCAAGTAGGATTCCTTTTTGGTTGCCGTAGCTGGCGGTGACTGCAGGGAAGAACAAGAACACGAATATAGATATGTTGACCTTGATGAAGAGGTAGGAGACAGGGACACCATCGCCCAACAAGGTTGACTGTAATTTAGGATACCCTTTGCTGATGGGCATGATTAATTTTCTTTAGGGCTTTACAATATTAGACAGACAGAAAATTTTCAACCACAGGCAGAAAGGAAAACCAGAAAAGTGTAGCTCCAAACACATATAATTACATGGGCGTGGCCTATGAGTGATAAGTCAACTATTCGCGTCCCCCGGAGTATTAACCGGTACTTCCAACAAATCACGCATCGATAAATTTTGCGAGTGGAACATCAACATCAACAAATCACAAATCACGCAGCGATAAAAATTCGTTCATTTCATGGCGGGCTTTATAATTTTCGTACTATGACGATTCGATCAATCTTCCGTACGCGTGTATTGACTGTTAGCTGAATACGCACGTTGGTTGGTTCGTGAAGTCTGATCCGAACATGGTTTCTAGAAATCCGGACATGGTTTGTCACGTCGCCGGTATGATGGGATACGTATCTATGTGAAAAAAATAATCGTTTTGTGAGGAAAAAAAAATGGGGTGACCCAAGTGGTAAAAACTGTAATCGCTATCACAAGTTTGAAAGTCCTAAACCCTAATAATGTTCTTCCAAACACAAGTAAAGACTTGGTGAATTAAAATGCACCCTTTTGCTGTAATTAATTATCCAATCTAATCAAGATTAGAGTAAATTTGACTTTTGTAAAGAGAATTGCCTACTTTTCATTGACAATGGGGCCCAGGCTTATGTCAGATTCACCTCCTCTTCCCACACCATTTCTCCCTCAAATGTGTCCTTTTCTCAATGGAAACGCATTGAGCTGAGTGTTATGAGTACCAAATTGAAAATGTTTTGAAGTCTACTGGACTCTTTGATTAAGGAGTTGTGCTAAGCTATCGAGGTTGTTTGGTAAAAATTTTGAGGGAGGTTTCGAGGATAATAATTGAGAAAGATAGATAGACAAATTAGAGTAATAAGTGGTGAAAAACTTTATCAAAAATCGTACCAAATGAGAGGTGGTTCGGAAAATCCAAAGTAAACAAAGCCATCATGTTCTTTTGTATTCGTTCCAGTTTTTTCTGTGTTTTGCCCGCTCTCTTATTTTTGTAGATACAAGAACATCTAGAAATAGCCTCTCTCTCTTTTATCGGAAAAAAAATATTTATTAAGGAAAACTCGATAGGGACAACATCTAGAAATAGCCTTAGAAAAAGAGTTGTTTTATAGTTCTAAGGACAAGTCTTTGGTATGTGGATGGGTTTGGTAGGACTTTTGACTAGTAGCTTAAAGGACATATCCAGAGAACGAAATTGTTTCATGCATAGAGTCTGCGGAAGGAATGATGTAATTAAGCAACCTTCCCATGTAAGCAAATATAAGTTGTTTTTGAGTATCAAACTTGTGACCCTGTTGGCCACAATGGGGCACGTTTGGTACAACTTTTGACTAGTAGCTTAAAGGACATATTCAAATAACGAAATTGTTTCATACGTAGGGTCTGCGGAAGGAATGATGTAATTAAGCAACCTTCCCATGTAGGCAAATATAAGTTGTTTCCGAGTATCAAACTCGTGACCCTGTTGGCCACAATGGGGCAGCTTTGGATTAGTAGCTTATGTTTTCGAAACGGCGTCCACTCGTTAGCGCCAGAATGACATTTCCAAGTTCATTATCAGCTAGCTCCGTGTAAATAATTCAGAAACTAACAAAGTTGTTACACATTTTTAATTGGTGTCATTTTGGCACAATTCTAAATTCAATCATTGGTCCAAACCGTACTCATTTATCGATATGCAGATTAGTTAATTAGCTTGGTGATGTGGCAACAATTTTAGCTTACTTGTGGACATTTGTAAAATTAATTTGTCAAGTTATTCTTCTTCCTTTTTTTGGTACATATTTGTCAAGTTATTCAGAAGCAAGAAAATTGATGCTTTAGCTTCTGCCTACATAATGTCTAAAAGTCAAGTTGTAGAGGAAGCTGAGCCAAGTCTAACCCACGTTTTCATTAACCAAAAAAAATAAAAATACTCCATTTAAAAAGGTATACTTCTGAGTTGACCCTATTCCCATCACCTTCTTTATGTACATGTAATGTAACTTGGTGGGTTGTGGTGACGGACTACCCACCGAAAGGACGCCTCATTGAGGTCTGGCTCCTTCAATGGCTGAAACTGACTCACTGATTGAACATGTTATGGCTGTTGGAAGCCCCTCTTTTCTGAGAAGGCTTGCAATTCTGGTCTATCCCTCCCCACCTCTTAACTTAGCCCAAAAAAAAAAATAGTTGTCTCATATAAATAAGAATTCGACTCGCTTCATGAGACCCAACATAGTTCTAGAACTGTCAATATTTTATGGGCATAGTGTCTTTAATGTCGTTCTATCTGAATATTTTTGAAATTCGATTTATTTTTTTTATATTTTTTCGATCCATCATGTTAATCAAGAGCAATAAAAAAAAAAAAAAACTGGCTGATGCTAGTTTTTTGGTGTAATGGGGAAAAGGAAGTGACAAGGTACAATGGGATGACAATTCTGGTCAACAAAAGCTAGCAGATCACATTTATATAGAAGCCCATAGGCTGTACGCTGTAGCCCAAAAGATTGACATCAATTTTCTTTTCTATTTTTATTTTATCGACAAAGAAAATTTTCATTTATCACACAAGGGAAAAAAATGACATCGATACAATAGGAAAAGAAAGTATCGAGAGAGTCTCAAAGAGAGTGCACAAAACCCTCCTCCTAGCGCTACGTGCAACATCTCGGCTTACATCCCAGCATTATATATATATATCATACGGATGTTAAACTCGGCACAATTAAAAAGCAAACAAAAGGACAAAAGAGAAGTTTCCACTAGTAACTTCAGGGAAGCAACATAAAAATAAAGTCGAAACTATTCAATATCAAACCAAAAAAAGAGAAGAGGAAAACACAAAAACAAAATCCAGAAAAGGAAAACCCTAAACCTAGAAAACCACCTGCGTGGTACCTGTCCGGCGCCGCCGGCACCCTAAAACTTCTCGTTTCTCGTGCATAAGACAGAGAATGTTTGAAGTAGTCAATAATTCTTTGTTAAGAAAAGTCAGTATGCCTAACTCTCCCCCCCCCTTTTATACGTCCCTTCCAAAACAGGGCTCAAATTTCCTGTATCCAAGTTTGTCTTTCTACCGATCGATCTATCGGTGTTCCAGTGTACCTCCGGCTATTGAATCACGTGAAAATCTTGACGTAAAAGTCAGTACTGCCAAGAATGCACGAAAATACCGGTACGGACAAAAATGGATACAGGGGGGACTTGAGAGAGGATCAAAACATGTTAATATTGCATGCAGCTGCCATTGGCATTTTCCATTCTCACTGCATCGATGAAGGCGGCCGAGGAGGAGGGAGAGGATAAGGCACATGGTCAATAGAAAAACCACTGGGGGCGCCGTGGTCGACGTTAATATCTTCCATGTCGGGCCTCGAGTTGTTCATGAACGAAAACATGTACGGTTGGTGCTGCTGCTGCTGCTGCGGCTGCTGGAAGTACTGCTCATGTTGGTGCTGTTGTTGCTGCTGCTGTTGGTGCTGGAACTGTAAATGATAAAAGGAGGCAGGAACAGGATTCAAAACTTGATTCCGGGTCTCAGCCGGCCCGAAGCTAAAGCTTGACCCTCCGCGAGGAAAAGGGTACTGAGCGTGGGACCCTGTGGCGGTCGATGCGTAGGGCGCGGTGGGACCGCCGGTGAACTGCTGCACCATGGCTCGAAAGTTGGTGGTATCCGTATTCAGCAGGGTGGTCGGGGTCCTTCTGGAGGCCCTCGACCGCCTTCTAATTGGTTTTGAACCGCGGCCTCCTCCTCCTCCTGCTCCTTGATCAACTGGCACATTCAAATACTGACTACTGGAGCTGGAGCCGTGATGGCTCGGGACATTGGCAGCGGTAGATCCAGAGGCGGTATTGGCCGAGATCATTGCGGCCTCCGAGGAGACTCGATCTCGACCAATATCGAACATGGTAGCCCCTTGATTGTAGAATTCTTGCGCCCATGAATCAACTGGGCCACTACTACTAGAGTACTTGGTCTCACTCATACCCCCCAAACCTATAAATATATTTCGAAGGAGGGTGTGATTATATAGGGATTACTTACAGAATTATAAGTGAGCAATTTGCAGCAGCCTCTCTCTCTCTCTCTCCTCTTTTTTCTCTCTCTAGCTGAATCTTTGGTAAGAAGGAAAGAATAAAGTTTGGGTTTGGGAGGGTATTTTATGCTATGGATTGTGGTCTCTGGTCAAAGTAGAAGAATTTTTGGTGGGGAATATCCTGACCCTCCATTAAGCGATGAACATGGGAAGATAGTAGATGACACGTGGTAAAGCACGTGGTCTTGAGGCGGGAAATGTTTGGCATGTTTCGTGTGGTGGGGTCCTACCGTGTAGAGTAACATATTTAATGTGGAATTTAGACTAATAATGACCCACTGACCCGCTTAAGCTGACCTGCTAATCTTTAGTCTAATCATGTAACTCAAGAACTTAATTTCAAATTATACGCTCGTCGCAAACCATTATATATTACATGTGTTTCTCAAGTTTCCTTAAACTTCTTGTGCTTTCACAATCTTCCTAACTTATGATCAATGACGGAATTAAGATTTTACCCCAGCAGTGGCGAAATATCTATTTAAAAAATCTAATAGTAGCGAGACTATATAAGTTGGGAAAATTTTTTTTTTTACATATAACAATTGCATTTTCTAAAATTCTTGTCGCGGCGGTAGCCGCCACTAAACTTCATGATCCCATCCTTGCTTATGATGCAACGTTCTCGTTGCATTGATTCAGCACACTTCCCCCACTGGTTATGGTGAACGGTGGCCTCCACAATGTAGATCAGGATTGTACTCTAATACTAAATATAACGATCACACCAACTAACCTGCTAACCCTTAACTTCGTCTGGTGGCTTAAAAGATTAACATTAGATGTAGTAATCCTTCTCGAACAATTATATAGTATTACATTTGTTTACCAAGTTTCCCCCACGTGGGTGTGGGGCAACTTCTTGGGTTCTCACAACAATAACTTATTTTCATTTGATTTTTGGTTAAAGTACTTAGATTTGACAAAATAAATTTTGAAAGAAAAAAAAAACATATTCAAAACTTGAAATTGTTCAGAAAAGACAAAAAATAAGTCAAAATCTGTTTGTTTTTAATTTAACAACAGTAAAAATATAAGAAAGATAATACAATCCAAAGGTCTCTTATTTGAAAAATCAAACTTGTCAAGTTGGTTGTCTCATTTCTCTCCCCATTGGTGACTTGAGTTCAAATCTCACGAAGAGTAGGTTTGGGCTCAGGGTTATGGATAATCTCTGAACCCCAGTTGACTAACATACTAACACTTTGCTAACCCTACTTATGTATATCGTATGACAAAAGAAAAAAAAGGGTCTCTTATTCTATATTTGCAATTTATATCTATGGAGGCGTAATTCACGGGCCAAAAATCTCATTTCAATTCTTTTTTTTTTTGTCAAGCGGAACCCGAGGATACTGCCAAGCGGGGTGCCAAGCATTCTGTCGTACATTTCGACACGAAAGGTTCGGATTGAATCTGAGCGCATACAGATCTGAACCATCTATTATTCTGTCAAGATCAAGTCACCAATTTCCGAGATGAACTGTCGGATCGGCCGCTCGACACCGCTTCTAAGCACCCTCGCTTGGCGGCATCTTCGAATCTAGAAATCTCGTTTCCTTTCACACGCATCATCGCATCGCGTACATGGCACGGGGTGTCTGTCGCTGGTGGTGAAAAGTACTCCATTTATGTGGGTGTTTACTGGCTGGGTGGCTGGGGGGTTTCCTGGAAACAACAGCAAATTACGACCAACAGTCATATGGTGAAATGCATCTAGACGATTATTGTGACGGCACGTCATCATCTGAGGTGATTGCATCAGACACGCAATCTATATGAGCGAGAGTGGATGGTGAGATCTTGATCATGACTTTGGGCCTTGCCAGGAGTCTTCTCCATGCCTAGTAGTAGTATTTTCTGCTACCCGCACACATTTATTCCTTACACAGGTATTGCACATGCGTATGTTTTTTGTTGGGATTGGGAGATGCTGCCAAGCGGGACAGCGATGTCGAGCAATCAATCCAGCAGTTTATCTCGGCACAAAGGACTCGGATCTAATTCGAGCGAGTAAAAATCTGAATCGTTCATTGCTCGAATTAAAGATCAGAGCCGTCGATTACTTAAATGAATGGCCGGACCGGCCACTTGGCAGCATCCATAAGGAGCCCACCTTAGGTCTCACAAAAATAATCCGAACCGCTCATTTTTTTAAAAATTAATTTTTTGAAGGGATCCTATGAAAACTAACTCAATCGGATATCGATAAGTGCTTTTTCGAAATTCGTAAGGCAAATCAGTCAGTTTTGCCAAGGAAATTTTGAAAGAGCATCTATCGATATCCAATTGAGTTAATTTTTTACAGAAACTCTTAAAATATTACTATCAAAAAAAAAATAACGGTTCAAATCATCTTTATATAACCTGAAATGAACCATACAAAAAACATATGTGCAAGTATAAAACAAATTTTTTTTTTCAATCGATAGAAAATATCATTTTTACCTTAGATATGAAGTACATAGTACAACCCCGGAATATTACATCAATTGTGAGAGTCCACAAGGCAATCAAGCCCAATAACTCAACCAATATACTGTAAGAAATAAGTCCATTTTATGGTAGAAACAAAGAAAAGAAAACCATTCTAAGGAAAGACCACCCACACGCAAGTGGAGAGACTCGAACTCTCAGACCCCCTAGTAAGATGCAAAAGTCCTGATCAACTGAACTAGGCCCCGTTTGGTTGTGTAAA
Organism: Rhododendron vialii; assembly: GCF_030253575.1. NCBI lineage: Eukaryota > Viridiplantae > Streptophyta > Magnoliopsida > Ericales > Ericaceae > Rhododendron > Rhododendron vialii. The sequence goes on along the minus strand of NC_080568.1, from coordinate 2,203,133 downwards.
ACAGTTTGTGTCAACAGACTTTTTGGTCCTAGTATTTTATTGGGCCTCAAGAAGCTTCCGAGTCCTAGCCATCTGGTCAAAATCGAATGAGCATTCCCTATTAGGGGGCACGGCATTATGTGGTTATTTTATTGAAAAAAAATCGATGATTCTACGAAGCTTGTTGGATTGTTTTTATCCGCAAAATAAATTTTATATATTAAGAAGATGATAATGTAAAATTTAATATAATAACCAAGCTTGCCGAGTAAGTCGTCAATGCTAAAAATTGTGTCGATTGGACACCGGTAACTTTATATGATTGCACCCTTTTTTTTCAAAATTGAATAGGTAATGCGATTTCGAAAGTAAATGCTATACGTCATTGATTACATAAGTGCATAGGTTTCACGCGTGTAGAAAAAAGCCTATGGTCATTTGGTCATACGGGTCTTCTTTACAGTCTTACAGGAGTATGAGTTTTTTTTTTCCTTAACGTTCGTGTGTATTTTTATACTTCTCTAATCACTTTGTGAAGACGAAGGATGTGATGTAAAAAATACGAAAATAATATACGTACGGACGAAAACGTAGGAAAATCATACCGACAGTCGCGTCGGGTCGTCTCCGGCCACCGGATAGCCGATCTAAGCCATCCAAAAATTCTGAAAAAAAAAAAACCGAGGGGGCTTGCGCAGAAATCAACGGCATCCAATGTGTGTAGGGTGTTTGATCCAAAACACATTGGATACCGTTGATTTTCCTGTAGGCCCCCTCGGTTTTTTTTTTATAGAATTTTTTGACGGCTCGCATCGGCCATTCTGTGGCCAGAGACGGCCCGGCGTGGCCTTCGGTACGATATCTCTACGGCACCGGTCGGTACTCATAGCAGTACTCTAAAAAATAACCCAAACATAGTACTTCCTCTGTCCCCTTTTTAACGTCCAGTATTTTATTTTGGACTGTCTCTTAATAAAAATCCATTTTGCAAAGTTAGTGGGTACAAATAGGGAAAATAAAGGTAAAAGTTGATATGAAAAGTGTAATGATGATATTTTCTTAATATATTAAAATTACGAAGCGAGACACTTAAAAATAGACGGAGGGAGTAAAAATTAAGAGAACAACAAAAATTACCATGAAAAAACAATCTAGAAGGGTCTTTTTAGTAGAGACCAATCATATTACTCCCTCCGTCCAGATTTAATAGTATTTTTTTTGAAGTTTTTGTCATTTTTCAATCGATTATATCTTGTAAGTTATAATGTTTTAAGTAATTTTTAAAACATTATCTCATAGAACGAATTGATATCTACGAAACAAGATCCATATTGAATATAAAATTTATTACCAATTTAAAGATATAACTCATTTTTTATCAAGTTAGAATTGAACGAGAGAGACTATTAAATTCGGACAATGGGAGTAATATTCTAGTATCCCCAATGACTTCACATGTGCGGATAGCTCCCTAAAGTTCAATATACTCCCATAATTCATACCCCTTTTTAGGGTGGGTTTTGGATTAAAAAGTTGAGTGATTTATTTTTTTGTTCTTATTCTTTTCTTTTTCTTGCATTTGTTTATTTTGTGTCAAACTTTTGTGACTTATTGAGTCGTCTCGACGAGAGGAATCGGAAAAGTAATAAATTTTGATCGAAACTCATAATTTTTTGAACAAAGACAAAAATAAGTCAATAATTTAGTTTTTTTTTTTACTTATTCTTGTCTTTTTGAAAAAAATTACTATGAGTTTCGATCAAATTTTTTCATTTTTCCGATTCCTCTCACCGAGACGAATCAATAAGTCATAAAAGTTTGACGCAAAACTAACAAATGCAAAAAAAAATTTAAATAAAAACAAAAAAAGAAGAAGAAGTTATTGTTCCACTTTTAAAGCCAAATGAGACCTTAGGAGAACCCAATATCCTCTTTCTATCTTTGTTCACTCTATGTGTGCCAAACAAACCGGCATTGTAGTAAAAAAAAAAAAAACCAATCCTATTGTTTTTCCTGCAATGGGTATTATATTTGTGCACCACATCTCAGTAATTATCTCATGTGACACCTTATATGACCCAATCACGTTTGGTATAAGAAGTTAATCAGATTATGTGGCCGGTACCACTATCATGTGGTGCCATATATGTCATATGATATTGAAATTCAACATACAATACTTAGATTGTGAATTTACAAATGACGAATAAAACAGAGGACGTGAACTAAGGCTAAAGATAACCAATTGGGATAGCTTAGTTAGCTAAGACTCTTGTATTTCACTAAGAGGTTAGGAGTTTGAATCTCTCCATATGCGTGTGAATGTTCTTTCCTTTCAGAAGGTTTTTTTTTTTCTTTATTTCTTACCTACGATGGACTTTATTTTTGTTACTGGTTGAGTTGTTGAATTTGGTTATATCGTGAACTCTCATAATTGATGTAGCGTCTAGAGTTTATACTTTATGCGTTATATACGATATAGATGATCTCTTTTATCGATTGAAAAATAAAAATTAAAACTAAGGCTAAAGAGGGGCTTGGAGGAGGGTGGAAAAAAAAAGGTTGTATGTCAATATTAGCTTGGCACCCCAAGACAAAATTCCGATTCTGCCCCAGTAAAAGACTTTTTGTGACAAAAATGTGATTTGAGATGGAGTGTAGGTATCAATCATGCCAGCATGCCACCAACTCTTTGGTTCAATAAACAAATACTACCACTTAAATTTCATTACTCGAAATGTTTATTCAATTGCACGAAATGAAATACGAGTTTTAGAGATTAATGATTTTTTTTTCTTTTCAAAAAAAGGTGTGATGAAATCCCTGCACGAGGCTATACAGTGCTGACAGTAATGAAGTCTCTTCGTGTAGCTATTTCATGTTGCTACATGATGCTGAGAGGAATATTTGTGATAGGGGCACACACGAGCCGAGCCGGGTCGAGTTTTGTAGTGTTCGAACTTAGTTTGTTTACTAAATGAGCCTATAATTCGAGTTCAAGTTTGACATATTTGTAAACAAGCTAAACCCGGTTCATATATTAAACGAGCCTCCATGAACTAGCCAATCAATACAAACAGGCCAAGTGTAATCGAGCCGGGTCTAGCTTTAGGGTGTGAAATTCGACTCATCTCCTAAACGAACCTGAAATTTAAACTCGAGTTCGAACTAGGTTCATTCATTAAACCAGTTGAACCGAGGCAAGTCTCGAGTTGCTCATGACCCGCTCCCTGCTTAGTGACAAGTAAAATGCGTAAGTTATGAAATTGAAGTGTGCATAAGCTAGTCGAACACTCGAGTCCTCGAAAGTATGCAAAAATTCATATTCATTTTGGAATACAGTCACTCACACCCTACACAGACAAGAAACAAGCCGGTGGGAGTGGATAAGTGGTAAAACTTGAGAAAGATGGCCACTCTATCGTAGTGGGGATTTGGGTTTCCCGTTGACAATTGAGTGGCAGTACTATTTTCCCTTATTGTTCGGCTATGGCCGCCTCTCATCAGCAGCTTGGCCACCTCTTGACGCCGACGACGATTCAAATCAACGGCTGCGGCGGGTTTCCCACCAGTTGTTTCAGCAATAACATCTCCAACTCTCCTTTAAAATACCCTCGTTTTCCCTCTCATACTTCCACCTGTCCTCTGAATTTTATGCCCCAAGGGTCTCGTCCTACTATCAGGTATCCACTCATTTTTCTTCATTTCTTGCATTGGCAGGGAATAGCCCTCTAGATTATTATTATTTTGTTTCGATGGTAACGGTGTACAGGGTAGCTTATGCGCATGTAGGGTCCACCGAGACTAGGGAACTCACAAACTCACAAGAATTTACTTTCTTGTGGCATGACCCCAAGAATCGAACTGATCAAGGGAGCAAACCCACCAATCAACTGGACTAACCTCGGGCTAGGTCTTTGTAATTGTTGAATCTCCAGAAAAGTCATCTTTTTACCAACCCCAAAGTTAAATTATCTGGTAATTGGCCCAGTAGTCAAATTGCTTTAGGTACGATACTAGTTGTGCAGCGCATAGTCACATAATTCTTCAAAATGCCTAGCGCTCAAACTCTCTCTCTCAATCTTGGCTCGAGCTGATTTTAGTAGTTTTCATGCTTGCGCTCCTGCTCACGCACCCACGCGCGAATTGAGAAGGAAAATGGATTTTATTGGAGTACTTCGAAAGTTCGAAGGGAAGGGATAGGCAAGAAAAGAAAAGGCGGGTTATAATTCTGTCTATTTACTGAGTTTTACATTGAAAAAGGAATGAGACAAGTTGTACACTTCATATTGGGTGCCCGAGGGAGAGAACAGATAGCCCTCTGACTTCACATCAAGATTTGTAGATAGAGGCATGAACAAAATGTAACCTAGTAAAAAAAGCGTAGCTTTTCCCCTGGGAAAATAGAGATGGAAGAGAATGATTCAACATATTGCCCTGACTTTTAAATCAGTGAAGAACATTCGATGTTAGAGATTTTCTGTTATATTACCAATTGTTACAAAAGTTTAAGCTTTTTGGGAATGGACCCAACAATGCATGTCATATATGACATAGATATATGAAAAAAGTCCTTAATCCCTTTCATAGTCTCCGCTATTGGAACGACATCTGTAGATGTTCTTCTCTGTTACGAAAAAACATGATTATATCATTTTGACCAAGTAAAATTTTCCTTTGTTTATGTATTTTGTTTGCTTTTAATTACGTTTTTGCTTCTTTTGACCGATCCATTTTTGACGGAACCTGTCAAACTAATGTACTTTGCATTGAATTTAGAGTTCCTTGATCATGTCACAGATGCCAATCAACTAGTACTGATGGACCAAAAACAAGGAACCTTCTTGACAATGCAAGCAATCTTCTTACCAATTTTTTAAGTGGGGGAAGCTTAGGATCTATGCCAGTTGCTGAAGGTGCGGTTTCTGATCTCTTTGGTCGACCTCTTTTCTTGGCACTATATGATTGGTTTTTAGAGGTACTCCATTCCTCCTATTCACATAAATACTATTAGATGGTGCAGTTATGGCTTGCTTGTGCATATGCATTGCTTAGGTACGAATTGTATATTTCTAATCTGCAGATGATAGTTCATTACTATCTCATTGTAGCCTGCCTTCAGCTTGCAACATGAATTTATATTGATATTGTCTGCATAGTTTTTGGCCCCTTAAAGTTCTATTTCTTACCTCTACACTGTTTTGGAGTTGATTTGGCTTTCTTACTGAGATTGTTTGACTTGTCAGCATGGCTCAGTGTATAAACTTGCTTTTGGACCAAAAGCATTTGTTGTTGTATCAGATCCTGTAGTTGCAAGACATATTCTTCGTGAAAATGCATTTTCCTATGACAAGGTATGATCCTGTAAATTGCAATTCGTTTGATCCTATATATAAATATATATACACTTTTCCCTGGGATGTCTCTTTCATTTTCAGGTTTATGTTTGATGTATTAATGCTTATTTTTGTACATATCAATTCCCTTCATTCTGTTTACTTACCTCTATGATCCATTTTTGTTTTCTTTAGTTTCTTGTGTCCTGTTGCTCTTCCACATTTTATGCTTTTGCTTTTCCCGATACTAATGTGATTAGAGGACACACGGAACTTTTGTCTGTAATGTGCGAAAAGCAAGGACTTTTTGCAGGATGTCATGGAAGCACTAATTTTTTTGAAGTTTAATTGATTTTTTCTCTTAGATAACTCAGGTGTCTGGGAGTGGACTTGAAATCTTAACAGAGGCAATTTTTTTTTTTTTTACGTAATCCGAGTTTGGTTGTTTGGTCAATAGGACCAAAAGGAATTATAATTATGCAATGAGATCAATAATTTTTTGTATGCTTTAAACCTTAGTTTTTTGCAATTTCTGCAGATAAGGCATGTGACATGGAGTCTGTGATTGCCTGCCTTAATGTTTCCTAATTCATATAACATGTACAGGGGAGGAAAATTTCTTCCGTATGCTGTAACCTACAATAGAGAATATGATGTTCAAACATCTTATAGTTGGTTTCCTTTTGCCACAACTAGGGAGTTCTTGCTGATATTCTAGAACCAATAATGGGAAAAGGACTTATACCTGCTGATCTAGACACCTGGAAACCAAGAAGACGAGGTGGGCATCTGCCATCTTTCTACGCATGCATTTACGACTTGTTAACATGCTGTTTTTATCCAAAAGACTAAATGGGTTATGTTTTAGGTGCAAAGTTATTCATATTACTCACAGCTTGCTATATCGACTATATGTTTCACACGTTTAGTTGGTGCTACCTCTACTCTTTCACAATATTTTTCCTTCTCTCCTAGGCGCCTGCACTCCTTCGCTCTCACCGGAGGCCGTCTGCGCAAGATGTACTTTTGCGCCATTACTTTTGCAAGGCACCTAGGCACAGGAAACCGTAGTCATTTCTCCTATAAAGGCGAAGGCTTACACGCAAAATATAGTCGTGTGCCATCTCCCCTTTAATGGTGCTTGTGCCCCCATTGCCCCAACACGCTCGCAGGCCATTGCATTTGCATGCCATCTCCAGACACTTCAGCACTAGAAGCTCCCTCGCGCCATCAGCATTGGCATTCTCCTTTAAAACCCACTCGTGCGGCATCTTGCCCTCAAAAGGCTAGTCCCACAACGCCTAGGTTGGAGCAAGACTTAGGACCTGCACTTGGGACCATCAGGAGGATAAGTGGCTTGGAGGTGAGAGTTGAGGATCACAAGGTCCCTCAACCGACCCCGCTCGTGCATGGGCCACACTTAATATCGGAGGGGATGCTGACCAGAGCTCCTCACACATTGCTAGTGGCATTGTTTGTAACAATGCACTGCCATACCATGATTCAATTATTGAGGTCTGATGCCTGTAATGAACATCCCCCGCAATTTCTTTCACACGTAAGGCCTTCTGGTCACATGATTGTGTTTTAACTGTTGCCTCAAGGTTTTGGAATGGCAATTTCTTATTCTCATGTTCTGATTCAGGTTTTTTCTTCAATTGAAGTGAGATTTTAAAATTCAGACAATGCGTTTCTATACCGCTTTTCAGTTGTATTATTTAAGTTTGTGGATGCTTTGAATCACCAGTCCGAGTAGCGTGATTTGCATTTTGGTGCCTTCCTCGATTTCCATTCTCCCCTTAGTAAATATCACTGTAGTTCTTAAAGATGTCAGAATAAGAAAATATATCGAAGAAAGAAGAGAAAGAACATAAAGAAAGGCTGAAGGCGTGAAGCCCCTTAAAAGAGTGGACAAAATGAAACACGGGATCAGTAGGGTACTAGGGTTAGAACTTCAAGGTAAAGTGTTGCTCCTCGTTCAAATCAAGAAACGAATTATAAGGTAACATGTGTTCCGGTGGTCTTGAAAAAGCTTTTTTAGTCATCACTTCTTTTGTACTCAGGCTCTTGAGTGTACATGCTTTGTCGTTTTTTTGTAACCTTTGGAGCTTTTCTTTCTGTACAGTGACAATTAAGATTTGTTAAACGTGTTATTTTCAGTTATTGCTCCTGGATTTCATGCCTTGTACTTGGAATCAATGGTTAAAGTATTTACAAATTGTTCTGGAAGAACTATATCCAAATTTGAGGAGCTTCTGGAGAGGGAAGGCTTGCAAGGAGGGGAGGCAATTGAGTTGAATCTCGAAGCAGAATTTTCAAGTTTGGCACTTGATATTATTGGTCTTGGTGTTTTCAACTATGACTTTGGTTCGGTCACAAAAGAGTCTCCAATAATTAAGGTTTGGTTATCTAGTAACCATTCTTTGACATATTACATGTTGCGTGTCAAAATGTCTTCAGTGATTAGATTTGCTCATATGTTGTGTAGTGTTTCTGCATCTCATGAATGCCGATTTTCATCACCTCGGAGTCTCTTTTGCATAAGGGTGTCGTTATTGTTGTCTTATAAGCCTGCATTGTTTTGTTAGTTTTCTGATTTATATTGATAGGCTTTTGCATGACTTTTTGGTCCCTGTTCTGTGTCTATATGCGCTTTTGTTTTTGGTAATTTATGTTCCTTGTAATCACATTATTTCCGCATCTTTATCTGTTTGGATTAAATAGACTGCTATAATAAACCAAAAGAGTTGTATGAATCCAACCCTAAACTTCTTAAGGTAGCATATACTACTATACATTACGCTTACAATTACTTAGAGTCTCTTCTGTTTGCTCGACGCCATTGATTCACTAGTATTATTCACTTGTATTGTAGGCTATGGGCATAATAAGATGTCTAAAATATGGTCTGCATGAAGTAGCCTTTTAAATTATTGCAAATGACATCGGACATCTCTAGCACACCTTGCTTTGAACATTTTGTTAATGTTAGCTAGAACCTGAAGGCTAAGCTAGCAAAGATATCTGTAACCCCTGATGAGTGAGCACAATTTGACTCCATGAAAGTTGAGAAGGCCAACTACTTGAGGCATTTTTATTAGTAAATATCACGAGAAGGTGTGGGAATTTATGATTCAAAGAGTAAATATGCTTGCTCTGCTACCATTTCAACAATGGACTGCTTTAAAAGCTTAAGTTGGTTAAGAGAAGTGTAAGTGCACTTTTTGTTTTACCTATATCTTGATAATTCACAGTGTTCCTCTTATTGTATTTGATTTAAATATTGTCTTGTTCTAGTTATGTATAGTTATCTTTGTCTTTGTGTGTAGTTGTGTTCAGCTCTTCTTTTATCATGTTACAGGCAGTATATGGTACACTTTTCGAAGCTGAGCATCGCTCGACTTTCTACGTACCATATTGGAAATTTCCTTTGGCAAGATGGTTAGTTCCCAGGCAGCGAAAGTTCCAGAAGGACCTTAAGGACATCAATGACTGTCTTGATGGTCTCATTAGAAATGCGAAAGAGACAAGACAGGTAAGAATTTTTTTATTTTTTTGATCGGCAGACAGGTAGAATATAGAAAGTTGAACCAGGGAAGGAGTTACGAAATGAGAATCGGACAAAATAATATTATGTAAACATATTCTGAACATAAAGCTTTCAAACAGCACAAAATTGCGCTTCTTTTAGAAGCTCTCTCTTTCTGTTTAAAAGCTAGAGCTAATTATCGAACAGCCGTGTTGGTTGGCGGGTGGGCTGAAAATATCCATGTAGGAGACTGCATGAAGCATTTTAGTCAAAACCCTGACATGTGCTGTTTGTGTCGCTTTCACATCCAGAATTATTTACTTTGTCTAGTTAGGATGGGTTCACAAATAATATGAACCGATTTCCCGTTTGTCTTTTCTGTTGTCATTTCCAGATATTTTCATTACTTAGTCTGTGCTCAAGCAAAACTCTAAATTTAGTTTAGATTGGCTTTATCATTGATCTCAACCTTTGAAGGGCAGATAACATAAAAGTGGTAATCAAAGTCGAACAATAAGAGCATGCAGTCATTCACCTCATTTATTATCTAGCTATATCCTATGGGAATTTTTGTTCACCTTTTAGATCCCAATGGATGGATTCCATAAAAACAACTAGGGATCTAATGGTCCTTTTATCGTCAATTTTTCAGTTCAAGAACAAATAGGCTATTTCCCCACTTTTTAGATCATATGTGGAACTCTAGAATATACCATTCTGTGCAATTATGTCAGCAGTGAAACTAAAAAGACTCATTACAAACAATATTGTTCCTCCTGGACCTCCAAGATGCTGGAGGGTTGAGTTGGGATTGGCCCAAGTTGCCAAACTTTTGGCATTTAAGTGCATGAAATGGCTATCCTTGAACTGAGTTCTGTCCCAATATAAGGTGCTGAGTTGGGATTGGCCCAAGTTGCCAAACCTTTGGCATTTAAGTGCATGAAGTGGCTATCCTTGAACTGAGTACTGTCCCAATATAAGGTGCAAGCTGTGACAGCTTCAGCTTCCACTTTTGCACCAAGCATTAGCTCCATAAATCGATTCTGAACAAAGAAACCAGCAATTCTTTCAAAATTGAAAATGAACAGAGCTAAACTAGCATAATTAGTTTTTACTTCTGAGTAAGGTTCCGCAATGCCCCTATGCGAAATCCAATTGCTTTTAGGCACCTGGAGGCAGGAGGGTGAGAGAAATGCTCCTTTACTTTTTGCGATATACTCATTGAATAAAAGCCTGATTATTAGTAAGTAATCAAGTAATCTTCATAAAGTATTGATAAGTATCTTATGCAGGTTTCGCATGACTCATCTTTTTGCGTTGCATGCTTATAATTACTACTACTGGCATGTTGGCGAACAAAGGAATTGCACCACCATCCAGTCTTAAACTTGATTTGGTTATGCCTCATGGCAGGAAACAGATGTTGAGAAACTGCAACAAAGGGACTACTCGAATCTTAAGGTAGGTTTCCATCTACAAGGAAAAACATTCTGATTTTCCAAATTCATTTGTTCTTATATCTCAAATGATCAATGCCTCATTCTCTTTACAATTCAAAAAGAATTTTTCAAAAAATTCCCCCTTAGATTTCCCCTACTTCCAACATTTCTCTCTCTATTTCTCTCCACTTATTACCCTTACTATTTTTCAAAAAAAATTTCAAACATCAATCCAAACATAGCACAAAGAATTCAAATATTTTCTGAATCTTGAAACCAGCAATGAGTGTTTGCATCAAATGTCTGCAGGATGCAAGTCTCCTGCGATTTTTAGTTGATATGAGAGGAGCTGATGTTGATGATTGTCAGGTTAGTAATGGTAAAATATATTTGGCTGCTAATGAGGACTTTATTTCAACAGTTGAGGTGCTAAGAAGAAACCTAATTGATTGTGTTGTACATGATTGTATAAATTTCTCCATCATACATACTGGCATTCGTAGATATTTTCTGATGGAAAAATCCCTTGTGGTTATAAATTTTTAAGGAAATCTGTATGGTGAAATTGGAGCTTCTATATGTGTGATTGGGCCACATCAAAAGATGGATTTCTCCCTTGGCCAAATCTTCCCCTTTTTTGTCATTTGGAAAACTATTTTTGACCATTATTTTTCTTGATGTTTATATTTCCTATGGTTTTATTTTGCGCTTTCTTGATTTTAACAGCTAAGGGATGACTTGATGACAATGCTTATTGCTGGGCATGAAACAACAGCTGCTGTGCTTACTTGGGCTGTTTTCCTTCTAGTACAAGTATGGTTCTCTCCAAGTTAAATGAGTTCCAATCATCATGAATCAGTTTTTCTGTTCACTTGTGTCAAGAAGATTTCCCGACGAGTGTAGCCATGCTTATAAAATAATTTACTTTCATGCAGAATCCTTCTAAAATGAAGAAAGCTCAAGCAGAGATTGACACGGTGCTTGGTCAGGGGAGACCAACTTTCGATTCACTTAAGAAACTAGAGTGAGTTACAAGTCTTCTTGTATGAACTATGAACCTTTTTCTATTAATGGTGGATAGTCTATTATCCAGGTCCCACTTTTTTATTTCCCATTTCTATCGTATCGAGGTGGGTATCCTCAAGGTTAATTGGATTATTCATGTCGGCTAAGATAAGGCTTTGATTTCGATGTCAGTCGCGATGTTGAGCTTGGTATGTGGTGTGAAATTCCATTTTATCATATAGTGTACATACCAATCATCTGTCTCACTATTGTATTGAATCATTTTCTTATTTTTTTCGAATGCTATTCATAAGTCAAGGTAATGGTGGACGGGATTTTTGTTTCTACTGTTTTGCTTGGGCAACCATACTATTCTGATGCTTTGGTTGGGATTTCAGACCTTCTGTACAAAATTAGAAGTTCTCTGATTTGTAATTTAGCCTATTAGTACTATTTACAATTTGCTTCCAGGTCAAACTGTGATTGTAAAAAATGCTCTGCGTTTCAGGTTCATCAGACTAATTGTTGTGGAGAGTCTACGTTTGTTTCCGCAGCCTCCATTGCTCATCAGACGTTCTCTTAAGCCAGATTCATTGCCAGGTATAAATCCTAGATAACAGCAGTGATGAATATGAACTTTTGTGACAGGAATGGCTGTTTTTTTCCACTGAGGGAAAATAATCTGATAATGTGAATAATTATATACCATATAGTCGGCTAGAGTGGAGAAAGAAATTCTCTCTCATCTCATTTCAGTTAGCAGCTTCTCTATACTTGCAAAACTATTGATACTTGATAGGTCGTCTTGGGTTAAATTCTCATGAATATCTAGCACCACTAGCTTAGCGGGTAAATTTTCCCTTGTACATCTACTTTTGCCTTTGTTATTTATGTTCAGAAAGACCGTTCTTACATGACTTTGGGATACGAATAGAAAACGGTAAGAGTAGGAACTGCAAAAATTCTCGAGGAAAAGTTGCAAAATACAGGGGAGCTTTGTAACATTCCTCAACCTATCTTGTACAAGTAAAATTTGTTCCATCAAACTTATGCAAGTTCGCAACTGGATCAAAATTGTTTTCTCCTTTTATTAATCCCACTTGAAGAGAGTTTTCAAAAGGGTTGCTGACCGAATGGTCTCCAGGATATAACAAGCCTACGCATTCCTCTAGATGATTTAGTCTAAGAGGCGAGAGGGATTCGGGGTTGTATTTTTACTAATACACTCAATGTAGTTGTGCAGTTTCTGTGTTGATTTTGATGGGTTAATAAACGAAGAGGAAGGAAAGTACAAAAATTAACGTACGAGGAGTTCATCCCATGAATTACTAGGTAACCCTTGAATTTCAAATCAATTGTGCAGGAGGACATAAGGGTAAAAAGGACGGGTATGCGATTCCTGCTGGAACCGATATCTTCGTTTCTGTAAGTGGTTCTTTTTCTTGCATCGTTAGCTTATTGTTTTGTACTGCTTTGATGCCAACAGACATTGAAGATGTGGTTCTCTAAGGCTATATTTGGATCTTGGATTTGTGGAGGGATTCACCGAGGGAGACGAAAATTTTAGCTGTTCTAAATTATTGTTTGTTCCCATCCAATGAACAATAACCTGTAACCTTCTTTACCCCCCTCTGAAATCCCGCATCTGAGATGCAAAAATAAAGCTTTAAATCTTTCACATGGGAAATGAAATAACCAGAACTTGATTTTCTAAGTACCTTCATACGGGGGCTTCGACTCTTTTTCCTATCTATGTCATGGCCAATTGAGATTCTCCTATCATCCAGGTTTATAATCTCCATAGATCTCCATATTTCTGGGACAAGCCCCATGAATTTGAACCGGAGAGATTTCTTGCTCAAAGAAATAGTGAAGGCATTGAAGGGTGGGCTGGCTTTGATCCATCTCGAAGCCCTGGAGCATTATACCCAAACGAGGTCTTACACCACAGCTGCTTTAGCCCTTTCTTGTTTCTCCGATGACTAATCCCATTTAATGTTGCATAAATTGTGCTGTTATCAGATTATATCAGATTTTGCCTTCTTGCCTTTCGGTGGAGGGCCAAGAAAATGCGTTGGGGACCAATTTGCACTGATGGAATCCACAGTTGCATTGGCAATGTTGTTACAGAAGTTTGACGTCGAGCTGAAAGGACCTCCAGAATCCGTAGAGCAAGTTACCGGGGCAACAATCCACACGAAGAATGGACTGTGGTGCAGAGTGAAGAAGAGATCCGATGTTCATTGAAGCAGAATTGGCAAAAGACTTCGCATTGCATACGCAATACTTGTACCTATTGTCTGTAATTGTGTCATTCTTTTCCCGGAAAATCACCTGTGCTTGTGTTGTACTATTCGATGAGCGTAAAAGATGTATAAATTAGTCCTGATGACAGAATTAGAGCTGCAGAAACGTTGGTAAAGAAGCAATGAGACGATAATGGGCAAGGTTGGATTCAAATGCATAGATTCAGAATATTTCGAAGAAAATCTTGATCCAAAACTAATGAACCCGATAAGAACTTACAATCTTTTATCTTCTTTTACCCCATTCAGTGAGTAAAAGATATATGTGGGGTTCATACTGAATATAATATTGATGGAAATACATGCATGCAGACGTTCGTGACGAACGCAACTCATGTATTTCTTTTGATTTCTTTTCCCTTTGATCTTCCCTGCAGGCTCTTGTTTTTTACTTTTTGCACAGCTTCCTAACTGTTACCAAAACCATAATAAAAAAAAGGTTCAATGCAGCCTACAGAGAATCTAATGTGATTTCGGTTAGCAACCAAAACAAGCCCTATAAGCCAACATGAATCCTTCGTCGAACTTCTGCTGTCAAGCATATGGACAAAAAAAACTCAACATAAAAAAGAAGAGAGAGAGAGAGAGAGAGAGAGAGAGAGAGAGAGACTTAAGAGGGTTACTTCATGGATAGATATAACTCTACTAAGCCATAATAAGGTTATTACAGTAACTTAAACAGGTTGTTGGATGCTACTCCCATCTTTCCTCACTTTGACATAAAAAGAAAAGCAGACAACCCATCGATGCAGCTACCGCGGGAGATGTTTATCATACAAACGTTTGGACCTAACATCGTGGAACTGTCTGGAACCCACAGACTGCTCCTAAAATAAGAATACGAAACACAGTTATGAAGAATATGCATGAAGTTCAATTGACATGATCCAAGCGACTACTCAAACACGTACCACATCATGCAAGCTGTCTTGAATGTTGAAATACCCGTGGATAGTGGGTGCTCTAAAACCAAGTGGTCCTTGCAACTGCAAAAACCCAATTCAAGGTAGGTACTGAATTACCGACTGAAAACAGAGGGCTCGAGTACAAATCCAATGAATGTAATTCGCACACCTGTCCTTGCAGGCTTTGTTGAGGGCCATAGTGACCAATACGCGTTGCAATAGAATTTGATTGTCCCTTGAAAGAAGGGAAAAAAATTACACCCAAGAGTCAGAATCAAATACGGTATTAGAAATATTCAATAATTTTGCAAAATCACCAATGGATCAACATTATTATTTGCCATACCATCCCCTGCGTTCCCTGTTGGTTGCTATAATAGCCATTGTGAATCAAAGATGAAGAGTGTATTTGTCCCTGTGACAAATATCAATACGAAATTTAGAGATCCACAAAGAAACTTACAGAATCATAAGTTACAGTGAAGGGTGAACGATGAGGTACCAATCTCAACCTACTCTGTTGAGCATCCCTACTTCCTAAACCCAGTTACTACTTAATAATGGGTATCTGGGAGGAGTGGATTGGGTAAAAAGCTATGCTATGCAATTAAATGCACAAAGTGGTTGTCAATAGTGGAACCCACAACCTAGAGATTAGTAGGTTGAGTTAACGAACGCCAAACCAGTGGCCACCGACTCACCCCTCAATGAAATACATAAAATATTCAATTTGCAATATGTTGAGGTCAGTGTTAGGATGTTGATTAATACAATTTATTTTGTCATTCGGAAAAAAGAGAGAGTTAGACTGATACAGTCATACCATCCCTGGCGCATGCTGTTGAGGAACACAAGTGTTGTCAACAATGTGTGCTCCGGAGTCCAGCATCCCCTACACACAAGCATGCCGAAATAAATGGAGGTCATATATGGATTATATCAAAATCCATTGGAACACGTTATTGCAGATAATTTGAGTCAACGGCGTTAAGATGTGACAAACCATCTGCAAGTTGCAGTCTTGCACCAGACTAGCTATTACTTCAGTCTCACTTTGTACCTACAGTATATAGACTTGATCAAATTTGAGCATTCCATCCCTTCACAGAACATCAGACATGGTTATAGCAAAGGCATACCTAAATATTGAGCCTCCGCTTACCTTTCGCTTCTTATGTATTTTCTTCTTCTTAGATGCTTTGGCCAAACTATCGCTTTGATTCTCTTCCCCAGTGCTGATGAAACCTTGAGAAGCCGACATGTTAGGCTCTAAAACACTCCTAACAGAAGCGTTCACACCCACGCAATGTTCCATGGCTTCTTGTAGAGCATCAATGACAATATTGTACCTTTCCTGAGACAAAGACCCCTCTTCACCCAATTTAATTGCTCGTTTACAAAGATCATTAAAACGTTGGACCCTATAACTAAACCTACTTGATGTTTCACTACTGGATGGCCTGATATTTGCATCGTTTGTCCATCGTCGTAGTATACAGCGAGAAGGTATGTTAGAAACACCAGACATTTGTAGAACGATTAAAGCATGTCTACAAAGAAAACCTCTGTACTCAAATGAACGACACAAACAAGATACGTGTAAGTTTGCTTCATTCCATGCCACAATGAAACTCTGCTGCTCTTCAAAATCATCGACTTGATATGTTACAACTGCCTCATTTTCATATGTTTTTTGCACCCTACAAGCATCTGTTCCCAAAACCTCAACCTGAAATTTCTTGAATATGGAACGTGTATAAACAGTAGACATCTGCTTCTCAAAAGGACAGAGAGATCTTAATGTGGGTGATTTGTGATGTGTTTCGCAATCAGCTTTGGCTTCTTCTTCAGACCTGTCATGCAAAAATAGTTTGTATCGATCCATAAAGTCCTTACATGAAGTCTCCCTCTGCAAGTACTTGTCAAACAAGGATGATGAGCATTCAGAACGTTCACCTGTACACAATCCAGCCAAAAATGTACCACTCATATAAGCAGGAACCCACTTTGTACGTTTTGCATAAAGTGATTGAAGCCATTCATCTTCCCTGAGCTCAAATTTATCCATCATTTTCCACCATTTCTTTTCAAACTCTTCTTGTGTCCAAGATCGATAAATGCATTTGTTAAATTTCCTACAGAAAACTTCTGGCCTGTTCACTACGTGGCCTAGATTTTCAGGAACTTTTCTCAGCACATTCCATAAACAAAAACAATGCCGTGTATTGGGAAACACCTCTGTGATAGCTTCTTCCAGTGACTTGCCTTCGTCAGTAACAAGAACTTTAGGAGTCTGACCACCCACAGCTCTAAGCCACGTCCGCATCAACCACACAAAAGTTGACATTGTTTCCTCCCCAACCAATGCACATCCAAGCAACATTAACTGAAAGTGATGATTCACCCCAATGACAGGCAGAAAGGGGACTCTATATTTACTCCTAATATAATAGCTATCAAAGAAGACTACGTCACAAAATTTGCTGTAATCATGTCTGCTTTTGGCATCAACCCAAAACACGTTTCTCATACGTTTTTCATGGTCCAAATCTATTGCATAGAAAAAATTAGGATTCTCATCTTGCATAAGCATAAAAAATTCAAACATAACTTGTACATCTACCTCATCTAAAGCCAACTGCAGTCCTTTCTTTTGACAAGCAACAATACCAGGCTGCTTGCCCCTTCCACTGAGAGCATAATAGAAGTCAGAGGGACAAATTTCATGGTTATGCTCCTTTACAAAACCAAATATAAACCATTTTCCATCCTGCCTTCTTTTCATATGCATACTTGCCTTACAGTCTGTCTTAGGACATGATCGTGAGTTAACAGCTGTACATGAATCCGGTTTACTGCCAAACCTAGAACAAGCTATTTTTACATCAATGAATTTGCCTGACTTTTTGGACCGGCGACTTGCTTTTATTGTAATGCCAAATCCCACAGACCTAGCATATTCCCTGTAAAAGGAATATGCTTCCTCTTTTGATTCAAACTCCAAACCCCTTTGGGGCTCATAACTCTTGCTCTCCTTGCCAGAAGTGTCCACTCCAAGAGCATCCTCATCCACTCCCTCCCCACTTCTACTGATGTTTTTACCTGCGTTTAGTCCCAGTCCCTTGGCACCATTTCTAGTTGTTGGAGAATTTACCTCCTCTTCTCCAACAAGAAGTACATCTGTAGCATGACCAATATTTGCATCTGACACAGTATCTAATTTGTCCTCCTGGACAGAAGGCAGCTCAAGATCAATCTCCATAGTGGAGATATTTTTTCATGGAAGCTCCATTTAACCAAGATACCTGAATGTTAAAACGAATGGATAATAAATATGTTAACGCCCAAATATCTACACTCTTTTCAGAAACACTACAAACTTAAGCTCCAGATTAGGTATAAGAAAATCTTTCTTAAAACTTATTTCGAATCATATGGTCAGGAAATATTGAGGATATCAATGCTAAGCAAAAGAAAATCTAAAGAAGCACCATTATTTCAAGATTCACATGATTTGGAGACGAACCATGCATAGTCAAGTCAGTAGTCGCTTTACAATACAATTTGCATTTGTTATCTGTTAAAGAAGTTCGTAAAATTCTGGATATGGGCCATAAAAGTCACGCATGATTATCTTAATTCCTATGGGTCAAGAGGGTGACTGGATTGATATTCATCAGTTTGACATTGTTGCAGATAGGTTTTAGTGGTAAAAAATCTGAGCCCCCCAATAAGCCGTCAAATTCCTATCGCCAAAAGGAGTTTTCTTAAATCAATATAAAGCCATGAAATGTTTTCAATCCAGCTTATATGTTATAGAACTTGCGAAGGTATTCAAGTCTATTGGCTTCAAGTATGATACTCTAACAGTAGGTGTAAGAACTCAAATTGCTATTTGGAAAAAGGTATTCTCTAATCCATGGAATGTTTCTAGTTTAACAGACTCTAGACGTTTAGAGTATCCGTGAAGCTTTTCAAACTCTTTTGAACGTGTTAGGCAATTCTAATTGCAAGTGTGCTCACTGATCCCTATGGAAATCTAGGTGCAATGCGTATTTCAAATATCAAGAAAAATATGAATCACCTTTGTTTTACCAACAATAAACTAAACTTTACCAGCCCTAGGCCACCATTCAAAAATCACTCTCCATTCTTTACAAGAATAGAATTTAAACAGCCTCTATTTCAGCCATATCTTTTGGAGTTTTTTCCTTCACAAAAGCCCTACTTTTTGTTACCCCATACAAACCCCTTGAGACACTCTAGGATAAGAACACTTCGGCAACAAAAATAAATAGAACCAATTCCTAATCCCACTTTTGCTGCTGCAATTAAGATGAGTTGGGCTAGGTCGCATAATCCTCCAATAAGACCCTCCGCTTCCTCTCTCAAACCTTGCTCTTGCAAATTTTAGTAATTAGAATGTTTTAGAAAGATGCTTTCAAACTCATGCTCCAGCTCATGCTCATGTTGGTGGTCATTACGTGCAAGCGAATTTATGAAGAGATCGTCCTACATCAATTACATATTGCTACTTAAGGTTTCGCCATTGGGTACTAACAAAGTGGGAGATCCCTCCGGGCAACTACATGCCATGAGCCATTACATAGGGGTTCTGGATTAAGGCAACAGTACTCAAGTCAATAGTGCAAATAATTGACTAGAAACAAAGGTGAAACTTGTTCTCACAGCACACATTGTTGAGATTGTGATATCAATGACCCTGAGACTTTAATCAGACCTAAAAAAAAAACCTGCTCATGATTTTTTTTTTTGTACTATGAAGACTAGCTAAATCAGAGGCAAAAGTTCAAAGTGAAAAGAAAAAAAGAAGTGCAGCACTCAATGCCACATAAATACACAACTAAAGAACTTTATGAATCTGCTACATCAACAAAATACTTGATTCAGAAGGGCTTCAATTCCCAACCTCACCTTGTACGATTGGCTGCGTATATAAATGGACAAAAACCATTTTTCCCACCAATGAGGGGTTAGTTTAGTGGTGAAAACTCGGACTTGGTTGGACGAGGCCCAGATACAGGTTTGAGTCTCCATAGCCCCTTATCTGGGGCTAAACATACTTCTAAGACCACCCACACGTGGTAGGACCTTACCACCGGACAAAGGTGTGGTGGAGTCGCCTACAAATAGTGGTGTGATGTGACGGGTAATACACCCCGGCGGGGTGACAGTACCATACCTCCCCTTTCATTTTGTTTATTAAAAATAATCCTTTTTTTCTTTTTTCCAGTATCTCCAATTTGGACGTAAGAACAAACAACTGTACGAAATGGAAAAACCAAACCTACGCATTTTGATTGGGGATGGAAAAAATCAGAAACCCAGAAGAAAATGGGAATTCAGTTGCGTTTTCTTTTTCAATTGCAAATTGGGTCGAACTTAACTTGTTCCTCGTAATTGGACTGATTAGTCATGCTAAGGTACGAGAGAGAGAGAGAGAGAGAGAGAGAGAGAGAGAGTACATACTTTAATGGAGTTGGACGGCGGTGGAAAAGCACCGGAAGTTTAAAGCGCGGCAAAGGACCGACGGCGGGAACGGGAGAACGGAGAGGCGGAGAAGTGAGTTTTTATTGGTCGAACTTCCAAACGGACAAGTATGACATTTCACCCTACGAACATTGGGTAGTTTGGCTCAAATTAATCCAAAAAGTCATTTTCTCTAAATTTTTGTTAGATTTGTTAGTTTTTAAATAAATTATTAGTGAAGTTTATAAAAGGGAAAATATGATATGCAAAAACCTTTTTCTGAAGAAAATATACAAAAAAAAATTGAAAAAATTAGTATTAGTTTTTTTTTATTCGTCTTATCTGTAAAGACTGTAACTCCAAAAAAAGTGTTTCAACCAAAAAGTTACCCCTTTATCTCCAAATAAATGTCTGGTCCGCAAAACAAGAACTAAAAAATGATAAAAAAAATTCAAGAAAAATTCAAACTTTATTCAGCAATTTACTAGATATTCATTAGTTCTTTTAATTTAAGAAAAAAATTAAAATTTTTTCTTGTAAAAATAGTATTATTTTTTAAGTCTTCGTTTTGCAGAGAGTTTATTTTAAGACGGAGATAGTGTACTTTTTAGGATGAATTTGCTACAACATATCCTCCAAAAACATCTCTTTTTTTTTGTCTCGATTTCTTCAAATATGGAGTATGAACTTTTTCATTCTCTAAATACCGATGATGAAAATGAAAGTACAATCCTCTCAAATGGAGGATGGGCTTGAAGCACTATATTTTTCTCCAACACAGAGGAATTGACGTCAAAAATGGGTTTTGAAGGATTGCATTGGAGATCGATGCTCCGATAACTTCAGTTTACACATCTCTAAGCTAAATAAAAGATGACAGATCGATTCTTCCGCTTTCGACTTGATTTTTCGAGTGCAGAACTTGAACATCTTCTCCCAAACGAATTTGCCACCTCCATCCTTTTTTTCAGTTAAGTCCCTCGCCCACGAAATATTTTTTCAAGCCTGCAACGAAAATTTGGCTTCACTCGCCGTTTCGCTTGAGACCGGTAGAGTTACAGGAGTGCAGATACATGCGTGTCGGACTGCTGGATGTGTATTCAGGGCCGAATCAGCCTATGCTTCATCTTCCTTCTTCGTCTATGGGGCTGGGCCTTACCTACCTGTTGGTGGATATGGTGAATGTGGAACGATATTGTCTTCAGCGGAACGAAATGGCTAATGGAAGCTGTTAATGGAAAAGCGCGCACTGGCAGACTTTCATGAATTCTTGGATCCAAGGGAATTAAAAGGTTTCTGATCCTGACTCCATAATTGTGTTGAATGTTGTAACTGGCAAATGGTTTCGTCCAGAAGCAGGTGCGATCAAAATTAATGTCGATGCCACCTTGTCTAAGGAGTCTTAACACAGTGGGTTAATTAGCTAGAGGGGATAATGGTGCTGTGTTCGGAATTCTTTTGAAGATTCATGCAGGCATTTGCTCACCTAGAGTTGCAGAGGCCTTAGCGATCCCCGAGGTAATGAATCTGGGAATTGTTCTGAATCATCCAAATGTGCGCGCTAATTGAATCGGATGAGGAGTCAATTATTAGGATTTAGGAATTGTGCTAACCGAAAGAAAGAACCAGCCGTCTGATATAGTGGTTCTTGTGCAAGATTGCTTAGTGCTCAAACACTTCTTTTATTGGAGCGAGTTTAAGTTCATTAAACGTGATTGTAACCGGACAGCACATGTTCATGCAAGAAAAGCCCTCTCCAGTGGTGTGTCCAACATGTGGACCTCCATTCTGTCCTCGTGAGGCTCCGTACTTTTCTATGGTTAGACGTTTCTTGCCTGGATTAATAAAACTTATGCCTTTTGTCCAAAAATAAAAATAAAATCCACGCACACATGAGCATGCAAAGTACGAACTAGCGAAGAAACCCATTGGCCTAAGCAACTGGTGGGGCTTTACTGCAATCCAAAAACGCCCGAACTTGTACGAAATAGTAGGGCATGGTTAACAAGAAAGAAATCGTGCCATAAACTTCGCAAGGAGATAATCAAAAGTACCCGACTTGTACGAAATGGAAATATGTCTCTTTCACAATATGAAGTGCATCAGGAAACATCATCATTGTCGATATGAGATTCGAGCCGTCCGATACACAACCTGACAGCCCGGACCGTGCACAATACGGTGCTGGCGCACAGCATGGTCCCCAAATCCAATTGCAAACTAATGTGTATTCATTTTATGGAAGGATGCATATGAAATTGGTAAAAAAGTATTTCCTAAGATATGCGAAACCACAAAAACATGGATTATGCGAAACAAATTTTCATAACTTGTAATCTACCACTTCTGATTCATGGAGAAAGACTATACACTCTTCAAATCAGTTTCAGCACCTGCGTAAGTAACTAAAATTCTTGTCAGCAACTTCGCGTCGTCTACTACTCCTGCAGCCAAATTGTCATCCCACAAAGTTACTCAATGATGAGGAAGGGCCAGCATTCCCTTTTTTTTTCTTCCCACTTTGAGGATTACAATAACAGTACAGTGTAAAAAAAGTACCGATCATTCATGTTACAAAGTAAACATCAGGTGAATCGGTGAACCATTTTCGTGGATCAACGTCTCGGATTACCACACGATGCCCAGGTGCAATATAAGCCAGCTTGAAGCTTCATTATATAGGGAGTGCTACTGTTTACCAAAAAAAATTATATAGGTGGAGTGCTACTACTTCCACCATCACGATTGGATCTTTTTATGCATGTCTTGAGGAATTGCCATGCAAATGACTTGATCTCAAATTGGGGTCATCCTGACAATAGGGTGAAAACCTAAACCAGTAAGTCCATAGCAAGTAGAACCATAACTCCATAACTAGCATGAAAATGTCACATCTCCAATACTCACCTGCAAGTTGTAACTGAAACTGGTTTGTGGCCTGAAATCCAAATGCCCCTGCACGAATGAAAAAAATGAGTAAAAATTCAAGAAGCCTCACAAAATGACACCAGGGTATCAACTTTTTAAACCGATTTTATTAGGAATTAAATTCAGCTATGAAGGAAGTAAGATGGTATACCAGTCCATGCATGCTTTGCTGAGTCCCAAAAAAACCACCATGGCTGGATGCCATTTGTCCCTACAAAACCATTTTAAGAATTACAGAAATACATAAAGTTCCCGTTTGAATATTTTTAGATCGTCAAGAGTTCATCAAGACAAACCAGGCCTGGCATGCTCTCTGGACTGACATAATAAGCATCATGCGGTGGTTCCATTAAGTTCAATTGTAGCTACAATCAGCATGAGAAACAAATTATGACGATTTGCATTCATGAAATATAAATCTGACACCTTGATAATAACACAGCTGTTCATGATTATAGAGATTAAGATTGTACCAGTCCTTGCATATTCTGCTGAGCACCATAATAGCCGTTAAGGCTTAGTCCATCTGAGCTTAGGTTCTCCTACAAGCAAGATAATCCAAATTAACATAAATTAATGCAAGCAAAACTCTTTTCCAGTTTGAAGAAAGTGCAAAAACAAAAAATAACTAAATTGCATGGAATTTATGTGTGGCCTACCACGCCCTGTAGTAGTTTTTTCCAGTAGGATAATACGAGTACTAGACTATTTATGCATGAATAATACTCTGTAGCTAAACAAAACTTAAGTGAAGCAAAATTGTGCCAAGATATTGGTAAAACAAATGAATTAGAGGATTCTCTTGATATTGTATGCTAACTTTCCCACTTAATCAAAGAGAGATGTAAATATCATCCTTATGATATAGTTACTATTTTTCCCAAATTTCAGTGACTATTTAAAGTCAATTGAACATATGTATGATGTATCTTTCCATTTCAACCACATAATACTAAAGGAAAATATAGGAAAACAGAAGAAAAGTACGAATAATGACTCA
The DNA here is from genome assembly GCF_030253575.1 of Rhododendron vialii. Lineage (NCBI taxonomy): Eukaryota > Viridiplantae > Streptophyta > Magnoliopsida > Ericales > Ericaceae > Rhododendron > Rhododendron vialii. The sequence goes on along the minus strand of NC_080568.1, from coordinate 2,179,216 downwards.
TTCATACAGACATTATGGGAAGAAAAAACAAGGTTTACTCGGCTTTCAAATATATGCACCTATCAATAACACGTGAACACTACCATTTGTCACGTTTGAAAAACATTAAAGTATTAAAGTAAGTAACACAATCGAGTTACGTTACCCGAGAGGGATAAACTGATTACTGACTAATGAGAATTCAAGTTTGGAATTCAATGGAAATAGATGGGTGTACAATCTTCAAATTTGCTCTCTCTTTCGATGGAGAGTGTAAGAAAAGCAGAAGAGACTCCAAATAAATTGAGAATTGGCGATATTGGTATTTCACGGATAAGAGTGGAGGGAGAGAAGTTAGAGGGATTAGAAGTATGAATTCAAAACCCTACATATTTGGGTCCTCGTGCAATCATAAAAATTAAAACATATACTCCTATATTTTAGAAACAACACAGCAATTTAAGTATCGCACTAGCCGGAGTCGAGCTCCAATCACGAATCTCACTTTGGAGCTCAAACCCGCACTCCTGTGTCAACCGCAAGTCTATTTCCCACAATCCCTGCTACCAAGATATTAACTATATGTTTTTCAAGCGACAAGTCTAATATAGGTAACCAGTATTATTGGATTCACCAAGTTAGTAGGTCCGTTAGGATTCACAATGTGCGCAGTTTGCGCCCAGGGATAGAGTATGTTAAGCCTTATTGTCATCCAAACCATATTGATTAAACGAATAATCTTGTCACGAAATAGGCAATAGAACAAACCATGTGCTGCAAGCTGTCCTGTGGCTCAACAAGTATACCTCCGGGCTCCGCTTGTACCTGAAATGTAAACAGGTCTTCTTTAGCAATTCTCTCCCTCAATCACACTGAACCATAAGCAGAATACGTGAAGACCAAGGATCCAACACAAACTAACCTTTCTTTTCTTTGTTGGAGTCCTTTTCTTACTCGTTTTAACAGCAAGGCTTCGTTGATTCTCTTCTTCAATGTCACGGAGACAGAGTGCAGTACTGCTAGATTCTGCAGCACTTTTAACATTATTAACATTCACACAGTTCTTTAGAGCTTCAACTACTGCACGAAATGCAATATTGTAACCCTCTTCAGATAATGACCCTTCCTCACCCAGTTCAATGGCTCGCTTGCATAAATCGTTGTACCGTTGCACTCTAGTTTGTACACGTTCTGTTCCTTCAACCATTGATTGCCTGGTCTTTGCATCTTTAGTCCACCTCTTCAGAATATAGTGAGATGGTATGCTTGAAAGACCACAAATTTGGAGAACAATCATTGCATGTCTGCAAAGAAAACCTCTGTATTCGAACAGAAGACATGAACAAAAAACATCTGATTTTGCCTCATTCCATGTCACCATAAAATTTTCATCCTTTTCACAGTCATCAACTGTGAATGTAACGCTTGTTCCATCTTCACTCTCTTTCCTAGGATGGCAACCAACTACACCCAAAACCTCAACTTGGAATTTCTTGAATATTGCATGCGTGTATTCTGTTGACATTTGTTTCTCCCAGGGTGAAGGAGATTTTAATGCAGGTTGTTTATGGCATGTATCAAAATCAGCTATGGCTTCCTCTTCGTACCTATTCTGGAGAATCGTCCCGTATTGCTTTACAAACTCTTTCAGACTAATTTTTTTGTGAATGTATTTGTCAAAGAAAGAGTTAACACTTTCAGCACGCTGAGTTCTTGACATTCCAGCTAAAAATGTCTCCCTCATGAAGATAGGCACCCATTTTTTCCGATCCTCATACAAGGAATGAATCCAACTATCTTCCTGAAGTTCAAATCTACTTACCATCTTCCACCATTTCATGTCAAACTGTTCATCAGTCCACGACTTAAAAATGCACTTGTTGAACTTTCTAACAAAATTCTCATGCCGTCTGATTACATGAGAAAGAGCTTCAGGGATCTTTTCCAAGACATGCCAAAGAGAGAAGCAATGACGTGCATTTGGGAAAATTTCTTCAACAGCTCCCTTTAAGGCCTTATCTTGATCGGTTATTATTACCTTGGGACCTTGTCCACCCATGGCTCGAAGCCATGTCTTCATTACCCAAGAAAATGTTGATTTAGTCTCATCTGCGATCAATGCACACCCCAGTAACATGGACTGATAGTGATTGTTCACCCCAACAAAAGGAGCAAATGGCATCTTGTCGTTGCTTTTAATATAACTAGTGTCAAAGAAAACAACATCATTGAAGCTGATGTAGTCACTCCTACTTTTAGCATCAACCCAGAACAAATTTCTTAGCCGTTGGTCTTCATTTAAATCTATCGCATAGAAGAAATGGGGATTCTCCTTCTGGACGTGCATGAAATAGCCAAGCATAACTTGCGCATCCCCCTCCTCTAGAGCCAAGTACCTCCCTTTATCAAATTGAGAATTTACGTCATCCTTAAGATTACAAAGATTTTTGTTATCAGAGAGAGACAAAAGTGGATTTTGATACCCAGCAGATTGTCTAGACATCTCCACATACATCTTTCTTGTCCGCTCACTAACAGCATGCACAATGTCAATATTATTCTTTTCAGCTAATTTTACATTCCTATGAATCCGAAAATGGTATGCTAAGGCTGGCAAAAGCTCGTGATTATGCTCCTTTATGAATTCATGAATATACCATTTTCCATCTTTACGTTTCTTCACATGCATGCTGGCTTTGCAGTCTGTCTTTTTCACACCCGGCCGTCTACCGCTACCACCATCTGATTCTGGTGTAACTCCATACCTGGAACACGCAAATTTGGCATCTATAAACTCTTTTGATTTCTTCGAGCGACGGCTGTTTTTTATTGATGTTGTAAATCCCATAGACTTGGCATATTCTTGATAAAATGAGTATGCAGACTCATGTGACTCGAACTCAATACCATTACGTGGCTCCAAATCTGTATCCCCATCAATAACAATGCCATCCCCTTTCGGGTTATCAACAATAGCTCCATCTCTATTTTGTGCTTCTTCTGCAACATCAACCATGTCTCTACTCATTTAGCAGCCACTATTCTCAACTCCAAATTCTACAATTGGCCAACCACATTTGTTACAGAAAATGGTAGTCAAAGATTCCTATATTAAAATACGTCCTCCCCAGTTAGCCACAAAAATCCCTGTAAAACAAAGGCACATTATAAAGGTTATAAACTCCCCCCAAGGATAGAGACGGGGTTAGAAACACAATTCAAACAACGAAAGATCATTCAAAATTTGGTCACAATTCACATTAGTCTTAGGGCACTAAACATAAATTCAGTGCAACATGCAAGCAAGCTAAATTGCAAATGTATAAGTACAAACCTCATATCCAATCATCTTTCACTTTAAGGTAAACTAAAAGCAAAATAAATCTAAGATAATGATCGAGGAATCAAGTGGTGAAAAAAAAGGAAAAGGAAAAGTATCATACATTTTTTTTTTAATTACAAGCGGTAGAAGATTACAAGTATCTGAATTACATCAAACGGTACACAAACTCACAATCATACTAAGCCAAAAATACAAGTATCTGAATTACATCAAACGGGACACAAACTCACAATCATACTAAGCCCAACTGAAAGCCCATTAAGGAAACAAATAACTAAACACTTAACCCTATTCAAAAGAAATAAATAATCTTTGCCAACTAAATTCTTTGAGAGAGTGAGAGAGAACTACATTCATCTAACCTTGATACGAGCTCAAACCTTGTAAAGCTTCAAAATTGACACTCAAGGCAATTTATTTTTCCGCAGTAGCTCAAAAACATAGGCCTAAGGTGAGCTTGGGAAAATCAAAAACTGTTCATCCGCTATGAAATCATCACTAACAACCCCTTTGGATTGAGGGATTTGAAAAAGAATAGGGAAAAAGGATTAGAATTTCTTGCCAATAACTCATTTGGGTCCAGTAATTTGGTGAGAAATGAAGGGAAAAGGAGGACAAATTATATCTTTTTTTTATCCCGCCCTTATCTCACAAATAGAGGAAATGGGCTGTGGACTCGAAATCCGCGAACCAGTTAAGCTTGAATGTACACCACAAAGCTAGGGTTTATCACTAGACCTAAAATTGCGAGTTCAGTTAAGAAAACCCAAATAAAGTTACCCACTTTGTATGCGTTTCATTTGCACCGATTTAGTTCCTCAAAATTCAATCTTTTGCCGTCCTGAATGATGATCACGGTCGCGGCGGCTACATAGCTCGGTGATGACACACACACACACACACAGAGGGAGAGGGAGAACTGACCTTGTCTTTCCATAGCATCAGCGCAATTGCTTAGGGTAACTTCGAATCGAAAACAAATGAATGGAACAAAAAGTTCTACTATCTTCAAACCCACACAGTTTCTAAAATTACTTTATCAACAGCGGAGAGATTTGGAAAAGGATAGAGAAATGGGGAGAAAGAAGATTGCCCTAAATTCCTAATCTATGTAATGGGAAATTCTTTTGAAATTAATTCTTTCACCAATTTCCGTTCAGTGTAAGTACAACACGCACGCGAAATGGGTTTTGGAATTGGCAGGGTGATGATTCTTGGAAAGGAAAAGAATGAGTAGGTGAGTACATACTTGTTACACACCTCGCTTACATAGGTCTTTTGACATATATTTTGTCTCAAAGACATGATTCGAGCTGCTAATTTTTAATCAAAATTTGACGTTTCACACCGATATTCGATTAAGCTGATAGTACTTTCTATGGATCCTAAATAACGTATATTGAATAAAATAAACAGTTTAGATCAATTTTTATGAAACCCGAAACGGATAGCAAATACGTATCCCCTTGTATGTACTCAAATACTCATAGCGACTCTCTGGTTTCTTCAAACAAGTCGATTGGACTGGTTAATTTGCTCACTAGTAAAAAATTTATTGAGTTTGTGCCCAAAAAAACATGTTGGTGTTTTTTTAAATAAGGAGATTTATCAGATTTGTGGGAAAAAAATTTAGATTTATCATTCATCTGGACAAGTAAAATTTTTAATAAAAACAAACGAAAAAAGATGAACGACCAAGATTGTTCAAAAAATATTGGGATACTTATATATTGATCCTCAAGCAAAATCCTACTCGGAGGAAAGCGAGAGAGAGAGAATCCAACATTCTTTGTATCCGTTGCTATTGGGTATGAGGAAAATCGCCACTCATGTAAATCACTAATTGTGCTTTATAGCCACCTAATAGTTAGATGATGAGCCAAATGGCCTCATTGAACACAAACCTAGTGCCATTCCAACAAAGATCCCAAGCTCCATAAACGTCATGTAGGGAATTGACCTTGAGACATGCCATTGGAGAGGGATTGAAATCAATGCCCAAGCTTGGTAGTTGCATTGGTTATTACACTGGCTTTTAGTAATGCATAGTGTTTTAGGTCAACTTGCGCACTTCGAACTAATCTAACTTTTTTTTAGTAGTGTATGGTGTCTCGGATCAGTTTGCGCACATCAGATTAATCTCTACCGTCCTTTTTACGGTCGTTTCATACGCATGGGGTGAGGCAGCCTAAGAATTGCTGGCATTGAGAATCGAATCTAAAATCTTATGATGGATCAAACCTATATGTTCCAATTCAAGACCACCTGGACAACCCCTTCAAGTTGCATTGGTTATTACATTGATTTTGTAGCTTATGGAGCAGAGACAATATCGTTGCTATTCATTTCTTCTAATTTTGCATCCTTTTCTTTGCCCAATCTAGAAAACAAAGAGTAACCCCTTTTGTTTCCCGTGTCTAGCCCTTCATCCGAGCTTCTATGTTCGTTTGGGAGTTTTGAGGGAGATTTTTAAAAGTAATGAGTGGAAAGAGATAGATATAGAAAATTTATTATAAATTGCGCCCAGAAATTTTGAGACCCCAAATGAACAAGGTCAATTAACGGATAAAAAGATAACAAAAACAAAGGTCAATTAAGGTTCATGTTCAATGATTCTGAGAGGCTAATACTTGTATGGTAATGATGTTTTATTTTTTTGGGTAAATTACAGTTAATCCCCTTTAACTAACATCCGGAGACACTTAACCCCCTTTAACTATAAAATTGAACACTTAACCCCTTCTAACTATTGAAAAATCATTCCCAGTTCACTTTCGTTACCTTTCTGTTAGAATTTGGATGGAAATGAGCACATGTAAGTCACATGCTCACTTATTTGAAGGGTAAAGACATTATTGCCCTTTCCCCACCTCTATCACCCCATCCCCCCCCCTCTCTCACTCACAGTCACACATACATGTCTCTTTCTCATGGAGGACGAACACACCAACAGGCAAAACTTCTCGAGCTCCGAAGGCGAGTGCTTCGACTGCGGAGGTGGTGGGGGAGAGTCGAGGAGAGAGGGAAGACGAAATCTGATCGGCGAGGGACTTGATCTTGTGGGCTTTCTTCGACGCCTCGGCCGCGAACTCCTTCGATCGCTTGGCTGTTTTGGAGACGATGTAAGCGATCCTTGACGGACACGTCAGGGATTACGTCTTCTTCGGCGAAGGTTTTCACCCTCTGCCAATACTCCATCGCTTCGATCGATTGATTCTTTGGTTTTCGATTTACATGTAAGGAGTGTGTTGGAGTGCAGAAGAGACGTCTGATTGATGAGACGAATGTAACAGTCACAGGGTCTTGAGGAACTCTGGATAAGGTGCTGAAATAAAAAATCAACGTTGGATCCCGTCTCTCCGAAAAACACAGGTATTTTCTTGAAAGGAACTTTGGGTAAGGTGCTGCAAAAGATGTCTACGTAAACACAGGTATTTTCCGATACGACGACGACAAGGGTTTGGAACCATTCGAGAGATCTTGAAAGCTTATTTTTTGGATTTTTTTGGATTTGAATTTATTTTGACTCTATTGGAGAAGCCTCATCGAGTGGTAATTAATTGGTAGTGAACATATTGATATGGAGTTGTAATTAATTGGTATGGACCAATTGAATTTGTCGTCGCTGCGTGCGTCCATCGGCGTCGAATGTTAGCGGTCTTCTGGGTTTGTAGTGATGGTGGTAGAAGGTGGTTTGGGTTTGATTTGATCCTTGGACGTCCTATTCTTATAGGGCAAAATGGGAATTTAATGTTTTCCGTTAACAGTGTCTAAAGCATTTGAGATTTACATAGTTAGAGGGGGTTAAGTGTTCAGTTTTATAGTTAGAGGGGGTAAAGTGCTAATGGGTGTTAGTTAAGGGGGGTTAAATGTAATTTACCCCCCCTTTTTTTTAATATATCGTTTGTCTGGTTATGCTTGTAGTACCATAAGTAGAAGTGCGAACTCTAGACATCACACTGGAAAAACAAGAGGTAGCTTGTTGACAAGTTGTTTGGGTCCCTCCGACCGTATGGGCCTTTATGAAACTCGGTACGAATGGAGACTTTAAGGTTGATACAAGTCAAGCTAGCATTGGTGTTCACATTAAAGATCACGAAAGACAATTGGTTACGGGTTTATCGAACTCCTTCGCTTGAAGTAGGGAGGCATCCTCGATTTTTTGAACCTCTTTGGTTGCAACTTCGCAGCTACCATTTGGCATTTCAATAAAAAGTAAATGTGTTGAAAAGCCCAAAACTAAAATTTCATTACGTTTAATGCACCTTTATTTACTCAAAGAAAGATAGATGTGTTCATTTTTTTTAATAGCGGGATTACCTAGTTGCGATAAGGTCAACGATGTGGTGTTTATCTTGACGGAGACACAAAACTGCTAAAATCTCGATATTTTATTTTTGTAAATGTCAGAAAAATAAGAAAAAGTAGCGAATCTTCAAAAATATAAAGAAGAGAACATTATAATAAAGTCATATGGGGTACTGAGAGATAGATCTAACATTAAAAAAGGCTTGGACATTCACACCCGACCAAACTTTTTGTCGTTTTTTTACACTACCCGTATCAATCACAACGTTCGTTGATTTTAATAACCATTCAATCCGCTTTTGCCTATCTCTATCAAGTTTCTTTCTTTCAAGAAATATATCAGCAACGACCGTGCACTCCCACTAAGAATTCTTACACTTTCACGGTAAAAACTTCACATTTCTACCATAAAAACACATTTTTACAATAACAGAACAACCAACACAATCCAAAATAGTTACAAAGATTAATGATGTTTTTCTATTCGAATCTGTAGAATTGCAAACAATGAATAAATATATTCAACTGGGCATGAAGAATCGTACTACTATTTTTAATGTTATAAATAAGTTTATTTATGATTTAAGATCTATAGATAAAACAAGGGTTAAACCCATAAATGAAGGAATTTAAAGGGAAAAGACAATAGTTGAGGAGAATATACATACAAGTAGGTCCAATATTGATGTTATTCACTACTTGGCTACTACCTCTTGGTCTAGTAAAACCTACGTACTACTAGCACCACTTCAAACTGGCTCGGCGCACGCGTCCTCTCTCTCCAACCCTATTCGCCGTCTTTTCTTTATTCCAAGCTTTGTCCATTCTTTCTCAAACTCCTCCGAGTCTCCCATCTCTATTTGTCCCTTTCCCCTTTGACCTGCTTTCTCATGACCTCACACTCATCGGAATTTTTAAATTGTTTTTCTTTTTGTTTTTCGTTAATTTCTACAGTCACTCTGTAAACAAATTTTGTTTCTTTCCTTCAGTGAAAAGGTTTCAGGTGTTTTTTTTTGTCCCTCTCTCTCTCTCTCTCTCTCTCCCTCTCACCAAAACAAATTCTGCCTCATTTGTGTTGAATTTTGGTTTTTTCTTGGATGTTTTGAGTTTTGCATTTTGCATTTTGCATTTTGGGTTTTCAGTGAAGGAGGTTACAGGTTGGTTACTCTCTTTCTCTCCCTCTGAGTAAGTGGGTTAGGGTTGGTTTTATATGGTGGGTCTATTTTAGGCCTGAATTGGGTGGGAATAGAGCTTTCCCACTTATCTTTTTGTGATATTTAGGCAGTTATGGTGAGGAAACACGGATGGCAGTTGCCAGCTCACACCTTTCAGGTTCGATTCAATCTTTTTCTATCTGCTACTTTTACAGATCTTACTGTCATTTGGCTGTTGTTTAGAAATTACTGATCAGGGTTTGCTTCAGTTAGTAGTTTGCTGAATTGGGTTATGGTTGTTAATGGTAGAAATGGAGGAAAAGATTATTGTTTTATATTTCAGTCGTTGCTATGTGGGTCATCTTAGAAAGGGTACTGTTTGATATTTGTTTGAATTGAAATACTTGTTATGGGCGTTCCTGTGTTAAAAATTCTGCTCAAAATTGTATGGCATGGTTGATGGTTGCCTTCAGCTTTTTGACGTGTTTGGCCATAGATTATTATTGCGAATTTGTTTTATCTCTGAAGTTTGACCATATTTCTTGGTCTGTATAATTCGAAATGCTTAGTTATGGTACAAAATGTAAGGTTTTACGTCTTAATTCTTTTCCACCTACTTGGTTGTATTGTTTGTGAAGATTATTCTATTAAGTTCTAAATCCTTGAAATTGTTTCTGATGTGTCCTTAGGTCTTGTGTTGTGATTTTCCTGTTGAGTTATAGCTCATCGTACAGATTGCTTGATAGATTAAAGTTCGTGAGCCTTGGAGATAGCTATCTGCACAATCCGCAATACCGACGCATCCAGGTCAACATTTTCTTGCCCAATCTCAGCCTTGAGCTCCAGGAGTTCCACAACCTCTTTCACATGTTCCGTCGTTTGAGAAGTAGAAGCATTAGCGGTGGCCTCCGGCAATGCGTCAAAACCATCTAACACGACACTGAGCTCCAGGAGTTCCACCTCCGGCAATGCGTCAAAACCATCTAACATGACACTGAGCTCTAGAATCTCCTTGTCCATAAGAGCCACCTCAGATCGTAGGGCATCATGTTCGATGTCTAAGGAACCAATTCTTGCGTCAAGCAACTTTTCCATTCGTTCCAACTTCGCTTTTTTTAGCACTTTGAGTGGTTTATCGATGAAATATTCCTCCATCTGTATGATCTCATTATCAACGTCGTCGCCGGTGGGCTGCGGGGCTTAGATTTCGGGCTGCGGGGAGAAAGAGATATGACGCCGAGCCATATACATGCATATATACATAACATAGCAACAGAAAGAGAGTGACACGCACAAAGAGTGAGAGATGCGAAAGAAAGAGAGACATACCAGAGGGAGGGAGACGACACCTGGTGTCGACCTAGGGCTTGGAAGACAAGTGGAGTAATCAACTGGTGTAGCTATCGACTAGGAGACTACACCAGTCGATTACTCCACTTGTCTTCCAAGCCCTAGGTCGACACCAAATGTCGTTTCCCTCCCTCTCTCTGGTATGTCTCTCTCTCGCATCTCTCTCCCTTTGTGCGTGTCACTCTCTTTCTGTCACTATGTATATAGCTTGGTGTCATCTCTTTTTCTCCTCGCAGCCCAAAATGCAAGCCCCGCAACCCGCCAACGACAACGTTGATGATGAGATCATACAGATGAAGATTTCACTGATAAACCACTCAAAGTGCTAAAAATGGCCAAGTTGGAACGAATGGAAAAGTTGCTTGACGCAAGAATTGGTTCCTTGCCCTACGATCTGAGGTGGCTTTTATGGACAAAGAGATTCTGGAGCTCAGTGCCGTGTTAGATGGCTTTGACGCATTGCCGGAGGCCACCGCTAGTGCTTCTACTTCTCAAACGACGGACCATGTGAAAGAGGTTGTGGAACTCCTTTGAGATTGGCCAAGAAAATGTTGACCTGGATGCGTCAGTATTGCGGATTGTGCGGATAGCTAGTTCGTGATTCTCCTTATATATGAGCCTTGGAGATGAGAAAGCCATGTGTGAGGCTCCTCCCCATTGGTGGGCAGAGTAGAGGTTGACATGCTTTCCTTTTTTAGTCCCAAGTCAGGCCTTAGAGCTTGTAATCAATGAACCAATAGAGGCTATTTTGGTGATACATGGAGACCCGTATCATTTGCCAAGTGAGGCGGTAGGTATGATACTTCTTCCGAGATGTCAGATGGCGGTCAACGCCCCCTCTCTCTCTAGGACCGGTCAAGTTAGAGCTCGCCGGAGGCAAGCTCGTCCTCCTTGACAAACCCTTTGCTCTAGCCTCCAAACAACATTCCTCCTTAGGTCCCGAGAGAGATACCTAGGTCCTGCTCCCGGCCTAGGGACGGTGTATAGAGTCGCCTTTAAGTATTTGTGGAGTCTTCAAAGTGTTAAGTCGGAGGTGAGGTGCCCGAAGGTGACCTCACTTCTCCATGGGTGGAGAGTTCCTGGAGCAATTCCTCCGGAGGCGGAGTTTGTGGAGGAAGTTTGCTTTGACGGAGGCAAGGTTCATGGAGGAGGTACTGCTCCACCGGAAACATAGTTTGTGGAGGAAGTCTCCTCTTGGGCGGAATGTATAATTTGTGGAGGAAGCTTTGCTCCGCCGGAGGTGAGTACCATGGAGAAAGCCTTCCTCCTCCTGGAGGTGAGTGTTATGGAGGAAGCCTTGCTCCTCCCGGAGGTGAGGATCGTGGAGGAAGCCTTGCTCCTCCTGGAGGTGAGTATTGTGGATATTGTGGAGGATGCCTTGCTTCTCTTGGAGGTGATGATTGTGGAGGAAGCCTTGCTCCTCCTGGAGATGAGTATTGTGGAGGAAGCCTTACTCATCCCGGAGGTGGTCGCCGGCAGGGTTCTTGGAGAAGGTGCATCCGGATGCGGGATATATCGTATACCCACATTAATGTCCCCTTGCGCGCATATACTCATGTCACAAAATGAGTATGTGCGGGCATAATTGGATCATGGAGGGGACCTCGTTCCTCCTAGAATGGGTCGCCAGAAGAGCTTATGGAGGAGGCGCATCCGGATGTGGGGTGTATCGTATACCCACAGATAGTATCGCTCCTATGTAGTGTTTGACGTAAAGATTAGTATTCCTGCCGTACTAGAATGCCTATTATCTAGTGCATTTTGCTTTGTTTCGGTGTTACATGTTGCTCTAGTTCCGGGTGTAAACATGGTTGTTTTCTTAGGTGTTTTGTGGAGATGAGGTTGTTCCATTGTGTTTCCTTTGATGAGACAACATCGTGGACTGTATGAAGTGTTGTTTATTTAGTTCTCTTGTTTGGTTATGCACTCATCATTTTTTAGTTTTTGCTATCTGGAAAAGCGATTTGGGTAGAGCACAATGGAGAAACCGATAACAAAACCATGAGGAGAAGTGGAGAACTAACCATGGGGGGCATGGTCCCAATCTAGTCAGTGTCGAGTAACGTATGTAGTCCATAGGAAGGTTCTCGTATTAAGACGATGGGTCGATATTTCTCGCTTAGCTAACCTGTCCACTCATTACCTTGGCCTCTCTATAACCAATGGTTATGACGCAACTCAACCGGATTTACGACTTTCTTTCACCAGGAGATTACATGGGTACATGGTATTGTCTTTATTGGGTAAGGTTTAGCACCACTAAAGCATCAATTTTGATATCCTTCTTAATCCATCCTATTATGGTAGTTGAAGATTCCCAAAAAACTCCTTATAACTAGAAACTATTTTGATCACTCGTCCCTAGTTAGATACAAGACTTGCACCAAGAAGATTTTCTCGTCTTACCCGTGCTTTTTTTCGGTTGCAATGTCTTGAAGGTACTTTTTACATGTTTGTAGACAAAATAACATGTAAAATTGTTTTTATTTGAAAGAGGACTCTTCTTAGCTTAAAATACAATTAATCATCTAGAAATGTATTAGAAATTTGTTTTCGGGTTGTGAGCACTAAACATAGCTGCTAGATCACTGTTTATGTCGAATTTCGTTTAAAGTTCTTAGGCAGTCCTGGACTGACCCCTATCGTGAACTTTCTGGTCAATTTTCTTCTTTCCATTTACAAGTGCAATAACACTCTTCCACTCTTCTTCAATACACTTCAAGGGCTTCGTTAATTTAATCTTTCCCTTTCCTCCAATGCCTCTTGATCATCAGTCCAATCACCATATATGCCCTACAAAGATGAATTTAACTTGTTATAAAACATGAGGTTGTTTGTGAGAACTCTGTAGTTGGAGTTTCAATTTTAACTTATTTTGTTATTTTGTCCTGATTTTTTGCTTGCTTTTTTCTCCTAGTCCCTACCACATTTCTTTTACTAGGTTTACTGGCACGTGCATGTGCCAAACCTAGTACATGCTACATAGAGTTGGTCATCTTGTTGGGTTTCAGTTTAATGAATATCTGCGTCTTCATATTTGCAAATGATTGTTGGTTAATATTTTCTCTTTTCCTTTGATAGGTTGTTGCAATAACAGTGTATTGCTTGTTGGTGGTTGCGTTCTATGCTTTCTTTGCACCTTTCCTCGGAGGCCGCATTTGGGAGTACGCTTTGGTTGCCTTCTACTCACCAGTGGTAGGTAGACATGAATAGTAGGTTCTTCTTTCAGCATTTATTTTCAGTTGCATTTCATAGCTTATAATGGATTGGGAAGTGGTTCGGAGTAGTCCTACTAATGTTCAGAGCACTAGAAGAAAATCAAGGCCCTATGCAGAAGCTCAAATTTAGATTGGACCATGCTCTACTTTTTTCTAAGGGAACACGGGTAGTAAATTTGTGGCATAAGGTTTGCATGAAATCGTTGTAATATACAATTTTCATCCATCGTATGCTTTATTTCGATTATGATGGCAATAGTGGGAAAAGTTACTGCCATCAGAGTTACACATTGTCGTTTCTGTGATTATTGGTACTCTTTAATTTTGAATGAGGCAAGGAGAAGAAACTAACTGAATTCAAACCGAGTTCACTAGAAGTAGATGAGACTGTAGGCCACTGTGATGTCTCTTTTGGGATTTCAGAGCTTCATTCAACATTACAGAACTCTAGATTAAAACAAACTTGTAAAAAGCATTAGGCTAGAAATTACATAGTATATAATATCCTGACCGTCATAGTTCTATCCCACCATGTGGAGACAAGAGGCTAACTGTAATTGCCAAGGCCAACCTTGATAAGAACCTGAGTTTCCTCCCAAATGGAGCTCCTTGCAGAAATTCCAAATCAGTGACGAGGATTGATAATTTTGTGGTTAATTCTGAGCTTTATATTTGTTTATTTTTCACCAAGGAAAGTTGGACTGAAAATGTGGTAAAAAGTAACTTTGTTCCTAATAGTTAATGCTTAACCAGTGGATAAAACCATATTCTGGATCAGAATCATTTGGAACGAGTACTATATGTGATGGTGCTCTTTTTCTTACGGTACTGCAGGCACTACTTGTTTTCGTTCTTTATGTGCGGGCCACAGCAATCAATCCTGCAGATCCTGGCATTATGTTTAAATTTGGCGGTGAGATAATGAATGTACGTAATTCAAAGCTTGAATTACCAACCAAGTCTGGAAATTTTGACGAACTCGGCACTGCGATTCATTCTTCTCCTTCATCAGCTTCTAGAAGTTCCTTGTCACGAGTAAACTCTAGTAGGAAAGGTTCTATAGTAGAAGAAAGAAGAACAGAAATGCAGTTCGAAACCCCTAGTAAGACTACATTTTGTGATTGTATTGGAGGAATTTGCTGTGGAGTGTTTGTACATGAAGATTGCCGCAAAGAAGATGGGTTAGCTGATCAACAAGGCACAGGTGAAGAGGCATTGTACTGCACATTGTGCGAGGCTGAGGTACTTTTTTTTGAAAAAAAAATATTACTCGAATTGATCTGCTGATGTTATACAGCTGGAATGCTTCTGTTTCCTAGGAGATGGGATCGAAACAACAGTTGAATCCCAAAAAACTTGAAGGCATGATGTCTCCGGAGCTGTATTGCTATATTATGCCTTCCAACTTAAACTACCTTATCGCCGATCAAAAAAAAAAAAACTTAAACTACCTTATCAAGTCTTGCAAGTGTTTTAGAAATGGCTTCTAATCTGCACCATCTTCACCACTCTCATTCTCTTGTGGATCCATCCTCACTATCATTGTACAACTTTAGTCTGCTTGACTGCCTCTTCTCCCCGGGTGGATTTATGCATTTATTTCATGCTGCAATTTTGAACCTAGTGAATTGCAGATAAGTATTTATTGAAGAAGATATCTTTCATGTCGAACCCAAAAGATTTTTCTGTGTTACGCTCCGTGTCCGTCTCTTGCTGCATATTCATGGTTTTGGTGGAAGTAAATGGAGAGAGGGAGAGGTTGAGAGATTATTCTGTTCTGTCCTTGGAAAGATGTACAAAGATGTTGCTGATCACAATTATGAATATAGATGTTTCTGATCCTTGGCCTTTTTGATATACTTTTCTTGTATCAACCTTTTGACATACTCTGGATGCTTCTTCTTTTTGTGTGTGTACTGCAGGTGCGTAAATTCAGCAAACACTGTCGTAGTTGCGACAAATGTGTTGATGGATTTGACCACCATTGCCGCGTATGTTCTATTTTTTTAGCATTCATATCACTATCTGCCAAGGTTGGCGGCAACAATGTTCAAAATAATGTCGGGGGAATTAACTGCATCATGTTTCTCTTATTGCAGTGGCTGAACAACTGTGTAGGGAGGAAAAACTACATAACTTTCATTTCTCTTATGGCCACCAGTGTTATTTGGGTATGTTTTGGAGCTGACTTTACTTTCTCAAATAAATCTTTTAAGCTGTTATAGTGATCTTCTCTCTGTCTCTCTCAGCTTGTTACTGAAGCTGGAGTTGGCATTGCTGTACTAGTGCGATGCTTTGTCAATAAGAGAAGTATGGAGGCTGCAATAGTGGATAGACTGGGGAATGGTTTCTCTCGTGCTCCATTTGCAACTGTTGTGGTATGTCTCAATATAAGCATGCTTCGAATCAGCGTGGCTAATTAGTGTATGAAAAAACGTTAAATATATATTCTTGTGATGAAATCTATTTGATGCAGGCTGTTTGCACAGCAGTTTCATTGCTGGCATGCGTGCCGTTGGGTGAACTTCTCTTCTTCCATGTTATACTCATTCGGAAGGTCAGTTCAGAGTATTTGCATGCTTTCCTTTCCACAATGCTCCGTTTGGTTCTATTGGACTTGGAAGAACACTGGAAGTTCCTTATTTTATGATTGGATTTACTGGTTTTGATGTTAGATTTCTTATACCAAATGGAGCATGGCAAAAGATGAAACATGATTAGAAAAATTTAGCAAGGGAAAAACATGCACATAGAGTAGCTATTTGAATCCGGATTGTTTCTTTTCTCATTCTTTATTTGTTTGCCTCAGGGTATTACGACATATGAATACGTTGTTGCAATGAGAACAATGAGCGAGGCACCCGCAGGGGGATCCATGGATGAAGAACAGCCAACTTTGTTGTATTCTCCCTCGGGGTCTGCTACAACTGGCTTTAGTGGTGGAAGTTCTTTGGGCCTGCAGTACAAGGGGGCATGGTGCACCCCTCCTAGGGTTTTTGTCGATTATCAGGTATAACTTTTTGTGGTTGTTCTTTAAAGTTTATACCTAGGTATCTATATTTTTTTGAAACGGGAAACCATATGGTACATAGATACCCGGTATGTCTCTGAGGACAGAGGTTTTACCTTTGAGTTGTGTTCATGTGCAGCCGCAACTGAAGGTTGAGAAAATGTGTATGACTAACCACCTTAATAACCAGATCAAATGTTAGATTATCAAAGAGAAAACAAGAAGAGTGCTCTATTCCATTTCTTAAAATATTGGCTTCGAGTATCTCAATATTACTGTCAACCCTTGAGATCTGATAAGTTCAACCTCATACATGATTTGTCAAACCTTGCTGCTAAACACGCTAGTAACGGTTTTGTTGGGTTATCAAACAATTAGTCTTTTACATCAGTTCAACTTGTAATTATCCTAGTTTTTATCATCTTGCTGCACCCTAATTTTTTCGTATCACTATGGTTGGACTACAATTTGTACCGGAAGCTTAGGTTGTAGGAAAATGGGCCAGTAATATAATGAGGCTGTCTTGGAACAACAAATACATACGGTAAGGCTTGAACATGATTTTTGATACCAGAATAGATTAACAATGGTCCTAGAGATGGACCGAACTCACCCAACATTGCTTGCCCCACTCTCTTAACAACTACAAATGTCACTTCTCATTTGCTGTTATTTTTCCTCATTATATTTGCTATGTATTACTAAAGCTCCCCGAGTTTTCCAGTTAATACTCAGAATTTCTGATGCCAATTAGGCAATTACCAATTTGCAAACGAATAATACTCAGAAGCAATCACATGTAAATTTTCCAGACATTCTCAAACTTCCTAACTTGGTGTTATTCTTGTTAAATGATATTTTCCCCCATTGGTTCTGAAATTCTAGCCGTGTTTTCTGCTACTGCCTCTCTCTCCACACACACACACATGCGCTGTCATACTTTCACTGGCCGTACAATTTTGATTGATGCTATATTAGAGAGCAAATATGAGCCAGGGCTAAAAGAGCCACCTATGCTTTGCACAGTCGTCTGTGTTTGCTGTTTATGTAGAAGTACTAACGTAAAGCAAAATCGATAACAATTTGAAGTCATGATTGATTGAGAGATTTACAAAACATGTTTTTGGTCTGGTTTTATCAGGAAGAAGTTGCACCTCAATTGCAACCCGGTATGGTCCCATCGACAGTGGATCCAGATGCAACCGGAATCAAGATACCTAAACGCCCTGTTCGCATAAGTGCCTGGAAGCTCGCAAAGCTAGACTCACACGAAGCCGTTAGAGCTGCAGCCAAAGCCAGGGCATCTTCCTCCGTACTCCGTCCCATCGATAACCGCCATGTGCCAGATCCCGAATTGAGCTCCAGCTGTAACCAGAGTGGCAGAAGCAGTGTGAGCACCGACACGGGAGGAATTAAAGAGGCCAAGATTGAGCCGAGAAACTCTTTTGGCTTAAGTCAAGGTAGCCGAGATGAATACGAAACCGGCACTCAGAGTGTGAGTAGCTTCAGCAGTCCAAGTCACGTTCACGAATCGGTCACGCTGAGCCCCCTCCCTCAGGTGGCTCAGAATTTGAACCACCTTTTAACTGCTTCCACTTCGAAACCTGGGTTTGTCCAAGATCGTGCTCCGACTTCAAGGGCCGGTTTCCCTCGGATCAACCCTACAGTGTCCCATTCTACTTCTGCGTTTGATGAAAGGATCATGCAAAGGGATAGTAACGCTAGC
Organism: Rhododendron vialii; assembly: GCF_030253575.1. Classification (NCBI taxonomy): domain Eukaryota; kingdom Viridiplantae; phylum Streptophyta; class Magnoliopsida; order Ericales; family Ericaceae; genus Rhododendron; species Rhododendron vialii. The sequence goes on along the minus strand of NC_080568.1, from coordinate 2,161,128 downwards.
GATGATCCATGGTCGAACCTCCCAGCACCAGCACCAGCTACTAGTAATCTTCTGAGAGAGGTTAAAAGGACGTCGGTTGTGTGGGACCAAGAGGCTGGAAGGTATGTGTCGGTTCCTGTATCTGCTTTAGAACCCCGAAACAGACCAGCCTTTCCGACTGGAGTAGTAGTGTCGTCAAACCCTCTTAATTCTGAAATAGCAACGCATAGCTCTGATATAAGGCCTGTTTTGCCTCGAGAACAACCCTCCTCTTCTTTGGCAACGGTGCCTCCATTAGAGCAGTCGGAGAAGCTGCTTTACACAGGCGAGTCTATTTTCTTCGGGGGGCCACTTCTGAGTGCCCCTTCGAGGGATGGGAATTCAACTCTGAGACACGGCCAAGATAGAGCCGGACTTAACTTGCCTCGGGAATCCAGATTCAAGAGGGATTCGGCATCTAATCAGCTCCCCATTTTCGTCCCAGGGGATTTGAAGTAGAAGCGCTTTGCTCGTTTATGACCCAAAACACGTGCTGGAAGAAATGTTTGTGGGTTTCTGGTGTGGAAACCTCTGATGGGAGCTCTGCTTTAACGCCCTCAGAAGCTTGAATCCATAAAAGAGCAACAATCTTGCTGAATTTGCCAGGTTCCGGTGGTTTCTTCTTACAGAATTTTCTGAATAACACGTCGGTGATAGTGCGCCTCTGTAAATGAGATTCGCCCGACAATTTACACTCCATCCAGTATGTTGGCTGAAGGATTCTGCCTGAATTCTTTTGACTCGCCATCACCGGGCTTCATATGTAGTTTCGAAATTTTTTTTGTACCTTTTTTTTTCTTCATTATATAGTTTTGGGGTCGTCCATTTATGAACATCTCCTCCGCGCCTTCCACACGCTTGCGTGCGCACACGTCACCAATCTAGCTTCATATATAGCTCCGATTTCTGAAGAACTTTTTTTTGTACTTTTTCTTTTTCTTTATAGTTTTTGAGTCGTCCAATAACTTTCATTATTCATTTATGAATTATGACTATTTTCTCCGCGTCTTACACACACAGGCACGCGCATACAAAAATGTGAAAAATTAAGAGAAACATGGAATAGGGCCAGGTCTTCTGCATAAGAATTTGGACAGAGATGACATGTCTCGTAAAGCGAGAAATAAGTATTTAGAAAATAAAAACCTTAGCAAAACGGAATTGAAAATACACTGACAATATAAGCAGGAGAATCCCAGAACGTAATCCTGTAATTTATTAAAAATACACTGGAATTGAAACGGGAAAATCTCAAAACACGATCCTGTAAATTTGAAAGTACATCGGAACATGGGTACAATCGAATTCGGGTGCCTTACATAGGAGCGGAACAAAAGAAGCCTTGTAATGAACGGTCAAGGCTCCTTGGACTGTTTTTCAGCCTTTCTTCTAGCACGCCTCTCTCTTGAGCTCTCATATGGCTTGTATCCTCCTCCTCCATTCTCATCTTCTTCCGAATCAAATAAATCTTGCAATGATTTCTGCACAGTTTTTATGCACACTACCATCACATACATATCCACACGCACATACGCAAATACAAATAAATTCATACCAACGATGCGACATAGATATCCGAACACGGAGCCAGACACATTAGTGTCCTGAAACCGAATAGTAGTACCGTCCGATGTGTTTAGAACTCACATGGTGCACGCGGGACCCGCACTCATAAGATGAAACCGAATTTGTGTAATTCATTTTCGTACATCAATGAGAAGGCAGAGAGTATTTTCTATTTTGTTTTGCTAGACCGGCCAAAAAGTGGGCTGGGGTGGGGGTCTGGGGCGACCAGAGTAGTTGATCCCCTTGTGACCATAGAATAACTTATCTCCACCTTGAAATGTCCGGATTTGAGCCATAACTGATCCGGTCGGAAAGAAAACATTTGTCCATCACAACGTCGAGGGACTCGTCGCCAAAACCCCCCACCAAAATGCAAATAGACATGAGGCCCTCACATCCCAACCGGTCGACTCAAACTCAGGACCGGTGGGAAGGGGAGGGTTTTAACCCCTGCTGCCTTAGCCACTTGAACTACCACCCCGGTGGTGAGAGAGAGAGAGAGAGAGAGAGAGAGAGCAAGTAGGAGTATTATTACCTCTCTGAGCTCAGCGAAGCTGACTGCATAGAAGGTAACAGCAGCAACTGCTACAATTCCCAGTACGGGAACGGCTAGTTGCATTGCGTCCATTTCTTTCACCTTCTTTTGTTAGGCGGAAATTCTGAAGCGAATTCTTCAGATACTTTCAACTCTTCTCATCCAATTTCATAGAACAACGCACAAGGGATAATATGGGGTACAATCTTTTCTGTCCCGAATTTTTTTTTGGCTCTTTGCCAAGGCTGAAGGGTTTTCGATTGTTGGATTGTGTCTGTGTGTTTTTTTTAATTTTTATGTTTTAAATCTAACGTCCAGAAAACCCCTTCTGCACTGAGGTACATGGGTTTTCAGCACAGAAGATTATGTATCGGATAAGATTAGATTGTGTGTTCTTTCGGTTGTTGGATTGCATGTGTGTATTTTTTTTATGTTTTAAATCTAACATCCGGAAAATCTCTTCAGTACAGAGATATATGGATTTTCGGCACAGAAGAGGATCTTCTGGTAAGATTGCCTCGTATAAAAGATGGTTGGTGTTGGTCACACAATCAAAGGATAAGCTTGGGCCACCACAAAAGCACAATTTACGAGCTTGGGCCACCACAGCACCATTTATTTGTAGGGTGACACTGTCCCAGTGGAAAAGCTTGGGCTTGGGCTGGGCTAAAGTTGACAGTGTTGGCCCTTGGGTCCACTAATCAGTATACTTGTCTGTTTGGGCCAATGCAATCTCATTTCCTCCCCAATGCTTTATCTTTTTCTTTTGTCTTGCGTTTTTCTTTGTTTGTCTTAACTTTAATCACGTAATCCTTCATACTATAATGTCTGACGCTCCCGCTCTCAATCTCACATTGCGCTCGTGCTTTCTATCCTCGCTCTTGCGAAATTCTTTGGTTTGATATGTGTTTCAGAGACTCGTTCTCGCTCGCGAATTATGTGACTCGGGTCTTCCCCAAGTGTTCGAGGCGTTTTTCGGGGGTTTTTTTGGCCAGACAACTTGTATACTTCTATTATATTCTAAGGGCCGGGAGGGGTGGGAGTTGAACTCCTGATCTTGTAGATGGAGGAGCTCTAAGGAAGCAACTCAATCACTCAACTATGCCTCAAAATCTAGGTATTCGAGGATTCAGATTGATTAATTCTAGATGCATATAATTGTCATCTCACATATACATACCAAATAAATCACCAGGTCTAGCCGATCAAATAAATTACCATAATTCTAGAAGTTTTAGTTGTTGTTAGCGAAGGTGGAGCCAAAGTTTTATATATATGAGAGTACATGATTCTTATCATTGAGCTAACACTCCACTTGCGTTCGAATAATAATTTGACCCACTAATGTCCTAGCTTTCGAAGAATAGGGAAGAAAAATGTCTCGAAGATGCACAATAAAACTAATACTATGACAAATTTTGTCATGAAATTCTGTTTTCACTAATTAATTGCTTGCATTTTCAAACCCCATATGAAACGGAATTGAGCTAATTAATTAGACTTCCACGTTGGGGCGTCGGTCTGTTGACCGTTGAGCGGAAGATTTGAACGCCTCCAAACCAAACCAAACCAAGCCAAGAACAAAGGGACGGTTCAACTACTGGTCAATTCCGTTTCTGACGGCCGTGATTTTAGTCTCAGAATTGAACTTGTCCTCCTCCACTCTCTCTCTCTCTCTAGAAAATATAGTTCGAGCATCTTTTTCTTTTCTCAATGAAATGATGGGCTCACTGGGCTGAGATGACCAACGGAGGTGAACCGCCTGAGTGCTGAGTGTGACCCTAAGAGAACTCATCCGCCCTGAAATGTTCGGATTTGAGTCGTAACTTATCCGACCGGAGGTTAAATATTTGTCAATCACCGTGATTATCAGAATTTGGACAAAACAATCCATACATCACTTTCGGGTTGACTTTTTAACACAGATGTTGTACATATTTTTTGTGGGGTTCATTTTTTGTCCTCATTGAAAAAAAACAGCTCAATCGGATATCGGTAAGTGTTTTTTCCAGAATTCATAGGACGAAACTATTTGGTTTGCCCTACGAAGTCTATAAGAATATTTAACGAAATTAGATTGAGCTGATTTTTTCCAATAATCCTTCAAAATTTTGAGCAGTTCAACTAATTTTTGTAAAATCCGAAATAGGCTCCAAAAAAAACTGTGCAAAATCTGTATAGTATTACTATCTGTGTGCATAGCAGAACCCATTATATAACCATGGGCTGTCGAGTGCAAAGAATATTTTCTTGAGAGTGACTACAGCTGCAAATGAGCCAGCAACTCAGCTAGAATGTGACAAACTTTTATACAAATTTTACATATTTTCGTCCACATTTTTATCTCTTTATATAACATATAATATCGTTCCCGGGGTTGTTGAAATTGAAATTCTTTAATGCGGCATCAGAGTCGTCCGTTTGACAAACAATGATCTACATTTTATCTTAGTTCCTGCTATTATCGATCTGAGATCTGTCGAGACAGACGATCAATATGTTGCACTACACCCTGTAGTAAAGACAACCGCCGAAATACTGCACTACACCCTGTAATGTACTCTCCGCACTACAGAATCCCCAAGTCCAGGACTATTTTTAGTATTTCCCAACAGAAGAGTTAAGCTGGCACGGATGAGGAAAAGGTAAACCGTCTTTATCGTTGAGACGCAGCCATCGTCGTTGTAAAGTATAGAGGGGCGGTTTGGTCGGTCGCCAATGGGCCGTCCCATCTCGGACCAAAAAGTGGGACTTCCTCATTCCAATTGTGCAATGACTAAAATGGCCCTTTACCAATGCTTTCCAAACTTCAATAGTACTTATGTTTTACGAAATCTTTGTAGGATTCTCCTTTTTTTTTCATTGGTTGTGTTGTTTTTAAGACTGATAAAGGAACCAAGTTATTCGCTTTTGAGTTTATATTTGCGCGTTAAAACTCGTTCGAGATCAGATTTTTACTTTAACAAACTTAACTTGGATAAGCTATTACTCACCATGTGCATCTTATGATGTTTAAAAAACTCAAGCTACACAAGTTTAGCATTTGATCAGCTCGTAAAATTCGTTTGAGCTCTATCTAATCAACAAATTAAATGTAAACATATTTTTGAAACTAGTTAAGTTTTCAAATTATGCTTGAAGAACTTGTTTATCAGCTCTAGTTTGTTTGAAATGGCAAATGAAAATTTACGAAACAAAAAAGAAAACTTATGGTTATATCCATCGATCCAAGCCCGTGTCAATACTTGTTCTTTATCTTTTTGAAGCAACGTCTATTGTCAATAAAAAGGACGACTTTAATATAATCGAGTTGAGATTTTATTGGAAATGAGAATCTGACCACTTATTATGACGCTAATCTAATATGAGTTGAGATTTTATTATATTGTTTACTTCGTGAAATGAAAGGCGTGAATAGAATAGAATTTGAGGTTTTTATTGGAAATGAGAATACATATATCACATTTACATTGTGAATAAATATCCGTAACAACAAATGCAAGAAAGTAGTAATTCCGGAACATTTTCTTAAATCAATTTTGAGCCAAAGTAAAGTGATCAATATCTCCCGTTCAAATTTCTTTAATGCGGTCCACGTACGTTATAATCTGTTCATCTACGTAATGAACAAAAAGGATTACAGGAAATTAATCTTCTGGTAATTGAAACGGATTAAGGAAATTCATCCGAAAATCCAATCTTATCTTTGGAAAATATCCTATGTTGTGTTAAGTGCATCTTTTTTGGGTATGAATGGATGGATGCCTTTCACGGTTTCACCTTCCATAGTTTTTACTACATTGTTTCTTGAAAGAAAAGAAAATGAGAAGTACAAGTTAGCACAATAGTAACATTTTAAAAGAATAAAAAATTTGATCAAATGGTAAATAGTTACCACCAAGTCTCAACTTACCAATTGACAACAAGGTCAATTCCTTGTAAAAATAAAAAAATAAAAATCGATTTGAATGACAAAAATACTGAAGAGTAATACAAAGATTAGAAAACTCGTAACGGCATAAACTATCAAAGATAGGATTCGTAATGAACCTATACTACATGACCTGCACACGACAATCCATTTGCAACTTGTAGTTTCATTATGATCAGAATTTTGAATTTGCATACAAATTTGCGCAATAAAAAGATTTTTAAAAGAAATTATATACAAGGAGAATCATTTTCACCCCCACCAAAAATTCAATAAATTTTGAAGGTATAAGAGATAAATGAGAAATGGTTAACATAGAATAGAAGGTTTTTTACCCTTTTTTACCTCAACCAAATAGATTCATAACATCCAAAGATTAAGGCTATGTGTTGGAACCCATGGAAAGGAAAGGAAAAGAAAGGAAAATTAAAAAAATTTCCCTTCCATTGTTTGGTTGGAAGAGAAAGGATGAAGAAAATAAGAATTTCAAGTGTAGTAAATAGTACTCTAATTTTTTCCTCCCATTTTCCTTCTCTTTTATTTTTCTTTCATTTCCATGGGTTCCAAATAGAGCCTAAAAGAAAAATACGGAATGATACCTGAAAAGGCTTTTATCCGTGTTTCCCCATTAGTCACATAATGTGCAAGCAAAATGTGGAGTGCAAGTGCGAACGCGTCTTCTAAAATCATTCTAAGTTATCAAAAGTGAGGGCGAGGATTGAGAGGAAAATAAGTTTCACTAAAATTTTTGCACTACAATTTATTGGCTTTTGTGAAGTTGTTCATATTAAACTCATACATTCAACACATTTTCTACAGTTTTTAGTTTAGAGGAAACAACTTGACTACAAATAGCTATTAGAAATTGTGCACAACTTGTACCTTACCAGAAACGCCTTAGAGCTAGTTTACCAGTGTAAAGATAAACTACCCTATGAACAGTTCTCAATTTTATTTTAGCTATCAATTTTTTTTACAACTACACCAATACAATCCATTTTACCTATCATCTATTAAAATATTATTTTTTCCTTTTTCCAATATTAAAAATAAAGAGAGGAGAAAGGAGAAAGGAGAGAGAAAAGAAACAATAGAAAAAGAAAAGTATGAATAGTGCTTAGGTAAAAATGACTAAAAATTATTCACAAATTGGTTTTACGTCTTCTTTTACCTAACCTAATGCAAACAAGTTTTTGTGAATTTTCTCTCAAAAATAGAGAAAAAATGCATTTTACATTGTTTGATGTACTTGCTCTGGGTCGAACAATAGTTGCCAATACATTCTGCATTAGTAATAAATACTCCCTCCGTCCCATAATATTTGTCCGGTCCGCAAAACAGAGACGTAAAAATAATACAATTTTTGTAAAAAAAGTTGGAAAAAAATTCAACAATTTACTAGATCTTGACGAGTTCTTTTAACTTATGAAAAAAATTTGAATTTTTTCTTGAAAGAAATACATTATTTTATAGTACTCGTTTTGCGGACTGGACAAATATTATTGCGGACTGGACAAATATTATGGGACGGAGGGAGTAAATAAACAAATAAATAAAAACAGCGGCCTAAACTTTAGAACTTCTGTTCAAATTTGCTGTGAGAGTCGGATAAAAAAACACAACGCTGCTACTTGCACAGCAGTCGTGCACAGATCAGTTTTGCGTTCGTCTCGAGTCTCGCAAAGATGATCGGAGCCGCTCATTTTGTTCAAAATACTTCGTTTATGGTCCCTGTAAAAAATCATCTCAATCCGATATCGAAAATGGTGTTTACGAATCATCTAACTTTGCTTCAAAATTTACGAGCGCAAAATTGGTATGTAAATCACGGCTGCTGTACAGTCTTTGCTGTGCAAGCAGACTTTCTGTAAAAAAAAATTGCTATGAGAGGGCCCGGCCACTGGCCCACAGCACTCTGGGACAGACAAAACTAGAGAGAGAAAGAGAAGCGTATACATATACATAACTTTCTCTATTACTCTCTCTCTCTCACTTGATCATCGCCCTCTGTTTCTCTCTCTGGTTTTCATTTCGAGGAAACAGAAACCAACAACGAAACGAGAAGAAAAGCATTTCCGAAAAGCACAAGCAATCGATCCTCAATCTCTTAGCCAAGGAAGCAAGCAAGTAAGCAAATCTATTCTCCTTTCTGCTATTACTGTTTGAGAGTTGCTGTTTCAATTCTGCTCATCATTATCATAATCTTCGTAACTGTTGTAAAGTTTTGAGAGTTGCTGTTTCTCTTTTTGGTTTATAGTCGCTTTGATTCACGCGCAATTGATTCGATTCTGATCGACGACGTATCGGATCAGAATCATCGATTAGAATCGAACTGATCGATGACGTATGGGATCAGAATCAACTAACTGCTTTTCCGTTCCAATTTTGATCTCTTGTGCTTGTTTCATTTGATGATGACAATAACAGCGAATCGTGAAAATCACGATAACTATACTTACTTTTTCCGTGCATATTAGCTGTTGTGCTGATCTATCTTTCTGTGATCGATTTGGTGTTTTGAATTGTTTACGTTCAAGTTGCAACTAAATTCTAAGATCGTTGGAGTAAGCGAGTGAGTGATTCTGATCTTTGAGTTAATTAACCTTTTTTCCTCTGAATCGAATCGGTCAATTTTCTTCAAACAAGTTTCCATTCTTCTATCCTTATCAGCCTTTGATCTGAATCGCTTTGTTTTCTTCATCTTATTTTTACTTTGGATGAAAACAATTAAGGACAAGGTTCCTCGTAGTACGCCAATGCACTATTGGGGCGTAGGGTGGTTGGTGTGCTCAAGCGAAATTTCGTATTCGTGATATAAACTACCACTCCTTCCGTTCCGGTTTGTTTGTCCAATTTCGACATACGTGCTTTTTAAAAAATTGTCTATATCTCACAATTTATAATGTTTTACATAATTTCAAAAATATCATATTTTAAATCTAATTGAGATTTATCAAACAATAGCTATATTGCATATAAAAAACATTATAAATTGAAACATATAGACAATTTTATAAAAGGTCCCACATAGTGAAAATGGACAAACAAATCGGGACAGAGAGAGTACTATTCAGTTTGTAGAGTATGCCGAGTATTATTCTTAAGAACTATAATTGGTTGGATATCATTAGTCCTTGTTCCGACAACATTGATTATATGGAAATGGTTGATCGATATGTTTCAAAAAACTCATTATGAGACAAATCTATATTGATCATGCAAATATAAAAAATCGATTAATTTGATTTTTTTGGTGTAATGTGTGGTGTAGACGTGTGCAAATAGAAAGTTTGAGATTACGATGGCGTAATTATGGTTGAGCATACCGGGACATTGTGCATGTTTGCGAGAAATTGTTTTTGCAGATTTTGAGAATTCAGCTTTTCAAAATCAGTTGGAGTATTTCACAAAAAAGTTCTAGAAAACAGATTCTCGATTCTACAGATTCTGAAAAGCTAAAAAATAAATAAAATCGTCAAAATTTCAACAATGGATTTGGGTAGCTTTTGAGATTCTGTAACACAATTTTTCAAAAAAAAAAAAAAAAAAATTTCATAATCTTGCAGCTGCAAAAAACCTATTTTTCAATTTCTATTTTTCAATTTCTACTAATATCCGAAATCGAAAATTTGCAGCAAAATCTGAAACTAAAATATAAAATATCTGTATACGCATCTATCGCAAACGCGTCCATCTTACATATCCAGTCATTGGCGCACATGACTTTGTTCAAAAATTAAATGGAAAACAAAAAGAATTTCTTTTGGATTTCATCTCCAAATTTATAATTGAAAAAATAAAGCGCGTATTTGTGACATGAGAGGTGGTACAATTCTCGACGGAGGGATCCCAACTAAATTCCCGATGGTGCGCCGGGCCCACTCCGGCCACCGGAAGGCTGATCTGAGCCGTCCAAAAATTTTATATAAAAAAACCCGAGTGGGCCATCAAGAGAATTAACGGCATCCGATGGCTGGAGTGGGCTAGACGCGCCATCGGGAATTCGGTCGGGATCCCTCCGTCGGGAACCTTAGATTTTCTGTTGTGGCACTCCATCTGTTCAACGGTACCACCACTAGACCTGGGTAACTGGTTGTGTTCGTGTCGTGTCAATCGAGTTCGTGTTACAAACCACCCAACCGGAACCCGAACCATTTAGAATTTGTGTTTCTCGAGTTGTGTCATTTTCGTGTTTCGTGTCAGAAATGCTCAACCCTAACCCGTTAACTTCGTGTCCGGTTCGTGTCGTGTTATCGTCCGTTGCCCAACTCTATATAGAATTACAGAAATACCATATATTATATATATATGTTCGTGTTAATGGATGACACATATTAGTAACCGTGTTGGTCGTGTCAATTTCGTGTCTCGCGTGTTCAACCCGAACCCGACCCATTTAGAATTCGTATTCTCGAGTCGTGTCATTTTCGTGTTTCGTGTTAGAAATGTCCAACCCTAACCCGTTAATTTCTTGTTCGGTTCGTGTTGTGTTATCGTGTTTCGTGTCCGTTGCTCAGCTCTAACCGCCACGCTGTTGTATATCTGGCGCCGCTTTATTTGGCTGTGGAAAAAAAGAAAAGAAAAGCGAATGGTCAAAAGACTCGAATCTGGAAGGCATGGTACCAAACCCACCCTTTTTGCTTAAATTAGTTTTCTTTTTTTCAATTAAATTCATTTTTGGTCAATAGTCACTTTCCTTTTTTTCTAAAGTTCAATTCTTTGACATTTTCTTTATTGACGCCGTTTGTTTTTTACCTTTTAGATGGGGTTGGTCATATTGACGCCGTTTGTTCACTCTCTCTTTCCCACTTTGTTAGTAGTTCCTTTTGGAATTTTTAACTTTTTAAAAGGACGTGCAATTATGCATGTCTCCTCAAAAAGTTGGGTTCAATTTTCATTATTGTCCTTCGATTCTCACTTTTAAATTTATTTTTAAACATTTATGAGGATCGGTTTTGGAAATATAAATACTTTATTCCTTGACTTTTGGACTAACATTTTGGGACATTTCAAAATAATATACTCTATCAATTCCAAAATGAGTGACCTTTTTGGAACTCCGTGTCATTTTAAAATACTTATATCTTTCGATTTATGAAGTTTTATGTTATTTTGAAAACGTTGTTTAATAAAACTAATTAAAATTTATTAAACAAGATTCATATTGTATATTTTTTAATACTCACATTGAAAAATATAAGTAATTGAAAATGACATGTTTTTTTAAAAAGGTCTCTTATTTTGGGACGGAGGAAGTAACGACCTGTTTGGATGCCGGATTTAGCCCTGGATTTGCAATGCGGCCGGACTACATCTCCGCCCCCTCCTTTAATCCGGTCCTTGGTTACAGAGGATGGGGTTGGTGTAGGGGCATGGGTTGCGGAGGATGAGACGGAGAAGATGATGTATTTTTTTTTTTTTTTGACTGGAGAGAGGACGAACTTTACTTATATACCCGTACAGTACTCCTTATATATATACAGTACTCTATATATATATATATATATATATATATATATATATATATCACTTTCCAATTGCGGTTTTTTTTTTGAAAATAATATTTTTTCTAATAAATAATACGGTTTAAAAATTTATAAGATAAAATGAATTTAGTTTATCCCACAAGTAATGATAAAATTTATTTACTCTAATTATAAAAAAAATGATCTAATTTGTCCATTAAAGTAATAAAAATCGGGGCAATTAAGTCATTTGACAACTTATTTTCTCATATCCACCTTCCAAATCTCCTTTCTCAACTAATCATCCAAACACTGGATTACAAATCCACCATTCTTATGACGTGGGCTCACCCTTCTTACATATTATCCCTAATTCTATATCCACCCTCAAATCCACATTCTTTCTATATCTACCCAAAATCAAATCCTTCATCCAAACAGGCCGTAAGGGACTAAAAAAAACATTATTGAGGCATCTGCTAGACCAACATATTTCACCCCAGAATCGGTAAATACTTCTGCTACAACAAAAGGTTGTTATAAAAAACGCTCAATTTTTTCGTGCTCCTGATACGGTTAAACGTTCCTCTGCAGATAATTCGTCCAACCCAAGAATAGCTATAATGTCTTGAAGTTCTTTGTAACGTTGGCTTAACTCTTTGCGCAATTTTATAATGTTTGTCACCAACGTTTATCTTTTCTAGAAGTTTTCTCTCAAATTAATACTAGTCCATAAGTTTTTTCAATACAAATGTATTTTGTTCGGGTTGTTTTCAATGGTTGATCAAGACAATTTGTAGGCCAAACAAAATGAACGAATTACATCACATGCTTGGGCCTATGAGGGGTACACATTAAAGAAATATGATTTCCGAACTATTTGTCTTTAAAAAAAATGGATATTCGATTGGAATCCTTGCTAAAACTCTAGAAAATGTATTTATTCCAATTATCGTAACACATTCAAACACAAAAAAGAAAAGTTCACAGCAGAGCCTAGTGGAGTTGGATCCTTTAACAGGCTGTGTACATAGATTTCTCTACAAAGAAATCTTTAAGGGTCCCACAAGTTAATGGTTATAACTTCTATCCATCTGGTGCGTTCACAATCGGTCACATGTGTTGCCAGGGTGGGTTACCATAAAGGCGCAATGGGCTTGTAGCATAATAAGAATTCCTCACCTCTCCCACATGGAAGGCTAGGGTTGACGAGAAGCTAGGGTTGATTCTCGTCAAGAGTGCGAAATGCTTGATTAGAGATGACAATCCCGCTCAAACTGTTGGTTACCCAAACCATATGGTGCTTCTTTTAACATAAATTTTAACCGTGGTTTTGGTTATTGAATTATAAAAACCGTCCAGTTCGGTTACGATTTTAATTTTAGGTGACAAAACCGGAATGTAATTACATAACTACCTATATATATACCTATTTGTCCAAGAGGCTCTACTGTTATTTTTCATCTTCTATTTGCTTTTATTTTTTTCCGATTATGCCATTCATTATAGAGATGGCAACGGTGCAGTTCAATACGGTTATTGGCAAAATCAAAACAAAAATAAAAAACCAAAACCATCAGTTTCTAAACCATAACTAAAACCATGATTTTCGGTTCGGTATGGGTTTTCACCGAAACAGGTAGTTAAAATTTGTAATAGAGTTCAACTATGAGCGACCTGAGAAATCCAAGCTCATTATAACGTCCCACGCCATTTCCTCTTTTGCCGATCAATCGATGTGGGACTTGGGATGGGTTCTCACACTCATAGTCAAGTCTTTTTACACCATGAATCAGTTGCTTGCCTCTCGAGAATGCAGACTAACCTTGGGGATAATAACAATGTCCCAAAGACGAGACAAATAAGAGTGTATCAATCTAGGACCACTATTGGCTTTAATCTACCTTAGCTTTTGGCACCTGGACACATCATAGTTGTGGGTCCAATAACTTATCCACAACAGTATTGATTACCCCTCCCCAGAGAACATAAAAATCCTTCACAGCAAATAATTTTAGAGAAGTTCGTCAAAAATAAGTTTCGAGAAAGAAAAAAAAAATCAAGTAATTGGTGTGGAGGTTGATGTCCTTTGGGCTTGTACCACTTGTATATTGCTTAATGGTACCTCTTTCTCATCCCCTCTTGAGTAGGCTAGACATTTAAAGACACCTGATTTCATGATGAAATTCCGGGTCTCGATGATGGCCCGTTTGCCATGATTTTGTGAAGGAACTGTTCCATTTGCCTCTCATCATGCATAACATTTCTACTACCATTTCGCAGTTTTTAAACTTTGAATTATAACCCACCCCTCAATTACAGGAAGCCCCGTGGGCTTGTCTAATGATACTATATGATTAATATTCTTCCTTTCTCTCTCTCTCTTTTTCTTTCGATTTTATATATTATCTTTATCTTTATTATTATACCATTTTCTCTTTTTTTAATGCTTTTGCTGTATTCCAACCTCATCTCTCAGCTTTTCATTAGCTGTGGTCCTGCACGATTTTAGTGATTTATTATTATATTTGGGTGACACTGAACGTCAAGCACCTGCCAAACAAATTAAACAATGTAGATTCTCTGCCTAAATATGCCAGTCTTGGACCTGCCATTAATTTAGTAGTAAGAAATAAAAGGGAATGAAAGAGATGGTAAGTTTTTCTGAGTAAATTAAAAGGCTGAATGGACCTTACCTGTATCAAATACCTCTTGATAGGGGAAAATTATTTACCCATGAGATGAAGAAGCATTGTAAATTTTTTCCGTTTAATTTTTAGTCTATCCAGGAATTATGTTGGAACTCTATTTTTAGCCTGTCGCACTCTCTCTCTCTCTTGTGCTTAGTTTCTAGGAAAATGGGAGGTGATATCTTACGGGTTCAAACCTACAGAGATAAACCAATTACTTGGAAATTATTCTTCACTTGAGTCGCTCACTTTTTGTTTACTCTAGGATGCTTGGGAGGTCCAAAAATACCAGTATAATTCAGTAACAGTAAAAACTTCAGGGAATTGATTTTCGCCCTCCAAAAGTTAGATTTTTGCACTTCTCTTTTAGAATGTGGTTAAAAATTTGGAGAATGAAAAAATCACTCCCGAAAACTTCGGTTGTGTAGCATTTCTTCTGTCTGCCAAAGGACAGACTTAAATAGTGTCTGAAACCATGTGATAGACTTACAAGGATGCATGGGGTTGGTCCCACGTCGAAGTACGTGAGGTCATGATTTGTATAGCTTTGGATCTTTACACCTCTCAAATGAACGTTTCGAGCTAAGCTTACCTGTTTAAGTGGGTGGGGTGGACATTTCTATGCACTGTTTTTTGCAAAAGACAAACAGCCTGTCACCATATTCCATTCACTAGTCCATAAAAAAATGAGTACTAGTACTTTATTTAGGACGGTGTAATTATAGTTTAGGCCTTTGATTAAGGTTGCAAACTGTGTTTTGGTTTATTGAAGTTGACAAATCATGGGAATAAAGGGGTATTTTCGTAATCTTTCCTATTTATGTTGCAATCCAGCTAATTTGAGTGAACTACAACCCAGAACGCTTTTGAACCATGCAAGTAGGATTAGGGGTGAAAAAGGAACCCATGTGAAATGTTGAAGGTTGGTCTCAAAATTGAACAGATTTATGAATATGTTAACCTTAGTATGTTTGTCAGGGGAATTAATATCAATTGGCTTCAACCGAGCTGAACATGAACTTAACCTGTTCAAGCTACGTTTGAAACTTAACAAACTTCAAAAAATGTTCGTGCTTGAACTGATCTCCAACATTTAATGAGCCGAACACAAGTTTAATTCTACTATCTTGGTTCGTTCATTAGCTCTATTGGATAATTCACCACAAGGTTATGGTATTATTCTCGTTACTACAATCAGAGGAGAAAGGGAAATACAACTCCATTTACAATAGTATTGAATCTGTTTCCTCTGAGAAAGCAAGAAATCCTATTTTCGCTTGTCTCTCCAGTTGTGAGAAATTCCCTTAGAGCACCATTTCATCTTCTGTAATCTTGTCAAAGCGCATAGGGCACCAAGGGTAGCACTTTTGACTTGTGAGACAATTGGTATGTGCAATGTATGTTTGTATTTTGTAATATTGTACTAGTTCATTATTCTATACGTGCTAATGTCTTAGAGTCCTCTAAACTTGGGGGAGGTATTTTTTTGGACAAACTGTCCTTAATTCTCAACGCACCTTTCCAAATACTATATTCACGCCCCCTTCCCGCTACATCATTACCACACCTGGTCACCAGTGGTCAAGATGATGCTGGAAAGTTCGTGGAGGTGGTTGATGTAGCGGGGAGGGTATATCAGTAATGATGAGTGCGTAGATTGCGTTGTACAGGTTGTTTGAGTCTCTCGTTATTTTATAATGGAAGGGACTTCCCGCCTTAGGTTTAATATGGATGCACCTAATATTGCAAAATTCATGGGCTTTGGACCTGCAGCTGAATCTCCCTAATGTTTTGGTCTTTTAACTTGACTTGTTTATATTTTTGTTTGATATGGCCTTGCGCTAGCCAACTAATCAGACATGAGATTAACCCATCCACAAAAATACCTCGACTGATGCAAGTTGCGATTTCATTATACAATGAAGGCAATTAGGCTTCCTCCATACAAAATAGAGAAGTGAAAATGATGTACAAGTGCCTTACTATTTGGTACCAATTTAGAATTAGTTTTGAGTTGTGCGGAGAAAAAAGCAGTGTTGAAAACCTGCATCATTTCATAGGTGTACCATAGCTTGCTCCATATGACTATAGCTAAATTGACATGAGGAAGTACGATGAAATCTTCTCCCTGGTAGACTTTTGTGCAGAAGTCCCGTTTATGGTCTTGAAATGTTGAAATTGTGTGGCCCTTTCGTTTTGAATCTTCCAGCTTGTGATCTAATCATCCTCTTGTGTTTCCCCAGAAAGAAACTTTGGTAAGGTGCAGTTCATTGAGATATGGAAGAAGAGTTGCAAGTAAGTTCGGAAGTACCAGTGATGAAGGTACTCGACAAGGCGGACAGCAATACTGATTCCGCTAAGGTAGCTGTAAGCTCTGTTGCTTTACCATTTTTTTGTTTTGTATTATGTAACCTGTAGCAATTGAAAGAAAAATATTTGTCGGTGATGACTGTTAAAACTTAAAAGTTTCAATAGTGTCCATTCCATATACTTCCCAGAAAATTAACAAGGGTAACTTTAAAGAAAACTTGTTTGAACTGTATAAGAAACAAAGAGGATTCGTTTGAAATGTGATACATGTTGCGCATTATAACTGTTGCATTTTCCACTGAACTTCCAGTTGGCGATCAGCCGGAGGCTGAAACAGCAGGTTGCTTGTAGAAATTATCATGAGCATGTGCATCAGTCATGGCCATATAGGCGGGAAGTAATTGCTGGAGTTGGTGTTTAATAGGCAGGAAAAAAATCCAATGTCCTCTTTCTATGATGCGTGCGTGTGTTTGGAGTGGAAGTGGACTAGTTTTTTTGTTGTCTTGTACTCGTAGTCATGACATCTTTACTATGTAACTTTAGAACACCATATAATAGATCATCAGCTTTTTTATTGAACCCTTTGGTATTCTCTCGTTTCAAAAGGAACTAGTTTTACACGGTTTTAAAACTGTATATGGTTCTCAAAGTTCTGTTCGTATCAAAATCCTTTTGCAGATCATCAAAGAAGATTTGAGCCAAATCTCAATAGAAGGAAAGAAAGAAGAAGATGAAACGGCCTTGGAAGGTGAATTCATAAAAGTAGAGAAGGAGCCCTTAGATGGAAAGGATGAACCACATTATGCTGAGAAGGAGAAGCCATCGGTCATTGAACGAAGCTCAAGCAATTCCACTGCAAGCAGAGAACTTCTGGAAACACAGGAAAAGGTCAAAGAACTGGAGTTCGAATTGGATAGAGTAGCCGGATCCCTAAAACATTCCGAAGCTGAAAATTCTCAGCTGAAGGAAGAAGTATCCATTACAAAGGCAAAGCTGGAGGAGAGCGGAAAGAAATACGAAGAACTGGAGCTTAGTCACAAGAAACTAGAAGAGCAGGTTGTTGAATCAGAGGAGAGATACGGTATACAACTTAAGGCCTTGCAAGAGGCTTTGGAAGCCCAAGATGCGAAGCACAAGGAGCTGGCTGACGTGAAGGAATCATTTGAAAGTCTCAACCTTGAGCTTGAGAGCTCAAGAAAGAAGATGGAGGAGCTACAGCAAGAGCTGCAATCTTCTACGGGTGAGGCACGTAAGTTCGAGGAGTTACACAAGGAGAGCGGCTCACATGCTGAGTTAGAGACGAAAAAGGCCTTGGAGTTTGAAAAGTTGCTCGAAATGGCAAAGTTGAGTGCGAAAGAAGTGGAGGATCAGATGGCTTGCTTACAAGAAGAGGTCAAGGACCTTTACAAGAAGATTGCCGAAAACCAGAAGGTTGAAGAAGCACTGAAAAGTACAGCGGCTGAGCTTTCCACGGTTCAAGGAGAGTTGGAGGTTTCCAAATCACAAGTGGTGGAAATTGAGCAGAGGCTCGCTTCAAAGGAAGCCGTTCTAGATGAACTGACTCAAGAAGTTGATTTGAGAAAGGCATCGGAATCACAGTTGAAGGAAGATTTCTCTGCACTAGAGAATTTGTTATTGTCTACAAAAGAAAATCTTCAAGTTAAGGAGACCGAGTTAGAAGAAGCCAAATCGAAGTTAAACGAGGAAGTACAATCAAAGGAAGCACACGTTTCAAGTGTTTCGACAATACAAGAAGAACTTTCCAAAGTAATGAAAGAAAAAGAAGCTCTAGAAGCTGCTGTGGCAGATTTAAACAGTAATGCGGCTCAGATGAAGGAGGCATGTGATGATCTCGAGGCAAAGTTGCAGTCATCGGATGATAACTTTTGTAAAGCTGATGCTCTTCTGTCTCAAGCTTTGGCAAATATTGCTGAGCTGGAACAGAAGCTAAAATCTCTTGAAGAGCTCCACCACGAATCCGGATATGCAGCAACGACTGCCCTACAAAAGAATGTTGTGCTTGAAGATATAGTACAAGCTTCAAATGCAGCAGCTGAAGAAGCTAAATTACAACTGGGAGAGCTTGAGGCGCGTTTTATAGCCGCCGAGCAGAAAAATGCTGAACTGGAGCAACTGATCAACCTGCTAGAGCTGAAAAGCAATGACGCTGAAAGAGAACTGAGGAAAGTTTCAGAGAAAAATTTGGAACTCGGTGCGAAAATCGAAGAGGTTGAGGAAGAAAAGAAACAGATGAGTGGCAAAATACAAGTATACGAGGACAAGGTGACTGAGATGGAGTCTGCCTTAAAGATTGCTGAAGAGAAGTGTGCTGAACATGAGGGAAGAGCTACTACAACGCATCAACGCAGCCTTGAACTTGAAGATCTAATCCAGATGTCTCATTCGAAAGCAGATGATGCTGGCAAAAAGGTTAGCGAGTTGGAGCTGTTGCTAGAAGCAGAGAAGTACAGAATCCAGGAGCTCGAGGAACAAATAAGCGTGTTGGAAAAGAAATGTGGGGATACAGAAGCTGAATCAAAGAACAAGTTGGATAAGATATCTGAACTTGAAATGGAACTCGAAGCATTCCAATCAAAAGCATCAAGCCTTGAGGTTGCACTTCAAACGGCCAATGAAAAGGAGAAGGAGTTAACTGACATCGTGAATGTAACGACAGAAGAGAAGAAAAATTTAGAAGATGGGTTCAGGAATTCAAGTGAGAAGCTTTCTGAAACCGAAACACTCCTTGAAGTCTTGCGTAACGAATTGAATCTCACTCAACAAAAATTGGAAAGCATTGAGGCTGATCTTAAAGCTGCTGGGATGAGAGAAAGTGAGGTTATGGAAAAACTGAAGTCGGCTGAGGAGCAACTAGAGCACCAAGGCAAAGTGTTGAATGAAGCTACTTTGAAACACTCAGAGCTTGAAACTTTACATGAGTCTGTAAGTAGGGACTCAGAGCTGAAACTCCAAGAAGCATTTGCAAACTACAGCACCAGGGATTCAGAGGCAAAGTCACTTTACGAGAAACTAGCGATTCTTGAAAATCAAGTGAAGGTTTACGAAGAGCAGATAGCCGAAGCAGCTGAAAAATTTGCTTCTTCAGAGAAGTTCAATGAAGAACTCAAAAGCAAGATTTCAGAGGTGGAAGAAAAGGCTGCACAGTTTTCCTCTGAAAGTGAATTGTTAGCCGAGACAAATGCACAGCTGAAAACGAAGGTTAGTGAGCTTCAAGAGTCATTGAACGCCGCCTATGGTGAAAAGGAAGCTACTGATCAGCAACTGGCTTCTCACATGAATACTATTGCTGAGTTAGCCGATAAGCACTCTAAAGCATCTGAACTTCACATAGCAGCTGAAGCCCGGATTTCAGAGGCTGAAAGAGAGTTAGAAGAAGCCATTCTGAAGTTTAGTCATAGAGATTTGGAAGCGACAGATTTGACTGAAAAGCTAAGTGCGCTCGAAAGCCAGATAAAGAAGTATGAAGAACAGGTTCATGAAGCAACTGGTATCATAGAGAGTCAAAAGATTGAGTTGGAACAGACCCTTGTGAAATTGAAGGGTTTGAAAGGCATTGTTGAGGAGATGCAGAACAAGTCCGGTCTGTTTGAGAAAGAGAGAGAAGGGTTTGGTGAGTCGAATTTGAAGCTTACTCAGGAATTGGCGGCATATGAGTCCAAACTAAATGAACTAGAAGCGAAACTTTCTGCTACTGTTACCGAGAAGGATGAAGCACTGGAACAGCTTTCCTCTTCAAAGAAGTTGATAGAAGATTTGACAGAGCAGCTTGCGGTTGAAGGGCAGAAACTACAATCTCAGGTATATGCCTCGTGAAAGTACTAATGCCTTTTGATACAGTTTTACTTTGCTGTAAAGAAATTATATTTGGGTAATTATTTAAGAGATGTTGTGGATTTGGGTTTTCCATTGTAACAGAGAGAAGCAGATTCTCAAAAGGAAGTGGAACGAGAAGCGGCTCTGAAGCATTCCTTTGGAGAGGTTGAAGCTAAGAATGAAGTGGTTGCAGCTCTAGAAAAGCAAGTGAAAGAGCTTGAGCAGAAATTGCAGCTAGCTGATACTAAATCCCAACAGAAGGTATGTTTTATCCTTAATTCTGTAACCATGGGTGCACTTCTGTATGCACATGCACACGTATATACACATATATACATGTACTGGGGAAAAGATTTCAATGATTTTCCATGCATTACAGAATAATACCTGTGATCATCTAGTAAAGTGCCCCAAAACTATCAATGATGTAAATTTGCACGTGCAACGATTTTGACTTGTTCACATGTTTGAGATTAGTTCTTAAATCAATTCTAATCAGCTAATGGTGGTGCACATATTGTGTCCGCAGGATGATGGAATGGAGGTGAAATCGAGAGACATTGGCTCGACTTTTTCTACTCCATCGAAACGAAAGAGTAAGAAAAAGCTAGAAGCTGCAACATCTGCACAAACACCAACTGCTGAGGGAGTCCACACTCAAACAACTGAGGCTGCAGTTTCTCCTCTCGCGACTTTCAAGGTCGTTTTAGGCGTGGCACTGGTGTCTGTTATTATTGGCATAATTCTTGGAAAAAGGTATTAGTGATTGCTTTCTAGATTTCGGTTTTGCCTTTATTTATACTCTTTTTTTTTTTTTTTTTGGGGGGGGGGGGGGGGGGGGGGGGGGTGTGTGTTTTTCAGGGTTGGGTTGGGATTGTTTAGGTGGTTATTTAGTTATAATAAGTGCAGATTGGGAAGTATAATGGGTATGCATTTTTAAGTTATGAGTTTGAAGTTGGTCAGGGAATTGGTTTTTGATTTCTAGCCCTTACCGGTATGCGAAAAAAGAACAAAAGGACAGTTGGTTCATGTATCATTCAAGCTTGTATGTAGTGTTTTGATTGATTTTTTGCTATGGTTTTTTGGTAATTCAAATGGTTGGTCAAATGAAGCTTCTCTTCTTGAGAGGCCTTCACTTTTTACCGTCTGAGTTTATGGTATTTTATCTATTATCAGCCTTGGCTCAGAAGGCTATGGTTAGCAAGGAGAGAAACTTTTTCCTAGCGGAATTTTGTAATTTTCTCTGTCAGAATGGTTTGACAGTGACTTTTTTTGCAATATAGACATATTTGATTGGAAACCTCGTTTTGAAGTGATATGTAACCTGATTCAACCACATCTAAAATACAGTACTTCTATTTGTGTGGCATTATTGCTACACGAGCACCCAATGATTACTCAGGAAGTGATAGAGGACGGATTTATCTTTTTACATTGATGTAAAGGGTATTTGAGTTTAAAATTTAACTAGTTTGCTGACTTTAGCACATCGGGGGCCTTGGTAACGGATGACTAACGGAATATGGAAAATGAAACAGGAATGTGAAGCAAAAAAACGAGATTAGTTCGATTTTGAATACTTGAGAGGAGATTTTGAATACTTGAGGGGAGATGTTTGTAGTAGCCGGAAACCCCAGGGAGAGGTTTGTGTAGTTTTTACATTGAAAATGAGATGTGAAGGTAGTTGTGTTTTATTTAGAATGCTAAATTTAATTTTATTTGTTTAGAAGGTTTGTTGGAAAGATAAAAAAAAATCAGATTGAACTCTATTTGCACGGTGGCCGGCCATATATTCATATTTATGATCCAAATTAAACGTGTTTCGAGTACGTGTTCAATTTTACTAGTACGTGATATACAATTACATTCATGAAGTATTTATTTATATGCCAAAAAAACATAAGAAAGTGAAATTCCTAATCCAATCCAAGTATCTGGTAAAATTAGGTATATCTCTTCATTATTAATTTCGTCAGAACTCTATTGCCAAGAACAGCGTGCCGAAACGAATTTGCAAATTACAAAGGCTTAACGCTGCTTCATCAGCCCGCCCGATAAGCTTAAAGCACTTATCGGTACTTGATTGAGTTGAATTTTATCATGGTTTCCTAAACAATGAATACGGAAAAATTGAATGGTTTCAATTTGAAAAGTGAGACACGGAATGAGCATATCTTCACCCAAAATTACTCTCCAACTTCACCATAAAAAATCTATACAATTGCTTACCCAAGGGCCAAGCTTTCTTATTTGGTTTTTCACCATAACAAATGACAGTTCTCTCAACGATCAACATGAGCAAAATTACAAGTTTTTCTTCCATTAAAGAATTACAGCAAAGTGAAAAAGACTGCCTCCACAAGATGACATAATATGCTTACCATATGAACAAAAAATAATGAAATAATAAATAAAAGCCTTTCTCTTCAACCACCCATTCTCTACCACCACCACCAAACCGGTCCCCATCCCAATCCAATAAAGTAATCTAATCGGACGGCTGCCAAGCAGAAGCAGTCAACAAAGACAAATCCTTCCATCCCAATTTCAAACACCCATTTTCTTCCACCAAAGTATACCCTTTCCAAGGGAACATCCCAAGCAACAAACTAGCCTGGGTCGCCGGGTTACCTGCCAACGAAACGGGTTGAAACCCGACCCGACCCAACTCATCCCCACACCTCTCCACCTTCACCTCACCCGTCCTCTTGGGCCCACCGACGGCGACGATATTCCTAATCTCGCACCCAAACAACTGATACTCCACCTGATGCCGTTCTACGCTGTCCGCACCCAATCCGTCCCCTAAAGCATCAAACAAGGCCGAGTAGTAATGCAACGCCTCAACAAACCTCCCTAAAAAATTCCCGCTATGACTCAGATCTTGTTCAACGGTCGTGATCAATTTGGGCCTTAGTAAAGTCAACAATCTCAACGTCCCGTAGTCGCTCCCCGTTATATCATACAAACAGTGGTGCATCCAATGCACCACAATAGTATCTCCCTCTCTCACCCCGAGTTGACTCAGGTCCGTTATGTTCCCTATCTTCCCTTCCACCGGGTGAAACTCGAAGGGCAGACCGAATGAACTTGCGAACTCGGCGAGTCGACGTCCAGTGGACTCAAGAAGCTCAATCGAAGATCCAACACCGGTGATTCGAATCGATCGGATTTTTTTAGGGCGGGAAGCTAGAATGTGGAACAGTCCTGGCCATTGAAGGCCTTGCATTATGTCGAGGTCGATGATGTGGACGTGATCCTCACCATCGAGGGCTTGGAAGATGGCTTGGTTGGCGGTGAAGTGAGAGAACTTGATTAGCGGACTAATTGAATTGTAGGATTGGAGGGCATTGAAGATTTTGTGACTGTGAGCCAGGGTTAGGGTTTTGATGTTGATTGGGGAGTAGGCACCGAGGCACGAGCTGATTATCCGAGCCTGTAAACAGGAACGAAGCCAGGAATTAGACGTTAGAGCGGCCAACGTAAATACAAACCAAGAAAAAGAAAAATAATTTCCAAAAGAAAATTTTGATACTTTGTCCAAAAGCATTTGAAGTCAATGCCATATATGAGCTGACAATCACTAGGGACGAAGTCAGGAATTAGACGTTAATGTGGCCAATATAAATACATAGGAAGAAAAATTAAAAGTTACTCTTACTTCAAAAAAAATTGGGACTTCGTTCAAAAGCATTATAGTGATCGTTGCATTGGGACGTTAGAATTGGAAGTATTGTGTGATACGAAAATAAGTGAAGTCATGTCATACTTTTAACGGAATACTCATGAAAGAAAGAGGCAACAACGAGAGCAATTCCGGGTCCAATCTCCTCTTTCGCTGAAAACCCTTGTGCCGAGAGTCTTTCCGGCCGTTTGGATTGTGTTTTTTTTTAATATTTTAAATCTAATGGCCGGAAAATTCTTCGGAGTCACATGGATTTTCGACACAGAAAATCCTGCATCGAGCAATTCACCTCTTGGGTGAGGGTAACTCTACCCGCATTCGGTGTGAGATATGTTGCAGGTTCCATTTCAGTACTAAAGCCACTCATTTTGTACGAATCAATTTGTTTACACCATCCAAAATTCAGCTCAATTGGATAGGATATCGGTAAGAGCTTATCAGAAAAATCGAATTTTGCTTATCCAGTTCTTCTACCTACACCCAAGAATTAGATTTTTTTTGATCAAGTACTTGTTGCTATTCAACTGAGCTGATCTCCAAACAAACCTAGCTATACAAAATGATCGGTTTCGATAAATCAAGACCTGCAATGTAGCTCACCGAATGTTCCAAGGCGATGGTGAACAAAATTGCTCTCGACAAGAACAACAATTGTGGAAAATCTAAGACACCATAATTACTGGTTACAAGAGTATATTACTAGAAACTTGAGGGTGTAGAATTTTCCTTGCCTGTAACGCATCGCCGAAGTACGCCGCCACTCGCTCCGCCGACGATCCAAACGGCGACGACAGCTCCGATATCTCCGGTACAAAACCGGCCGCATCGTCAAGGTTATCCATCGCCACGCACTCGGCGCACTGTAGCAACAGCCCCAACAGCCGTAACGACTCGCTCTCGCCTTCGCTCATCGCCAATTCCTTGGTCGCCGCTTTCTGGCCGGAAATTGAAACCTCGCCGGAGAAACTTTTATGGCGTTTGGAGGCGTCGCCGTCGTGGTCGCCGGAGGATTCGCCGGCGGCTTTCATTGGGATGGGGGAGGTGGGGGAATTGGGGTTAGGGTTTGAGTTGATGGGAGATTGAGGGATTAGGCTGTGTAGCATGATGGGGAAATGAAAGACAAGGAGAAGTTTTGAAGAAAGGGAATCAAAAGGTGAAGGGCTTTTTTGGAGAAAGGTTTTTAGTGAGAATTGACAAAACTTTGAGGACGAGACAAGGAGAGGGTTGTGCAGAGAGAGAGAGAGAGAGAGAGAGAGAGAGTTGGAAAGATGGATAGGGCCCTGTGAAAAGTCTTTCTGGCTGGCAGTCTTTGGGGTTGATCTTTCAGGAGAGAGAGAGGGAGAGAGGAGAGAGATGGGGGAGGGATGAGATTCTCATGAGAACTTCGGGTTGGTGCTGCGGAGACAATACTGTGCTGTGCTGTTCACTTTTGAGCCGTTAGCGCTCGGATCTTATCTCATCAATCAACGATCGAGAGTTGTTCATTATGCCTCCCTCCGGTCCAGTTCAATTTTAGTCATTTGTGGGTTTTTTTCGGGCTCACAAAAATGATCGTGTCGATTATATTAAAAATCACATTGATCGGATACTATTTAACATAATTTTTAAATCCATTAATGTTGTAAAAATAACACATGATTAATGTTGTAAAAAAAAAATTGTGTACAACACATGATTGCAACCCCTTCATCACATTTGTCCGAAACTTAATGCATTAAAAAAATCCTATCAAACTAATCCGATCGAAGCGATTTCCAACGCACTCATTGTTTTCGACGAAAACTAAAAAGTGAATGGTTTTGATCAACGTTATGGGTCCGAGAATGAAGCACAGAAGGACAAAATTGGACGAGACTGGAAAGAAGCTTAACAGGATCTGAGTTTGAGGGATGATCCTCTTGGGATATCTTGTGTTATTCTTGTCGTTCTACATGTGATGAAATTCAAATAGTAGTCACAAACTTTTTACAATCTCATTGATAAATTTATAATTTATATGGCTGTTATTCATTCAAAAAATTACTAATATATGTTTAAATAAATTATATTCACTACGTTAAAAAAATGAAAAACTTTGACTGTTTTATCCTATTTAAATAAAATTTGTTTTTGTTTTTTATATTTGATCGATTTAATTTTAGATGTGGATAGAAAATATATACTATGTGGATAGAAAATATATACTAAGGCCTTGTTCCGTTAATGAAAATTTTAGATGTGGAGTACTATTTTTTTTAGAATTAAAAATGATATATTGTGAGAGAATGACTTGCCTCTTAAAACGAAAAATAAGTACTTAAAAAATAGGCTTTGTTCGTTTTTCATTTTAACTTTGTTTTATTTTTGTTTTCTAATCATTACCCTATTAATCTCTTCAATCATTACCTTATTTCTCCAATTATTACTTTCATTTCTCTCTCTTTACTCATTATCACTCACTCTAATCATTACCCTATTTCTTTCTCCACCTACTACCAAAACTAAGATACCTAAAGAAGAAAACCAAATAAAGCCAGGGCCGGCTCATAAGTTTTGGAGGCCGGAAGCGAACCTCTTGAATGAGGTCACCCTATATTTTTCATATAAAAGTGGTCTACAAAGAGTCATAAAAAAAAAAACCTAATACAAAAGATTTATCATACCTCAAAATCCATCATTTGAAAATTATTTTTCTCGCACTTTTGCTGCAAACGCACTAATTAAGTCTCCATAGTCAAGCTTCTTCTCCAATTCCTTCTCGGTAGACAACATAGCCAATCCATTTAATCTTTCTTGAGACATGGTTGACCGAAGATAATTTTTGATCAATTTCAACTTTGAAAAGCTTCTTTCCCCCGATGCAACTGTAACCGGTATAGTCCACAATTTAGGCCTATTTTATGGCTCTTAAATTTCAATTGGGTCTATTTTGTGTAAAGGAGGCTAGTGTAATTTTTTTTGGACCATATATATATATATAAATCCTAAAAATTTGGGGGCCCTCATTTTTAAATTTTTTCGGGGGCTGGAAGCGCCCGCTTCCCTCGCCTTGGCTATAAGCCTGCTTTGAATAAAGCCAAAAATCTTAGCAAAACAGGGCCTAAGTTTACAGATTGAACAATTCGAGTTATCGGGAAATTAGTAATGAGTTGAAATTTGTAATCACATGAGAAAAGTTTTAAAATCATTGGGGGATTCTTGGGAACCTACCTTGGAAAAGTTTTAAGACATCAAGGTTTGTCTTATCTTACAAAAGTTAAATATCCACTAGCACTTTTATATCATACTTTTTGTTAGTATCATAAGATGTCCAAGGTTTTGTTACAAAATAATTGGACAACTCTGTGGCCAAAATTCATTTTTTTTTTCTTCACTTTCTTATTGAGAAATGGTGAGAGTAGCTGAAGTGGCAGCCATTACTCAGAACAGAACTGCCCTGGGTGGGTGCAGATCCATACAACTCTTCTACGATCACGCAAATACGGAATTTGTGTATTTGTGTATGTGGTTATTTATTACTCCCTCCGTCCCATAATATTTATCTGGTCCGCAAAACGGAAACGTAAAAATAATACTATTTTTGTAAGAAAAGTTGAAATTTTTTTTAACAATTTACTAGATGTCAACGAGTTCTTTTAACTTATGAAAAAAATTTAAATTTTTTCTCAAAAAAAATGCATTATTTTGTAGGCCTCGTTCGCGGACCAGACAAATATTATGGGACGGAGGGAGTAATTGAGATCCATATGCACAGATTGTATACGACAGCGTCGTGATGCCCACTTTTGAGTTCTGCGCAAATGATAAAAACCGTTTATTAATTGTAAAATAATCTTTTGAGTCCTCCGCGCAAATGATCAAAAACCTTTAAAATTTGTAGATATATGCATGAGTGTTTTTCGGGTTGGGAAAAATATGTCCATGGCAGAAGCAGACACTTCTCATTGGGTCTTGTTTCTCACCCAGCGTGCTAACTGTACGGGGGAATGACACCGTTACAGCTCCTTTGGCTACTTGGGTGAGAAATGAAAAGAAAAAGATGTGATTTTTCTCACAGCGATGAGGGAAAAAAAAAAAGGTTTTCTTACCGTCTCATTTAGATAAATCTTCAACTTTCTCTTCTCACAAAATCTCACCGAAATTTTGGTGAGAAAAAAAAAAAACTCCACAAAGGGTTCTTGATTCTTTAACCATACAAGGGAGGGAAAAGCTCCTGGTTCTTTAACCATCCAAAAAATTATAATACAATCCAACGATCGAAAAATCCCTCGACACAGAAGCACATGAGTTTTCGGGACGGAAGAGATCGAAACCCGGATCCATGATGACAACTAAATATCGTGTAGGCTAAGTTCCACGCAATTCGAGCAATTTCACTGGGGCAATGGGCATCCATATGTCGCCGAGCTATCGTGGGCTGGACTTTGTCAATCCACGATTTGGGCTACATCAGTGAGCCCATCCATATGTCGCCGAGCTATTGTATACTTGAATTGGACCCCACATTATTAATAAAAAATCGGTCCGATTCAGTTTGCCACAATTCAATCCGAAATAAACTGGACCAAACAAAAGGGGCATAAATATTTATACTCACTAAATTTTGTCGTAGTCAAAGCATTAAACACCAAAAGACCGTCAAGAAAACTCTTCAACAAAATGGAGTCGCCGAGAGGATGAACTGTACTATGGTGGAAAGGATGCGATGCATGCCTTCACATGCGAAATTGCCAAGGTCTTTTTGGGCGGAGGCAATGAGGACGGCGGTTGATTTGATTAATTTGTCTCCTTCGATTCCTTTGAATGGCGATGTTCCGGAAAAATTTTGGTCGGGCAAGGATGTCACTTATGATCACTTGAGGGTCTTCGGTTGCCAGGCATTTGTTCACATTCCGAAAAATGAAAGGTCCAAGCTTGATGACAAGGCAAGACCGACAAGGCAAGACAATGCATTTTTCTTGGCTATGGGCATGAAGAATTTGGTTATAGATTGTGGGATCCGGTTGACAAGAAAATCGTTCGGAGTAGAGATGTTGTCTTTCTTGAAGGTCAAACAATTAAAGACTTTGACAAGGATGATCAACCGGAAGAAATTGCAAGTGATCTCGTTGACTTGGAGCCAATTCCGTCACCTTCGGTACATGACGAAAATGAGGAGGATGTGCAGCCACCTCTTGAAGTTGGTGAAAATGTTGATGTTCCGAATGAAGTTGAGTTGGAAAATGAGGGGGAGCAACCAATTCAAGAGCCACCACCGCAACCGGAGTTGAGAAGATCCGTTAGAGATAAGCAACCGTCAAGAAAGTACTCTCCCGATGAATTTGTGACGGTAACGGAACAGGGGGAGCCTGAGAGCTACCAAGAAGCCGTGGAGCATGACAAGAAAGATAAGTGGGCTAAGGCTATGCAAGAGGAAATGAAGTCCTTGCTTGACAACCGCACTTACGATTTGGTGAAATTACCTAAGGGTAAGAAAGCTTTGAAAAACAAATGGGTTTACCGATTGAAGTATGATGGGAAAAATTTAAGGTACAAGGCACGCCTCGTGGTGAAAGGGTTTGGGCAGAAAAAAGGTATTGATTTTGATGAAATTTTTTCGCCCGTTGTGAAAATGTCTTCCATTCGTGTTGTTCTTGGTATGGCCGCAAGCTTGAATCTCGAGGTTGAACAACTTGATGTGAAAACCGCATTCCTTCACGGTGATTTAGAGGAGGAGATTTATATGGAGCAACCCGAAGGCTTCAAAGTGAAAGGGAAGGAAAACTTTGTTTGCAAATTGAATAAGAGCTTGTATGGCTTGAAACAAGCACCGAGGCATTGGTACAAGAAATTTGAGTCCTTTATGATAGAGCATGGGTATTCAAGAACCACTTCGGATCATTGCGTGTTTGTGAAAAAGTTTCTGAATGGGAACTTTATTATTCTCTTGCTCTATGTCGATGATATGTTAATCATGGGACAAGATTCTACGAAGATCAACGAGTTGAAGTTGGAATTGAGTAAATCCTTCGCTATGAAAAATTTGGGACCGGCACAGCGAATTTTGGGTATGAAAATTACTCGTGATCGAAAGAAGGGGCTGATTTGGTTGTCTCAAGAAAGTCACGTTGAAAAGATTCTTGAGAGGTTCAATATGGATAAAGCGAAGCCCGTTAGTTGTCCGCTTGCGAATCATTTCAAGCTTAGTTCGAAACAATGTCCTACAAGTGAAAAAGATAAGGCGGAGATGGAAAAATTTCCTTATACTTCAGCGGTTGGTTCTTTGATGTATGCTATGGTTTGTACTAGGCCGGATTTAGCTCATGCGGTTGGTGTTGTTAGTCGGTTTCTTTCAAATCCGGGCAAAGAACATTGGGCAGCTGTGAAATGGATTCTCAGGTATCTCCGGGGTACTTCTAGAGTTTGTTTGTGTTTCGGAAATGGTAAAGCTGTGTTGGATGGATTCACGGATGCCGACATGGCGGGTGACGTTGATTCTCGGAAGTCCACTTCGGGGTACTTGATGACCTTTGCAGGGGGAGCTGTCAATTGGCAATCAAGATTGCAAAAATGTGTCGCTCTATCGACTACGGAAGCGGAGTTCATTGCAATTACCGAAGCTTGCAAGGAGTTGTTGTGGTTGAAGAAATTCTTGCAAGAGTTGGGTTTGAATCAAGCGAGGTATGTTCTCTTTTGTGATAGTCAAAATAGTCAAAGTGCAATGCATTTGAGCAAGAATTCCACTTTCCATTCTCGATCAAAGCACATTGATGTTAGATATCATTGGATTCGGGATACGCTTGACATGAAGTTGTTGCAACTTGAAAAAATTCACACGGATGATAATCCTTCGGATATGATGACTAAGGTTTTGTCTAAGGACAAACATGATAAATTTCGAGCTTTGTCGGGTTTGGTCGATCCTTCCACTTAAGTCGAGAAGGAGGAGAATGTTAGGTTCCCTCTTTAGTGGAAGCCCAATATTTTGTTAGCCCAATAATAATTGTGTTTGGCCAAAAGAGTTATATTTGTGTGGACTAATTTTTGGTGAAACATTCTACACATTTAGAGCACATGTTTGGCACATGATTTTTTGGGATGAGAAAAGCTTCTCCCGGAAGCTTATTTGTTTTCGTCTGTTTGGGAAAACCATCATCAGAAAACCTTAGTAGCTTCTCTGGAAAAAGAAAAACTTAGTGCACTGTGTGTGAGTGTTTCGGTGGACAAGAGAACCAATTGGGGCAGCCATTCTATATTTCTCATGATGCAATATTCAGCATCCACTTCGTCAACATTTGGGGCTGGTTTGTGCTCTGTTTCCGGCTCTCCATTTCAGCGGCTATTGGAGGGTTTTGTTCATCTATTTGGTGAGGTCTTCTCCTCTTGGTTTTTGTATTTGTTGGATACATCTTAGGGTGTGTGAGATCTTGTATCTCTTGTAAACCCATTTGTAAGAACTTTTGTTGATAGTGGAATTGGACTCCGGTCCCGTGGACGTACCTCACACTTTGAGGGAACCACGTAAAAATTTCTTGTGCTCGTTTGGTTTGTGATTTTTGCATTTCAGATTTTTGTTCGTTGCTGTTACATTGTTTCCTTCGTGATTTACTTGTGGGAAATTTCGCATATTTTTCCCGACAGCAACCTCTTGAGCCAGGCTGCAAGAGAGAAAGTCTGTTATGAATCCCTTAGTCTAGGCGTAGATGACCTGTCTTTTGACCGAACAAGGGAGGAAATAGTCAAGGTGCGGACACCGTTGGCGACAGTGAGAGCAAAAAAATTTAAAATAAAATCCTTCTCTCTCTCTCAATGAGAGCAAACACCGTTGGTGACAGTGGTGGCCCTTTCCATCCATGACGACCAACCCAAGTTTGTTCAAGTATTCCTACAATTTGCACTTGATGAAAAAAAAAATTTACAATTTGCACTTGATCAAAATGTGAAAGTGTAAGTGTTTTGGGCTCAGGGCTATGCATAGCCTCTGAATTTCCTTATGAACTAACCTACTAACTTTCCCCTAATCTCATGTATACAATACCGGGGAAAAAAAAGTGGAAGTGTGAGCGCACTTTCATACAGTATACTCTAATTAAAGAACTCTAGCTTAATAATTTGAGCTTGATTCGAGCTCGATTTCATGTAATTTTGAATAAGCTGACCTTGAGCAGGTTTAAAAGCTACTTCCAAGCCCGATTCCGTTTGATTCAACCCGGCTCGTTTGCAACTTTACCTACCCTCCACGTAAATGTCACTCGTCCCCATTATATTCTTTTTGATATCCGGGAGCTCGGCACTCAACTTTGTTGCATCATCCCATCGAATCGGGAAGAAAAGTTTCCAAAAAGCTTTGGCCTTTGTTCAACATCTATATAGTATATATCATCACGTGTAAAAATCTAGTAGTAGTATTAACGATGACCTAACTCAGGTCTATTTAATAGTGCAAGTCTAAACTATTAGCAGCAATCCCACCACTTGATGAAGTTTATTTTTTTGAAGCTTGTCACACGTTCTCATTTGTAAGAGAGAAATAATGCAAAAGATATATAGGCTCCAAGCCCTGCAATTAAATCACCAACCGAGTCGGGTTTAGCCCGTTGTGTGTCTTATTTCGAGCAAGTGTTCACTCGTTCCAAGCTCGTCTAAGATCGGTTTGTTACATAATCAAACCAATTGTGTGCACATTTTTTTTCAAATATCGTTCATCTAATTTCGAACCAAACTCGAACAAGCTTCCACCCAAATTATCCCACAGGCTACCACAACATAGAACTAGGGTTGGAGAACTTTAGGTATGACCACATTTTTTCACTATTAATTAATCTATTTCACCTCTTATGGGTTTTCTTTTTTGTGTTCTACTAACTAAAATAAATACTTATTATTTTTCAAAAAT
The DNA here is from genome assembly GCF_030253575.1 of Rhododendron vialii. Taxonomy (NCBI): domain Eukaryota; kingdom Viridiplantae; phylum Streptophyta; class Magnoliopsida; order Ericales; family Ericaceae; genus Rhododendron; species Rhododendron vialii. The sequence continues at coordinate 2,128,240 of NC_080568.1, read as the reverse complement.
ACTTATTTTTTGAATTAAATGTGATGTATTGTGAGAGAATGACCAATTTCGTAAAACGGGAAATAGATGCTTAAAAAATAAGAACCTTAGCGAAACGAGGTCGAACAACATCAATGCTTAAGACTTGAAACCAACCTCACTACCCTCCGTGCAGCTTCACCCCCTATGGGACCTAGTTAGCAGTTACAGCGTTTCTTTAAACCTCATGTATAGCGTTCTACCCAAATATTTTGGGTCAATCGATTTTGCATCCGATTTCGCACAGAACTCCTACAAAATTTTGAATCGATTTAGAGCTCGATTCTGCACAAAACTTTTCTGATATTTTCGATCATTTGGTTCGAACCTAACCCCAGGTTTCTCAATCATTGCCGTGCTATTAATTCTAGGGTTTTGCTCGTTTCAGGTCTGTATGAATCGGTTGGCACATATAACAAGGTCAATCATACGGTAGAGAAAAATTAGCAGGGTGAAGTTGGTAAGATGATACCATTTTCAAAAGAAGTTGGTAAGATGTCTATCGGAGAAATCCGAACGGTACCTAAAACATGCTTCAAAATTCGATCCAACTAATTAGACTCGTTTTCAACCATATGGACACATGACGTAAATGTCACTTGCCCCAATACGACAACTAACATCTACTCTTATAACCGGGAACTCAGGAATAAAGTTTTGTTAGATACTGTATCATTTTGTCATATTTAAAATAAAAAAAAGAAAAAGAAAAAAAAAGTTTTCCCAAAAGTTATGGCCTTTATTTAGAAGTATATCACAACGTGTACAAATCTACTATTCTATTAACTATGGCTGTCCACATAATTCCGAGGGTTGGCCTAATAGTCAAGGTCTGGAACTAAAGAGTTTGCTTTCTCTTAAGATTTTCGGTTCAGAACTTCTCAAATGCTATATATCAACATCTTTCGGACTGGATCATACAAAGCTTTGCTCTGACTTCAATTGGGATTCGCAAAAGTAGGGGGAGGGATTAATCCCATGGGATTAGACGAGGTGTGCGTAAGTTATCCCGAACACCTGAGTTATAAAAAACGAGTAATTATACATAAACTCAACTAGCCCACTTCATAAATTGTATATATAAACAATGACCAACTCAGGTGCGCGCATGTGTATATTTAAACTCTACTAGCCCACTTTTTGAAGTTAAATTTTATTCAAGCGTGTCACGCATTTTGTTTTTTAACAAAAATATATTGAAATAATGCAAAAGATTGGCTCCAAGCCCTCCAATTAAATCATGACCCACTTCGGGGTGAGCCACTTGATTCGGAGGTGCTGTTGTGCGTCCCGGTGTAGTGCGGCACGCGGACCGTCGATCTTTTCAAGAGGTGTGTTTTTTTAATTTTGACCGGTAATAAATATCTTTTACCGGAAAAAATTTGTTTTTAATCTGGACCATTGACTGATGAGATCGATGGTCATGAGCTGTTCTACACGTGCACTACACAGGGGTGCACTACAGCACCCCTGGATCCCTACTAGCCACTTAGGCCCCGTTCTGCTAAGGAAAATAAGTATTTATTTCAAATATGTACTTATTTTTTGAATTAAAGATGATTTGTTATGAGAGAATGACCTATCTTGTAAAGCGGGAAATAAGTACTTAAAAAAATCTTAGCGGAACGGGGCTTAGCCCATTATATTTTGGCATAAGGTCATAGGAAAAACATCGACCTAAATCTCTTCCAGTGTTAATTGTATATTAGCTAAAAGATGGTTCCAATTGAACCCACCCAAATTATCCCAAAGATTAAGACCAAAGTGTTTCTGTTCTTTAGTATGATTTTTTTTTTTTTTTTAAATATCTCTAAATGGAGATCGAGAGAGTTGGCTGTCACGAATTGATCTTTTTGAATATTTGATACTGTTGGTGGACGGTGGTTCTTGCCAAAAATGAATAGGGTTGAGCAAATAAATCAAACAACAATTATTATTCAATCACAAACACTTACACACAAGCACACTCATATTTTTTGGTGGGGCCCACACACACTAAAGGTATAGTGTGTGTGCCTCCGATGTAAATGTGAGTGGATTTGTGTAAATATTTATGTGAGTGTTTGTGATTGTAGAATAATATTGAACAAACAAAGGGAACACATGGATTTTCATGCGGTTCGGACAAATTTGGTTTTTAGCCAAACTCGCCTACTCCGCAGCAGCCTCATTCATTCTCATTAATAAATCTCAATGAGCACAAATATCCACTTACATCAAGTACATCATTGTGGATATTACGCAATTATCCATAATAAATAGATTACAAAAATATCGAATTGAGGCACGGATATCTTGCTATCTATAAGGAGATGCATGCAGGCCCTCTACGGCAGGTTAATCTTGAACCACCACCGATGCAGCAGACCTCCAATATGGCTTGTCTCCTCCAGGATAAAACAGGCCGGCTATAAGTTGTGTTGGCTCGAACAACCCTACACAAGTTAGTTGAGCCCAAAGCTCCACCACAAAACACCCTTACATTTTGCTGGGTAATCTCTCTGTAACTATAATATGGGGATACAGAATATGGAGCAATATAGGAGAACCTTGATCACTATGCTTTGAGGCCTACCACCTCAGGCTTATGCTTCTGCCTTCACAATGAAATAACGTGCATGCATGTACAGAAGAGTACATCAACTGAAAACATTGAGAAGAGTTTTTCTTTGCCGGCACAACAAATTAGGCCCCGTTCTGCTAAGTTTCTTATTTTTTAAGTAATTTTTTTACGGTTTACAAGACAAATCATTTTCTCATACAATACATCACTTTTAATTCAAAAAATAAGTGCTTATTTGAATTTGAAACGAATCAGGGCCCAAATACCCCAACTAAATTACTATTCTCCATTACTATGGTATCATGCACATATAATTGCCGTTATGGCTTTCTTTTTTGTCTGTCACCAAATCCACTTTCAAACTCTAATAATTGATTTCACAAAATATCATGATTTTATTAGTAAGAGATAAGATATACAAAAAAACTACTCCCTCCGTCCCTTTTTTTGTGTCCAGTATTCCATTTTGGGCTGTCCCTTAATAAGTGTCCATTTTGTAAAGTTAGGGGGGTAAAAGTTGATGTATTGTCTATTTTGTCCCTAAAAGTAGATTTTATTTTGAAAAGTTAGTGAGTAAAAGTGTAATGATGATGGGTAAGTAAGGAAAGTGGAGGAAAAAGTTGATGTGAAAGGTGTAATGATGATGTTTTTTTAATAAGTTGGAATTACGAAGCAGGACACTTAAAAAGGGACGGAGGGAGTAACAGACACTGGTACTATATCTCTGGAAAGATATTTTTGGATCTTTCCAAAGATATACCGGTGAGATTGTAAATCGCATGCGTATCTGCAACTTTCAACTACGTATTCGTTCTTAATTCACGAACAGGTTTAGGGCCGTTACGACTGTTACAGCGATTTACGCGCTTCAAAAGCTGTCCTTTTTGATCGATGCCCCCGATGTCATTCTACTGCGCTCGATACTCCTGCGTATTGTTGGAATTTGTCCCACATCGGTTAATTATCCCTTTGAAAACTAGTATATGAGTCTGAACGGCATCTCCCCTCATTCCCAATTGATTTTGAGGTGGGTGCTTTAACATAGTATCAGAGCTAGGTTTCCAAAGTGTTAAGAAAAGCGAAATAATGTATTATTGATTGTATTCAAACCATAACTACCCTAACATGCCTTTAAATAGGTTACAAGACTTGATGACTTAGAAACTAATCAACAAAGAAACATGAATAACAAGGAAACAAAAATATTATCCTACCCTAAACAAGAAATATAATATTGAAACCAAGAAAATATGGTAACATAATACCTTGTTCAATAAGTCTACGTATACTACCACTACACCATCTACTACATTTTTTGTAAGGCCCACCTCGGGTCCCAAAAAAATACAGAAAAATGTTCATAAATTTTAAAATAATATATTATGGAGCCCTGTAAAAAATCAGCCCCAACAAATATCGATAAGTATTATTTCTTGATTCGTAGGAGCGAAACTGTATAGTTGAGCAGTTTCGCCCCTACAAATCAAAAAATAATACTTAATGATATCCGTTGGAGCTGATTTTTTACATGGCCCCATAAAATATTATTCTAAAATTTATGAACATTTTTCTGTATTTTTTTGGAACCCAGGATGAACCCCACAAAAGATGTAGTGGATGATGTAGTGGATGGATGATAGTGTATGTAGCATGACTTAACACAAAGGCTTTTTCCTTTTATTTTTGTCATAGTTGCACTTTGTTTCGTTGTGATCTGTGTGTTTTGGGTCCTTTGTTGACCTCTCCGCATACGAGTCATGGGGTCACACGTGTGGGGAGAGAGTTGGAATTTGTACCACATTGGTTAATTATCACCTTAAAAACTAGTATGTGAGCTTGAGCAGTCTCTTCCATCCACACCGATTGATTTTGAGGGGGTGCTTTAACATGTATCAGATACCGTTGTTTTGAAATCTTGACAAATTGATACCCGGTGAGAATTCAATTAATGAATTTTCAATAAATTTTCTCTATCTATCTCTTTCCACTCATTACTCTCAAAATCCAAACCCAACAATAAATAACCTGGTTGGAAAAATCACCATTAGTTTAAATAAAAAGTTTGGCCAAAGCCACTCATCATCGCCATCATAATACAATATAAACTTCCAAACACATGCTCTCATTAGTTTAATTGACAGTTTCTCTTTCTGCTTTCAATTGTTGTTGCACTCATTTTTCTATAAATAGACTGGTTAATTTGATCCCCTTCTGGTATCTCATATCTCATCACAAACATTGTTGTTGTGTTTGCAAATAACTCGAACAATGAAGTATCATCAGAAGAGTTTGCCGAAGAAGAAGATGATAATCATGGTTCCATACCCGGCGCAGGGGCACGTGACCCCCATGTGCCAGCTAGCCACCGCGTTAGTCCACCGCGGATTCCACCCTGTTGTTGTCACCCCGGAATTCATTCACCGAAAAATCAATCCCCGAGACGAAAATAGTACCGATGTTTCTTTCTTGTCCATTCCCGATGGGTTGGATGAGGATGGGCCACGCGATTTTTTCGCGATTGAGAAGGCTATGGAGAACGATATGGCGACTCATTTAGAGGGCCTCGTTCGCAAACTTCACGAGGACGAGGACAAGAAAGAAGGTGGTGGGAATGTTGTGTGTGTGGTGGTTGACTTGTTATGTTCTTATGCTATTGAAGTAGCCGAGAGGTGCGGTGTTCCCGTGGCCGGGTTTTGGGCAGTTATGTTGGCTGCTTATCGCTTGATCGCTGCTATTCCTTATATGTTACACACCGGTCTCGTTTCTGAAACAGGCAAGTGTTGTTGCTCACACTCTAACTACGGTGGACGAGTTTGCTCTGTTTATTTTTAATTTAAAAGGTCTTTGGGAAATCTAAATAACTAATCTTTTCGTTTTTATAATTTCTTGATCAAAGTTTTTATTTTTTAAATTTATTAAAAGAGGAAAAAAAATACAAAATGTGAACAAAGTAATGAATTTATTGGTATTGAAAACAACGAGTCAAATTTTAAAAACGTCGATAAAATAAAAAATTTAAAGATTGATAAGTTGGCATGTTGCATTTCTATTTTTGAGAATTATTGATTCGGCCCAAATGACCAACTAATCTGGATGGCTAAAACTTGGGCAGCATTGGCCCGACAGAGAAGTTGATAGCATGCATGTCAGAGTCGGCATTTTTTCCATCTACATACTCATATAATGTGACTCATTTGATGTGTTTTGACAGGTACTCCACAATTCAAAGGTCAGATTTGCATCGTACCAGGTCAACCAAAACTAGGCCCCGACGATCTTCCATGGTTGATTGGAACTTCTGCTGCCAAAATTTCAAGGTTCAAATTTTGGATCAGGACCTTAGATAGGTCAAGTAGGCTTCGATGGCTCCTCGTAAATTCCTCCCCAAAAGAAGAAGAAGAAGAAGAATGCCATGATCACGAGCAGAAAATACGATTAATCAATGCCTATGATCAACAACATTACCCTTTCATTTTTCCGGTTGGACCTCTAAGCAAGCACGCTTTAACGTGCAAGAACGCAACGTTTTGGGAAGAGGACATGACCTGTTTGGATTGGCTAGAGAAACAAAGGTCTAGCTCGGTCGTGTACGTCTCGTTCGGGAGTTGGGTTAGTCCCATTGGGGAAGGAAAGATCAAGAGTTTAGCATTGGCACTCGAGGCATCTAAACGCCCGTTTATTTGGGTCCTGGGCATTTCGTGGCGCGAAGGTCTACCGCAAGGGTATTTAGAGAGAGTCTCGAAACAAGGGAAAGTGGTTTCATGGGCACCACAGATGGAGGTGCTAAGACATCAGGCTGTGGGGTGTTATCTCACACATTGCGGGTGGAACTCGACCAACGAGGCTATACAATGCATGAAACCCCTGGTGTGTTATCCGGTCGCCGGGGACCAGTTTGTGAATTGCGCATATATCGCGGACGTGTGGAGAATTGGGGTGAAGATTGGAGGGCTTGGACAGAAAGATGTGGAAGAGGGTTTTAGGGAGGTTTTGGAGGATGGAAAGATGAGAGAGAGTTTGTTGAGATTGAATGGGAGGATTATGGGGAAGGAAGGTAGCTTAAGTGCCACTAATTATCTCACAACCTTTATTGATGACCTAGAGAAGTCATGAAATTGAGCCACATGCTTCCTTAGCTATGATATGATTAATACTCCTAATCATTCATGCATCCATCCAAATGATACTCCTAATTAATAGTACTACTGAGACTGAGATAATGGCCGGCCTAAGTAAATAGCAAGACACACACTAAATCTGCAAGGTCGTTGTTAGGATTGTAATTATAGTATCAATTACTGTGTGAGTTTTATTTTTTATTTTTTGCATAATGTGACTTTTTTTGGAACAGACGTAATGTGGTAATCACATTGTTGATATATAGCTTTCATTTCATTTTTTTTTATTTTATTATCAACAATCAAGCAATTGTCATTGCAAGAGAGAGAGAGAGTGTTTCGTGGGGAGGGGGCTCCCCTTCTCTACCCCGCAGCCCCCCTTCCCCTTTTTCCCCGATTCTTCTCCTCCTCCCTCTCAGTTCCCCCTCCTCTCCGGCCTCTCTTTCTCCTCTCCTTTCCTCTCGGCTCATATTCTACCGCCATGAATGAGAGATGGTTAAGGAATGAGAGATGGTTAAGGAAGATCTCCCTCTCTCCTTCATTTTTGGGTTACGGAGACCAGGGGAATAGATCTGATCCACTTGGCGATGGTTTATCAAGCTCTCCGATGGCAATGACAACGGTGAAGGCGTGTGCAGCTAATCCGGCTCCGATCTTCCCGTGATCTGGCCAATTGCAGTGGGAACTAGCTTACCACTTTGGATTCCATGGACTCTACATCTTTCTCCTGGGTTCCGACACCACCGTTCTATTTTTTATATTTTGTTGTGTTTTGTTTGTTGTTTTAGGTGTAATTTTTTTCAAGTTAATATACTGGGACGATCTTCACTTAAAAAAAAATAAAATAAAATACTCCCTCCGTCCCTTATTTTGTGTCCAGTATTCCATTTTGGACTGTCCCTTAATAAATGTCCATTTTGTAAAATTAGAGAGTAAAGTTGGTTGATTGTCTATTTTGTCCCTAAAAGTATATTTCATTTTGAAAAGTTAGTGAGTAAGTGTAATGATGATGGTTAAATAGGAAAAGTGGAGAAAAAAATTAATGTGAAATATGTAATGATGATGTCTTTTTAATAAGTTGAAGTTACAAAGCAGGACACTTAAAAAGAGACGGAGGAAGTAGCAAATACTAAGGCAAAAAATTTCATCACAAATAGATAAGAATGAACCAAAACTACCAAATATAAGACACGAACTACTGCGAAAAGCACACCAGGTTAACATGCTCAAGGGCACAAAGCCGAAGCAAACCAACACTAAGTGTCGGCGTAAGAGTGCCGTCAGCAACTAAGTAGGCTTTAGATGATGCAATTGTTGTAGTATGAAGCTTACTCAAGTGACTCTTTGCATTCATCATATATATCAATTCACTATTTAAGAAGTTGATGTTGGCTGGCAACAACCAACTTTTCAAGTTTCTACTCAACTTTTCATGAACTATGCCAAGACACAAATTCAAACAAAATAACCAAGGTGCAAAGATCTGCTTTCTAACCTTTAAGAAAGCAGTACATCATAACATTTGGATTGCCTCTTGTTCAAAAGTACCATGTATCGGAAGATTCATAAACGCAGCACACCCTTCTGCTAAACTCAAACACATTCTGCACACATCAACACCAATAATAAGCTCTTTCACTGTCTTTCCTTTTGCTATCTCATGGTTTTATGCATCATTTACTCATAAACAGGTGTTTAGGAAACAATTACTAACTCATCAATTACAAAATACAAGATATAAAGAGCCTCGTCCGTATCTCATCACTTCTCTAGATAAGATAAGATCCCTCAAGACATTACTAAGAAACAAAAAGCACAGTATCATTATACCAAAATCTCCTGATGGCTTCGTCGTTAGCCAGTATATTACCCCTAGTCATAGTTGGTATGGTCTAAAGACACAACAATTAACAAGGGTAAAAATCCTTCGCAAATATCGATGGATTGTAAGAAAAGAACCAAACCCAAGAATGGCAATTAAACCATGCCACCTGAAAAATTGGCTCGACTCGGGCATCAACTCCTTTCCAGTTGAACATGCTTCCTAAGTAATGTTTGTTTGCTTGTCCACCCGAAGAAGAATATGCCTCCCTCGATATTAACCTTCTATGCCTCACTCGTTTCAATCACAACTCATCGTGAACATCTGGTTCAGAGTCTGCTTCCTCAGGGATTGAGCTCTCCGACGTCTCTGATGTTTGGCTGTCTTCAGATGATGTAGTATTAGTCTCCTCAGAAGATGAGCTGGAGGCAGTATCATTCTTTACCGGCTTCTCAACTTTTGGCTTTGGCTTGGGAATTTTGTTGATGCTAGCAACCTAGACATAGAGCAGCAGTCAAGATAATAGTATCGCAGGATTAATGAAATTTAAGATATTATTAGTCCTTAGCTCGAGGGGAGGATTGCTAGAATACCTGGTCTTGAAGATCTAGTATCTTCTCATATACTTCTTCAGATGTAAATGCTGGCTTGCTGGATGACGAAATTCTGTCAAAGAATCACAGGAAAGTAAACAACCATATTATTGACAACACTAGGAATTGGTTTACTTCTCTATCTAATTTGGGACGACAGATAAGCTTAAGGAATCGAAAGTAATTGAGTCTGCAACTTGCTATCCTTTCAGCTAGAGTATGAAACCTTGTCTAATTTAATACTTAAGTTGCATATTGCCAAGATAATTTGAAGGGATATCTCTACCCTCTGTTGCATTTCCAAGTCTCAGCATTCTTTGAAGCTGAGATTTCTTGGATTGCTGGCAAATTTAGTGGAACATCTTTCAATTACGTATCACAAAGCAGTGAATGAAATACAAAATAAGGTGTTCCGGTTTACCCCCTTAAAAAATAAGTACTTATTTGCAATTTTCAAGCTTAAAAATAATAAGCTTACTGAAATAAAAAAATATGCAATATGTATCTTGTTCGATAGATTTCGATGAGATTTATCAAACCTTGCAAAAAAAAATTGAAAAATTATTTTCTTAAGTCCATTATTTTTAAGCTTGAAAATAGGTCCTTATTTTTTAAGTACTTATTTGAGAAAGTGGAAAGGGGCCTAAAAACCTCAAGAAAACTTTCAAAACCTGCAATTTCTAATACTCAGTGGAGCCGAGCACGAACACAGGGATAAATGGGTGCCGTTTTGTGCATATGTGAAAATCATAAAATTTTACGTTGTCATCATGCTAGATAAAAAAAATCCTATTGCATGAAAAGGTGAAATAGAAACTCATGTTATGAGTATACAGTGACTAAAAACTATAGATTCATTATTTCTTTTGCCGGTCAAACAAAACTATAGATTCGTTATTCTTTTAATTTAAAGCTTCATTCCCGGCATCAATTCATTCATGAGACCCTAGACGTGTCTCTAGATTGTCCAAGTGATAGGCACACATACTGAAGAATCTAGTCTAGACTTAAAAGAGAGAGAGAGAGAGAGAGAGAGAGAGAGAGAGAGAGAGAGAGAGAGAGAGAGAGAGAGAGAGAGAGAGAGAGAGAGAGAGAGAGAGCTTACTTCTTCTGCTCAGCCTCTTTCTCATCCAACCATTTTCTCAACTTTTCAGTGTCCCTCAAAACCTGATGATCCAAGCATTGTGGGTATCATAATTGAAAAATGAATTAAGATACATGAAACATACACTGCCATGTGCTTTCTACGCAAAAACAGATGAAAGAGGGGTAAAGCACCTCATCTATTCTCTCTCTCGGAAGCCAAGCTTTTTTCGTTTCCCATCCATGCACAATCTTTAGATGCTCAGCAGATACAATAGAAAGAAAACAAAAAGTTCAATGCACTATCTCAAAAACAAAAACAAAAGGAAGGCCTATAACAATCAGTACCAAGAAAAGTTCAAAAAACAATCACAAAAAAGAAAGCTTTTATCTAAAAAGAAGGATAAAAGAAAAGCCTTTTCTGCAAATCCATGGAAAGACAGTAAACATGTGGACCATTATTGTTTCTTCGAGAGGACTGGCATTGATTTGCCTCCTCAATCACAAGAGGTTAAACAAGGACGAGGTGATCCCTCTCGAGATGCAGATTTCACAGTTTAGATAGTTGCTAATCTTGTACCTCAGTAACCCCCCCATGTCCCAACAGCCATTGCTGTACCAATACATTCTGCAAGTGCTACAAGGCTTGCAAATGTCAATGGAGTAGTGGTCCACCCTTTCCTATCTTGAGATCCCATGGTCAAGGAAATCAAGTTGAGACCCACCTCCACAACTTCATAGCTCAGTAGTGTATCTTGTTTTCGAGTTCTTAATTTCTTAAGCCAACTAAAACTAAATGAACCGGCCCACCACACACTGCTTTTTGGCTAGGGTTTTACTTGGCCGATAAGTTATGGCATAAAGAACACAACTGCAAGAAGTCTGGTCTTGGGTGAAAAATCCCCTAAAACCCCTGACCCAACCAAACCAATTCCATCCATACTTTTGATACACGAATAAGGAGACATCTTTCGATATTTGTATCGTTATCCTCCTTTACCGATACCCAGTTCGTGTTGGGAAGAAAAGATGTCATTCACCCCTCCATGTTGCAGAGCATTTGCAGAGTACCGGTGCCGTAGGGGCAACTTGATAAACAGTTAACACAGACATAACGACTGAATGAGCCAACCAAGTTTCTAAGTCATAGTTTGCTTTACTATCTCCATCATTGGATTGGTTTCTAAATTATCATCCTATTGTAACACTATATACTTCGCACATAAAACTAATTACATTTATTGTCTTACTAAATACTTTGCACATAAAACTCCTTACATATATTGTCTTGCAGAGGGGTCGTAGAGGTAGTTCCTAAGTCTGTATTAGATTCTTTTTCATCCAAGTTTTGATTTTCTTTACCGTCTCAACCAGTGTAAATCAACAACAATTAGCTAGAATATTAATCTTCTACTTGATCTTTTATCACTTATGCCACCTGCATAGCATCTAAGCTTATAGAAGTTTAACAACCACTGGCATAAACATGCATTTCAGCTACTATTCTCTACTATTAACCATCTAATTTACCTGTTGTAGCTCACTAAGGTATCTTCGAGCATGTTCACATGCTGCTGGTCTTGCCGTAAGCTCATTAAATCTGTGTCAACATCACACTATAAGCTTTACAAATTGCAAAAACTAAAACCTTTCTAGTCACGAGAATAATTCGTAGGGAGTCGGGACAGACCTGAAAAATATGGGATCACCAATAGCTTTTAACAAATCTAGTTTTTCTTGAAACTGGGTGGCAGACGCATCTTCTCCGTCTGTGTACAACCATTCCTGCACCTGAAACAGTGCAAGATTGCCGATTCAAGAAACTAAACTCGGGGATATGATGAAGCCTAGTGGTTGCACAAACAAAAAGCGAAGTGGCACCGTAGAGACAGAGAGGGCTAACAGAAGAAACCTCGTCAAGTTTTTCAATGAAGGACTGGCGTTCTTGATTCGAAGAAATTTTCTCCAACTCCTTCAAAACTTCAAGCTGGTTGAGCAACAATGCATCAAACAAAATATTGTAAGTCAGTCACTTCAAATTGAAAAGCAATCAATTAATCAATTATAGAAGGCACATGAGAAAACACAAAACATTGTAATGGACAGACGCATGTGCAAATAATAGGCCAATTATTTGCAGGCTTTCACATTGGGCTGAGCTTCAAATGAAGGAACAATGTTTTTACCAGAACAGATTCATATGAAAAGGAAGAAAAAAAAATGAACAAAAACCTGAACAGTCACCATTTATTCTACATGGTCAACAGAAATAAGGGGAAAAGTCAAAGCAAAAATGATGATTTCAAAATTCACGTCAAACAACTACTAGCAAATTTCCCAAAGCAATTCAGACCTTTTCTTTAGTGGCATATATGTATCCTTCAAGGCTATTTTTCAACTCTGCTGTTCTTTTTCGTTCGGAATCCTTTTTATTCAGTGCTTCTAGTCTTGCTTTAGCTTCAAGAAAAGCTTCTTCCGACAGCATCCCAGGTCCCACTGCCTTCTCAACAATCTAGAAAAAGGTGCCAAATGAATATCTAAAATCCCAAAATGTATTACGCCAATCCAATATACGATGTCAGATAGATTTTGAAAGAGGAATGACTTAGCACCTTAAGTGGAACTCTAAAAGTCCTCTTCTTTAGCTTTTTTTCTGTACCAAGATCAGTGGTGCTTTGTTCATTTACACTCGTGTTGGATGTATTACTTGATCCACCATCCGTTTGCTGGTCGTCAATGCTTTCTTCTGAAGTGTTCTTTGGCCCACCTTCAGCTGAGATGTTGGGTGATCCAGAAGCTGAGTTTTCCACAGTAAGATTCTTTTTGGGGACTTCAACCCATTCAGATATTTCAATTACCGCATCTGCCCGATCCAAGGAAAGTACCCCACTTCTACTGAGAGAAAACTGCATATTGGCCTTGATGGGGGAAGAAAGATTACGAGATGCATACCTAGAAAACAGGACAGATGATAAAAATCAATAACCAAATGAATAGACCTTCCATTTCTCAAGGTAAAACACCAGAAGAAGCCACGTCAACTGACAATTCAAAAAATTAGGATCCTCACTTTTCACTAGCATCAGTCAGACCAGACACAGAATACTGAGCGAATACTGGTGAAGCAACACCGGGGGGTAGTAGGTCACCCTCATAGGCAAGGGAAACTTCGAAGTCTTTATTATGGGAAAAGGGTTTGAAAATCTGTCACACAGGCACACAATGTTGATTAGCACAAGTAAATGACAAAATTTTGATCGTTTCTAAATGTTATTGTATCAAGTGGAATAGATGCAAATTTCCACCAAATAATTTACCTTACTAGGTACTTTTTTCATTCTTCCCACAACAAACTTTGAGCTGTTTTCGTCTTTCAGAAGATCAGGTCCATTAAACTCAATCACATATCCATACGAAGAACCATCAACCATCCCCAGTTTACGATTTAATTTGATTCCATCACTTAAGTTTGCTGCATGTAATGAAGCACCAAGAACAGTAGCTTCATCAGCATCCAAGTGTTTGTCCAGATTTTCCCTCCCAAGGAATTCTTGGAGCGTAGCCTATAAGAGACAAAATAGAGAATCTCAAATGTAAACGTGCCTGTAAGCAATGGCATTAAGTACTTCTCTTTATAGCCATAAGTGAACAGATAGGAGGATGCTTTAATACAAAAGAAACGATGATACGTTTAAAGAGCAGATTGGCAAATGCAGCAGCTTCACACTAGGATACACAATCCCACCAAATAAATCTTTAAAAGTAATTTTTATGGTTTGTCTTGATGGTGAGAACACTTGCATTCTTGTAGTTCCTATTCTTACTAGGCATTCACTCAGCAGATCTTGCAAATAAACAGTTTCTGTTTGCTAACTGAATACTGCTAAAAACTGAATTCATTTGGTGTTTTGTAATTGTTTCTGATAAAGTACAAATAACATCTACTGATAAGAAGAAAAAAAAATGCACACATGACAATGCTTAATAACTCAGTGCTTAGATTTCAGTCACACTTCCCGATATCCTGTTGACAGTACAGTATTCAAATGTCTCCACAATGCACGTGTCCAAAACTTTTCAGTACTTGTCATAAAGCAATTGTATACTTTGGCACTAAATTGCCATACTTGGTTTTCAGCCATTTTTTAGGTTAAATTTTAGCGAGAAAACATGAGCTTAAAATGAGACTTTGAAAGACAGAATAGTAGAATAGAAAAGACTGGAAGGTTGAAAAAGGCAACAGTCTATAAAAACCATTTTCTTAACGGAAACTATATACTTTTTGATAGATCATATATTCCAAACCCTTGTCAACGTACAATGTAGTACATATATTAGCTCAAATGCTATCAACGCTTGGGAGGGGTCCCTCTGAACTCAAACAAAAATGCAATAGTTAAGCTAATAAATAATTTTTAATCACAAGGGAATCCAGTTAGTAAAGACCTGTAGTCTTGGAACTCGAGTGGCACCTCCAATTAATTCCACTGCGTATACATCCTCAACCTTCAAACCAGAATGCTCTAGTACATTTTTAAGAGGGATAAGGGATTTCTCCCAAAGATCTTCGCAAAGCTCTTCGAACTTCTCACGAGTTATCATGCTCCTGGTAACACGCACAACAGTAAGAGAAATATCATAAACCCAATTATTTGAACTCATGCAAGCAAAAAATCAAATTCAAACCTAACCAGAATAACAAAGTATAACACAGTGCACAGGAGGAAGACAAAAATCTGTCAGCACGGAGACATTTTTTACAAATAGGAATACCATCTCTCTCTCTCTCTCTGGTGCACAAAAAAATGGGTGAATGCAGAATCAGAAGCAGGAACTTTAAAGATATATACAGACTGAAAATTCTAGTAGCAACTCTATCAGGTCATTTTCTCCATCCTTGCATCTGAACAAATGACTCTTGCATTTCTGCAACATAAACTGATTAGACGTTGATAAGGCGTGTGTCTGATCAAGCTCAGTGCCCTTGGCAATAGAATAACTCTACTATGGCCCTTACTTCAAAATCCGGTAGTTGTTTCCCCATCCAACTCCTAATTCCTAGGACATATTTGGGGGAATAACTTATTTTCTTCGAGGACATAGGAACAAAAATAACTCTGACAATCCCATATCACAATATGAAAAGAATGAATACTGCCCTTCTAATTTCACATACCTAAAGTCACGGTCATCATAAAGAGATTCAACTGAAATTGGAGCCATCGTATTTGCACTTAGAATTTCTTTTGTACGCTTAACCTGTTTCTTCAACTTAGCCATCGCCTTGGGAGACTTCCTCACATCAAACCCGGTTCCAAGTTGCTTGTTAAACTCATCCGCAAAGTGCTCCACCAACCTTGATTCCATAGTCTGACCCCCAAGTTGTGGGTCCCATCTTACATCCTTGACCTACGACAGCTTCAAAGTTTAACTAATTGGCTCGCCAATGATAAAAACAAAAACAGCCTTCATTCTTTGTAGAACCATATATGACACCTAGCACATGATGCCCTCTGGTAGATGAGGCCCAGGATAACAAAAGTTGCTACAAAGTACCAAGATTAGTTACTGCTCGCTGCCATCAAACAGCTTCACAGCTTTATAGAAAATTAATAAATAGCATACGGACTAATGATCCTATAGATTTACAACAATTTCTACAACATGGGCGTTACAAATACTAACGTGCACTTCCAGTGAAGAAAAGAGGAATTCCTTTTATTTTCGTCGTATACAAAGCAAATGGTAACTGGTTGAGCCGGGCTCATAAGACTTACACAAGTGCAAAGTTCCCCGCTTGCCTCTATTTACTAAAAGCCATATTCAACTTCCGCATACAATCGAATTATCACAAATAGTAACTGTTCACATCTGGAACAGTTGACTGGAATGCAATAGAATTAGCAAATCAATTGGAAACAATATGTCATAACAAGCGCTCCTAATGTCAGTTATAAGATACACATCTTCCATTTCCTAAAGGTTCGTTTTAATACAGGCCACCATGTGCATGATGATATCAACAAGAACCCAATTACCCGAGAGTGAGAATTAAATCCACAACTTGCTTAACCAAATAGTTTGAACTTCTATTCAAACTTACGAAAAGCTACGCAACACGCTTCACCTAAATTACAGTAAGCGATAACAAATGGGGCCTCAGTTTGAGGAGTACCTGAAACTGGTTGACTGACACACTCTTCCCATACTCCTTGGCGTTATACGCCGAGAAATGCACAAGAGCAGCATAAGTACTACTCGCGCCCATATCGTAGAAAACCACATTCCTTGACCCGTTGGAGAAATCTTTATCGATCCCGTACTGCAACGCGGCGCCCGAATGCTCATTAACAAGAGACAACACATTAATCCCCGCCAACTCGGCTGCCTGAATCAAACCCTTCCTCTCCGCCTGCCCAAAGCAGGCAGGCACCGTAATCACAACATCCTTCACCTTCCCCTTCGAATGAACCGTCGCCAATTCAACAGCAAACCCCAGCACCATCGCGGCCAGCTCCTCGGCCGAGTAAGCCACGTCTCCATCCTCAATCCTAACCCCCACGCCTCCCCTCGAGTCATCCACCAAGTGAAAAGGCAAGTACATCGACTCGATGTAACTCTTCACGTAATCAAACGGTTTCCCGACCAAATCGCGGATGTGGGAAATCACTCTGTCGGGGTATCTGGCGGTCAACCCGGCGGCTTCCTCGCCGATCAAACGGTTGCCGTTCTGGAAGGCTACTAGAACGGGGGACTTGCGCTTGGACATTTCGTTGATGGCGATGGAGATTGGGGTTTGGCCTGGTTTGAGGTTTACGACGGCGACTTTGATCCATTCGGAGCCTAGATCTATGCTCGAGACGGCCGATTGGGAAGGCGTGGGAGCTAGGGTTAAAAGGAAGAGGATCGAGAGGAGGAGGAGTAGCCCTGATCTGAAGAAGATCGGGGACGACGACATCATTTCGCGTTCAGGGATTCGTTTGCATGAATGGCATCAATGGAAGCAGCCGAATCTAGAACGACATCACAGTAGAAGAATGTGGGAGTAGGGTGGAGCGGCAGGGAAAACGTTAGAGAGAGAGCGAGAGAGCGAGAGAGGTTTTTGGAGAAGAAGAAGGAGAAGGATGAGGAGGAAGGCGGTGGAATATTCAAGTGGTATTTATAGGGGGGGTCGTGGGGGAGACCACGTGGGAAGTGAATGGAGGGGTTGGGCCAATGGAGGGGGGACACGTAGGAAGAAGTGACACGTGGTAGTTTGTGAGAGGATTCAGTGTGTTGTGTTGACTTGTCTGTTCCGTTGTCGTAGATCCTTGACGTTGTTTCGATTTTGAAAGTTCTGGGTCTTCTGTTGGTGGGCTGGGATCCAATTCGAATTCGGGTATGAGTTGAAAGTTGATCTTTATTTGATGTATATTATGAGAGAATATTTATCTCATAAAGTGAAAAATAAATACTTTAAAAATAAGAATTTTAACAGAGTGGGCGCTCAATAGAACAATTTAACCCATTTTTGCCTTGATTAGTGATTTACCCGAGAAGAATCGTTTTGACCAAATTCAATATCATAATAATTTGATTTTGTTTTAGTTCAAACACTGGTTGGTACCCATTTTTTATTTTATTTTGCGTAAACAAATAATAAATTGATATTCACACTCCCTTTTCTGTTATCTGCACTCCCTCTTTTGTCTTTAAGGAAAGAAAAAAAAAACCATACACTTTCAACACTAATAGCGCTAAATTCGAACAGTATCCAATCTCTCACCGTTATCGGTGTGTGCCGTATAAAAAAAAAAAAAGATACTTTAGCTGGTACGGTATTCAAAACCTTACTTCAAATGTACTATTATTCAGAAGTGTTTAGTACTCATGCCTACGGCAACAACAAAACTATTTTGGGCTCAAACTGTAGTTTGTTCAGTCATTATCTCCTCTTAACTTTATTAATTGAGATGTGCAAATTTGATCTGGTACAGAAAATCTCATGCATTATGCATTTAGGTCATGTCAATCTTTTCATGTAACTTTTTGTAGTAGTTGGGAAAGAGAGGTTTTTGGAGAAGAAGAAAGAAAAGGGGGAATGGAGACTTGCACAACCAAGCACAAGCATCAAACTCATTTCATTAGCTCTAAGAGTTCGAATACATTCAAAACCTGCTTGAGAGATGCTTACATTCAAAAACTAGTATTAGGTACTAATGAGTGCCTGCCCAAAAGAGTATCCAAGGGTGATTCAATGCTCTACACAACATTTCTGAGAGTTGAAAAATTAGGAGGAAGCCAGAGCAACTTTTTCCCAAGCTGCCAAAACTTGTTGAAGCAGCAAGCCATGCTCAAAGAAGTCGACATCCCCAAAAGAGTATCCAAGGGTCATTCAATGCTCTACACAACATTTCTGAGAGTTGAAAAATTATGAGGAAGCCAGAGCAACTTTTTCCCAAGCTGCCAAAACTTGTTGAAGCAGCAAGCCATGCTCAAAGAAGTCGACATCCCCAGCATCCAACTCCTCTTAACAAACTCGACTCAATGCATCTCGTCGTCAACACAATGCAGCGAAAGTACCTTTGTTAGTTTTCAGTTCTTCGACTGGATGGAGTATGTGAGTCATTTACAATGGTTAAAATAGTCGACCACATTTCCCAAAATATTCAGATCTTGCACCCGTTGCATTTCTTTTCCTGTCAGAGAGATAAAGAAAAGCATAACTAACTTATGGAGACAGCACAGTTAATCCACATCAAATGGAAATATTGCCTCTACATGGCATAAGAAACATCAATTGAGATTCTGGGTGACACCGCAGGCGTATGATTTCACAAGATGTATTCAAGGGGGTGAAGAATATTGATCAGGAGAGGGAGGACTAGCTAATACCACCCTCCCTGTGATACCCTCCCCGTGATATTAGCTAATCCCCCGTCCCCTAAATGGACAAATAGTTCAAGCATGTCCTATCCAACCCTTAGTTGTGAGTGCCCACAAACACCGTACTATGAAAATGAGGGAAGATGTGGGCCCCTATGTTCCCATTCCTTATTCCCACTCTTCTAATCCTACAATCAAACGTGCCCTAAAACTATTGATTATTGGCATTGCCATAATGAAGTATCATATGAACGCATGATCTCCTGGATAAGGAAGATGGATAATTTGGACATTAAGTATTGAGGCATGAGTACGTACATCGTTTCAAGTGACGTACAACGTTTTGCTTTTAAAGTCGAAGTGATTTAATTCAATCAACCACTAATATCTGCTCTTCTGCTTCATGGTTGGGTCGAGCATGCATCTCCCCATATGAGAGGTAGGTTGATGGAACAGAATTATAAGGCACCTAGAGTGCTCAGTGTTCTTCAAATAGATAAGACAATCTACTTCTAAGCAATGAAAAGTCGCACTCCAGCACAGTCGCACTAATTCTAACCTTGCATCAGAAAACCTTCACAACACATCAAGAAGTCAATAATTGGTCACAACATGAACAAAATAGTTCAAGGTAATAGGTTCAAGTTGTTATATACTAGAAAACCTCATTATTCTCCTAGTGAGTCAAGACCAAAAGCTGAATTTATAGTTTAAAGTTGTCCTAAAGCACCAAAACAGATTTGTTAACCGACTATACTTCCACGAACGATAGGAAATTTCTGTTTCCCGTTATTGAACTTATGCAAGAAAGAAAAGCGGAAAACACAACAAACGTAGAAAGATCCACGGTCCACACTCCTCATTACCTTCCTCTATTGTTAGTTGGACTGCTCTTTTCTCCAACTCAAACGCATGCCGGCTAAGTTCAGCTGGAGGCAAATGCAGAAGCCCTAAATAGATCACATGAAACAAAAGACCAGGCAGAAACGTAAGAAAAAATTAAAACGTGAAAGTAAACTTACTGTTTATCTCACTAGAATTCAAAAGACTTACTTTCTTTGTAATCCCTTTGATCAGACTCATCAAGTTGCTTCAACAAGTTTGGTAGGCAAAAAAACCATTCCGTCCTCTGCTTATCCTCAGACCCCTTGGAACCAATTGAATGTGGAGTCTCTGTTGTAGCCTTATGGAAATCAGATTGAACAGCATGCATGTCAATACCAGGTTTACCAAGAGAATCGCGGATAGACAGTCCACCGTGTGGCAATGTCCTCTGCTTATCATCAGACTCCCTGGAACCAATTGAATGAGGAGCCTCCGCTGTAGCCTCATGGCAATCAAATTGAACAGCATGCAAGGCAATACCAGGTTTGCCAAGAGAATCCCTCTGCTTATCATCAGACTCCCTGGACCCAATTGAATGAGGAGCCTCCGCTGTAGCCTCATGGCAATCAGATTGAACAGCATGCAAGGCAATACCAGGTTTGCCAAGAAAATCCCTCTGCTTATCATCAGACTCCCTGGAACCAATTGAATGAGGAGCCTCCGCTGTAGCCTCATGGCAATCAGATTGAACAGCATGCAAGGCAATACCAGGTTTGCCAAGAGAATGGCGGACTGACGGTCCACCGTGTGGGAATGTCCTCTGCTTATCATCAGAACCCTTGGAACCAATTGAACGAGGAACATCCGCTGTACCCATATGGCAAGTGGATTGAACAGAATGCAAGGAAATACCAGGTTTGCCAAGAGAATCACGAACTGACGACCCACCGTATGGAAATGTCATCACTGGAGCCCTGTAATTTGTCGTTGCCACAGGAACAAAATGAACATACTTCGGCTGCATCGGAGTTTGTTTAAGGCAAATTTCTGGCTTGAGAGGGCACTGTCTCAATTGAGGACAATTAGCATACTTCCCCATATTGTCCTGAACTTTTCCCCTACCTAATTCCATCTTAAATCTGTGACCAGGGTTAATGAGATGCTTGTTTCCACCATTATTGCTCAGTGAGAAATTCCAAGGGGTGCTTGAAGAAGGCCCCCCAAGAGCCTTAAAATGTAACCCTTGCTGAATTATTTTTCTTCCTGGTTCTATTCCAAGATTTCGCGGAGGCGGCAAAGAATGTAACTCAGATCGTTTAGGTTGACTAAGCATATTTCTCACCAATGGTAGACTTCTTCCATTGATAGGATTATGCACAAAATTTGGCTCTTGCGAAAGGATAGCAGTCGTCGATGATGACACCAGAGCCTTTGTAACCACCGTCCGTTGTGGTGCATTTTCAGTTTTTTCGGTTGATAGAGATGTTGATTGCGAAAGGACAGCAGTCGTTGATGATGACGCCAGCGCCTTTGTAACCACTGTCTGTTGTGGTGCGTTTTCAATTTTTTCAGTTGATAGTGACGTTGATTGAATGGCATTCACTTTTATTGCCTTCATTTTTGCCCGTTCAAGGAGTGCGCGGCGGCGGCGGCTTGGTATTAAAGCAGGAAAGAATCTAGGTTGTGTAGGTTGCATACATTCTCCTGATTCCTCTCGTTCCTGGTGTGTACGTTTTGCCAGTTGCCGCTTTGCGTCTCTTTCTCGTTGTCGTCGTGCACGTTGAGCCAAAGCAGCTTTTGAAATAACATCATTATTGGATGCCTAAAACATGAATATCAAATATATGTACATGAATAACCAACCACACATGGATGAATAACATAATTTCTCTCCAAACCTATCCATTGTGTGCTATGGCTAATGTTTCTTTCTTAAATATGGTTCTTTTTCCTGTCATCGCAAATATCAATTTTTGTCCTTTTCTTCTCTCTTTTCTGCATTCAATTTCCCCTTTCTTCTTTTCATTTTGGTTCATTTTGCTCTCTTTTTAAGGTACATCATAATAAATATCTTTTCAACTACTATTCCTTCTTCTTCTACTATCCTTTCTTGTTCTCGCAATTCGAAAGGCATATAAAAATTATCATGTTGGTTTTAGGAAGCAGCGTGCTTATACGAACACTATACACAATGGCTAGATTGGAAGCACAAAGATTCCAGTCTCACACTTTATACGAACACTATACACAATGGCTAGATTGGAAGCACAAAGATTCCAGTCTCACACTTTATATTTACACCATGATTTACTTTTCATGCTTCCTCAATAAACTAAAAGACAAGGGAACTTTAAAAAAATTCGTTGGAAAATCATACCACTTGTTGACTTGTTGCATTTGTCTTTCCCTTGCCAGAAGAGCTTGCTTTTTCTTTCTCTTTTTCTTTAAGACCTGCCTTTGCATTTGGTAAAAGTACCTCACGACTGCGGCTGAGATTGAGATCATGTTGATCATGGACCACGACAGCTACATTTCTTTCTAGAAGAAACTGAATCTATAAAAAGAATTCCAAAAGTGGAAACTGAAAGGCATTTGAACGGAAAAACACTTCTACGAAAGAAGTACATATTAAGAAGAAAATGGGTAAAAGGAATCTCATCTTACAGTTCGTTTCAAGTCTACATCCATGAGTAACAGGAAAATCTGGTGGCATAAGTTGAAGAGGGGAGAGAGAGATGTGGAATGTGAGTCTCTCAAGAAGCTTGACCTGTGAAACCATTCTAGTTGTTGAACACCACCTCAAGGCATAATAAAGAAGTAAAGACTATGAACTGCTTCAAACAATGGCCATCTCTGGCGGATGAATACGATCTAATTACTATCCTTTCGTGCTTGCCATAACAAAGAGTAAGAAACTATACCTAAAACCTGAAAGAATAAGAAATTATATGGAAATAGGAAAATGGTTAAATGAATTCCCTCTAGGTCTCAATTAAAGCCTTGTTCTCATGATCTAATAGGATATACACCCAAAAGGTACCAAGAAAATGGAGCATGACATGAACACACCAAGAAACGGTTTTCAGTGACTGGAACCCTATAATGAGTTCAGTCCCGCATCTGACTGTCATTCCGCTACAAACACTTTGCTATTAATTTAGAACTTCAATTAAGCTATATTGCTACAAAGCTACGAAGATAACCCTGCCAGAGATCAAAATCAAAATTATTAATAGCTTCACTAATCAGTTTTCAGAGAGCAGTCATGAAATCAAGAAACTGATTACAATTATTAAGCACATAGAGCAACTTCCCATAGTTTTGACAAGGGTGATGACACCAGCATGTAGCAGAGGGAAGACGTGGAAGAAAGGGGGAAGCAAATTTAACATGGATAAAGAAGTGAAAATATAGCCACTGAAACTGACTAACCAGCAGCTTTTGCATACAGCTTTTCTTATAATCAAATTAAGTATCCTGAGACCTTGAAATAATAAATCTGAACAGTTCATGATACTCTCAGCATGCCAGAATATCCACCTGGCTAGAGGAGAAAATCAAATCACCAAATCTTCAAAGCAACTTCCACCTCATGCTCATCAGCACAGTTATATCTCAACGTGCTGCTACAGAAATACATAGGAAACCAATAAATCAAGTCTCTAGGAACTTACGAACAAAACAAATTCAAGTTCTAGACTATCTTACAAGAAATTCCGTTGAAGTCAGGCTTCTTAGGTTGGTGCGACCATGGTCGCGCTGGAACCTTGCTACACTGCTACTGTCACTTTTCCCTTAAAATTTATGATTTTGAGACCACGAAAATGAAGCATGGAAAACCCTGCCCACATTCCAAAATAAAAAATCCTGTACATTTAGTTTCATGCAGTCGAAGAAAGCCACCAGGGAGGCTTTTGATTTCTCAGCCTATTTAATGAGGAAATGAGATTCAGCCTGTTCAAAGACTATATATCAGAGTACTGAGAGTAGTATTCTTATAAGGTTTTTTTAATGTTTTTAAAGTTCTATAGTTTCACCGGTCTAAACTTTTTTCGAAAATGTCATATCCACAACCCCAAAATCAATATGGAAGTATATTGCGCCCCACTATATAGATTTGTCTCTCCAAGCATACAATTGTGCGTTCGTCCCATGTTGTTCGGTGTCGTCTATGCAAACTTTTGAGCCCAAATTAGTTGTAGGCATATCGTTCGTACATGTAAATAATACTCCTTAACCAAAATCATGACAATTTTGTGAACAACATTCAATAGATTGAAAAAATTAATAAAAAAAGGGTCGTCTTACCTGCTACTTGTTTATGAATCGTTCACGGTTATGATGCCCTTAAAGCCCATATTGCGATTGATAGACTCCTGCAACTATATCAACCATGATATAGTTGCTATTCGCTTACTTAAACCTAATTTCTCTAAAACATAAAAAGGAATAATTCCGCAAAATATTTGAGAACTAAAATTCCTATTCAGTTGTGATCAAGTGCTTGCTAAATTAGTCATCTTCTTTAGTTTCTCACACTGACCTCGTTGATCAGCTGCAAGTAAAATCATAGCATTACACGAAGAATAGCAGTAGTAACAAGAATTCCAAAACTGAACTAAAAATGGTGGTTAATTAACTGACAAATTCACTTCGTTTTAACTACAAATTAGGTTTTGTGCGAGCTGCGAGAAGATAGATAGCTAGATAGACAGACAGATAGAGATACATGTACAAATATATATATGTAGAGAGAGAGAGAGGAGAGAGATGACCTTGGCTTCGAAGGAAGTGGCGATCTGAGAGATTAGAGAGAGAAACGGACTCGGGCAGCGGCGAACGACGGTTAGGGTTTGGTCGACGGTGGAGATTTGACAGAAATATGTTAGGCGCGGGAGATGAAAAACAATTCCTAAAAGTTTTGCAACTTTCTGACCATCGGATCTGACAAGATGGATCAATCCCAGTCGTCCGAACAACTTATATTTTTTACCAAGGGTTGCACTACAATTTCTGCCCCTACAGTATTTTATTCTCAATTGAGCCCTTAAATCTTTACAACAATGCTACGTATATTACTACTGACCACTACTCTCTTACATATATGTCAGTCTCGCATATTTAATTGTGGGATGGTCCCTACAAATATGTGAGAGAGAAATGGTCGGGGACAGCGACAAATTTATGAAGGGACGAGTGGGGGCACGTGCCCCTACTGCTGTAAAATTCCGGAGTTTTTTTTTTAAATTCTGACTATTATTTTTTTTTTTAAATTACTCCTACCTTTTTGTCCTCTTTCCGGTTTCCAAGACTCACCCACCGACAGACTTGGACTAAGATTTTTTTTTTTTCATTTTATCCTAAAATATCATAATTAATTTTTAGCTCTAGGGCTAAAAAGCCCTAAGAGAACCATAGTATCAAATGAAGAGAAAGCTTTTATCTTGCTGTTCAACACCCAAAACGACGTTGTATATGAGTCGGACAGTAGACTCGAACAGACCCAGTCGGACAGAGGATCCGAGTCCCCCATTGTTTCTAACTTTTGTATATGACTACGATAGTTTTTGTTAGTATTTGTAGACAGGTTATTAACTCTTATGTGAGTAGTATTTTTTGCGAAGAAAGTTTGTATATATTGTCGTATCATTTTGTTACAGATTTTTTTAAATGTGGTGTTTCTGTAGTGCCCCCAGAGGTCTTCACTAGTCGGGGAGTGGCCGGTAGGCGTGTCTGTAGCATTATTATTATTATTATTATTATTATTTTTTAGATATTTCCTATGTTGTCCAGTAATGACAAAACTTGTTGGTCCGAGTTTTGCGATTGCCCAATTTGCCCTACCCAAACCTAAATTATGCATCTATACCCAAATTCAAAGTGTACGGATTACTTCAAAGTCCGCTTTCCTCTACTCTGATTATCCCCATCTTAAGGATTTGCTCTTTGATGCCAAACTGTTAGGCTGTTAAAACAATCTATTTTTATGACCCTAGTCCGGATGACTGCGACATGATTGAAGAACTAATATGGAAATCTCGTGATAACGGTTCTTGTAGCTTCACCATATGGATTTCCTATTGGTTCCATTTGATGAGACTCACGGGTTCGTTGTTTTTAGCTTGCAGCTAAAAAAATTATAGAAAACCGCTATTACGTTTTTTGTAGCTTCACTATATGGGTTTCCTGTGGGTTCCATATGGTGACTTATGTTATTTAAAAACCCATACATTTCTAACCCTTCTCGAAATCTTGTTCATCCGAACTATTGGGCACGCAGAATAATGCGAGAGGCGCGTTTATCGATCTATGTGACAAGAGTGAGTCTTCGACAAAACATCAGTCATCCTTCCTAATGCTAGATGGTTCACTCCATTGTGCCTGTTTTGACGACTTGCACATTTAGGCATTTACACATCCTTAGCCTGCCCGAAACTTTCCAAGCAATGACCTTTCGGAATCACTTATTTCGCGGAATACATAGAGGGGGACAAAGAATTGATATCAAGAGTACAGGAAACGGAGAAGAAGGAAGGTACGAGAAAGGGTAAAATTTGGAGTCACATTCTCGTATTTGCATTTCGCCCTCTCTTTTTTTGGGATTCTTTTTTTTTTTTTTTTATCGGCAAAAGTAACATTTTATTAAGAAAACTTGATAAGTGGTCTAAAGTTTACAATTTCCCTCTATGTTCCATTCCAAACCCTTTAAAAAAAATAAAAAAAAATCTGTTGTAGCTTCTGCTTGTTTCGTTTATTATGTAGAAGGATTGGCATGCACGGAATAAGATATATCGATTTTTGCCTCGTATCTCACTTCAATTTAAATCAATTTCCCTGTGCATGGGCAAACGCCTCACCCTCGCTCTCGCCCCGATCAACTTTGGACATCCCTCCATGGCACTCTTCGGGTGATTCGTGTGCTAGGAATGCTCAAGAAATTGACCAAGATGCTCTCGCCCCGATCAACTTTGGACATCCCTCCATGGCACTCTTCAGGTGATTCGTGTGCTAGGAATGCTCAAGAAATTGACCAAGATGCCCTGTCGAAATGCTTGTACGCCCGACGGTCAAGGCATGGCATGTCATCGGCCAAGTTGTGGCAGACCATAGCCTAGCTCATTGTAACAATTCAAGTGCATCCTTGGTAACCAATCTACCGAAAAACAGGATATGTAACCCTTTCATTCGCTACAGGAGAGTGGAATAGACAATCTAAGGAAATTGAGGAGATTGGGAAGAAATAAAATGGCATCGAAGACGATATGAGGACCATGTCTGGATCCTGTATTAGTTGAGGAATTTACAGAGAGACGAAAGCGAACAGAGCCTGATGATGGTGATAATATCCGGTAATAGGATGCAGATAACATCCAATGCAATGGCCTCAACACCAAATCCTTAAAAGAAGTTACATAGCACATATGTAGATGTATGTGAGTACTTATCTATCATTCACCTTCAACAGATTGCAATCTAAAGAGCACGTGTTTAACGGATTCACTTGATATCCTAGTTGATAAATGTTCAAACCACCTCAAGGTGTGGGGAAACGATAAATGATATCGATAACTTTAAGGAAACAATGATTAACTTTCAATATTCCTATCAAGTTCCTTTTAGGACAATGATCCTGAAAAATGCTGTAGTTTGATTGTGCAATGGAATGTGAGAATTCATGATGTCCCTTGCTGCTTCACCGTTGCCATTGGTTTCTTTCTCATTGTCCAAAATGCTGCGTAATATCGGTTCTGCAATTCGAAGAAAAAAGACTTCAGTAACAACAAAGCATTTACGTGCGAGGCGTATCAGTAGGTTGATCAAGTCCTACTTTCCAAACCAAAACAAACCATACCAAACTAAGCCTTCTGTCCCAAACGGTTACATGAATCAATTTCGCCTCAAGTACGACTTTCCAAACTAACAAGTTATGTTAGTCAATACAATAATATAAATATATATGCATGTAGAGCGTATTATTCATCAGTTCCTGTATTCCGGGAAAGCAAAAAAAGTGATGAGACTAAAAGGTTTAAAGTGTTTTTTTGTTCTTTTAAACCAAGGTGCAATATGAGTCGTGTCCACACAAAACATGTTCCACATAATTATTTCAAATTTTCAACAGCTCTTAAGTATCAGAATTTGGGTAGGAAGCCTAATGAATTTTCAGCTTTTACTAGATTTGGTGAAGTGAAGATACAAGAAATTTAACGTGTTTTTAACCTTGCATTGTTGTATTTTCAGCAGAAAATGATGAAACAAACTGGTATTGTATCTTCCATTTTCTGACAGTTCAATTTGCATGTGTGGCGTATGTTCTGCAGTAGTCATGTGAAGAAAATGTCTTCCACTCCTACAGAAGAATTTTTCTATCCAATACAAGCAATGGAACATGATGCTAGAGAGTCGGTGTAACATAGGCTACATAGCTTCCCACGACATTGATTTATTCTTTTTCAATAAGTCTTGGATTCCCACTGTGTTGATATATCTAATTGTGTACGCAAAAATGGATACAAGGCAATTCTATGCTTGCACAGTGGGAGAAACTCACTTGCATCATTGAGAGCGGGTTTGTAGTATAGGTCGTCTCAATGGTCCTCTCTTTCTGCACTCCAAAAAATTGAAAAGTTCAAGGGTGCAGTAAAAAATGTAATAAGATAAGCAAATACATCATAACAAGTGCACATTGACATTTTTTTCCTGATCGGCAAACATTTACCTCTAACTGAAACCCATATTGGAAAGCAACCCTTTTTACATCTTCCAAACTTAGCTCAATAGACATCTCCTACGAAAATGCGAAGGAGATTCACAACAGAAAACAACCATATCAGTCTGTCAATCCAGTGCACACTGCAAAATTACAAACATCTGTTTACAAGGAAGTGAAGCTTACATCCTCTTGACTATACACATCCGCAAAGTGATAAAGTAGAGGCCCCAAGTTTATCCAGACCTGTAAACCAACCATTTTAAGTTACACATTTAAATGACAAAAAGGGATTAACAAGAAGCTGGTTCAAAAGACTTACTCCCCCCGCTTTGAGAATTCTTGAAATGATTTCAATGTATTCAACGATGTTATGTGCTGTATCAAGGAAGAAACACGTAACCACTGCATCCCAAACTCCTGCAAGATAAGGTCTGCAACATTATATCCACGTAAATCATCGAGTGGAAGCCTCAAAAAATTTGAGAGGAACTACTGAGATTATTAGTTGTTTTGAGAAGTTTTCCAGAAAATTTAAGCTTACTACTCTGAACAAGACTGAGCTACAGAAATTTGCAAGGAATACAGGCATTGCATAGAAGATTAGTATGCCAAGTACAGCGCAAAATGCCTTTCAGTGGCCATAGAACTTAAACCACACAATAAACAAAAAAGATGCAACAGAGTACGGGAATATTTTTATCAAGGTTAAAACTCAATAAGAATGTCATCCCGCAGCCTCCTGTGTGATTAAAGACCAATTGCTACACAGAGCACACTACTAAATTTTTATTAAGTACTGGTTATGGAAACACAAGGGAATCTTGTATTAGTAGGGGGTCAAGAGTTTTTTTTTCCCTGTCCATGGCGGCCTATTTGATGCTCAATCAAAGTAAGAACAGAAAGAAACAAATCACACTATAACTCCTACCTACTTGGCTTGGATCGCTGTAGACTTCAACAAAGTCACCACCACACATAGAAAAGCCTTCAGTGATCCCTGCACTGTTTCCCATGAAAGTCAATAATGATTGCAATAGTTAAACACTACAATTTTCATGCAGTAGCACAGAACGGCTTATCCGCTAAAAAAGAGTACAATTTTCTATGCAAGAGAATTGCCTGGTTTTGAAACTTATGATGATGTTGGTGTTAAAGCATCCAACTCAAAGCTGATTGGCAATGAATGGAGAGGCTGCCCAGGCTCATATACTAGTTTTGAAGGAGATAATTAACCGATGTGGGACAAACTCCGGTTGGCATGGAAAAGTTGCCCTTGATCAACACAGATTGTGATGGTCAAATTGAGCAAGTTTTTCTGTACGTCATCCTGAAGGCCCTGGGAGACTATCTACTGCAATACCCTGGCTATCACCCTTACATTGACAGTAGTCTTCCTTGGCCTCATCACTTGTGTGATAATTACTACTGCGTTCCGTGTACACTTCAATGTTCTTTCAGGAAAGTTGGAACTAACTTAATCGAATTTCATTGTTCATGGCAAACGTGGTTATTTGTAAATCGATGGGTCAGTTACACTTGAATTGATTTTTGGATAATTTGGGAAATGTTTTGGAAGCTAAGACCACGTTTAGTAGTTACCAATTTTTAATAAGGCAAGATGAGTTAAAGTAGTATTTACCAAACATGGCCAAGAAGGGTATAGAATGGTTTAATTAGCCATACAATAAGATCCACTAAAAGATAATAAGGCATTATAAGGTCAGTGAGTGACTAGCTAGATGGCTGACATGTCAGAGGTACAATCTATGATACACGGATCCTGGTTTTGGATGAAGTACCTGTGTCGACACAACACGACACGGATACGGGATCTGTACCGGATTCGGCTGAAAATAATCGGACACGTTAGAGCTTTTCGAGCTGCCATGGCTGCTTCGTCTTCATTTCTTTTTTCCATTATCTGGTGGTTGCAGGGTCGGATTGGAGAAGGAGAAGGGGGTGACTACTTTAGGAGATGAAATCTTAGCCGTGCGATGGAAGTTTTTTGTTTTGATCGGACGGACATATGCAAACAAAGATAGTGAAGTACACCTGAGAGAGTAATGATGGTTGGGGGCCCATTGTCCACTGCCGTGTATGTATATAAAATGATTAAGTAGGACTGCTTTTTCACATGTCTCCTCAATCTAAACAATTTGTACACACTTTCTTTTCTCCTTTTTGTTTTGACAGTGTATGAGTTAGCTTATTCGTACTTCAATTAATCCCATATTCGGCCTGGTTAGAGCATCCCCATTGTAATAAGCAAATGGGGGTGGATAAGCAAATTTAACAATACTCAAAAAACACCCTTTTTATATAGGTTGTTTTTTGGAATGATATTAGAGAATTCGTATTCCCTCCGTTCCATAATGAGAGTCCACTACGAAAAGTCGTGCCATTTTTCAAATAAAAAAATCAACTACTTTCGCGTATAATTTTTTCGCACCAAATTAAAGTACAAATCGAGATCTTTAATACGGTGCGAAAAAATTCGAAAAATTATACACGAAAGTAATTTATTTTTTTATTTAAAAAATGACATAAGAGAGTATGAGACTCTCAATATAGAATGGATGGAGTAAGAAATTACTTTTTGAGACTTCATCCTAAGAATCGAATTGTAATAATAGTATGGGAGCAAACCTACCAACCAACTACACTGAACATATATATACGCTTTCTACTTCACATGCCATGCCATTCTCTTCAATACTTGAATACATGTATGGCTGTGGGTTGATATCATGGTTTGATCTTGTATTCATGTGGATTGGAAGGAAACTAATGAATCAGGTAAATCTATGTCTTCATTACTAAATTAAACTTTGTAACAAACTCAATATTTCTAAGGACAAGTTGTCTGTAACAGGCTACCAACCACAATGCTCGTCAGTCATCGGTCACATTGGTGGACTTGAAGACTCCTTGTAGCTTGAAGGTACTTATCAATTACAAGGTATGTCGTATGTCTCAATTTCTTAGTCCATATGCTTTGTCTTAGACTCTTAGCAAACTTATGACCGTACTCAGTTTTTTTTGGCGTATAAAAATTAAGGATTTCTTTTGACTATATAATTATATAAATATAATAAAAATATTTAGGGAATTAGGTGGCGTATCCCCGTATCCGTGTCCAAATTTGGACACGTATCCACGAATCCTCTATTTTCAAGAATGCGGTACCCGACCCTTAGATATACACCCGTATCCGATTCACGTACCTGTGTCCGTGTATCATAGGGTACAATAGCTAGAGCTCATGCTCCAGGTAGCATAGATCCCGGTCCAGTATAGCATTCCTCTGTGGGCTTAAAGGACTTGCTTTATATCTTCAACTTCAATCATTCTTCAGGACATGAGGCTTAGACTTCGAGGCTTTGCCGGACCATTCTTGTCTAGAAGAACGTGTGGAGCATGTTTAACACCAAGTTACCAACTACCTATTTTTATTGTCTATAAGAACGTGATGGAGCTAGTAACCTCGTTTCAGATATTGTTGTATGCTGGTGTCGTAACTATACTGGCTGTCGAGATTTATTGTGGGCAATAGATGTTAAGGCTCGCATTTGTTTCAAGTGTGTAAGTCTTGGATAATGGACCTTGTTTATAGGCACACTCATATAGTGGGTTTATTGGTAGGCACTTGGCTTGGAACTTCAATTTGAGGCTTTAGGTAACCTAAGTTACTAGCCGGTCATATCTGCTAACAATTGGGTAGTGGTCGGGTATGAGACACCGAGTCACTACCATAAAAACCTAAGGAATAGGAAAGTCAATTGACTTCAGGAAAGCCGACCTACTGCTCTCCTACAAACAAAAATTCCAGGGAGGAACACTTAGACATAATGGGCCAAGAATTCACAAGTTTAAAGCTATAACAACAAATAGAATCACATGGGACAGAAAGGGATTGTACACAAAAGAAAAGAAGCTTCACTTTCCAGAAAGATCCCAAAAAAATGTGGAATCAATTCAAACAAGCTTGACGCACATTTCCCTTCCCCAATAAGATAAAGTTATAATCTTCAAGTTACTAAACAATGAAAAAGAATTGAAAGAAATTACAGATCAGAAAGAATACCTAGCTGGATGAATATCAGGAATTGAAACTGGACGAAGCTGGTCACTGTCCGAAAGTGAATTGCAATTGCTGTGAATCCAAGGATATATCGTCCACTGCTCCGCAGTCTCAGTGCTGATGATACAGCAACAAGTCTCAACATAAGAATCATCATCTCGGCTCTTTCTCAAACAACAAGGTGAGTAAATGTGAATTAGAAAGGGATTTTCAAGATATCCTTACTGGTTAAGAATAAAACTTGAGCAAATCATCATGTAGTAAGAAAATTCATTTCCCTGACTTATAAAACCTGGTACATAGGAAGAAATGTCAGACATTTGAGACGGAGATGTTCAATATAGAGGTGCAACAACTCAATTTAAACATACCTAAACATGAAATATCCAATGCCAGCCTACCAAGTCCAGCACCAGGAACTAAACAGGTGGGAGGGCTATCCAGAAAGTGTGGCATTAGTTCATCAACACAAAAGTCGCAAACAATGGCAATTAGGAAAGGAAAAAGAAAACTCTACCATCAAAATGCTTACGACATAATGGCATGGGCACAGTAGAAGACTGTACTACCGACAAACTAGAAACAATGACAGACGGAAGGTACCTATCCTTCCTGCGATTGGGAAATTGAATTTCAAGCTCTTCAAGAATAGGCTTGTAGCACTGATCACGTTCCCTCTGCCCCTGTATCAATATAAGGAATAAAAGTAATACCCATTCATAAACCAAAGATAATAGGGAACTCTAAACCTCAAATTTCTCTCTCAACCAGATATTCAAAAAAGGAAAGTCAAGAAATTAATGAGAAATAAGAGAGTACCTCAGCTGCCCAATCCCTTACAATATTCCTGATAATGCATCGAACCTGACAACAAAAGAGATCCACAACACCATAAGAAACTGAAATTTCAAACCACAAATGGCTTTTCTACTAATTTTTTTTATGTTAAGACATGATAGGACAACCAAGTCCAGCACCAGGAACTAAACAGGCAGGAGGGCTGCTCGAAATGGGTTGAGATGAGCTTCATAATGTTATGTCAAGGATGTGGTCGTTCTAGTTATCTTTGGAAAGCCATTTGGATGCCCACGGTCTCAAATCAAGTGGGATGATTAAAAACAAACCTCAAAGAAGTCGACTCTAGATCAGTTGGTGTTCAGAGGCAGTTCTAACATTAACTGGTGCTCTGCGTGTGTAAAACGGCAGAGGAGAAAGTTAAACTTTTTGGATTTATCATTGATAAAAACGATGCTGCCTCCTTGCTTCTTTGTCCATAATTCCTCGTTGTGCCTCAATGATGGTTCAAGTATCAGGTACTTAGAGGCCGGCGATGTAGCCATTGAATTATAAAAGAGCTTTGTCCAACACATACTATCCATTGAACTACCTACATCACTCTATATAGACTTTGGAGACTTCCTAGATCAACTAGGACTATGATGTCTACTTTCTAGAGAAGCAGCCATCTCAAGGTATTGAATAACGAAATAACAGGGCCATATAAGTTTAACGTTGATTCTCTTCTGTTTTGGCAAAAAAGAACAAAAGAGATCCAAACCTGATTTTCTACCACACAAGAAGAACAACATACCTTATCCACATCAACTAGGGGAACGTGCAACTGCAATGATGGATCTAACCAATCAGGAGGTGATGAATATACCTGAAACTAGTACAAGAATAGAAATGGATTCCTGTCAACAATCTGGAAGGACAAGTAAATGCACAAAAAAAGCTGCTAAAGGAAGTGCATGCCCACCATCTAAAACCAAAGCAGAAAAACGGAAAACAAGATTTTGAAATGCAATGTGCAAAGCTTTAAACATTACAGCATCCCGTGATACTGCAAATATCAGCTAGAAATCCCTAACCACAGTTGAATAACATAAAAGTAAAAATGTTGCCGATGAATTCACAAGGAACTGAAGTGCCTCAACATGAAGATAACCAATTCTTTCCACCCCTCAGGTTTATAAACAGAACAAAAGGCCACTAAAAACTCTCAGATCCACAGTTTCTCGCTGATACACCATTCCTGAGGGGAATGGACTGAGTACATAAATAACCTCCAGCTTTAGAATGTGGCTACGGCCTCACATGTTCAAATAGTATTACAATATGTTTCCTTCTGCTGTCCTCACTGACCACCCTTCCCGCAGAAAGGGGTGAACCAAATGCATCACCCACAGAAATATTAACCAGAGAAGATGTTCCCTAAGCAAAGAGTTAGCTAGTTTTGATCATGAGCTCAGCTTTACGTTCAGCAAGTATTACTTCCCTTGCACAGCATGTCAGCAAGACAAAAAGCATGGAAAACACCCATGAGAATCCAATTAGCTTGTTGAATAAATAAATATACAGTATAGTCGCAAAAGATCTCACAT
Source organism: Rhododendron vialii (assembly GCF_030253575.1). Lineage (NCBI taxonomy): Eukaryota > Viridiplantae > Streptophyta > Magnoliopsida > Ericales > Ericaceae > Rhododendron > Rhododendron vialii. The sequence goes on along the minus strand of NC_080568.1, from coordinate 2,093,175 downwards.
CCTCTGATTGCTTAAGAGATACATGCTAACCATAATGATTTATCTTTGGTTCCTATTCAAAGGCTTTTTCAGAGGAAAGAGTTCAGACAGCGGGTTATTCCATCAGTCCAGACATTAGATAATGCTCAAAAATTATCAAGTGGAGCAAGCAACATGAGTGCTATTGGAGAACAAGAAAGTGAGGCAGATATAATCGTTCTCACATGGAGAAACAACCACTGTCAGCAAATTATGAGTTGCTAATTACAAGTTTTCACAAGGGTGGTCGTTGTCCATTCAGTGCAACTTTAAAAGTAATTTTCTGATCTTTTCAGGGCACATGCTACATAAAATGACAGGTTAAATAGGACGGAATGATACTTACATTCCCATTGGAATCCGAAATGGAACACATTGTTGCTTGGTTGCTTACATTCTTAACATTGTTGCCCCCACTTTTATCCACATCTTCTTTACAATGGGAGCCTGAACTTCCACCATCATATCCATTTGACTGTACAATTTTCGATCTACAGAAGTAAATTATCTCAAAAAATACGTATACCCAAGTAACCATGAACGACATTTTAAAACTGTTTCTTTATCTAGACATCGAGCGACAGCATGAAAAAACCATAAACGAAAAAATGTAACAGATAAAAAGAAAATGCTAATTAAACCTGATTCACATTCACCAAATCAGGTGATCTGCATGTTAAATTGCTTCCTTCACCACAACTAACTTCATCAGATTTCAGCAAAGATACTTGTCCACTTGTTGAGGCAGACTGACAAGAGAGCACTTCTCTTTCATCAGAGAAAAGATGATGGTCCTGGACATTCTTCAAATTGTGTTGTTCACAACTATCGATGTCCTGACTCATATCAAGAGGAGGCTCAAACACCTGCAAATAACAACAGCGTAGAATTGTTTATCCAGAAATAAGATGCAAGTCGCAAATCACAAGTAACAAGTCATTATCTGTGCCAATTCCTCCCACCAGAGTACGAAGAAATTGGCCGTGCACAAAATTCGAATAATCCCAGACGAGAAATACCACAAAAAAGAAAGAGAGAGAAGCGATTATTAAAAAAGGGGCATCACCTGAAGCATGTTAAATATGAAAATAGAATTTTTTGAAATACACCTGCAGCACAGAGAAACCAACTGATTAGAATCTCCAAACAAGTTATTCTGCCGAAGTCACATACTAATCTCACACATATAGTTGATAGCAAGAGTTTTCTTTTCATTCATTTTTACCCTGACCAAAACATGTTAGTGTCTCTTTATGTCAATTTTGATACATGTCATAAAAAATGTTTATATGTTGCTATAAGGGCATTACGTTTATATATCCGCTACTAGTAGGTGGAGTACAGTGTACATGAATTCAGGGGTGTGCAACAAATTACAAACTTGCTACCTTGCCAACTCGAACCAACCGGTACCAAACTTTGTGGTTTGAGAGGTTGAGCAGGGCAGGTGGGTGGGTTAATAGGCAGTTTATCAAGTTTTTAGTCCATTTCAGTGTCCAATTTTGTTTTCTTATAAGCAAAACTACTGCAGACATATGTTAAAGCTGATGAAGCATAAAGTAAGTCATGTGAAATATACCATCTAAGTCTCTGAAATTTCGATGGGAGGTGGGACAGAAGAGCCTGAAGAAAGCAAGAAAACAAAATCATGACAGCAACGAAAAAACTGTTGAAGAAAAAACAATTGTCAACATTGTTAGTTTACACTATGTCAGCGTCCTTGAGAAGACCATCCAAGCTTTGAGAAACTTGGCAAATCAGGAACCACTAAAATGACACTGATAAGATATCAGTATAGAAACCAACATAGAGAATCCATATTCCCAACTATCCAATCGTAACATCACCAATCTCTCTTCTGGAAGGAAAGTATTCCAATATGAGACCCTTGAGAAAAAGCTTTTCTTTAGTGAACTAGTATACATGTTCATGGACAATTCATAGAAGTTTGCAGTTAGCGGTTACCATTGTTAGTTAGTAAAGCCTTCAAGGACTACAACATGCCCCTCAGCCTACATTGGTTAACCAATCATACGAGACAAGTAACACAAGGAGCTAAACAAGGGTGATACAAGAATAAAGTCTGCAGGAGATCAGACTGTTGGCGGAATTAAGAATAAGCATACAGGAGTAAGAAACGGGACAAATGAAATCTAGCAAACGAAAGACAAGCAGGATTGAAAACTCAAATTGACTCAAATAGGCCGTCTCCCTATTGAAGGTATACAGGGCTTCACTTTCTTTCTACTAACTTTTTACTGGAAATAGGATTCTGTTACCCAACTAAAGAAGCAGAATACCTTATGGGCAGGTGGAAGCCTTCTAAAAGATCGTTCATATCTTTTTACATCCTCCTCAGCGGCATCTGGATAGCTGTATGAAATATATTTAAAAACCAAGAGATACGTTCAACAACCCTACATTGTCAGTAGAAAATTACTGAAGGACCCCTTCAATAAACAGAGCCATGGAAAATGGGTTAATACAAGAGGTCAACCATATCAAGCAAATACATATAAAAAGCACAGACTTAAGAAGAACTATTTTTTCTCGAACTCGCAGAGCGTTCAATGAGAAATTTGAATTGTGCAGAGTCAACGAAATGAATCCAAATGGAATCCACTGTCTTAGTGTTTTCAATTGCTAGGTTTTCCGAAGGGTACCCCCACTTTGATCTCTTGTGGACGTCGCGATCTTGAGGTGTCTGGTTTCCTATGTCTGAATCAACTTAGCCTCGTATTGTTTGACCATTATTCTTTCAAGTACTGTGTATAACGTACATTGTCTGGACTAATTTCTGCCATTGTTTTATCCTTTGGGTTGGTAAAAAATAATGACAGATGAAGAAACTGAAAGGATTTAAACTTAAAAGGAAGATAACAAAACTCCCAACATTAGATCCAAGAGTCTAGTACGTATAATGCCCACTTAAACCAACAGTGTGAGTCGGATGGTAACAAGTACGTTCCGTCTTTACCACCACATTCATGTCTATTTCCTCAAGCACGAATATGTAACACAACAGTATGTGTGGTCTTCCGATTCCAGATCCGCAGGTCTTATTCAATCCCGAACCTTGAAGCACCATTTACCACTTGCTGATGAGCCTTCTCTGTTCGTATGGAGACCGCCTATGCTTCAAAGGGCTAACTCCACCTATTTGGAACTATTGAATTAGGCGATCCAAAAAATCTATTTCTCTCTCACTCTCCTCAATCAGAAAAGGAGGCTCGGCTCTCTTATGGTGATTGGGCAAGCTGTATGCATCAAGGGCAGGGCTCGCATTTGCAGATGGGTGGGGAGCAGCTGAATAATCGAAGCGATTGCCAGCCCAACTCCATAAGGTATTCCGAGGGGGATTTTCCAGCTCGTTAACACCGGGAACAAAAGAAGTATCTACTCGACAGTGAACATAAGGGCTCCCCTTGCACGACCAGATGGGTCATTTGGGGCTTTTCAAAATAGAAAATCCTCACAAATTTAGGTTCGTTTTCCTTTCTTTTTCAGCCAGGTAGGTATATGTTGCATTTTTGTGACATCTAAGAAACAAGCTAATTCGAAACGTAATGGGTTTCCCTTTCCTTCCTTCTTTATGTCTCTTCTCTAGGGACGTAGGCAAAAGTCAAAACAAGTGAAAGGATGACTGGGAAAAGACCAATTTCACTCAAATATGGCAAACCCATAAGTAGAAAATTGAGAGAGGAATGCATTCAGAAAAAGAAAATGAACAAAAATCACAGACAGGAAGTCTGAGAACTGAGACATCAAAGCATTCCCACATGACCAATCACTGGAAAATATAGTAGTACTTCTTGGGAGTAAGACTTTTTTTTCCCTCTTTTGAACATCAACAACCATTAGAAAGGTTAAAAAGCCAAAGATACCAGCCAGCCTTCCTTAAGGTTCTTGGGAGTAAGATCAAAATCAGCAATTTCTATCAAATATGGCACACCCATAAAAAAAAACTGAGAAAGGAATGCATAAACAAACAAAAGAAGTGTAAATATAGTAGATTAGTATTTAGTAGTACTTCCCGGGAGTAAGATCAAAATCACCAATTTCAGTCAAATAAGGCAAACCCAAAAAGAAAATTGAGAGAACATTGGATACATAAACAAACAAAAAATAAAGTGAATGTAGTAGTACTTCGTGGAAGTAAGATCAAAATCACCAATTTCAATCATGTATTGCAAACCCATAAAAAGAAATTCAGAGAGGAATGCACACATATGTACAAAAGAAGTCTGAATACAGTATCAGTTCTCGCCTTCTCGGGAGCAAGATCAAATCACAAATTCCAATCAAGTATGGCAAACCCACAAAAAGATAGAGACGAATATAGTAGTACTTCTAGGGAGCAAGATCAAAATCACCAATTTCAGTCAAATAACGCAAACCCATAAAAAGAAATTCAGAGAGAAGAATGCATAGATAAAAACAAAAGTAAAGAGTGTGGATATACATGTTATACATACTTGAGGTATGCACTGAGGATGCGCCTAAGAGATTTGACTTCAAGGGCCTCTTCAAGCTTCCGCCGACGGAGTTCGTCCTCCTCAATCTCCATCTCCCACAATTTCTGTTGCCTTTTTTCTCTCTCAGGACTTCACAATCTAACACCAGAACTGTCTTTCGTTTTATCACTCGACCTCAGTTGCTGTCTTGCTGCTGGGCCCCGGTTACTCCCACAATCTACTTTGGTTTGTTTGTGCCAATACGATATGCGTACGATACGATACAAAGAGGCAGGTTTTACGTTGGTGCCGTCAAAATGCGTCTTTCAGTACAATTTTAGTACAATATAAAAAAAAAAAAGTACAATTTTACTGCTCAATTTGGAAGAAACCTTTTGGGCCGGGCTTGATTATAGGGTTGGACTCGTATCCGGTAACGCCGGCCGATAAGGTATTTTGGGTATAAGAAAGAAGGGCGGATGGAATTTGTTTGGTAGTTGAAATGAATGAATAAGAGTGAGTGCACATAAAACAAAATAATGTGAGAGTTCATTTAAACCCTTGTAATGATAATATGAAAGGGCTTGGAGAGACTTGAGGAGCACCCAAGTAATTTTGGCCACCCAAATAAGCTTATCCAAGATAGTGGGGCAAGTTCAGCTAATGATAATACGAAAAGGTATGGAGAGATTGGATCTTAGCTTAGCTTATTCGCCAGATAAGTTATTTGGGTGCGAAGAGGGAATCAAACACCAGATAAGAGTGGATCCGAATTAGCTTATCCCTCCCAGGCTTTTATACCCCTCTCTTCTCCACCCGCCAAACGGGCCCTAAGTGTGGCAAACAGTCAATAATTTGCTCATAACACAATAATAGTTTCTCAAAAATATATATCCAAACTTGTCACTCATAGGGTTGCAAGCAAAATTGAGCTTTGAACTGTTCGAGTTTAAGTTAAGCCCAAATAATTGAGCTTGAGCTCAGCTCTTTTATTATTGAAGTGTTCGAGTTCGGTTCATTTTATTAAATAAGACTTCATAAAAGAGCCTAGTCACCACAAACGAGCTGAGCTTTTAGAATTGAGTTGAATTAGAGGAGTTTAGAATTGAGTTGAGTTAGAGGTAACTCAGGCTTGCTTGTTTACTAATGAGTTGAGCCGTAACAAGGTGAGCCTCAAGTTGCTCGTGAATAGCTTGGTGAATCTCTTGTAGCCGTATGCTCAATTTGGAAGTCTTGGGTCGGATGGGGTTGGGCTTCTCTCACGTAGATGTCTCAAACAATTTATCATAATTATAAAGCAACTCAAGCAACTGTCCTTAACAGTTTTTGTCCTGGACACTATATAATTTTTCTCACCATGCAAGTATGGTTCCGTTTGTTTGGGTGTAAAATGTTTTCCTGTAAAATGTTTTACCTATTTTTCGGTGTTTTGTTGTGTAAAAAATGAGAAAAATATTTTACATATAAAACATTTTCCGTTAATTGAATGAAAATAACTTACCCTTAAATCTTCTGTAAGTTATTTTCCAATTCTCACTGCTTAGTTTTCGCAATCATCAATCTTGACCCACGTTCAATTTCAACATTCTCAGATCTCTCCACCTTTCAATTCCAATATCATTTTTCTCCAAAATGTTTTTTTGGAGAAAATATTTTTGTGAAACCCACACTTGTAAGCCAACTCGAGCGCCTGTATAGAAGATTATAGATCAACAACCCTTGATCGGTACCTCAAACTATTCCCTACATCTCCTCACACAGTTGTTTCACACGCCAAAAAAAGAATTACCCAAATACTAGCATCCAGATGTGGGAGAACAAAGAATTACTCAAAAAAGAATTACTAAGATTAGGTCCGGGCTCGATTCTCGTCGTGGGATCTCATTCTCCACCTCCTAAGATTAGATTAGGTTTCTCGCTGTTAAGAAACGCAATCCCACATTACTGAATGGGTGTATAACATTATGACCTTTTCGGTTAGAAGAAAAACACACAAGGAAAATTCCAGAAGTGGAGCAACAGAAACATGAACCTGGAAGAATGTTTCATTACAATAGCATCAATTGCACAAGTAGTATAACTTCTTTCAGCTCAGCTAGTTTTCGTAGCCTTCAAGGCGTTCTCTGAGTTGTGCTTACAACATCATCATATCACTAGGAGTCAAGGACTCGGTCTACAAGCTCAGTGTTGCACTTAGCCGTATCTCAATTCATATGCACAGAGGTAATGAGCAGAATTTTAGCATGATGTCAACTCGCGCATTGTTGATTATCAAAGTAATAAGGTTTCCGGGTCGAAATAGTTTCCACAGTAGCCCTCCGATACAATCTGTGCAGAAAAAAATAAAAATAAAATCATACAAATAAAAATGAATCATAACCCCATGTCCTGAACACACTTGGCAATCAGTATATACAGTAGTTGCTAAAGATCATCACCACCTCTCGTGAATTTTCTGGAGTCTTGCGGATGTCATTGGAAACTTCCAAATATTTCTGGAAGCATCCATAGTTGTCAAAGGTGTGCCTTGAGGCGCGCTTAGGCACGAGGCGCAGGTGCTCTGATTCGCATGAGGAGAGGTGCAGCGCATTGAAAGAGGCGCAAACAATTCGCAAAAGGCGCAGAGGCACAGTGTTGCGCGCCTCTTTAAATTTAGATCACAACTGTTGGATCGACTTGATGTAGGTTAAAACATATTACCGCAGTCGTTTCTCTCTATTAAAGTGCAGCAAACAAGCAGAACATGGGATTGGCTGTTCACAACTAACAGTAATTGACTGGACTAACTCTCGATCTTGACCTCTCCCAACTCTATCAATCTCGACCTTTGGTCTCGACTCTCTCGACCTTTCTCAACTCTCTTGATCTTAGGATGGTTGAGTCCAATTAGGATAACTACTTGCTTTGATTTTATTTGAACTGTTGGATGCTTGTCTTTTTGTTGATTTTGACGTTTTAGTTCTTCTCTATGCGACAATCGGTTATTATTTGACATTTGTTGATGTTTTTATGTATCTTTTGGGTGGTATGCTTTCTAAAACTCATTGGCTTAGTGTTTATTATTTGAAATATTAGTGTATGCTATTTTTCCTATTTCATTCCGCATAGGTGCACCTCGCTTCAAAAAGGCATGCGCCTCGCCTTGCACCTCTCGACTCGGGCTCAACAAGACTTTGTGCATCGGTGCACCTTTCACCTTTGACAACTATGGAAGCCTGTAGATTTGACTAGAATCCTCCAAAAGCTTCAAGACTTTGCTAGAGTCTTCCAACTCTTCCGAAATACTTTGGACTATGCCAAAACCTTCTAGGTTCTACTAGAATGTTCCAGAACATGATGGAAGCTTATGGGCCTTTCTAGAAACTTCTAGAACCTTTGTTCTAGAGATGTATGTACAAAAATTTGTGGGGATAGAGTCTCCTTATGTATGCATGTAAGAAAGAGAGACTCCAAGTCTAGAGAGCAACTGAGGTGTCCAAAGTTAGAGAGTATTCCTAGAGTGAGTTGAGGACTAACTCTTGTGTGTTTGAGTCTTCATGTAACATATATTTGTTGTGTTCCGCTCTTTAGTAATTATAAGACACTCATTCACGGACTAATAATTTGTCTAGATGCAGGTTAAACCCACCAATGTACAGTCAAATATCTTCTGACCGTTATATATAGCCAAATCTTGTAAGGCACTCTAGTGGCATGTGGACATAACCACTTTGTAAGATCTTATTCTACTAACATTAAAAGTTTTCATACACTAAGCAAAAAGTAAAGGGAAGTAACAGTGAAGTACCAAATCATCATCTACTATATTATGTGGTCTGGATCCTCACTTCTAGCAGTTCAGCACCATCTGTGGGCTCCACGGGAAGATTTTCTACTGATTGTTGTTGCTGTTGTGGTTGATGCCGTTGGCGATATTGGTGCAGGCTGCGGTGGTGGTGTTGCTGAGTGACACCACTAATATGCTGCAAGGGATTTTGTCTCACCCTCCATCTCAAGAACTCCACAATAAGTGCATTTGTGGTGATTGCAATGCCAAAACCAGTGAAGGAGGAAAGGAGTACGGTGAGGATTGAATTTACATTGAGCTGCACATAGACAAGTGCAAAAGAGCATAAATTCACCCGTCCCACCTAAAAGTGAATAGAGTTATCAAAATCAAGTAGAAAAATGACATGAAAAAAGAAAGTGGCCCCCACCTACCAGGTTATAAAATACATGAGCAAACAAGATAACAATTACAAACTGGAATGAAGCATAAGCCCATATGTAACTCTTGCTCACTGCAAATGCAACATGACAGCAGTTTGGGTTCATGTTTGCTTGGGGATAAAAAACAAAACATAGATCATAGAATAAAATAAAACTTACCCATAATAGAAGTTATCATGGAAGAAAGGAGACCTAAAACACAAGAGAAAACTAAGCAGATAGCAAGAGCACGAGGTCCTACATCAGATACCTGCTCCATTAGTATGACAATCTCAAATCAAACTTCTTGGACCATCATGACCGAAAGGGAAAAAACATACTACATCTATGATCAAATTAAAAGATGATACAGTGCTCACAGATGTAAGAAGTAACATGCAGGCAAATCTTTAATGCATGAGGAAATTTCTTAAACAAGTTGCTGGGTCTTTTCCTAGATTACTGGTTAATGCTTCTTTACCTTCAAGACAGTCGTTATCTAATCAACAAAAGACATCTACATATGTCACCACATGCAACTTCAGTCGGCGAAGCTTGGCAATTTGATCTCTAATAGCAACAAGTTGATCTCTCTCTCTCTCTCTCTCCCCCCCCCCCCCCCCCCCCCCCCCCCTTATTTGTATGAGTTAATATACTATGTGTGTGTGAGAGAGAGTTTGTGTGTGAGTGTGACATGTTGACTTCCAAAGACGGATTTCATGCCTAATATACTATGTGTGTGAGATAGAGAGCTTGTGTGTGAGTGTGAGTGTAACATGTTGACTTCCAAAGACAGATTTCATGCCTCTAATCCTAGGGAGGGTAATACGTAAGCTTATGCAGACTCTCCTCAATATCAGTACCATTTGAGCAAATTACCTTTCAGTGTTTTCTAATTGGACGGGAAGCTGTAAATTAACCTCTAAGTGTTTTCTCATTTCAAAAATTACACTTGATTTGGGACATGAAGGTCCAAGAAATTCTTGTGTCCACCAACAACATTGAGCAAATACATGTTTCATTGGTGCACACTATTAAAGCCAAGTGCCAAATGGTGTAAAGGAAGTACACTAAACTACACCCCTGGGCAGCCTTACAACCGAAATTAGCCTATCAAAGAACTGTACAGAAAAAGGGTGTATACTCGTTATGCTCAATGCCAACAGGTGTAAATTGGAGAAGCGAACAAAAAAAACTAGGACAGTGATTTTTGCACTCCAAAATATAATATCCGCCCTCCAAAAGTGGAAAGCAAAAATCAATCCCTATATGCAATTGATTTTCACACTCGACTTTTGGAGTGCAGAATGCAGATGGTAAATTTGGAGTGCAAAAATCAATTTCCAAAAAACTAGGCAAAATGTTGGACAATTGTTACTGACAAGCAAAATGAAACTTAAACGTGACATAAGTAAATCAAAATATTACCAGAAGTTGCTCCATAAAGCAAAAATATGCAAGCATGCTGACCATGACAAGAATGGGTACATCCTGGGGCCTGTCAAGCGTGGAAGTAAGACACACCTATGTGAATTCGCAACTCAAATTCACCTGAAGGACATGATAAAAACCTATAATATTATTGTTGACATGTACGGAAGTAGAACAGACAGCTAATATTCAGATCCTACCATGCTTTTGCTCCATGTAGGGAACCGCAAATTCTTAAGATATATTTGACAACATTAGCTTAATATTATTCCTACAGTCCAATGATTAAAAAAGCATCTACGTATATATCTTACATCTGGCAGAAAGACGTCAACATGGAGAATAACTCTTACAGCATTTAAAGAGGAGACCAATGAAGCATTGCCACTCATGCCCGTGATCAACCCCATTAATGTTGGAACATATTGCTTAGTAAAGCCAAAATTGCTTAGTAAAATCAACATTGGTTACGGAGATCTGTGAGTTGCCCCATATTGCTTAGTAAAGTCAAAATTGCCATCTGAAACATTAGTGTGATACATTTTGGAAAGTGAAGAGAAACTTTTGAATGGTGTAACAATGCCTCCTGAAGCATTTGCATAAGAATTTTAACTTGGCCACGAGCTGTTGTGAGCAATCAACAGTATCAAGGGAAATAATTCTAGGGTTTTTAGTATTCTATGAAAAATTCTTGATACAAGTGTCCTACTATTATGTTGATTAAGAAGTCACTTTGAACTCTTCATTGGGCGATAAAAAGCTTTGATTTGGTTGCCCTTGGGTGTAATTGGCCTCTTGTTATGTTTTATCAACCAATGGATCATTTAACCTTAATTGTTAGACGCTATAACATGCGCGGAAGCTCACTTAGTGAATCTCATTAAGAAGTACTTTGTTTACCTCTCTTCTACCAGCACTTCTAGAAATTCACATTAAGTTTTGAAGGCTCTGTATTTTTTCAAGTCTTTCTCTCAGCATCAGGTTCATCCCTCCCTCCCTCTCCTTCAGCATCAGCTTTATATCTTACCCAAACACCTCATTAGTCTCCACTGCCCCTAGATGCTCTGCTATCACTCTACTTCTCGAGGTTCATCCCTTAACAAAGAGAGGAAAAATTGTGAAAGGGACATCATGAAACTCTGATATGGTTTCAATAATGCAGTCCCTCATTAACTTCCTAGCATGTTATCACTACATTTATTTGTACTGGGTGGCATTTGTTGATAAATAAGTTACACACTCCTAATATTTTCTTCGAGGGATGTGAGAAAGCCTTTCTCTTACTCCTTCAAATAAAAAATAGAAACCTCTCCCGTCAATAACTTGTCTGTTTACGAGTAGTTTACATTCACACTGGAAAAAGAATAAGTAGATTTCAAGGCAAACAATGACAATGATATGTTGATTTAAAACCTACGGAGCCTCTTGAACTTGCCTGCAATGAGTGACTTCCCTCTGTTGCGGAGCAGCAGGTGGACGTCTTCTCAAAGTCTGAGGATATTGTGTTTTCAATAATATTACTGGAAGGTTTTTAACATCCTGCTTGCAGACATCACAAGTCTTGTTTCCTTTAATGGTAAACCATTTCACAGCACACTCCTGGTGGGCAAGTGCAAGCTCTCCTCTACAGCTGCACTGCATCTTTAGAGTTTCACCACCTTCACGAAGCTCGACTAGACAAATTCGGCAAACGGCTTCTTCCTCGGGAATATCTTCCCCAGCGTCTTCACTGGCTGTAAATGCCATAAGATGCATTAAGTAAATGACAAGATAACTTATAAACAAATGGAAAAACAACTCAGGAAAAAAGTTTTGGTTGATGCAAGTGGCTTAGCATTGAGGCTTGTCCTTGACACTTTTGAGGTCGATTGATGGTTCTCCAATAGTGATATCCTCAAATAAAGTTGGAGATGGAGAACATACATAAAAGACAGAGTGCCAGTGAAATTATTAAGCCTCTATATGCCGATCACAAGACAGAGTGCTGTAAAAGACTCGTTTTCCCTAAGATTGGCATTTGAAGTGGAGGTGGATTCTTCAAACCCAGATACTATTCGGCTGCAATTTCCCAATGCGATAGAGTTGAATTGGCAATACTCTGTGAGATCAAAAGTATGTTGAAGGTTTTCTTGCGGTTTGGGCTATATTGCTAATGAGTAATGGTGGTAGAAATTTGCACTTTTTTAAGTTTAAATGTCAACAAGAAGGAAGCAAACATGTGTATACCAATTTCTGTGTCTGAGGCATTTTTTGGTGAGGCACCATCAACGGTTGCAGGATGAGGTGTTGCCGGAATTACACGGATCAACCCCCCGTCGGAATTCATTCGCCGTAAGCTTCTGGTTTTGACAATTACTGGAACCGAAGATGATCGCATCATGTGGTGCTGAATTTCTAGCTTCTGTGCAGAACAGGAAGTTTTACAGTTATTATTATAGTTACAAACAAATACAGAGAGCAGCGTACGAAATGAACTCAACACTTACAGAAATTTCAAAATGGCCCTCCAAATCCCTTTCCTCCGCAGATTGGAGTCCTAAATTTGCAACCGGTGACACAGGTAAAGAATGGGCTGATTTTTGTGCCTTGAGAGGAAATGACATAGAAGTAGAAGGCTTATTCGACATAGGAGCATCTGGGGTATCAAGAACTGTCTCTTCACCGCACTGGGATAGGTATTTAGCCCTAAAGCTTCCCTTCGGAAGCAGATTTCTCACGGACGGCTTCAACTTGGCTGAATTCGGTTTAGGGGGGAGTCTTGCTCTGGTAGAACTAGGACTAGGCCCATGAGAAGGAGTATCAATTCTCATGAAACTGGACAATGTACTTTCCATGGACCTTTCTGGTATTTGAAGAGAGGATAGGTTCGGCTTTCTGGACTGCAGTTGCACTAAGGCCGATTCTTCACTCTCTTCTTTCTGATTACACACCTACCAACCAATAAAATCAAGAACCCATCATTAGGAGCTCCTTTGCAGTTATCATCCATATTCCTGGAGAGACAGGTACGACATCTCTACATCACTATTCGCTATATAGTGGCATTTTTATACAACCACGAGTACGGAGAACAAATTGGAAAGCATCCAAAAGGTTGAAAAAATCCTCTTTGATCCTTTCAATCCAATCCAATCCAATCGCTCATGAATGAGTCACAAATAACAGCAATTACATCAAATCATCAATCTATTTGTCTTCAGTGTTCAAATTGGCACTGACAACTGAAGTTGGGTGCTTGGACAACCAGCTGAAAATGAGAGAATAATGTTTTGCAGGCAGAAATTAAAACAAACATGAATATGATCGAAGTGAAGAGCGAATGTTGTGTTCCAAAAGATTTAATTGTCATTCTAACGGAAGAGGAGCGGAGGTTCAAACAAAGTTCCCTCCACACAAATAAGACATAGGATCACAAGAACTAAACATTTTTATCGGTAGTAGATCAAGAGGCAAGTTATCATGTACAAAAACAAAAACAAAACCAACATCAACATAAAAGAAATCAACTTTGTATATTGTGGCATAAATACATACACCTTTGAAATCCATACAAAAGCATATTCATATGTACAAATATGGAATAGGGGCAACGGCGGACTGAGAATTTATACAAAGCGGGGGCTCGAAGCACGTGAACTTCTACAGATATTCCATACTTACATATAGTTACTTTGTAGGTCCAAGGTTGTGTATATGGGTAGTAGCCATCATTTTATTTCACACACGCGACCGACCACTCTTGTAGAATTATATGGAGTTTTTTCCGCACATATACACTATTTTAAGAATCTTTTTTCCATCCGGGAGAATTGCAAGGCCAATCTTATACAGTAACTTTTATAAATTAACTTGACAAACGAATATTACAATTGTAGAGGATATTTAGAGTTGTGCAGGGACCGGCCGTCCGGACGGGGGACAGAAAAATATACCTGATGATGATGACACTGGTGAGGGTAATCATCCTGTTCTTGAGCTTGCTGGTTTATTTGTTGAACAGCACCAGTTTCCTCCATTTCTATGCAAAAAATTACAAGAATTTACACACCACAACACTCAATATGGTATTGGCAGTACAGAACCCTAATTAATCTCAGCAGCAGTGAGTCCGTTGTATATTTGACAGAATTTTGGTGGGATTTTAACACAAAAATTCCGACTTCAAATCAAACCCAAATGAAGAAAGGTTACAGAGGAAGAGAAGAGAGCAGTGCCACTTGGGGAGAGAGAGGCCTGAAACCTGAACCAAGAAAAGCAAAAAAGAATAGTTGGAGTACTTCCTTTTCCTCTCTTCCCTCTTTTTTCTGAAACAAAAAGAACCTTCCCACTTGGAGAGTGAGAGAGAGAGAGAGAGAGAGAGAAAAGGTGGGTGGGGTGCCACCGTGCCACTGCTGTTCTCTCTCTTTTGTGAAACAAAAAGAACCTTCCCCACTTGGAGAGGCAAGAGGAAAAGATTTTCAATGCCAAGCGGTTACCACGTGGTATCTGTTCGGTTCATTCAGACTATCTATTTCTATTTTAGATAACTCAGATTTGGAAAGAGAGAAAGGAGAGAGAAAGAGGAGAGAGAGTGTTGGGGTGAGAGGAGAATAAAGTGTTTTAATTTGGGCCGTCCAATTCACTTTTGGATAACTCGGATGTATTGCACGGGCATCATGTTGGCCGAGTGACGTGGTACCCACCCGGCACCCAAAAATTTCTCCTTGGAGAGGGACATTTAGGGCCTATTCGTTTTAAAATTTTGGATTTTAATTTTGGATAATGAGTGAAGAGAAAAAAAAATTATTAAAACCGTGCTCAGAGATATGGTCCAAAATTCAAATCCTAAAACGAATAAGACCTTTCAATACGACCGACAGATATTTGTGACGTTTCTCTCGTATGAGCGTCGGGTGAGCATACATGAAATCTCTATTACGTGAGAGTGCCTTAACCGTTGCATCGTTGCATTGAAAAAAAAAAAATTGCATGGACATAAAGGAAAAAATATATATATCCTCTCTATTATCTCCTTTCATTATTGCTGCTATTTCAAATTTTCTGATTTGATGCTCTCTCTCTCTCTCTCTTTTTTGGAAATGGTTGATTTGATGCTATTACTTTGAAGCCGCGTGAAATAACATATTATTTACTTCTTCAGTCTCTTTTTAAGAGTTGATTACGATTCTGCGTGTTATTTTTAATGACTTATATTTCAACGTATATTATGCTTTATATTTCTAAAATTACTGTCTTGTAGAAATAATTTATACTATCAATCAAACAAGATCCGTAATGCATATTTTTAATAATATACGTTGAGAGATATTGACAATTGAAAATGACACGCAGAACTATAATGGACATTTAAAAAGGATCGAAGGGAGTAAAATTTTGATCTTTAAAAATATTAGGCTGTCACCATCTAGCGAATGACCGAAAAATTAAGAAACATGTTGTCATAATTATTCCTGTCGCTCTAATTAGTCCTTCATTTTTTATGATTCTAAACACCTCAAGAAATCTGCGATATCTTTTGAATTATTAATTTTAGTGATTTGAGAACTGATCTACAAAAAGTTATAAATTTATAATGCTGTTCAGTTAAAGAATTAATTTGTATGATGATATTATTACGTGAACACCAACATCAAGTGATATTCTTTGCATAAATCAAGTTATAATAGTGTTCAGCAAAAGAATCCATTTATATGATGATATTATTACGTGAACACGAACATCAAGTGATATTATTTGCGTAAATTATAATGGTGTTCAGTTAAATAATCAATTTATATGATGATATCATTACGTGAACACCGTCAACAAGTGATATTAATTCTTCGCGTAAATCAATGACGTGTAAGTTCAATACCAGGTGCCACTCTTCAAACTCCAAACTTAAACAAAACAAAAAAAAGTCCTTCTGATATTTTGACGATGAATGAATGAATGAATTAAACTAGATAGGACGGAGTTTTCCAGCTATGGGTTGCTGCCATGTCAACGAGAATCTTTGATCGGAATAATTTTTGAGATTTTGGTTGAGATGATCATGACCCAAAAACACAAGGGACGGAGTTAATGGGAGGGGTAGAGTGGCACGGGCCACCTCCGGTTTTGTAAATAGTTTTATTTTATACTTATAAATTAGGTCTTTATCGTATTTCAATAATCAATTTTTCGTACAAATGATGGAAAAACAGCGATTTAGAAGACAACTGTGCTATACGCACAGATTTTTCAAAACAAACAGTACCGTACAGATGAAATTTGGACCCATTTTGGGTTTCAAAAAAATAATCGGAGCCGTTCATTTTGTTCAAAACATCTTGTTTAAGGTCTCCGTAAAAAATCAGCTTATTTGAATGTCGGTAAGGGGGTTTACGAAACATCCAACTTTGCTTCAGAAAATAGCCTGTTTTCTGAAGCAAAGTTGGATGTTTCGTAAACCCTCTTATTGATATCCAAATGAGCTGATTTTTTACGAGGACCTTAAACGAGATGTTTTGAACAAAATGAGCGGCTCCGATCATCTTTGTGAGACCCAAAACGGGTCCAAATTCCATCTGTGCAGGCTGTCTGTGTTGAAAAATCTGTGCCGGTATAATTACTGATTTTGATTTCTGATCAATTGAAAATAGACAATTAGAACTAAAATTGCAATTCTTTGTGTCAAGCAGCTCTTGTTAAGATGGCTGTTTCGTTGCGTGATCGTCCGGGCGAGGTCTAAAGCGGAAAATATGCCAGTCATTAGAAGGAAGAACCACCATATAAGAATTTAATCGAACCTTTATTTATTGTTAACAAAAGCCAAATATCATTATTGTACTCGCTATACATTTAGCCTTTCTCTTCATATTTTTCGAAAGAATATTTAGCATTACAAGGGGACACAAAAATAAACAGCATATTGTTTGGGTTCATTCCATGTTATCTGGACTTTTAGGCCTTTAGGTGTTCGGGCTTCGTCTCATATGTTGTATGGGCCTGTCCGTTTGAGTACTTTCTTGGTTGACATCTTGCCAATCAAAGGATTAGGTTTCGGAATTGGCACAATTTGTTACCGTTCTCCTTGTCTTTTTAGTCTTTGTAATTTTCAAAGATTAATTAAAAAAAATTTGCTGTTCGAAAAAAAAACACCACCTATGGATCTAAATCTTGGCCCCACCACTACTTGAAACTGGGTGAGTTAGGATTGGTAAAGAATTGCTGCTCTCTGGAAGATGTTATGGTTGAGTCGGACAAGGGTCCTCTATGTTGTTTTTCAGTACGTAGGTTCAATCGAGATTCTGTCATTGTAATCAGAATCGTTCGCTTTGTAGAATTGTGTTCGATATCTCTAGTATTGGTTAAGATTCTCAATTTGCTTGTCCTTTTGGGCTAAATTCTTCTCTTTCGGTTTGATCAGAGATTGCATTAAACTCCACACTACAACAAACTTCCTCCATTATGAAGAATTTCCAAATTACTAAAGAGAAGAATTCCATATCTTATTGAGCAAAAAGAAAATAATGGACTCAATAATAGTCAATACATATAGGAGAGAATGAAACCTCTGGACATCTTTCATCATACTGCCAGATTCATGCTTCTCACCCCAATTTATTCAAACTTGAAAAGAAAGAAAAAAGAAAAAAACGAAGTCCGATCGAATTAGTTCACATCATCATCTCATGAACCCTAAATAAAAATGTCAGCAACCTTATTGCATAAGTAACCAATACTCTAGCCGATATGATCGCTTTCGAACTAAATACCAGCATAAACCTGAAGTGCATCAAAGCTAACATTGGTAAGGTGTTTGGCAAGGTATTCGGAGTAAACGAAAGGCCTATAGCGAAGAGGATTCTCTTTGTCGACGAGCTCTTGAGGCACCTCAATGCTCATTCCATCTTTTGGTATAGAAAAGAAGCTGCACGAATACCTCTCTTGGTCGCCGGCCATCACCACCCTGTGCCTCGCCAGATGAAGTCTTCCGTTGCTCCAAGCCTGTTTTCGGTTGCATGCATCATTAACAAGTAGAGATGAGGTTATCAAAAAAAACAAGTTGAGATGAAAATTAGCATATGTTTCAAGCCTTATTTCTACTATGCGACAAAGGATCCTTATCCATGAACGAGATACTCAATTCGGCCGTTGTGGTCAAGACTCTATTACGGATTTTGAGACCGTATTTTTCACAGGGCCATTTTATCTTACATTCTCCAAACTTAGGTTATGGAAGAAGTTGAAGGAGAAGAGATAGAAATAGAGACGTACCTCAAGGGCATCGCCGACAATGACCACAAATGCTCCCCGGGGATGTCAATCAGGAACCAGTTTCCATCTCTAGAGAGAGCCTCAAGGCCTTGCACCGAATTCTGGCATACGATGCTCAAAACAGGTCTTCTCTATGTGAGGCTTGAGGCCAATGGGATCTTGATCTTACTTGGGAAGTTTGTACTTGTGGGCGCGTAAACGGCCAACAATGTTGTTGTCCAGTGCCTTGGAGTCGTAGTAGGATCCGAGGCCATAGCTCTCGAAAATCATTCTCAGCAGCAGCAGGTTCAGCTCCAGCATCTTCGCGTTTATGGAGGTTTGAACCTTGCTATGACATCATAAGTACAAGAACAACATTGTAGTTTGAAGAAAAGAAAAATTGTAACTCTAATCGAAGCACATTTATCCAAAATCATATCAACTGATATCTGATCGATGTAATCTCTGCGTGGCTAACTATCTTGGCAATTATAAAAGCAAAAGATTCTCATTTCTTTTCTTTCCTTTGTCAATTCTTATCATCCAAAGGAGCTATTATAGTCTAGTAAGCTAGAGTTTGAGGAATCTAGTTAATGAAAAGGACTTGGCTTCTCTTAGTTAACGACTCGGGGGAACTAGAGAGACACGTTGAGCGTATCATATTCGAACTTTTTTTTTTTTTTAGAGCCCTACAAATAGATCATCCGAGCGAAATAATCTTTTGATAAGAGTCTCACTAATCACATTTTTCTAGTACAAAATAGAGGGTCAAAGATCTTACGGTCCGTTTTTTCTACAAGATAACGCGATTCAATAAAATAAATATTGATGTCCTATTAATCTAATTTACGATACGGACGTTTACCCATCGAGAACAACAAAATGTAAGATTTTGATCAATATATATAATGAACCCGTGTTGGACTCCACTGACATTTCAACTTCTCTAGAGTCCATTTTCAAAACCTGAAAGAACCCAAGTCCAACCGAAAAACCAATTGAAAGTCAAAACAACATTTTTTGATAACCAAATGTTCGGGCCAGCTTGCGTACACTTCGACAAATTTCGAGACCCCGAAGGTAATGACCGGGCATAATCTCTAGTAGTCCTAAGGTTTGGAATATTTAGCCTCCGTAGAAATAGAACCTGTAACCTCACGGAGAAGTTGCTTTTTCACAAGGAGTTAAGTCAAAACAACATTATTCCATTGATAGCAAGCAACTCTCAGGCCACCCCAGCCAACGCATAATCGTGTGAAAACAATTGTGAGAGATGCTGTAGAAATTAGTTCGAGCTGTGCGCAAACTGACTCGGAACTCCTTGAATCCCCCTATAAAAAGTGATATAGAATCATTACCAGAATCCGGGTTTCCCCTGGGGCCACATAAACTTCTCAAAACCTCAGATTTCATCATCTCCATAAACCCCAAAGCTCTCTGCTCTCATACAAAGGTATGAAAGGGGTTACTGACAATGTAACCCCCATCTTTAGGAGTTGGCCTTTTGTACAGAAGCTTGGTTTCCTCAGGGAGATCGAACATGTCTTTCGTTGTCCGAAACTGCTGGTCTTGTGCCTCGATTGGGATCCTCTCGCACTGCTCCACCACGAAGCACCCGTGCGTCTCGCACGCTGCTCTTACCCTGTTGACCGTGGTTTTCCATTCTTCACCCTCTCTGTGCAGTCTTAGACTCCTAGTGCCTCGTTGGATACGTTGAAAGTTGGGATTTTGTTCTCAGCCATCTCTCTCTCTCTCTAGAGAGCTAGAGAGGGGGGAGAGAGAGTTTTCAGTGTGGATTGGGAGATGGTAATTGGGAAGAGGCTCAAGGTCGGGATATTCGTGGTAGCGAAAAATTTATAGATTTTTATTTGTTAGGTATTTTTGACAGTGAATAAATTATTGAAAAATGTAAAATTGTTTTTAGTAATGAATAAATTGTTGATAGATTTATGAATAAAATTACTGTAGTAAAAACAAATTTAATCGATATTTTTTATTAATAAAAACGAGATGGTAAAATATTGAAATTTTATTATCAATAAACACACGATAGTACAATTCGTTAAATTTTTAATATTTTAAGTTAATAGAAACAGGGCCTCAATGTATAGAACGGACATGATCCTCTCCGGCGATTTGCAATTTTCAAGAACTGAATGATACTGACAAGGCATTTATTGCGTTTTTTTTAATAAGGAAAAATATACTTCTAGTTCCAAAGCATGGGGATCCATACCTAATCAATATTGCTCGGGTTCGGCTGCTGTCCAGTATGCTAATGTTCGTTTTGGTCCGGTGAATAGTCGGGATTAACTCTACTAGAACATCTAAAGTTTCATACCCCGGTCATTTTGAAGATACCGTAATTTTTGGCATAATTTTATCATTAGGAGCATAACTAAAATCAATTACAAGCATAACAAAATCCAAACAAGGCATAATCAAGAAATATCTAAAAAATCAACAAAGGCGTAACTAAACCCAACCAAGACATAACAAATAAGTTATGCCTTGCTATGGTTTTCGTTATGCCTTGCAATGGTTCTGTTATGCTTGTAATAGGTTTTGGTTATACTTATAATAGTTTTGTTATGTCAAAAGTTACGGTGTTTCCAAAATGACATGGGACACCGAAGTCATTCCCATGTTCTCATATTTTGCTCTCAGAATAAACGGAGAATCGTTAATAGAAGTCCCGAAAAAACTAAAGAAACCGACGGGAAGCTGATGGCTACAGGAGCCCACTTCGGATCCTGCACAGATGATCCAAACTATTCATAAAAAGAAAAGAAAAGAATAGATCCATGAGAAACCAGCTTAAATACAATATGTGAATCCGCGTGCCCGTGGGTCTCGTAGCAGCTTTGCGCAAGTCCTGCCAAAATCTGTTTTGTTATTGATTGCTACTGTTAATTTAAATCGAAGAAGACAATGGTGAATTCCTAACTCGCACATCATGAAAAGAAATCCGTTGGGCCCATTTGGTGGACATGGGTATAGTAGAGCGCCCCCACGCGGCCCACGGTGTTTCAAAGTTGGTAACGTGCGTCGCCTGTTGGCTTGGTGATATAACTCACTCACTTCGGTCTATAAACGAACCGAACAGCTTGCGAGTTTGTCTTGGCTCGTTAACATTTGGTACGGCTCGGTAAATGAGCCAAGTTTGAATTCGAGTTTTCACTAAACGAGCCGAGTGAAGCTTGGATCGTTCGACAAGAGTTCGGTTCGTTAAGGGCGGCTCAACTTGATTAAATAGGCTCGTTTAGTAAATAACTAAACTCGGCTCGATCAGAGTTGGAACTTGACAAAGCTTAGTTCGGCTCGTTTACAGCCCTCCTATTGTTATCAAATGTACATCGGATTGTGTGAGGTCCACCTTCTAATCCAAAACAAATAATCGGAGATTTGTTCAGAATATGTTTTCAAAGTTTCGGCAAAAGGTTAGCTCATTCTGATCTCAACTAGGGTGTGATCGATTTTTGTTCCTAAATTCGCCGGGGCAAAATTGAATGAGTTGATCAAATTCTTATCGATATCAGAATAAGAATAAGTTGATTTTGTCGAATGGGGCCTCAAAATAGTACTTCCTCCGTCCCAAAAAGAATTATAATTTTTGAAACTCATGTAATTTTTCATTATTTATATATTTCAATCTATAATATTTTTCATGAGTTTGAAAACTTTGTATAATAAAACTAATCGAGAACTATCAAACAAGATCCATATTGCATATTTTTTGAGATTCATATTGAAAGATATAAGGAATTAAAATTGACACGAATATCAAAGATTAACATCCAATTTGTGACGGAAGAAGTACTGGACTTTCTGTCAAAATTGGACCTCGCCCAATAGTACTTTCAGAACAATTGGCATCCAACGTTAAAGGGAAAAAATGGGGGGCGACTAGGGTGAGTTTTCCTAAATTTTTTATCTAGTATATTTTTTTGTTATTTTTTTCGTACTTTTTGTTTACTTTTTCGTCTCATTTTGGATTTTGATCACGTTTTAACGAGAGGAATAAAAAAAATATGAAAATCTAGACCAAAGTTAGAAAATTGCATATAGAATGAGAATATAGACAAAAATATGCCAGCTGTTCGATACTGTCATCTTTATTTGAACTTTTTATTGTTTTTGGTTATAAGTTTTTCTTTTTAGACTCCTCTTGCAAGACAGGTGATTGATCTAAAAAATAAAACGTGAATATAACAAAAAATTCAGAAAAGACGATCAAAATTACCAAATATAACTCAGTTTCACGGTCCTTTCATTTTATTTTCTAGTCTTTTTTATGGCCCCGTTTGATAACCCTTCAAGGGGTTGGGATTGGATTGGTAAAGTGGGGGTATTATCAATACCTTGTTTGGTTTCTCAAATATGGTCAATCTGGTGGGATTGCTAAGATCCCAACTTGGGGGTATTGCTAATACCCTCTTGGAGATGGTATTAGTAATCTCATCCCAACCTCTCCTCATTACCAATCTCTTCTCATTACTAATCTCTTCTATTAAACCAATCTCATCTCAAACAAACATAATACTTAATAACCCAATCATCAAATCTCATCCCAAACAAACATATTCATTATCAATCTCTTCTCATTATCAATCTCAATCTTAATCTCATCTCCTTACGCATCTCATCCATCTATATCACTGTTATCAAACGGAGCCTATGAGTACTAACCTTGCAATAGTTAGGACAGAACAGCAGGCTGAGTGCTGACTGACTGGTAGGTGAAACCATGCATGCAGCTACCCTCAATTTCAAACAATTTATTCAATGACACATTCACAAGTCAAAATACTGCCAATATAATAAAAACAAAGGAAGAAAAAAAGAAAAACCACAACGTGAGTCCCCGAAATGAATCATCTTGTTTGACACATTCAAAAGTGATGCTCTAATTATTGTACTCTAATTTAGGCCCTGTTCTTTTGAATTTAATTTAAATTTAACTTAAATTTGAGAGTTTTGTTTTTATTTGAATTTTTTTTCACATTTTTTAATTTTGTGCCAAACTTTTGTAGGTTATTGAATCGTCTCGACGAGAGGAATCGGGAAAGTATTTTTTTTTTACTTTTATCCAAGTATTTTGAGAAATAACCATTTTTTAACGCAAAAATGTTATTTTTTTTGCTAAAACGTGGTTACTTCTCAACTTGGGTAAAATTGCCAAAATTATATTTTTCCGATTCCTCTCGTCGAGATGAATCAATAACCTACAAAAGCTTGGTGCAAAATTAATAAATGCGAAAAAAATTTAAATAAAGACAAAACTTTTAAATTTAAATTAAGTTCAAGAGAACTGGGTAATTGAATCACTCCTACCCAATTGATACAGACTATAAGTGCTCTTGAATACATATAGTAGTATTAAATAACACACATACAAATCTTTATTGGGTCCTAGCTAGGTACTCCTCAAAAGACACATTTCAACTAACCCATTATCTGGTTTCTTGTTAAGCTGGTATATCAAAGGAGAATGATACCCCCACCGCAATTCCCCCACCGAACAGCCCACCGCACGCACGCCGGGCCCATTCAGGCCACCGGACGGCCGATTCGATCCGTCCAAAAATTCTAAAAAAAAAAACCGAGTGGGTCTTTGTGAAAATCAATGGCATCCGATATGTGTAAGTGCTCGATCCGAACTTCCAAAAATAGAGATCCGAGCCGTTAAAAGATGGAAGATTGGTTCGAGCACTTACGCATGTCGGATGCCGTTGATTTTCACGGAGACCCACTCGGTTTTTTTTTATAGAATTTTTGGACGGATCGGATCGGCCGTCCGGTGGCCGGAGTGGGCCCAGCGTGCGTGCGGTGGGCTGTTCGGTGGGGGAACTGCGGTGGGGTATCATTCTCCTATATCAAAATGGAACCCACGTGGGTTTGACCTATTGCAGTGCCATTTTGGCAGGTGGGTTACTTTCCAGGTTGAACTCGTGTAGCTGTTGCGCGCAAAGTAGGGGCTCACTTGGGTTCTGAAATCAGAACCGTTCAGTTTGCAGATCGAGTTGAATTAATTGTCTATGCTAATTTTCACGTGAATTGTATACTATAGCGACATGTTCGGAAAATATTTTGATGCTGTGGAAATATAGGTTAGTGCGGAATAATCAATATCCAATATTATAGCCATAGTCGAGACTTCTGTTGTTGATGGAAGGGGTCAGCTTCCTCTTGGCAGACACCCAAACGGTTCAATTTGTAACATCATATCCGGAGTGCGTATCACCGACGCTGGTGAAGTCCTTTTCTTTTCTAGTGTCTCACATCAGAGGGTGGACCCGGCCTTTAAACACGGGCCCAGTTCGCTTTCTTACTAAATCTTCTTTTAAAAAAAAGAAGATAATTAGAAAAAAAATGGAACGACCCCTAAAACAGCTTTTGGGCAAGGATTGTCTCTACATGAAAGACTGAAACTAGTGTTTTATAAACCAACAGGCTCCTTCCTTGAGCGGAACCTTATCCACCCTATGCGGGTGCCTTTGTTCCCCCAGTGAGTTGTGCGAATGGGAGGACGGTGAGCAGTGGCGGAGCCACTTGAGGACAACTCTTTTTTTTTTTTTTTTCCTTTCAGATTTTGTATTTTTTTTATTATTGACTTCTTAAATTGTTCTTTATTTAATCACTTTAATACATTTTGTATATATTTCATTCTCAACTTTTTGTTTCCAATATTACAATAATTCCACTACACTTGCGAAAGTGAGATGTTTTTTAATGAAAAAAGAGTCACCACTTGCTTCGCCTTCAAACCTCGCCTCCAAATATAAGGTTGAATACCCCAAGCGTAGGGCTAGGTCGTCGGTAGCATAATATCCGGAAGTCCGGGATCGTACCCACAGAGAATTCGAATGTAGCTTAATCGGATTGTAGGTTTTGTAAGATGGATTGTGGCGTTTAAGACGGCCAACTTGGTTTTGCTTTGAAACGATGAAAATTGCCAAGGCAATTGACTAGGATAACGCTTAATAAACTAAAAGGAGGCAAGTCTAGGGATCGTCTAACCCTTGACTAAGGATGTTACCGGTTCTCAATATAACTCAGGCGAGAGCCACGACCGCGTGCTCACGCCCGGAGAATTTAGCTTTAATGACTATGTTTATCAAAAGATGTGATTAACCGGAATTGAATCAACCTATTTTTGCTAATGTATCTAACACGTAGGGGGCCACGAGCCCTCAATATGTCGCTTGCCAAGACCGCTTGACTAAGCTTCATACCAAGGAGTTAACACGCCTCGCTTAGACCAAAAAGGCTAGATTAATGAAATTCCGAAAATCAAGATTTTAAGCCCGAAGGTTTGAGAACCAAATAACCACCTAAGTCATCGGGAAAGATTACCCCGAGACTTGGCCTATCAACTACTCACACATAGCTAAAGCATGAAAGAAAGCATAAAAACGAGACATGACTTTTAACCGATGAAAACGAAAACAAACTTGATATTATAAAAGATCTAGTCCGTAGGAACAACTTTAATAAACGAGAAATTAACAAACGAGAATTACTTACTTGAGTTCTTAAGGAATTACACTAGAAAAGCTTGAAAGACCATTAATGGAGGAAAATTAAAAGCTATTAAAGACCTAGATAACAAAGGGGAGAGAGGAGACCCCTATTTATACACAATGGGTTTCTCTCTCCTCAAATATCTAAAAACATACTATAAGTAGCAAGTATTCCATAAATGGAAAGTCCAAAAAGTAGCAAAATATCTGGTCGGAAGCTCTCCGTATCGATACAGAATAAGCAAAGTATCGATACCACATCGTTAAGCTGAAAAGGCCAATCTCCCGTAACAATCCCGTATCGATACAGATTATGGCCGTATCGATACGGGACTCTCTGATTGGAAAGATAACAAACGCGTATCGATACGGTCCAAAATCCGTATCGATACGGGGAGCTTATCTCTGGTCTTCAGGCCAGCCTCCAAAACTTGACACCCGACGACCGTTGGCTTGCCCGATGCTCCTCGCCTTCGTTCTTTGGTCACTTTGGCACAAGTTCCACCGAGCGATGAGTCTTGAATTAACTTGGGGGTTGACTTTGCATCCAAAACACGCCTTTTAAGGGCGTTTTGCCTGAAACACTAAACAAACTACCTCACGAGCAATATCGACTAAAAACGACAATAAAAGCTAAAAGCACTTCTAACTAACGGACTTAAGCACCACGATCAAGCAATCTTAGGTGCGTATCACACCCCCCAACTTGAGCGTTGCTAGTCCCTAGCAACAAAATAGGAACTAAAGAAAAATAAAGAACGCCAGACCATCCTTCCGACAGAGCTACTTGGCACCTACTCAAACTGCAACTAATTGGCAAGAGTTAAAACAACTTAATTATTCCAAAACAACTCGCAGCCAACAATTGAGCGATCAACTAAATATTGAGCAAGTTATAATCAAGTATCCAAACCGAGCGCCAAAAGACAAAAGACGGATACGAAGCTATAACTTAACCAATTCCAACCAATGTAACCATATCCCATAAGAAAAGTGCTCGAATTAGGCACGGGGAACAAAAATACCATGCCTTATAAGTGGAGAGCACCATTAAACAGAACTTACGACTAAACGATTGAAAACTAAATTGCCGAAAGAAAGCATGCCACAAACTAAATATACTAGCTATCAGGCAATAAATCGAAATGGAATCAAGGCATATTAAAGATCTACTAAGGGCTTTATAGCATATATTGACCTTGGTTTTAAATCAAAGAACGGTTAGCAAAATAGGATAGCGGCCATAAACTAGCTTGGTTCAACTACCCTTGGCCGCCTCCAACTCCAACTACCAAGTCATAGGCCACATGCCGGCCTCAACAAAAACTTACTAAACTATTAAGTCCGAGTTAAACTAAACCAAACTAAACTAAAACAACGAAATAAAAGATAAAAGATGGGCTGTCAACCACCAAGCACCCCGACCAAGTTGAGGGATTTCCAACTACTCCACCGACTCTACTCGTCATCCACAAACACTGGCTCATCCCCAGCAAAATCATCGCTGTCCTCATCAGGCTCCTCGGGCGGTGGCACATATTGCTCACTGGCTTGCCCCACTCCTTGGCTCAGAACCCAGTCTAACTTATGATCAATCTTCCGCTGCCTCCTTGCATTGGCTCGGGTCTCCTTTTTCAGTTTCTTCAGGCATCCCATAGTGGCCACCCCTTGGCAAAACAGCAATTTGTTCCAAGCAGCCGACTTTGCACCCTTTGGTGGCAAAGTGGTCAAGTACTCCCCACGTGGGGCAGCAGCAGCAGTAGGTCGGGACTGAGAGATACTCCGGGTGAGTATGGAACTGTTAATATCCCCCGGATTGAGCTTTTCACGCTCCGGAAACTTGGAAGCGGGAACCTTCTGAGCCAAACACATAACGGTCACCAAACACGGAAAAGGCAATCTAGAGTTGGTTGGGGCCTTGGCTTTGAAATCAATCATCTCCTGAAATATAACCTTTGCCCAGTCACACACCACATTCGGATTCATGAACGCGTGAATCATCCCCCCTTCGTAGCTATCCGGCTTGTTCTCCGTACCCCTCGGATTGAAATTGTGATGCACTAGCTGATTGACAAGCCGATATACCTCCTTAAACCTTCCCGGCACATGAGGGAGACTTGCCTCCCTAGGATTTTTGTACAATTCCTGAACAACGGTCTCATCCGCCACATACTCCTCATCGGGATAATTCACATCATCCGCGGGTGGTTGGCGGTAATTCAAAACCCGTGCAATAAACCCTGAAGTCACCTCGATAGTAATCTTCCCAATTTTTGATGTTACCTTGGCATCATCCTTCTTCTCATCCTCCTCAGGCGGAATTTTCATGTTTTTGTAAAATTCTACGACAAGCTCTTTGTTGTAACTAGGGTTAGGGGCCACGTAGTAAGACAAACCTTGGTCGCGGATGCGACGAACAAACGGATTCTCGATACCAAGGTTGTCGACGTCAACATGTCGCTCATTCTTGAACCCCCGGTTCTGAATCCCTTCTTCCCATTTCTTTTGAGTTGCGGCACGAATTTCAGCCGCCGTCCTCCTCTTAGCCCGGCTTCGCTTTTGCGGGTTTGCAATCATTTCCTCCTCCTCCTCCATTTCATGCACTATCTCCTCCGCTTGTTGCGAAGAAGAAGCCGGAGCCTTGCCCTTGGAAACCACAGTCTTTGTTCTCACCATTGCATGCAAAACCTACCAAACAGAACAATATCCCAAATCTTGAAACAAAATACTACCGAAAACAACCCAGATTGCAGCCAGGAACGTGCAAATTTCAGCAAAAATAGGCGGCCAGACAGAATCCACAACACTTCTGAGTTGTACTACACAGAGTTTGCTTCTAAACTTAAGTACACAAATGGTAACTTCGCCATGCAATTCCAGTCCCAAAACCAATCAAAATTTCAAAAATCTAGGAAACAGGGGTTCATGGGTGATTTCGGAAGTTGGGGTTTAGAACATGGTAGGATGATTCAAAATAGCAATGCATGGCAATATAGTGGGTAATCAAGGTTTGGAGTTAATATAGAGGAAGAACAATGGAAGATTATGCGCATAGAGAGAGAGAGAGAGAGGATTTACCTTAATACGAGTAGGATTTGACTTGAAATCCTTGAAAACCTTTGGAATTCCTTGAAAGCTTGGAGTTTTGGGGAGAGATTATGGAGTTTTGGGGTTGATTTTGGTGTTTTTGGGGTTGGGTTTCGAAGAGCTTGGGCGGTTATGGAGGGTTAGTGAGAGAGAATGGAGTTTGGGAAGATGAAGAGGCCGACCTTGATAACTGCAGATTTCGACTTTAACCCACGCGTATCGATACGGTCCAAAATCCGTATCGATACGGGTCTTTCTGATTGCCCACGAACAAACGCGTATCGATACGCCTTACGTGCTGTATCGATACGGGAGGCTTATCTCCAGAAGTTCAACTTTGCCACCCGATAGCCAATGCCGACGCCCAGAGCCACTTTTAAAATACACCCGGAGCCTGTAAACCTGAAGCCAGCCCCAGCAAAGCTTAAAACCAACTTCCAACCATCCACCCAAACATCCGGTTTCCTATGGATAAGAGTGAGACGCGGACTAGGCTTTATTTCTAAAGGACAATGAGACTCTCTTGTGGTTTTAATCAAGCGAAGATGGCCTTGTATCATTTCTTACATATGCCATAGATTCCGAAGCGATTTAAAGTAGATAACGAATACGTTTAGGCATGACATGAGATTAAAACCTAACTAAGAATATACTGAGAACCATCAACGGGATATGGGTCAAACCTGCTCACAACACACTCAACATTTAATTTCTCACCCTTTAGCATGCATACGAGTTGGACAGAACAAGTTTAACAAAAATATTTACACGAACTCTTGCCAATTAATGAACTATTGACCACGTGCTAAGTTGATCTATTCCACTAACTTGTAATAACGGAAGGATTGATCTACCAAAAACGAAAAATTTAAACAAAACGCATAAAACATAAATATCCGATTTATGTCCCTCCCCCCAACTTGAAATATGCTATGCCCTCATAGCATGGAGAACAACAGTAGGGAAAAAGGAACAAAAGATCGTACCTACGGGGGAATGTCAACCCCCGGATACCTCGACCAAGTTGGAGGTTTTTGCGCCACCGGCTCCGTTTGTCATCCGAACGGCTTCCAAGGTCGACTCCTTCGGTTCTTCCAACGGAACCACAGCTAGTCACACAGGATCATGGCCAAAACTTTATTGGACTAACAACCGCGACACGTAATCGCACCCATGCTTAGGGCTCCTGAATGCCGCAATCACTCCGACGTTAGATCCAATCCACCAAGGCTGGTGTGGTAGCACGTACACCCTGCAAAAGACTTAAGCTCGAACTACCTACTAAGAGACAAATGACATTAGAACCGCCCGGCTCGTGTTATCCGGGCACCAACAAACATATATACAAAGAAAAACAAAAGACACCACCCGATTTTCACGCAATCTCACGAGTCATACTTTTCGTCCCGTGTCTCACCAAGTAGGCAAAACGCGGGTGGCTATACTAGACCATCAAAGGTGTTACATCATGCCCGAAGTAAAATTCACCGCTTGACCTCGCCAAGCAATTAAGCCCAGCGTTCCCTATGATCAAAACAAAGTGAAACAAGACAGAGCCTAGGGCCAAAGCCCGGGAATATCAAGCCGCACCCAAAGACCTAAATTGCCCCCGATAGGGACATATCTGGTGAGCATGGATCGTTAACGGCAAACTACGACAAAGAAGGACTAATTAAAGCCCGATACAATGATGCGTTGGTGAAATCTTTTGGTGAGAAAATCCCGAAACATGAGAAAATAAGAACAAACCAGAAACGCAATATTTACAAATATACAAATATACAGAATTTAATATCAGAGCTCGGAGCGTCCAAGTCACAGCTGGACTCCGCCAAACAATGAAGTCCAGCGTCCCCTAAGATCGTAACCAGGCAGGCACAAGATAGAGCCAAGTGCGGTAATGGGGCACGGGAATATCAAGGCCTAACCTAAGATCTATACCGCCCCCGTTGGGGCTAATCTGGAAGACGTGAGTGGTTCACTGTGAATTACTCCTATCAGAAAAGCTAACGAAAGCCTTATGTCACTGATATTAAAAATTGCCCTTACTAACCGGAGCTGGGCACACGATCCTTTTTTTAGTAGCGGCGTGCGGAGCTACATATACCCAAGTCAATGGAGGGTACCCCCTACCCGGGGGCCGGGTCCGACAAACAGTTAAGTTCAGCGGTTACGCTTTCGCTCCCCGTGCAAATTAGAGTAACACAAGCTAAAACGAGGGGCCATCCGTGTAAACGGGATCGGCCAAGACCTCATCGGGCTCGCGAGCTTCAAAGCCACCAAGGAAAGGCTTAAGCCGCTGACCGTTAACTTTAAAAGAGGAACCGTTACGCATGCTCTCTACTTCTATTGCCCCGTGAGGGGACACATTTTTGACAACATAAGGTCCGGCCCAGCGGGAGCGCAACTTCCCGGGATGCAAGTGCAATCGAGAATTATACAACAAGACTTGCTGACCGGGCGCAAAGTTTTTAATCACAATCTTATTATCATGCTTGGCTTTGAGTTTAGATTTGTAAGTGCTAGAGTGATCGTAAGCATTGTACCTCAACTCCTCGAGTTCCGTCAATTGGAGCTTGCGGCGGGCACCAGCTGGTACCATATTGAAATTTAGTTTCTTAATGGCCCAATACGCTTTATGCTCAAGCTCGACTGGCAAGTGGCATGCTTTCCCGTAAACTAACCGATAAGGTGACATTCCTAAGATAGTCTTGTACGCAGTACGGTAAGCCCACAAAGCATCGACCAAGCGAGTTGACCAATCTTTACGGGTAGGATTAACCGTCTTCTCCAAGATATGTTTAATCTCTCGATTTGCAAGCTCCGCTTGGCCATTGGTTTGCGGGTGATAAGCCGTTGAGACTTTGTGAATGATGGAATACTTCCGCAAGAGGGCCGCAATGGATCGGTTGCAAAAGTGGGACCCTTGATCACTAATGATAGCCCTGGGCATACCAAAGCGCGCCAAAATGTACTCACGGAGAAATTCAACGACCACTTGGGCGTCATTAGTACGAGTGGGGATGGCTTCCACCCATTTGGAGACATAGTCAACGGCCAACAAGATGTAGAGGTACCCAAAAGATGTAGGAAATGGCCCCATGAAGTCGATACCCCAACAGTCAAACACTTCAATAATCAAAATGGGGGTAAGCGGCATCTCATTACGTCGCGTCACGCACCCCAGAAGTTGACAGCGCGCACATGCCCGGCAGAAAGCAAACGTATCCTTGTACAATTGTGGCCAATAGAATCCGCACTGTAAAATCTTAGCGGCGGTCTTTTTGAACGAGAAATGGCCGCCACAAGCCTCCGTGTGGCAAAACTGGATAACACTATGTTGCTCAGACTCGGGCACACAACGGCGAACAAGTTGGTCGGCGCAATACTTAAACAAATACGGGTCGTCAAAAGAGAACCGTTTCACCTCGGCCAAAAATCGACGCTGCTCCTGCAAATTCCAATGTCCAGGCATAAGACCGGTGACTAAGTAGTTCACTATATCCGCGTACCATGGAGCCGTAGTGATGGAGAACAGCTGCTCATCGGGAAAGGAGTCGCCGATAGGAATGTGCGATGTATGATCTTCGAATTCTAAGCGAGACAAATGATCGGCCACCACATTCTCGACACCCTTCTTGTCCTTAATAGTGAGGTCAAACTCTTGTAGGAGTAAAATCCACCGAATCAAACGCGCCTTGGCATCCTGCTTCGTGAAAAGGTACTTGAGAGCCGAATGATCGGTGTACACGGTAATCGGAGCCCCCACTAGATAAGACCGGAACTTGTCCAACGCAAAGACTATGGCAAGCAACTCCTTCTCCGTAGTGGAATAGTTCATTTGAGCCTCATTGAGCATCTAGCTTGCGTAGTAGATGACGTACGGCTCTTTCCCTTTCCTTTGGCCCAAAACAGCTCCAACGGCGTAATCACTAGCGTCACACATGAGCTCGAAGGGCAATTCCCAATCCGGCGATCGCACTATAGGTGGAGAGGTGAGACTAGATTTTAGCTTGGCAAAGGCGGTCTCGCAACTCGGCGTCCACTCGAACGGCACATCTTTGGCGAGCAAATGACATAAAGGCCGGGCAATTGCACTAAAATCTTTGATAAACCGCCGATAGAAACCGGCATGCCCCAAGAAAGAGCGGATATCCTTCAAACACTTTGGAGTCGGAAGACTCCCAATCAAATCGATTTTTGCCCGATCCACTTCGATGCCTTTCGAAGAAACAATATGGCCGAGTACAATGCCTTCGGTCACCATGAAATGACATTTCTCCCAATTCAGCACTAGGTTCTTTTCCTCGCACCGGGCCAATACTAACCCCAAGTGGGTAAGACAAACCTCAAAGGAGTCACCAAAAACTGAGAAGTCGTCCATGAATACTTCCATAATTTTCTCCACCATGTCACTGAATAAACCCATAATACACCGCGAGAAGGTACCGGGGGCGTTGCAAAGCCCGAACGGCATACGACGATACGCAAAGGTCCCGAATGGGCACGTGAAAGTAGTTTTCTCTTGATCTTCCAAGGCCACCTCAATCTGATTATAACCGGAGTACCCATCCAAAAAGCAGTAGAACTTGTGCCCGGCCACTCTCTCCAAAATTTGATCGATGAAGGGAAGGGGAAAATGGTCCTTTCGGGTACTGGCGTTCAGCTTTCGATAATCAATGCACACCCTCCAGCCAGTCTGAACACGCATTGGAATAAGCTCATCCTTGTCGTTTTTCACCACAGTCACCCCAGACTTCTTTGGCACCACTTGTATCGGGCTCACCCACTTGGAATCCGCTATCGGGTAAATAATGCCAACATCCAACAATTTCAGAACTTCGGCGCGCACCACATCCTTCATAATCGGGTTTAATCGTCGTTGAGGCTGGCGAGAGGGCTTAACATCCTCCTCCATGTAAATGCGATGGGAGCATAGAGATCCATCTATTCCTTTGATATCGGCTATGGACCATCCAATAGCCTTTGAATGTGTCCTCAACTTGGAGAGGAGTTGAGATTCCTGAAGTTCGGTGAGGGCGGAGGAAATTACTACCGGGTATGTTTGGCCGTCGCCAAGATAGGCGTACTTGAGGGTA
The DNA here is from genome assembly GCF_030253575.1 of Rhododendron vialii. Taxonomy (NCBI): domain Eukaryota; kingdom Viridiplantae; phylum Streptophyta; class Magnoliopsida; order Ericales; family Ericaceae; genus Rhododendron; species Rhododendron vialii. The sequence goes on along the minus strand of NC_080568.1, from coordinate 2,059,155 downwards.
TCCGGTAGTGGTTTCAACTCAAGCACTGGGGGTTCCATGCTAGACGGAACGGCTCGCTTATCAATAAAGGGCAGCTCCTCAAATTTGGGGACCCATGGGGTTATACCACACATCTCTTCCTCATCCAACAAAGAGCACAAGTACGCAACCTCAGGGGCTTCAAGAAAATCGGCCTCGGCAGACGTCAGTGCGAGTTCCAACTGATCTTTGCAAATAAACGTAGTGATGTGGTCTTGAACAAGTGAATCGACCACGCTTACTCCGCACACATCCTCGTCATCTCCCAATTGGCTACCGATATGGAACATGTTGACTTGCATCTTCATGTTGCCAAAACTCATGTTAAGGCGGCCATCCCGGCAATGAATAACGGCGTCGGATGTTGCCAAAAACGGCCGGCCAAGAATGATTGGGACGGACGATTGAGCTGCCGGCACCGGGCACGTATCAAGAACTACGAAATCGACTGGGTACACGAACTGGTCAACTTGAACAAGAACATCTTCGACCACCCCTTTGGGAACTCGAATACTCCGATCGGCTAGTTGTAAGGTCACCCGAGTTGGCTTCATTTCTCCCAAACCGAGTTGTTCATAGACCGAGAACGGGAGGAGGTTTACACTTGCCCCCAAATCAAGAAGAGCCTTTTCACAAACTTTACCCCCGATGGTGATGGATATCGTAGGACAGCCCGGATCATTATACTTGGGCGGAAGGGTTGATTGGAAGAGTGAGCTCACTTGTTCAGTCAAGAACACCTTCTTCTGCACTTGGAGTTGCCGTTTGTGAGTGCACAACTCCTTCAAAAATTTGGCGTATGATGGAACCTGTTTAATAGCATCAAGCAAAGGAAGGTTAACCGTCACTTTTTTAAGAACTTCATAGATATCACTGTTCAAATTTGGCTTGGCAGGCGACTTAAGTCGGTTAGGATATGGAGCGGGAACGGTGAAAGCGGGCGGAACCTCGACTTCTTTAGCTTTTCCCTTTTCTTCTTCTGTAAGAACCGGTTTGGGAGATTCCCCATTTGGCACTGTGGGCTTCAATAGTGCTGGAAAAGGTAACAAGATTTGCGCAACCGGCGGCTCCACCTGAGCATTATCAACCGTCTTCCCACTTCTCAACGATATTATGGCCTTTGCTTGCTCGGGGAAAGTCACCGAAGAGCCTTGTGCAAAGTGTTGGCCTTGAGGGTTTGGTTGAGGTTGGGTAGGTAGTTTTCCTTTCTCTTGTTGCAAAACACCGATAGCCGTTGTTAATTTACCCACTTGATTCCTTATGTCGTTCATCGCCTGGGTAGTTTGCTCATTAGTGGTCGTTTGCATTTGACAGAATGCATTCAGAGTATCCTCCAGAGAACGTCGTGGAGGTGGGGCTGGTTGCTGCTGAAATTGATTTTGCCCTTGGAATTGGCTCGGTGGTATGAATCCTGGCGGGCCTTGAGATTGTGCCGGAGGAAAACGTGGCTGACCCTGAAACTGAGATTGGCGCCATGTTTGATTCTGAGAAGGAGGAGGACCTTGAGAAGTTGATGAGCCGGCCTCATTCTGGTTACTCCAACGGAAAGCTGGATTAGATCTCAACCCCGGATTATAAGTGTTGGAATATGGATCCCAACGTTGATTCAGTGCACATACTTCTTCTGGGAGTTGATTATAGTGTTGTCGAAGGGTGGGGATGGTATGACAGTTGTCGGTCGAATGACCCGTAGTCTCGCAAATGACACAAACTTCTTCCACTTGGCGAACCTCTTTCACCTCTTTCACTTCTGTCGCTTCTTTCTTCTCTTTTGCTTGGACCGAATCTAGCTTCATTCTGTCCAACTTTAACGATAGCTCATCCAACCGCGTCTCGAAACCGTTCTGCTCATTCACTGAAAACTTACCGGAGCCTCCCGGTCCTTGATTTCTCATAGCTTGGTCACCCGGATCAATGTATTGCCAAGTTTGAGCTCTTTCGGCCAAAGCATCTAAGAATTCCCAAGCGGCGTCGGGGTCCTTTCCCATAAAGTCACCGCTCCCCATAGTATCCAAAAGCTGCTTAGACTCCCGATCACAACCCAAATAGAAATAGTTGATCACAAGATACATGGGAAAATTGTGGTGTGGGACAGCTGCAAGCAAATCCTTGTAACGCTCCCAATACTTGTAGAAAACCTCCCCATCTTTTTGCTTGAAATTCTGAATTTGATCCATGAGGAGCTTGGTTCGGCTGACCGGGAAGAACTTGGTGGTGAACACATCTTGCACTTCCCCCCATGTGAGCAAGGAGCGGGCCTTCAAAGAATGGAACCACTGCTTAGCCTTGTCCTTGAGCGAAAAGGGAAATAGCTTCAGGCGAGCTTGATCTAGCTGACCCGGCCCGGTCACAAAAGTGCTAACGATAGTTTCGAATTCCCGAATGTGGGCATAAGGATCCTCCAATTCACGCCCTCGAAACTCTGGGATAACCCGATGGTACTCTGGCTTGAAAGCAAACGCATTGGCGGCAGTGCAAGTGGGAATGACTATGGGGGAGACGTGTGGACCTCTTTCTGGCGTTAAATAATCGCGCAAAGTGCGAGCTGCTGGTTGATCTGCCATTGGGCTTAATGGAGGTGATAGCTCGCGAGATGCAGATCGATGTAACCGATTCGATAAAGGGCTACGATAGATATTGAGCATACAACCTGCACAGTCCAATAAAGCAGACTAGAGGGGCTATGCTGCCGCCTCGTTCACAAACAGTCTCGTGGGGTTATGCCACCACCACGGCTATAGAAGCAACAATAAAAATAAGGTAAAAGGCAATTGATGCTCGACTAGCTTCGTTAAACCTCAAGTCGAATTGGTGGCTCGGTTAGAGGTATCCGCTAAGCCGAGCTCAAAGTACACAAATGAAAAATAAACGGAGTACTTACAATGGTTTGTCGATCCTCCAAATAAGCTATAAAAGAAATTCCCCGGCAACGGCGCCAAAAATGCTTCGCCTTCAAACCTCGCCTCCAAATATAAGGTTGAATACCCCAAGCGTAGGGCTAGGTCGTCGGTAGCATAATATCCGGAAGTCCGGGATCGTACCCACAGAGAATTCGAATGTAGCTTAATCGGATTGTAGGTTTTGTAAGATGGATTGTGGCGTTTAAGACGGCCAACTTGGTTTTGCTTTGAAACGATGAAAATTGCCAAGGCAATTGACTAGGATAACGCTTAATAAACTAAAAGGAGGCAAGTCTAGGGATCGTCTAACCCTTGACTAAGGATGTTACCGGTTCTCAATATAACTCAGGCGAGAGCCACGACCGCGTGCTCACGCCCGGAGAATTTAGCTTTAATGACTATGTTTATCAAAAGATGTGATTAACCGGAATTGAATCAACCTATTTTTGCTAATGTATCTAACACGTAGGGGGCCACGAGCCCTCAATATGTCGCTTGCCAAGACCGCTTGACTAAGCTTCATACCAAGGAGTTAACACGCCTCGCTTAGACCAAAAAGGCTAGATTAATGAAATTCCGAAAATCAAGATTTTAAGCCCGAAGGTTTGAGAACCAAATAACCACCTAAGTCATCGGGAAAGATTACCCCGAGACTTGGCCTATCAACTACTCACACATAGCTAAAGCATGAAAGAAAGCATAAAAACGAGACATGACTTTTAACCGATGAAAACGAAAACAAACTTGATATTATAAAAGATCTAGTCCGTAGGAACAACTTTAATAAACGAGAAATTAACAAACGAGAATTACTTACTTGAGTTCTTAAGGAATTACACTAGAAAAGCTTGAAAGACCATTAATGGAGGAAAATTAAAAGCTATTAAAGACCTAGATAACAAAGGGGAGAGAGGAGACCCCTATTTATACACAATGGGTTTCTCTCTCCTCAAATATCTAAAAACATACTATAAGTAGCAAGTATTCCATAAATGGAAAGTCCAAAAAGTAGCAAAATATCTGGTCGGAAGCTCTCCGTATCGATACAGAATAAGCAAAGTATCGATACCACATCGTTAAGCTGAAAAGGCCAATCTCCCGTAACAATCCCGTATCGATACAGATTATGGCCGTATCGATACGGGACTCTCTGATTGGAAAGATAACAAACGCGTATCGATACGGTCCAAAATCCGTATCGATACGGGGAGCTTATCTCTGGTCTTCAGGCCAGCCTCCAAAACTTGACACCCGACGACCGTTGGCTTGCCCGATGCTCCTCGCCTTCGTTCTTTGGTCACTTTGGCACAAGTTCCACCGAGCGATGAGTCTTGAATTAACTTGGGGGTTGACTTTGCATCCAAAACACGCCTTTTAAGGGCGTTTTGCCTGAAACACTAAACAAACTACCTCACGAGCAATATCGACTAAAAACGACAATAAAAGCTAAAAGCACTTCTAACTAACGGACTTAAGCACCACGATCAAGCAATCTTAGGTGCGTATCACACCCCCCAACTTGAGCGTTGCTAGTCCCTAGCAACAAAATAGGAACTAAAGAAAAATAAAGAACGCCAGACCATCCTTCCGACAGAGCTACTTGGCACCTACTCAAACTGCAACTAATTGGCAAGAGTTAAAACAACTTAATTATTCCAAAACAACTCGCAGCCAACAATTGAGCGATCAACTAAATATTGAGCAAGTTATAATCAAGTATCCAAACCGAGCGCCAAAAGACAAAAGACGGATACGAAGCTATAACTTAACCAATTCCAACCAATGTAACCATATCCCATAAGAAAAGTGCTCGAATTAGGCACGGGGAACAAAAATACCATGCCTTATAAGTGGAGAGCACCATTAAACAGAACTTACGACTAAACGATTGAAAACTAAATTGCCGAAAGAAAGCATGCCACAAACTAAATATACTAGCTATCAGGCAATAAATCGAAATGGAATCAAGGCATATTAAAGATCTACTAAGGGCTTTATAGCATATATTGACCTTGGTTTTAAATCAAAGAACGGTTAGCAAAATAGGATAGCGGCCATAAACTAGCTTGGTTCAACTACCCTTGGCCGCCTCCAACTCCAACTACCAAGTCATAGGCCACATGCCGGCCTCAACAAAAACTTACTAAACTATTAAGTCCGAGTTAAACTAAACCAAACTAAACTAAAACAACGAAATAAAAGATAAAAGATGGGCTGTCAACCACCAAGCACCCCGACCAAGTTGAGGGATTTCCAACTACTCCACCGACTCTACTCGTCATCCACAAACACTGGCTCATCCCCAGCAAAATCATCGCTGTCCTCATCAGGCTCCTCGGGCGGTGGCACATATTGCTCACTGGCTTGCCCCACTCCTTGGCTCAGAACCCAGTCTAACTTATGATCAATCTTCCGCTGCCTCCTTGCATTGGCTCGGGTCTCCTTTTTCAGTTTCTTCAGGCATCCCATAGTGGCCACCCCTTGGCAAAACAGCAATTTGTTCCAAGCAGCCGACTTTGCACCCTTTGGTGGCAAAGTGGTCAAGTACTCCCCACGTGGGGCAGCAGCAGCAGTAGGTCGGGACTGAGAGATACTCCGGGTGAGTATGGAACTGTTAATATCCCCCGGATTGAGCTTTTCACGCTCCGGAAACTTGGAAGCGGGAACCTTCTGAGCCAAACACATAACGGTCACCAAACACGGAAAAGGCAATCTAGAGTTGGTTGGGGCCTTGGCTTTGAAATCAATCATCTCCTGAAATATAACCTTTGCCCAGTCACACACCACATTCGGATTCATGAACGCGTGAATCATCCCCCCTTCGTAGCTATCCGGCTTGTTCTCCGTACCCCTCGGATTGAAATTGTGATGCACTAGCTGATTGACAAGCCGATATACCTCCTTAAACCTTCCCGGCACATGAGGGAGACTTGCCTCCCTAGGATTTTTGTACAATTCCTGAACAACGGTCTCATCCGCCACATACTCCTCATCGGGATAATTCACATCATCCGCGGGTGGTTGGCGGTAATTCAAAACCCGTGCAATAAACCCTGAAGTCACCTCGATAGTAATCTTCCCAATTTTTGATGTTACCTTGGCATCATCCTTCTTCTCATCCTCCTCAGGCGGAATTTTCATGTTTTTGTAAAATTCTACGACAAGCTCTTTGTTGTAACTAGGGTTAGGGGCCAGGTAGTAAGACAAACCTTGGTCGCGGATGCGACGAACAAACGGATTCTCGATACCAAGGTTGTCGACGTCAACATGTCGCTCATTCTTGAACCCCCGGTTCTGAATCCCTTCTTCCCATTTCTTTTGAGTTGCGGCACGAATTTCAGCCGCCGTCCTCCTCTTAGCCCGGCTTCGCTTTTGCGGGTTTGCAATCATTTCCTCCTCCTCCTCCATTTCATGCACTATCTCCTCCGCTTGTTGCGAAGAAGAAGCCGGAGCCTTGCCCTTGGAAACCACAGTCTTTGTTCTCACCATTGCATGCAAAACCTACCAAACAGAACAATATCCCAAATCTTGAAACAAAATACTACCGAAAACAACCCAGATTGCAGCCAGGAACGTGCAAATTTCAGCAAAAATAGGCGGCCAGACAGAATCCACAACACTTCTGAGTTGTACTACACAGAGTTTGCTTCTAAACTTAAGTACACAAATGGTAACTTCGCCATGCAATTCCAGTCCCAAAACCAATCAAAATTTCAAAAATCTAGGAAACAGGGGTTCATGGGTGATTTCGGAAGTTGGGGTTTAGAACATGGTAGGATGATTCAAAATAGCAATGCATGGCAATATAGTGGGTAATCAAGGTTTGGAGTTAATATAGAGGAAGAACAATGGAAGATTATGCGCATAGAGAGAGAGAGAGAGAGGATTTACCTTAATACGAGTAGGATTTGACTTGAAATCCTTGAAAACCTTTGGAATTCCTTGAAAGCTTGGAGTTTTGGGGAGAGATTATGGAGTTTTGGGGTTGATTTTGGTGTTTTTGGGGTTGGGTTTCGAAGAGCTTGGGCGGTTATGGAGGGTTAGTGAGAGAGAATGGAGTTTGGGAAGATGAAGAGGCCGACCTTGATAACTGCAGATTTCGACTTTAACCCACGCGTATCGATACGGTCCAAAATCCGTATCGATACGGGTCTTTCTGATTGCCCACGAACAAACGCGTATCGATACGCCTTACGTGCTGTATCGATACGGGAGGCTTATCTCCAGAAGTTCAACTTTGCCACCCGATAGCCAATGCCGACGCCCAGAGCCACTTTTAAAATACACCCGGAGCCTGTAAACCTGAAGCCAGCCCCAGCAAAGCTTAAAACCAACTTCCAACCATCCACCCAAACATCCGGTTTCCTATGGATAAGAGTGAGACGCGGACTAGGCTTTATTTCTAAAGGACAATGAGACTCTCTTGTGGTTTTAATCAAGCGAAGATGGCCTTGTATCATTTCTTACATATGCCATAGATTCCGAAGCGATTTAAAGTAGATAACGAATACGTTTAGGCATGACATGAGATTAAAACCTAACTAAGAATATACTGAGAACCATCAACGGGATATGGGTCAAACCTGCTCACAACACACTCAACATTTAATTTCTCACCCTTTAGCATGCATACGAGTTGGACAGAACAAGTTTAACAAAAATATTTACACGAACTCTTGCCAATTAATGAACTATTGACCACGTGCTAAGTTGATCTATTCCACTAACTTGTAATAACGGAAGGATTGATCTACCAAAAACGAAAAATTTAAACAAAACGCATAAAACATAAATATCCGATTTATGTCCCTCCCCCCAACTTGAAATATGCTATGCCCTCATAGCATGGAGAACAACAGTAGGGAAAAAGGAACAAAAGATCGTACCTACGGGGGAATGTCAACCCCCGGATACCTCGACCAAGTTGGAGGTTTTTGCGCCACCGGCTCCGTTTGTCATCCGAACGGCTTCCAAGGTCGACTCCTTCGGTTCTTCCAACGGAACCACAGCTAGTCACACAGGATCATGGCCAAAACTTTATTGGACTAACAACCGCGACACGTAATCGCACCCATGCTTAGGGCTCCTGAATGCCGCAATCACTCCGACGTTAGATCCAATCCACCAAGGCTGGTGTGGTAGCACGTACACCCTGCAAAAGACTTAAGCTCGAACTACCTACTAAGAGACAAATGACATTAGAACCGCCCGGCTCGTGTTATCCGGGCACCAACAAACATATATACAAAGAAAAACAAAAGACACCACCCGATTTTCACGCAATCTCACGAGTCATACTTTTCGTCCCGTGTCTCACCAAGTAGGCAAAACGCGGGTGGCTATACTAGACCATCAAAGGTGTTACATCATGCCCGAAGTAAAATTCACCGCTTGACCTCGCCAAGCAATTAAGCCCAGCGTTCCCTATGATCAAAACAAAGTGAAACAAGACAGAGCCTAGGGCCAAAGCCCGGGAATATCAAGCCGCACCCAAAGACCTAAATTGCCCCCGATAGGGACATATCTGGTGAGCATGGATCGTTAACGGCAAACTACGACAAAGAAGGACTAATTAAAGCCCGATACAATGATGCGTTGGTGAAATCTTTTGGTGAGAAAATCCCGAAACATGAGAAAATAAGAACAAACCAGAAACGCAATATTTACAAATATACAAATATACAGAATTTAATATCAGAGCTCGGAGCGTCCAAGTCACAGCTGGACTCCGCCAAACAATGAAGTCCAGCGTCCCCTAAGATCGTAACCAGGCAGGCACAAGATAGAGCCAAGTGCGGTAATGGGGCACGGGAATATCAAGGCCTAACCTAAGATCTATACCGCCCCCGTTGGGGCTAATCTGGAAGACGTGAGTGGTTCACTGTGAATTACTCCTATCAGAAAAGCTAACGAAAGCCTTATGTCACTGATATTAAAAATTGCCCTTACTAACCGGAGCTGGGCACACGATCCTTTTTTTAGTAGCGGCGTGCGGAGCTACATATACCCAAGTCAATGGAGGGTACCCCCTACCCGGGGGCCGGGTCCGACAAACAGTTAAGTTCAGCGGTTACGCTTTCGCTCCCCGTGCAAATTAGAGTAACACAAGCTAAAACGAGGGGCCATCCGTGTAAACGGGATCGGCCAAGACCTCATCGGGCTCGCGAGCTTCAAAGCCACCAAGGAAAGGCTTAAGCCGCTGACCGTTAACTTTAAAAGAGGAACCGTTACGCATGCTCTCTACTTCTATTGCCCCGTGAGGGGACACATTTTTGACAACATAAGGTCCGGCCCAGCGGGAGCGCAACTTCCCGGGATGCAAGTGCAATCGAGAATTATACAACAAGACTTGCTGACCGGGCGCAAAGTTTTTAATCACAATCTTATTATCATGCTTGGCTTTGAGTTTAGATTTGTAAGTGCTAGAGTGATCGTAAGCATTGTACCTCAACTCCTCGAGTTCCGTCAATTGGAGCTTGCGGCGGGCACCAGCTGGTACCATATTGAAATTTAGTTTCTTAATGGCCCAATACGCTTTATGCTCAAGCTCGACTGGCAAGTGGCATGCTTTCCCGTAAACTAACCGATAAGGTGACATTCCTAAGATAGTCTTGTACGCAGTACGGTAAGCCCACAAAGCATCGACCAAGCGAGTTGACCAATCTTTACGGGTAGGATTAACCGTCTTCTCCAAGATATGTTTAATCTCTCGATTTGCAAGCTCCGCTTGGCCATTGGTTTGCGGGTGATAAGCCGTTGAGACTTTGTGAATGATGGAATACTTCCGCAAGAGGGCCGCAATGGATCGGTTGCAAAAGTGGGACCCTTGATCACTAATGATAGCCCTGGGCATACCAAAGCGCGCCAAAATGTACTCACGGAGAAATTCAACGACCACTTGGGCGTCATTAGTACGAGTGGGGATGGCTTCCACCCATTTGGAGACATAGTCAACGGCCAACAAGATGTAGAGGTACCCAAAAGATGTAGGAAATGGCCCCATGAAGTCGATACCCCAACAGTCAAACACTTCAATAATCAAAATGGGGGTAAGCGGCATCTCATTACGTCGCGTCACGCACCCCAGAAGTTGACAGCGCGCACATGCCCGGCAGAAAGCAAACGTATCCTTGTACAATTGTGGCCAATAGAATCCGCACTGTAAAATCTTAGCGGCGGTCTTTTTGAACGAGAAATGGCCGCCACAAGCCTCCGTGTGGCAAAACTGGATAACACTATGTTGCTCAGACTCGGGCACACAACGGCGAACAAGTTGGTCGGCGCAATACTTAAACAAATACGGGTCGTCAAAAGAGAACCGTTTCACCTCGGCCAAAAATCGACGCTGCTCCTGCAAATTCCAATGTCCAGGCATAAGACCGGTGACTAAGTAGTTCACTATATCCGCGTACCATGGAGCCGTAGTGATGGAGAACAGCTGCTCATCGGGAAAGGAGTCGCCGATAGGAATGTGCGATGTATGATCTTCGAATTCTAAGCGAGACAAATGATCGGCCACCACATTCTCGACACCCTTCTTGTCCTTAATAGTGAGGTCAAACTCTTGTAGGAGTAAAATCCACCGAATCAAACGCGCCTTGGCATCCTGCTTCGTGAAAAGGTACTTGAGAGCCGAATGATCGGTGTACACGGTAATCGGAGCCCCCACTAGATAAGACCGGAACTTGTCCAACGCAAAGACTATGGCAAGCAACTCCTTCTCCGTAGTGGAATAGTTCATTTGAGCCTCATTGAGCATCTAGCTTGCGTAGTAGATGACGTACGGCTCTTTCCCTTTCCTTTGGCCCAAAACAGCTCCAACGGCGTAATCACTAGCGTCACACATGAGCTCGAAGGGCAATTCCCAATCCGGCGATCGCACTATAGGTGGAGAGGTGAGACTAGATTTTAGCTTGGCAAAGGCGGTCTCGCAACTCGGCGTCCACTCGAACGGCACATCTTTGGCGAGCAAATGACATAAAGGCCGGGCAATTGCACTAAAATCTTTGATAAACCGCCGATAGAAACCGGCATGCCCCAAGAAAGAGCGGATATCCTTCAAACACTTTGGAGTCGGAAGACTCCCAATCAAATCGATTTTTGCCCGATCCACTTCGATGCCTTTCGAAGAAACAATATGGCCGAGTACAATGCCTTCGGTCACCATGAAATGACATTTCTCCCAATTCAGCACTAGGTTCTTTTCCTCGCACCGGGCCAATACTAACCCCAAGTGGGTAAGACAAACCTCAAAGGAGTCACCAAAAACTGAGAAGTCGTCCATGAATACTTCCATAATTTTCTCCACCATGTCACTGAATAAACCCATAATACACCGCGAGAAGGTACCGGGGGCGTTGCAAAGCCCGAACGGCATACGACGATACGCAAAGGTCCCGAATGGGCACGTGAAAGTAGTTTTCTCTTGATCTTCCAAGGCCACCTCAATCTGATTATAACCGGAGTACCCATCCAAAAAGCAGTAGAACTTGTGCCCGGCCACTCTCTCCAAAATTTGATCGATGAAGGGAAGGGGAAAATGGTCCTTTCGGGTACTGGCGTTCAGCTTTCGATAATCAATGCACACCCTCCAGCCAGTCTGAACACGCATTGGAATAAGCTCATCCTTGTCGTTTTTCACCACAGTCACCCCAGACTTCTTTGGCACCACTTGTATCGGGCTCACCCACTTGGAATCCGCTATCGGGTAAATAATGCCAACATCCAACAATTTCAGAACTTCGGCGCGCACCACATCCTTCATAATCGGGTTTAATCGTCGTTGAGGCTGGCGAGAGGGCTTAACATCCTCCTCCATGTAAATGCGATGGGAGCATAGAGATCCATCTATTCCTTTGATATCGGCTATGGACCATCCAATAGCCTTTGAATGTGTCCTCAACTTGGAGAGGAGTTGAGATTCCTGAAGTTCGGTGAGGGCGGAGGAAATTACTACCGGGTATGTTTGGCCGTCGCCAAGATAGGCGTACTTGAGGGTATCCGGTAGTGGTTTCAACTCAAGCACTGGGGGTTCCATGCTAGACGGAACGGCTCGCTTATCAATAAAGGGCAGCTCCTCAAATTTGGGGACCCATGGGGTTATACCACACATCTCTTCCTCATCCAACAAAGAGCACAAGTACGCAACCTCAGGGGCTTCAAGAAAATCGGCCTCGGCAGACGTCAGTGCGAGTTCCAACTGATCTTTGCAAATAAACGTAGTGATGTGGTCTTGAACAAGTGAATCGACCACGCTTACTCCGCACACATCCTCGTCATCTCCCAATTGGCTACCGATATGGAACATGTTGACTTGCATCTTCATGTTGCCAAAACTCATGTTAAGGCGGCCATCCCGGCAATGAATAACGGCGTCGGATGTTGCCAAAAACGGCCGGCCAAGAATGATTGGGACGGACGATTGAGCTGCCGGCACCGGGCACGTATCAAGAACTACGAAATCGACTGGGTACACGAACTGGTCAACTTGAACAAGAACATCTTCGACCACCCCTTTGGGAACTCGAATACTCCGATCGGCTAGTTGTAAGGTCACCCGAGTTGGCTTCATTTCTCCCAAACCGAGTTGTTCATAGACCGAGAACGGGAGGAGGTTTACACTTGCCCCCAAATCAAGAAGAGCCTTTTCACAAACTTTACCCCCGATGGTGATGGATATCGTAGGACAGCCCGGATCATTATACTTGGGCGGAAGGGTTGATTGGAAGAGTGAGCTCACTTGTTCAGTCAAGAACACCTTCTTCTGCACTTGGAGTTGCCGTTTGTGAGTGCACAACTCCTTCAAAAATTTGGCGTATGATGGAACCTGTTTAATAGCATCAAGCAAAGGAAGGTTAACCGTCACTTTTTTAAGAACTTCATAGATATCACTGTTCAAATTTGGCTTGGCAGGCGACTTAAGTCGGTTAGGATATGGAGCGGGAACGGTGAAAGCGGGCGGAACCTCGACTTCTTTAGCTTTTCCCTTTTCTTCTTCTGTAAGAACCGGTTTGGGAGATTCCCCATTTGGCACTGTGGGCTTCAATAGTGCTGGAAAAGGTAACAAGATTTGCGCAACCGGCGGCTCCACCTGAGCATTATCAACCGTCTTCCCACTTCTCAACGATATTATGGCCTTTGCTTGCTCGGGGAAAGTCACCGAAGAGCCTTGTGCAAAGTGTTGGCCTTGAGGGTTTGGTTGAGGTTGGGTAGGTAGTTTTCCTTTCTCTTGTTGCAAAACACCGATAGCCGTTGTTAATTTACCCACTTGATTCCTTATGTCGTTCATCGCCTGGGTAGTTTGCTCATTAGTGGTCGTTTGCATTTGACAGAATGCATTCAGAGTATCCTCCAGAGAACGTCGTGGAGGTGGGGCTGGTTGCTGCTGAAATTGATTTTGCCCTTGGAATTGGCTCGGTGGTATGAATCCTGGCGGGCCTTGAGATTGTGCCGGAGGAAAACGTGGCTGACCCTGAAACTGAGATTGGCGCCATGTTTGATTCTGAGAAGGAGGAGGACCTTGAGAAGTTGATGAGCCGGCCTCATTCTGGTTACTCCAACGGAAAGCTGGATTAGATCTCAACCCCGGATTATAAGTGTTGGAATATGGATCCCAACGTTGATTCAGTGCACATACTTCTTCTGGGAGTTGATTATAGTGTTGTCGAAGGGTGGGGATGGTATGACAGTTGTCGGTCGAATGACCCGTAGTCTCGCAAATGACACAAACTTCTTCCACTTGGCGAACCTCTTTCACCTCTTTCACTTCTGTCGCTTCTTTCTTCTCTTTTGCTTGGACCGAATCTAGCTTCATTCTGTCCAACTTTAACGATAGCTCATCCAACCGCGTCTCGAAACCGTTCTGCTCATTCACTGAAAACTTACCGGAGCCTCCCGGTCCTTGATTTCTCATAGCTTGGTCACCCGGATCAATGTATTGCCAAGTTTGAGCTCTTTCGGCCAAAGCATCTAAGAATTCCCAAGCGGCGTCGGGGTCCTTTCCCATAAAGTCACCGCTCCCCATAGTATCCAAAAGCTGCTTAGACTCCCGATCACAACCCAAATAGAAATAGTTGATCACAAGATACATGGGAAAATTGTGGTGTGGGACAGCTGCAAGCAAATCCTTGTAACGCTCCCAATACTTGTAGAAAACCTCCCCATCTTTTTGCTTGAAATTCTGAATTTGATCCATGAGGAGCTTGGTTCGGCTGACCGGGAAGAACTTGGTGGTGAACACATCTTGCACTTCCCCCCATGTGAGCAAGGAGCGGGCCTTCAAAGAATGGAACCACTGCTTAGCCTTGTCCTTGAGCGAAAAGGGAAATAGCTTCAGGCGAGCTTGATCTAGCTGACCCGGCCCGGTCACAAAAGTGCTAACGATAGTTTCGAATTCCCGAATGTGGGCATAAGGATCCTCCAATTCACGCCCTCGAAACTCTGGGATAACCCGATGGTACTCTGGCTTGAAAGCAAACGCATTGGCGGCAGTGCAAGTGGGAATGACTATGGGGGAGACGTGTGGACCTCTTTCTGGCGTTAAATAATCGCGCAAAGTGCGAGCTGCTGGTTGATCTGCCATTGGGCTTAATGGAGGTGATAGCTCGCGAGATGCAGATCGATGTAACCGATTCGATAAAGGGCTACGATAGATATTGAGCATACAACCTGCACAGTCCAATAAAGCAGACTAGAGGGGCTATGCTGCCGCCTCGTTCACAAACAGTCTCGTGGGGTTATGCCACCACCACGGCTATAGAAGCAACAATAAAAATAAGGTAAAAGGCAATTGATGCTCGACTAGCTTCGTTAAACCTCAAGTCGAATTGGTGGCTCGGTTAGAGGTATCCGCTAAGCCGAGCTCAAAGTACACAAATGAAAAATAAACGGAGTACTTACAATGGTTTGTCGATCCTCCAAATAAGCTATAAAAGAAATTCCCCGGCAACGGCGCCAAAAATGCTTCGCCTTCAAACCTCGCCTCCAAATATAAGGTTGAATACCCCAAGCGTAGGGCTAGGTCGTCGGTAGCATAATATCCGGAAGTCCGGGATCGTACCCACAGAGAATTCGAATGTAGCTTAATCGGATTGTAGGTTTTGTAAGATGGATTGTGGCGTTTAAGACGGCCAACTTGGTTTTGCTTTGAAACGATGAAAATTGCCAAGGCAATTGACTAGGATAACGCTTAATAAACTAAAAGGAGGCAAGTCTAGGGATCGTCTAACCCTTGACTAAGGATGTTACCGGTTCTCAATATAACTCAGGCGAGAGCCACGACCGCGTGCTCACGCCCGGAGAATTTAGCTTTAATGACTATGTTTATCAAAAGATGTGATTAACCGGAATTGAATCAACCTATTTTTGCTAATGTATCTAACACGTAGGGGGCCACGAGCCCTCAATATGTCGCTTGCCAAGACCGCTTGACTAAGCTTCATACCAAGGAGTTAACACGCCTCGCTTAGACCAAAAAGGCTAGATTAATGAAATTCCGAAAATCAAGATTTTAAGCCCGAAGGTTTGAGAACCAAATAACCACCTAAGTCATCGGGAAAGATTACCCCGAGACTTGGCCTATCAACTACTCACACATAGCTAAAGCATGAAAGAAAGCATAAAAACGAGACATGACTTTTAACCGATGAAAACGAAAACAAACTTGATATTATAAAAGATCTAGTCCGTAGGAACAACTTTAATAAACGAGAAATTAACAAACGAGAATTACTTACTTGAGTTCTTAAGGAATTACACTAGAAAAGCTTGAAAGACCATTAATGGAGGAAAATTAAAAGCTATTAAAGACCTAGATAACAAAGGGGAGAGAGGAGACCCCTATTTATACACAATGGGTTTCTCTCTCCTCAAATATCTAAAAACATACTATAAGTAGCAAGTATTCCATAAATGGAAAGTCCAAAAAGTAGCAAAATATCTGGTCGGAAGCTCTCCGTATCGATACAGAATAAGCAAAGTATCGATACCACATCGTTAAGCTGAAAAGGCCAATCTCCCGTAACAATCCCGTATCGATACAGATTATGGCCGTATCGATACGGGACTCTCTGATTGGAAAGATAACAAACGCGTATCGATACGGTCCAAAATCCGTATCGATACGGGGAGCTTATCTCTGGTCTTCAGGCCAGCCTCCAAAACTTGACACCCGACGACCGTTGGCTTGCCCGATGCTCCTCGCCTTCGTTCTTTGGTCACTTTGGCACAAGTTCCACCGAGCGATGAGTCTTGAATTAACTTGGGGGTTGACTTTGCATCCAAAACACGCCTTTTAAGGGCGTTTTGCCTGAAACACTAAACAAACTACCTCACGAGCAATATCGACTAAAAACGACAATAAAAGCTAAAAGCACTTCTAACTAACGGACTTAAGCACCACGATCAAGCAATCTTAGGTGCGTATCACACCCCCCAACTTGAGCGTTGCTAGTCCCTAGCAACAAAATAGGAACTAAAGAAAAATAAAGAACGCCAGACCATCCTTCCGACAGAGCTACTTGGCACCTACTCAAACTGCAACTAATTGGCAAGAGTTAAAACAACTTAATTATTCCAAAACAACTCGCAGCCAACAATTGAGCGATCAACTAAATATTGAGCAAGTTATAATCAAGTATCCAAACCGAGCGCCAAAAGACAAAAGACGGATACGAAGCTATAACTTAACCAATTCCAACCAATGTAACCATATCCCATAAGAAAAGTGCTCGAATTAGGCACGGGGAACAAAAATACCATGCCTTATAAGTGGAGAGCACCATTAAACAGAACTTACGACTAAACGATTGAAAACTAAATTGCCGAAAGAAAGCATGCCACAAACTAAATATACTAGCTATCAGGCAATAAATCGAAATGGAATCAAGGCATATTAAAGATCTACTAAGGGCTTTATAGCATATATTGACCTTGGTTTTAAATCAAAGAACGGTTAGCAAAATAGGATAGCGGCCATAAACTAGCTTGGTTCAACTACCCTTGGCCGCCTCCAACTCCAACTACCAAGTCATAGGCCACATGCCGGCCTCAACAAAAACTTACTAAACTATTAAGTCCGAGTTAAACTAAACCAAACTAAACTAAAACAACGAAATAAAAGATAAAAGATGGGCTGTCAACCACCAAGCACCCCGACCAAGTTGAGGGATTTCCAACTACTCCACCGACTCTACTCGTCATCCACAAACACTGGCTCATCCCCAGCAAAATCATCGCTGTCCTCATCAGGCTCCTCGGGCGGTGGCACATATTGCTCACTGGCTTGCCCCACTCCTTGGCTCAGAACCCAGTCTAACTTATGATCAATCTTCCGCTGCCTCCTTGCATTGGCTCGGGTCTCCTTTTTCAGTTTCTTCAGGCATCCCATAGTGGCCACCCCTTGGCAAAACAGCAATTTGTTCCAAGCAGCCGACTTTGCACCCTTTGGTGGCAAAGTGGTCAAGTACTCCCCACGTGGGGCAGCAGCAGCAGTAGGTCGGGACTGAGAGATACTCCGGGTGAGTATGGAACTGTTAATATCCCCCGGATTGAGCTTTTCACGCTCCGGAAACTTGGAAGCGGGAACCTTCTGAGCCAAACACATAACGGTCACCAAACACGGAAAAGGCAATCTAGAGTTGGTTGGGGCCTTGGCTTTGAAATCAATCATCTCCTGAAATATAACCTTTGCCCAGTCACACACCACATTCGGATTCATGAACGCGTGAATCATCCCCCCTTCGTAGCTATCCGGCTTGTTCTCCGTACCCCTCGGATTGAAATTGTGATGCACTAGCTGATTGACAAGCCGATATACCTCCTTAAACCTTCCCGGCACATGAGGGAGACTTGCCTCCCTAGGATTTTTGTACAATTCCTGAACAACGGTCTCATCCGCCACATACTCCTCATCGGGATAATTCACATCATCCGCGGGTGGTTGGCGGTAATTCAAAACCCGTGCAATAAACCCTGAAGTCACCTCGATAGTAATCTTCCCAATTTTTGATGTTACCTTGGCATCATCCTTCTTCTCATCCTCCTCAGGCGGAATTTTCATGTTTTTGTAAAATTCTACGACAAGCTCTTTGTTGTAACTAGGGTTAGGGGCCAGGTAGTAAGACAAACCTTGGTCGCGGATGCGACGAACAAACGGATTCTCGATACCAAGGTTGTCGACGTCAACATGTCGCTCATTCTTGAACCCCCGGTTCTGAATCCCTTCTTCCCATTTCTTTTGAGTTGCGGCACGAATTTCAGCCGCCGTCCTCCTCTTAGCCCGGCTTCGCTTTTGCGGGTTTGCAATCATTTCCTCCTCCTCCTCCATTTCATGCACTATCTCCTCCGCTTGTTGCGAAGAAGAAGCCGGAGCCTTGCCCTTGGAAACCACAGTCTTTGTTCTCACCATTGCATGCAAAACCTACCAAACAGAACAATATCCCAAATCTTGAAACAAAATACTACCGAAAACAACCCAGATTGCAGCCAGGAACGTGCAAATTTCAGCAAAAATAGGCGGCCAGACAGAATCCACAACACTTCTGAGTTGTACTACACAGAGTTTGCTTCTAAACTTAAGTACACAAATGGTAACTTCGCCATGCAATTCCAGTCCCAAAACCAATCAAAATTTCAAAAATCTAGGAAACAGGGGTTCATGGGTGATTTCGGAAGTTGGGGTTTAGAACATGGTAGGATGATTCAAAATAGCAATGCATGGCAATATAGTGGGTAATCAAGGTTTGGAGTTAATATAGAGGAAGAACAATGGAAGATTATGCGCATAGAGAGAGAGAGAGAGAGGATTTACCTTAATACGAGTAGGATTTGACTTGAAATCCTTGAAAACCTTTGGAATTCCTTGAAAGCTTGGAGTTTTGGGGAGAGATTATGGAGTTTTGGGGTTGATTTTGGTGTTTTTGGGGTTGGGTTTCGAAGAGCTTGGGCGGTTATGGAGGGTTAGTGAGAGAGAATGGAGTTTGGGAAGATGAAGAGGCCGACCTTGATAACTGCAGATTTCGACTTTAACCCACGCGTATCGATACGGTCCAAAATCCGTATCGATACGGGTCTTTCTGATTGCCCACGAACAAACGCGTATCGATACGCCTTACGTGCTGTATCGATACGGGAGGCTTATCTCCAGAAGTTCAACTTTGCCACCCGATAGCCAATGCCGACGCCCAGAGCCACTTTTAAAATACACCCGGAGCCTGTAAACCTGAAGCCAGCCCCAGCAAAGCTTAAAACCAACTTCCAACCATCCACCCAAACATCCGGTTTCCTATGGATAAGAGTGAGACGCGGACTAGGCTTTATTTCTAAAGGACAATGAGACTCTCTTGTGGTTTTAATCAAGCGAAGATGGCCTTGTATCATTTCTTACATATGCCATAGATTCCGAAGCGATTTAAAGTAGATAACGAATACGTTTAGGCATGACATGAGATTAAAACCTAACTAAGAATATACTGAGAACCATCAACGGGATATGGGTCAAACCTGCTCACAACACACTCAACATTTAATTTCTCACCCTTTAGCATGCATACGAGTTGGACAGAACAAGTTTAACAAAAATATTTACACGAACTCTTGCCAATTAATGAACTATTGACCACGTGCTAAGTTGATCTATTCCACTAACTTGTAATAACGGAAGGATTGATCTACCAAAAACGAAAAATTTAAACAAAACGCATAAAACATAAATATCCGATTTATGTCCCTCCCCCCAACTTGAAATATGCTATGCCCTCATAGCATGGAGAACAACAGTAGGGAAAAAGGAACAAAAGATCGTACCTACGGGGGAATGTCAACCCCCGGATACCTCGACCAAGTTGGAGGTTTTTGCGCCACCGGCTCCGTTTGTCATCCGAACGGCTTCCAAGGTCGACTCCTTCGGTTCTTCCAACGGAACCACAGCTAGTCACACAGGATCATGGCCAAAACTTTATTGGACTAACAACCGCGACACGTAATCGCACCCATGCTTAGGGCTCCTGAATGCCGCAATCACTCCGACGTTAGATCCAATCCACCAAGGCTGGTGTGGTAGCACGTACACCCTGCAAAAGACTTAAGCTCGAACTACCTACTAAGAGACAAATGACATTAGAACCGCCCGGCTCGTGTTATCCGGGCACCAACAAACATATATACAAAGAAAAACAAAAGACACCACCCGATTTTCACGCAATCTCACGAGTCATACTTTTCGTCCCGTGTCTCACCAAGTAGGCAAAACGCGGGTGGCTATACTAGACCATCAAAGGTGTTACATCATGCCCGAAGTAAAATTCACCGCTTGACCTCGCCAAGCAATTAAGCCCAGCGTTCCCTATGATCAAAACAAAGTGAAACAAGACAGAGCCTAGGGCCAAAGCCCGGGAATATCAAGCCGCACCCAAAGACCTAAATTGCCCCCGATAGGGACATATCTGGTGAGCATGGATCGTTAACGGCAAACTACGACAAAGAAGGACTAATTAAAGCCCGATACAATGATGCGTTGGTGAAATCTTTTGGTGAGAAAATCCCGAAACATGAGAAAATAAGAACAAACCAGAAACGCAATATTTACAAATATACAAATATACAGAATTTAATATCAGAGCTCGGAGCGTCCAAGTCACAGCTGGACTCCGCCAAACAATGAAGTCCAGCGTCCCCTAAGATCGTAACCAGGCAGGCACAAGATAGAGCCAAGTGCGGTAATGGGGCACGGGAATATCAAGGCCTAACCTAAGATCTATACCGCCCCCGTTGGGGCTAATCTGGAAGACGTGAGTGGTTCACTGTGAATTACTCCTATCAGAAAAGCTAACGAAAGCCTTATGTCACTGATATTAAAAATTGCCCTTACTAACCGGAGCTGGGCACACGATCCTTTTTTTAGTAGCGGCGTGCGGAGCTACATATACCCAAGTCAATGGAGGGTACCCCCTACCCGGGGGCCGGGTCCGACAAACAGTTAAGTTCAGCGGTTACGCTTTCGCTCCCCGTGCAAATTAGAGTAACACAAGCTAAAACGAGGGGCCATCCGTGTAAACGGGATCGGCCAAGACCTCATCGGGCTCGCGAGCTTCAAAGCCACCAAGGAAAGGCTTAAGCCGCTGACCGTTAACTTTAAAAGAGGAACCGTTACGCATGCTCTCTACTTCTATTGCCCCGTGAGGGGACACATTTTTGACAACATAAGGTCCGGCCCAGCGGGAGCGCAACTTCCCGGGATGCAAGTGCAATCGAGAATTATACAACAAGACTTGCTGACCGGGCGCAAAGTTTTTAATCACAATCTTATTATCATGCTTGGCTTTGAGTTTAGATTTGTAAGTGCTAGAGTGATCGTAAGCATTGTACCTCAACTCCTCGAGTTCCGTCAATTGGAGCTTGCGGCGGGCACCAGCTGGTACCATATTGAAATTTAGTTTCTTAATGGCCCAATACGCTTTATGCTCAAGCTCGACTGGCAAGTGGCATGCTTTCCCGTAAACTAACCGATAAGGTGACATTCCTAAGATAGTCTTGTACGCAGTACGGTAAGCCCACAAAGCATCGACCAAGCGAGTTGACCAATCTTTACGGGTAGGATTAACCGTCTTCTCCAAGATATGTTTAATCTCTCGATTTGCAAGCTCCGCTTGGCCATTGGTTTGCGGGTGATAAGCCGTTGAGACTTTGTGAATGATGGAATACTTCCGCAAGAGGGCCGCAATGGATCGGTTGCAAAAGTGGGACCCTTGATCACTAATGATAGCCCTGGGCATACCAAAGCGCGCCAAAATGTACTCACGGAGAAATTCAACGACCACTTGGGCGTCATTAGTACGAGTGGGGATGGCTTCCACCCATTTGGAGACATAGTCAACGGCCAACAAGATGTAGAGGTACCCAAAAGATGTAGGAAATGGCCCCATGAAGTCGATACCCCAACAGTCAAACACTTCAATAATCAAAATGGGGGTAAGCGGCATCTCATTACGTCGCGTCACGCACCCCAGAAGTTGACAGCGCGCACATGCCCGGCAGAAAGCAAACGTATCCTTGTACAATTGTGGCCAATAGAATCCGCACTGTAAAATCTTAGCGGCGGTCTTTTTGAACGAGAAATGGCCGCCACAAGCCTCCGTGTGGCAAAACTGGATAACACTATGTTGCTCAGACTCGGGCACACAACGGCGAACAAGTTGGTCGGCGCAATACTTAAACAAATACGGGTCGTCAAAAGAGAACCGTTTCACCTCGGCCAAAAATCGACGCTGCTCCTGCAAATTCCAATGTCCAGGCATAAGACCGGTGACTAAGTAGTTCACTATATCCGCGTACCATGGAGCCGTAGTGATGGAGAACAGCTGCTCATCGGGAAAGGAGTCGCCGATAGGAATGTGCGATGTATGATCTTCGAATTCTAAGCGAGACAAATGATCGGCCACCACATTCTCGACACCCTTCTTGTCCTTAATAGTGAGGTCAAACTCTTGTAGGAGTAAAATCCACCGAATCAAACGCGCCTTGGCATCCTGCTTCGTGAAAAGGTACTTGAGAGCCGAATGATCGGTGTACACGGTAATCGGAGCCCCCACTAGATAAGACCGGAACTTGTCCAACGCAAAGACTATGGCAAGCAACTCCTTCTCCGTAGTGGAATAGTTCATTTGAGCCTCATTGAGCATCTAGCTTGCGTAGTAGATGACGTACGGCTCTTTCCCTTTCCTTTGGCCCAAAACAGCTCCAACGGCGTAATCACTAGCGTCACACATGAGCTCGAAGGGCAATTCCCAATCCGGCGATCGCACTATAGGTGGAGAGGTGAGACTAGATTTTAGCTTGGCAAAGGCGGTCTCGCAACTCGGCGTCCACTCGAACGGCACATCTTTGGCGAGCAAATGACATAAAGGCCGGGCAATTGCACTAAAATCTTTGATAAACCGCCGATAGAAACCGGCATGCCCCAAGAAAGAGCGGATATCCTTCAAACACTTTGGAGTCGGAAGACTCCCAATCAAATCGATTTTTGCCCGATCCACTTCGATGCCTTTCGAAGAAACAATATGGCCGAGTACAATGCCTTCGGTCACCATGAAATGACATTTCTCCCAATTCAGCACTAGGTTCTTTTCCTCGCACCGGGCCAATACTAACCCCAAGTGGGTAAGACAAACCTCAAAGGAGTCACCAAAAACTGAGAAGTCGTCCATGAATACTTCCATAATTTTCTCCACCATGTCACTGAATAAACCCATAATACACCGCGAGAAGGTACCGGGGGCGTTGCAAAGCCCGAACGGCATACGACGATACGCAAAGGTCCCGAATGGGCACGTGAAAGTAGTTTTCTCTTGATCTTCCAAGGCCACCTCAATCTGATTATAACCGGAGTACCCATCCAAAAAGCAGTAGAACTTGTGCCCGGCCACTCTCTCCAAAATTTGATCGATGAAGGGAAGGGGAAAATGGTCCTTTCGGGTACTGGCGTTCAGCTTTCGATAATCAATGCACACCCTCCAGCCAGTCTGAACACGCATTGGAATAAGCTCATCCTTGTCGTTTTTCACCACAGTCACCCCAGACTTCTTTGGCACCACTTGTATCGGGCTCACCCACTTGGAATCCGCTATCGGGTAAATAATGCCAACATCCAACAATTTCAGAACTTCGGCGCGCACCACATCCTTCATAATCGGGTTTAATCGTCGTTGAGGCTGGCGAGAGGGCTTAACATCCTCCTCCATGTAAATGCGATGGGAGCATAGAGATCCATCTATTCCTTTGATATCGGCTATGGACCATCCAATAGCCTTTGAATGTGTCCTCAACTTGGAGAGGAGTTGAGATTCCTGAAGTTCGGTGAGGGCGGAGGAAATTACTACCGGGTATGTTTGGCCGTCGCCAAGATAGGCGTACTTGAGGGTATCCGGTAGTGGTTTCAACTCAAGCACTGGGGGTTCCATGCTAGACGGAACGGCTCGCTTATCAATAAAGGGCAGCTCCTCAAATTTGGGGACCCATGGGGTTATACCACACATCTCTTCCTCATCCAACAAAGAGCACAAGTACGCAACCTCAGGGGCTTCAAGAAAATCGGCCTCGGCAGACGTCAGTGCGAGTTCCAACTGATCTTTGCAAATAAACGTAGTGATGTGGTCTTGAACAAGTGAATCGACCACGCTTACTCCGCACACATCCTCGTCATCTCCCAATTGGCTACCGATATGGAACATGTTGACTTGCATCTTCATGTTGCCAAAACTCATGTTAAGGCGGCCATCCCGGCAATGAATAACGGCGTCGGATGTTGCCAAAAACGGCCGGCCAAGAATGATTGGGACGGACGATTGAGCTGCCGGCACCGGGCACGTATCAAGAACTACGAAATCGACTGGGTACACGAACTGGTCAACTTGAACAAGAACATCTTCGACCACCCCTTTGGGAACTCGAATACTCCGATCGGCTAGTTGTAAGGTCACCCGAGTTGGCTTCATTTCTCCCAAACCGAGTTGTTCATAGACCGAGAACGGGAGGAGGTTTACACTTGCCCCCAAATCAAGAAGAGCCTTTTCACAAACTTTACCCCCGATGGTGATGGATATCGTAGGACAGCCCGGATCATTATACTTGGGCGGAAGGGTTGATTGGAAGAGTGAGCTCACTTGTTCAGTCAAGAACACCTTCTTCTGCACTTGGAGTTGCCGTTTGTGAGTGCACAACTCCTTCAAAAATTTGGCGTATGATGGAACCTGTTTAATAGCATCAAGCAAAGGAAGGTTAACCGTCACTTTTTTAAGAACTTCATAGATATCACTGTTCAAATTTGGCTTGGCAGGCGACTTAAGTCGGTTAGGATATGGAGCGGGAACGGTGAAAGCGGGCGGAACCTCGACTTCTTTAGCTTTTCCCTTTTCTTCTTCTGTAAGAACCGGTTTGGGAGATTCCCCATTTGGCACTGTGGGCTTCAATAGTGCTGGAAAAGGTAACAAGATTTGCGCAACCGGCGGCTCCACCTGAGCATTATCAACCGTCTTCCCACTTCTCAACGATATTATGGCCTTTGCTTGCTCGGGGAAAGTCACCGAAGAGCCTTGTGCAAAGTGTTGGCCTTGAGGGTTTGGTTGAGGTTGGGTAGGTAGTTTTCCTTTCTCTTGTTGCAAAACACCGATAGCCGTTGTTAATTTACCCACTTGATTCCTTATGTCGTTCATCGCCTGGGTAGTTTGCTCATTAGTGGTCGTTTGCATTTGACAGAATGCATTCAGAGTATCCTCCAGAGAACGTCGTGGAGGTGGGGCTGGTTGCTGCTGAAATTGATTTTGCCCTTGGAATTGGCTCGGTGGTATGAATCCTGGCGGGCCTTGAGATTGTGCCGGAGGAAAACGTGGCTGACCCTGAAACTGAGATTGGCGCCATGTTTGATTCTGAGAAGGAGGAGGACCTTGAGAAGTTGATGAGCCGGCCTCATTCTGGTTACTCCAACGGAAAGCTGGATTAGATCTCAACCCCGGATTATAAGTGTTGGAATATGGATCCCAACGTTGATTCAGTGCACATACTTCTTCTGGGAGTTGATTATAGTGTTGTCGAAGGGTGGGGATGGTATGACAGTTGTCGGTCGAATGACCCGTAGTCTCGCAAATGACACAAACTTCTTCCACTTGGCGAACCTCTTTCACCTCTTTCACTTCTGTCGCTTCTTTCTTCTCTTTTGCTTGGACCGAATCTAGCTTCATTCTGTCCAACTTTAACGATAGCTCATCCAACCGCGTCTCGAAACCGTTCTGCTCATTCACTGAAAACTTACCGGAGCCTCCCGGTCCTTGATTTCTCATAGCTTGGTCACCCGGATCAATGTATTGCCAAGTTTGAGCTCTTTCGGCCAAAGCATCTAAGAATTCCCAAGCGGCGTCGGGGTCCTTTCCCATAAAGTCACCGCTCCCCATAGTATCCAAAAGCTGCTTAGACTCCCGATCACAACCCAAATAGAAATAGTTGATCACAAGATACATGGGAAAATTGTGGTGTGGGACAGCTGCAAGCAAATCCTTGTAACGCTCCCAATACTTGTAGAAAACCTCCCCATCTTTTTGCTTGAAATTCTGAATTTGATCCATGAGGAGCTTGGTTCGGCTGACCGGGAAGAACTTGGTGGTGAACACATCTTGCACTTCCCCCCATGTGAGCAAGGAGCGGGCCTTCAAAGAATGGAACCACTGCTTAGCCTTGTCCTTGAGCGAAAAGGGAAATAGCTTCAGGCGAGCTTGATCTAGCTGACCCGGCCCGGTCACAAAAGTGCTAACGATAGTTTCGAATTCCCGAATGTGGGCATAAGGATCCTCCAATTCACGCCCTCGAAACTCTGGGATAACCCGATGGTACTCTGGCTTGAAAGCAAACGCATTGGCGGCAGTGCAAGTGGGAATGACTATGGGGGAGACGTGTGGACCTCTTTCTGGCGTTAAATAATCGCGCAAAGTGCGAGCTGCTGGTTGATCTGCCATTGGGCTTAATGGAGGTGATAGCTCGCGAGATGCAGATCGATGTAACCGATTCGATAAAGGGCTACGATAGATATTGAGCATACAACCTGCACAGTCCAATAAAGCAGACTAGAGGGGCTATGCTGCCGCCTCGTTCACAAACAGTCTCGTGGGGTTATGCCACCACCACGGCTATAGAAGCAACAATAAAAATAAGGTAAAAGGCAATTGATGCTCGACTAGCTTCGTTAAACCTCAAGTCGAATTGGTGGCTCGGTTAGAGGTATCCGCTAAGCCGAGCTCAAAGTACACAAATGAAAAATAAACGGAGTACTTACAATGGTTTGTCGATCCTCCAAATAAGCTATAAAAGAAATTCCCCGGCAACGGCGCCAAAAATGCTTCGCCTTCAAACCTCGCCTCCAAATATAAGGTTGAATACCCCAAGCGTAGGGCTAGGTCGTCGGTAGCATAATATCCGGAAGTCCGGGATTGTACCCACAGAGAATTCGAATGTAGCTTAATCGGATTGTAGGTTTTGTAAGATGGATTGTGGCGTTTAAGACGGCCAACTTGGTTTTGCTTTGAAACGATGAAAATTGCCAAG
Source organism: Rhododendron vialii (assembly GCF_030253575.1). Lineage (NCBI taxonomy): Eukaryota > Viridiplantae > Streptophyta > Magnoliopsida > Ericales > Ericaceae > Rhododendron > Rhododendron vialii. The sequence continues at coordinate 2,032,153 of NC_080568.1, read as the reverse complement.
GCAATTGACTAGGATAACGCTTAATAAACTAAAAGGAGGCAAGTCTAGGGATCGTCTAACCCTTGACTAAGGATGTTACCGGTTCTCAATATAACTCAGGCGAGAGCCACGACCGCGTGCTCACGCCCGGAGAATTTAGCTTTAATGACTATGTTTATCAAAAGATGTGATTAACCGGAATTGAATCAACCTATTTTTGCTAATGTATCTAACACGTAGGGGGCCACGAGCCCTCAATATGTCGCTTGCCAAGACCGCTTGACTAAGCTTCATACCAAGGAGTTAACACGCCTCGCTTAGACCAAAAAGGCTAGATTAATGAAATTCCGAAAATCAAGATTTTAAGCCCGAAGGTTTGAGAACCAAATAACCACCTAAGTCATCGGGAAAGATTACCCCGAGACTTGGCCTATCAACTACTCACACATAGCTAAAGCATGAAAGAAAGCATAAAAACGAGACATGACTTTTAACCGATGAAAACGAAAACAAACTTGATATTATAAAAGATCTAGTCCGTAGGAACAACTTTAATAAACGAGAAATTAACAAACGAGAATTACTTACTTGAGTTCTTAAGGAATTACACTAGAAAAGCTTGAAAGACCATTAATGGAGGAAAATTAAAAGCTATTAAAGACCTAGATAACAAAGGGGAGAGAGGAGACCCCTATTTATACACAATGGGTTTCTCTCTCCTCAAATATCTAAAAACATACTATAAGTAGCAAGTATTCCATAAATGGAAAGTCCAAAAAGTAGCAAAATATCTGGTCGGAAGCTCTCCGTATCGATACAGAATAAGCAAAGTATCGATACCACATCGTTAAGCTGAAAAGGCCAATCTCCCGTAACAATCCCGTATCGATACAGATTATGGCCGTATCGATACGGGACTCTCTGATTGGAAAGATAACAAACGCGTATCGATACGGTCCAAAATCCGTATCGATACGGGGAGCTTATCTCTGGTCTTCAGGCCAGCCTCCAAAACTTGACACCCGACGACCGTTGGCTTGCCCGATGCTCCTCGCCTTCGTTCTTTGGTCACTTTGGCACAAGTTCCACCGAGCGATGAGTCTTGAATTAACTTGGGGGTTGACTTTGCATCCAAAACACGCCTTTTAAGGGCGTTTTGCCTGAAACACTAAACAAACTACCTCACGAGCAATATCGACTAAAAACGACAATAAAAGCTAAAAGCACTTCTAACTAACGGACTTAAGCACCACGATCAAGCAATCTTAGGTGCGTATCACCACTCACCATTTGAAACTCTTCAATGCATAATGTCCAAATTTGTAAGTGGCTAAACCATGGGTTATATGCATTATACTTCATTAATTATTCACAATTTTGAAAGTAGTCTTTTCTTTGTCGATAGAACCCCACAATGCGTGACGAAATTCGAGGTTTAATCATAAAATTTGAAAAGAAAAGTACATTTTTTTCTAATTGGATCAAGATTGTTGAATATTGACATTTTAGTTATTGTGTATCTAAGTGTTATTAGACTTGGTCCGTTGAGAAAATTCAAACAATTGATTTGTTTTGATAGTTTATGAAATTACTACATTTCTTAGTAAATTTGTTAGCTTTTTTTAAAAATTATTTTTAGTACAAACATTCTTTTATTATTTTGTGTTGCTTATTATGATTTTTTTTTGGTTGAAGTGTGTTTAAAAGGTGCTCCACTATCGTTAATTCCTGGCAACGCCACTGATGGTGAGGCTGGTCGAATTACCGCTGTCGTCTTCATTACCGTTCGCATATTATCCCCTTTATGGACCTTTTTTCACGTGCATAGGTGAGTGTTCACCCAACGCCTCGTTGAGGTTTGTGTACCCAACGACGGGCTCTGGATGTTGGGAGTTTGTAGCCTCCGGGCAGTTTTTTTGTTCTTTTTGAACAATGAAATTGTTTGTTTACCTTTTCAAAAAAAAAACTTTCATTCTTGAAAGGAAAAAATAGAAAATTATTACCCATGCACAAAGTTGGTTGTTCCATCAAGGGGATCGACAATCCATGGCTCCATGCTGGTTCATCAGTCAGTTCTGAATTAATTCTTTTGCTTGATTGGGAAGAAATATTTTCAAGCTTACGATTAGTAGTGTCCCTCCTGTCTTTATTTTCTGAATCCGCTCGCCACTGCGTCGATTTGTGTGTATATATATATATTCAGGTAAAGATCTTAAAATAAGGACCTTATATGCGGACCTTTCCATTTCTCGCCTTTTCCGATCGGATTTTGATGATCCGAGCCGCTCAATGTGTTCAAAATGTGATTTTAAGGCTACTCGCAAGAAATCAGCAAAAAAAATGACCAGAAAAGGCTTGATTTGAGCAGTTTTTATTTGAACCGTTTGATAAAAAACAAACAAAAACTGCTCGGATGAAGCCCTTTCCGGTCTTTTTTTTGTGCTGATTCCTTGCGAGTACCCTTAAAATCACGTTCTGAACACATTGAGCGGCTCGGATCATCAAAATTCGATCGGGAAAGGGAGGTCCGCATTTTATTAAAATAAGGAGGTCCTTATAAGAAGGGGACTAATATATATATATATTTGGTTATTTTTTGCCAATAAGAGGGCCTCCAAATGTTGTGGTTTAGCTCAGCGGTAAGAGTCTTTCCATCCAGCCAAGAAGTCACGTGATCGACCCTTGCGACTTATACTTTTTTAATGCGAAAGTATTTTGACCTCGTACTAAAAAAATGGTGTTAACCCAGAGCCAGAGGGGATGAGATTCAAACTCACTACACCGCACCACAAGCCTTTGTTTTGTTTTTTGATCAGCACCACAGGTCCACAAGCCTATCTTGTTATTTTTATTGCTCCACTGGACTAATATGGCATAAATTATAAACAAAAAAAAAATAAAAAATGAGAGGCCTCATGTTTTAACACCATTTAGGGCCTTCAAAATCTTAGGGCCCGGCCTGACTTTAGTGAGTTCAATTCTTATCAGAGATGTCAATGTTGCTCCATCAACTCGAGCCGAGAACTTTCCAGCTCCTAAATGACCATTGGACCGGAACCCTAGATTCTCAGGCTATGTTCTGTTTGGATAGCCAGACTTTCTGTCCAAAAATGGGACTTTTCTAATAGTTCTTTCACGACAATGAGCTTCTGACGTTAAAGAAAATAAATGCCAGTTTTCCCTAATTTTTTGGTTTGGTTGTTGTTGTTTTTTTTATTTTACTTTTCATAATTATTTGTCTAACTTTTCATCATAATTTTTTATATTTAATCATTTGTTTCGTTGAGAGGAATCACAAAAGTATGAAAATATGGTCCGAAGTTGAAAAAAATTCGTATACCACGACTCTATGGAACAAAACTACCAACTGTTTAGTATTTTTTCCTTCGGTAAACTTTTTTTGTTTTGTTTTGATCATAAGTTTTACTTTTTAGACACCTCTCGCTGGGACGAATGATCTGAACAATAAACGTGAATCTAACAAAAAAATGAAAAATATATTTAGGGAAAATTCAGTTTCACGGCCCTTTCATTTATTTATTTATTTTTGCCTAGCAAATTTTTTTTATTAATCTCTGAAAATATATAAAGATTAAAAAGACAAGAGCATCCGAAAGAGAAATTACTAATTTAAGATTACCCGAGACCCAAATGTTAGTAAGAGACCAACAAAAATAGGCCAAGCCCAAACCCCAAACCCTAAAAACAACCCTAGCTGCCATCGGCACACAAAAACTTCTGCTAACAATGAAAAAGCTTCACCACCTCTATCGGAATCTTGGAAACCAGCCCTTGCTGCTGCTCCAGAGCTGCATTTCCAAGTCTGCGTTTCCAAGTCTTTTCTTAAGGAACCGTGCTAATGACACAGACTATTGTGCACAGATATGTGCATAGATTTTTTTTTTTGTAGAATCTACTTTTGAGTCCCACACAAATGATTTGATCCATTCATTATTTTTAAATTTTTTTCTTGAGGGGCTCTGTAGAAAACCAGCTCGATAGGATACATGTAAGTGTTTGATCCAATCTTACAGCTTTTTATTCATCCGAACTAATTTTTTACGGGGTCCCTCAAAAAAATATTTTTAAAATTAATGAACGGATCGAATCATTTATGTGGGACTCAAAAGTGGATTCTACAAAAAATCTATGCACGTATCTATGCATAATAGTCTGTGTCGGCAGTGTTTCCGGCCGTCTCTTAATAAGTTGCCTTGCTAAGTTAACAGTATCTAGCAATAAGGACAGAAAATCAGGCTGACTGGTAGATGACACCGGCTGCTACCCTCAACATCATACAATTTTTGTTCAAATGACGCATTCGCAGGCCAAATTCGAATAGTCAAACAACACGCAATTTAAAACGAAAGAGCACAATGTCAATGTGAGAACTACCCCCAAATCATCTTGGGGCCTACAGAGGACCAAACTGATACTTCTAATTACTCCATATACCAATTTGATACAGGCTATAAATGCTCATGTCAATACAGAAATTAAATGACTCTACAATTCTTTACTGGGTCCTAGGTACAAAACATTGGAAGACACATTTCAACTAACCCATATATCTGGTTTTTTAGGCTGGAAACCCATGTGGCTTTGACCTTTTGCAGTGCCATTTTGGCAGGTGGGTTACTTTAATTTCTAGGTTGAACTCGTGTAGTTGTTGTGTGAAAATTGGGGCTCACTTGGGTTGTGAAAATCGGAACCGTTCAATTTGTTGAATTTAGCTATTTGTGCGAAATTTCAAGTTTATCGTATACTTGCAATGGCACGTTCAACAAATATTCCATATTAAATAGTATCTCAGAGCATATAATTATAGAATCTTTTATTTACCTGATTTTCGTCATAAGTACCTACTTGATCGTGATGAACCCGTTGTTCCGATCAAGTCAGGAAATCTATAGTGTTCGGGTCTCTATTTTATGTAGTGGTGTTGCACTCTGTCACGAAAAGCTACGCCGAATCCACTTCAGAATGGTAGTAAACGCTCTCGAACTGTTATATACTCTCTCCGTCCCTAAATAAATGTCCGGTCCGCAACCCTAGGCCTCTAAAAAAATGTGTTTTTTTTTTCGTTAAAAAATTTTAACTTTTTTCATAACTTGAAAGAACTCGTTGATATCTATTGATTTGTGTACAAAAATTAATTTTTTTAACGAAAAAAATGCATATCGCAATGGATATACCTGTTAGCCTGCATATTTGTGGACATTTATTTAGGGACGGAGAGAGTAACATTTTTTACATTCTCGAAGATTGTGTACTCTCTCGAAGTGTTAGCATTGTTTAACTTTGTGCCAAATTATGTAGAGTATATCGCAATGGGTATACGGTATACCGTATACCTGCATGTTGGTGGAGTTGATCTTATAACTTCAGGATCAAAATAAAAATCTTATAACTCCGAACCAATCACGTAACGAGTAATCTTCTATATTATAAAATAGAGCGGTCTTTTATCTATCCATACAAACATAAGCATCCTTCTAACCATTGGATCTCAATTCTAATAGGTTATGGCCGTTGGATTGAATCATTAATTCCAACCTATTTCCTACACCTATCCCAGCAGTTTTCCTCTTCTCCATCGTGTTTCCTCTCTCTCTCTCTCTGCAGAATCCACTCCTCGGCGCTCTGAAAAAAAAAAAAATAGTGCCCACAAAACTCCTCCACCAATCAGTCGTCCACGAAATCGATTTGGTTCTTCATTTCCGGTACAACTCCCATCATCCTTAGGGTCTTCTTGCAGAAAAAATAATGTGGCCTAAATTGCTGTTTAGGATGAGGATTTTTTTGATGGGAGTCTTATGGGGAAAAAAAATTATTGTTTAGGATAAGAATTTATCTATATCTTTTGTTATTTGTCTTTCAAAGATACTCACTTTGTATTTGTTAAAATGCATGTTTGATAGAGTGAAAATGGTAGAGAGTGAATTAATTCTTTATGCCCACTTTTGTGAAGCTCTCTTAATTTTTGGATAGACTTTGTGGTCCAACACTGCGAGGAAATGCGACATGATGGTAATGACATGTGGAGACATGTCTGGGGAAATGCTGGGAACACGACAAAGTGAATTCAACACTTTTTAAAAATAATTCTAATTAAGAGTTTATTTGTTGTGGACTCTGTTCCTCTTTCGTTTTAATGGTATTGTTTGATCAAATCAAATTATGTTAGGACCGGCACATCCTTTTCCCTAAGTAACAATGTGATCAAATCATTACAGGACCAACACATTCCTTTCCCTCGCTCTCTCCCCTATCGCCAAGCATATGACCGAAACATGTTGTACTGTGCCTTCAGGCACAGGCATGCACTAGTAACTTTATATCGGGAGACAAGAGGTGAAAAGTTTTTGGGTGCAAATGGGACAAGTGGTAGTCAACGTGCAATCGAGCCGTCCAAATGTGTTTTGGACGGCCAAGATTTGAGAGAGAGAGAGAAATGAGAGAGAGTGTTCGGCTGAGGAGGAGAGGGGGTGTTCGGATCAGGACCGTCCAAAACACGTTAATTTGGATAGTTCGGATGCGCTTTGGGAACCACGTGTCTTATTTGCACCCAAAACTTTGTCGGCAAGAGGTGACTTACAAGTATGTTCATCGTTCTGACTCGTTTTGGTACGGCCCGTTCCACTTTATCAAATAAGTACTTAAAAAATAAGGACCTATTTTCAAACTTAAAAATAATGGACTTACAAAAATAAATTTTAAATTTTTTATGCAGGGTTTGATAGATCTCATTGAAATCTATTAAATAAGATCTATATTGTATATTTTTTTTATTTCAATAAACCTACCAGTTTTAAGCTTGAAAATTATAAATAAATACTTATTTTTTAAGGATCCAATCCGAAACGAGGCCAATAATTATGGTAAGTCGTTGGTCCCAGCAATATGCCCAAAATATCTAACAATTGGATCCAGCTTCGCTCTAGTTCATCTTCTAGGGACCTCCCAGCAATATGCCCAAAAAACCTAACAACGGGATCCAGCTTCGCTCTAGTTCATCTTCTAGGGACCGGACCATCCTGTTGAGTTCTTTGTGGCCTAGGCAGAGCCCACCTTTATAATTGAACCTATTCACGTTTTAGAGCTTATCGCGAGCATGACTCGCGCCAACAGTTAGGTTAGATTGCATCTAGTTCAATATATTTCCATAGGAGATGAGAAAAATGGGTTCTCGTCAAGTACGACAAATCCTCGTTTCGACATAAACGTGTTTCGAAAATACACCAATCTATATTCGGCTAACATAATTGTTTACCTCATAGATATTACCAACAAGGTCTAAATATTGAACGATTTCAATTATCAAAATAAGCTCACAAAAGAGAGGCCCACCAAAGCGCAATAGTGCCGTCCAGTTCCTTTGGACGTACCGTAGAGAATCCTATCACCTACTCCTATAAGAGAAAAAAAAATTATGCCGGAGTCATGAGCATACTTTACGGTACTCAATCACGCGTTCAAAAGTGTTTTGGACAGTCTGCGTTTTAAAATAACCATTCGTTGGAAGAGTTTTTTTTTTAAATCCGAACCATTGATTACCGAAATGTACGACTGAAATTGAGCCGACGCCGCCGTGAATAAGTTTCTCTATCCCTATAATACTAGCAGAAAGTCTACACACACATACAATCTGTGCACAGATTGTGCACAGATTTTGTTGTGGGGCCCACCACGGGTCCCACACAAATCATCCAAATCGTTCATTAAATGTAAAATATTTTTTCAAGGGTCCCCGTAAAAAATAATCTCAATCCGATACCTACAGATAATCGATCCAATCGTATAACTTTTCATTATCCGAAAATCTGAATGAAAAGTTAGATGGTTGAATGAAGCACATATAGGTATTGGATTGAGCTTATTTTTTACGGAGACCCTTGAAAAAATGTTTTACATTTAATGAACGGTTTGGATGATTTGTGTGAGACCCATGGTGGGCCCCACAACAAAATCTGTGCACAATCTGTGCACAGAAATCTGTGTGGATAACACAGCTCATAATACTAGTAGCAGTAATGCTACACACACATATTTTGTGCACAGATTTTTTGTGGGGCCCACTACGGGTCCCACACAAATAATCCGAGCCGTTCATAAATGTAAAACATTTTTTCAAGGGCTCCCACAAAAAATCAGCTCAATCCGATACTCATAGATGCTTGATTCAATCATTTAACTTTTCATTCGAATCTCAGGATAATGAAAAGTTAAATGATTGAATCAAAGACTTATAGATATCGGATTGAGCTGATTTTTTGAGGGGGCCCTTGAAAAAACGTTTTACATTTAATGAACGGCTCGAATTATTTGTGTGGGACCCGTAGTGGGCCCCACAAAAAATCTGTGCACAAAATCTGTGTGGGTAGCATTACTGGTTTTTTCCATCCAAATGGTCCAACAATTTTTCTAGCTCTAACTACTCTTCTTCTTCTTCCTCTAATCTCTCCAAATCACAACACACTTCACTGCGTCTAACCTCACCAGTCTCACCCCTATGAACGGTAGTTACCGCTTACTCTCTCACCACATACATATCCCACCCCCCCTTCACTCAAATAATTACCCTCACACAAGTCCAAACACACTACACTCTCTCTCTCTTCCCCCTGGCCTCTCTCTCTCTTAACCGCAATATGGGTTCGGAAGAGTACCAGCCGCTTCTACTGAGGCTGGACTCTCACGGCCAGCTACCAGGCCTATCGTCCGGTGCCGTGGAGGAGTTCTTGACGCACCGGCCGGTGGCCCTCCGGTGGTACCCCCGGCTCTTCGTGTGGGAGTCGAGGCTCCTCTGGATCCTGTCGGGCTCGTCCATCATCGTCTCCATTTTCAACTACATGCTCAGTTTCGTCACCCTGATGTTTACGGGGCATCTGGGTACTTTGGAGCTCGCCGGAGCTTCGATTGCTAGTGTCGGTATTCAAGGGCTTGCTTATGGAATCATGGTACGTGTCCTGCTTTCGTTTTCTGCATTTGTGGATTTGCTTCTTGGGTTGGGTTTAGATTATGATCAAAAGAATGAAATAATTTCGATGTTGTGATAAGTCCAAACATGGTGATAAATGTAGGTTTGTTGCTCTAGTTTTGGTTCGAAAAACAGAGAGACATTACAGAGGAAACAGAGTTTGTTTGAGTGATGGACGGCAAATTATTAATTCCTCCTAGAGGGGCCTTTCCCCATACCACATTTGGCGTGGGCTCTACCGCCAAGCGTGCGGCCTCCTACCAACGTGTGATGGAAAAGGCCCTGGAACATTCTGTGACAGTGCTCCAAGAGCGAATACTTTTTGGAGACTGAAAGGAATTTAGATTTTTTATGAGACACTCTCTCATTTGATGATGACTCATGTGATTTTTTGAAAATGGAAGGATTTTTATAACAAATTAAATGAATAGATAGAGTCAACAGTACAAAAGATGGGGCTGCCGACACGGGAATTAGCTTCTGAGATCGAGCAGTCTCGATTTCACTAAAAGATTTTTGAATGAATGTTGGGCTGGGCCATCTCGAATGGTGTGAGTAGCATGCGGGGAGACCCGCACGTTCGGTTTTTGCAATGTTTGTGTTCTGAAATGCAGATACTGAATTTATAAGTACGACAACTGTACACGACAAGTCACTGATGCATAATATCATGCATTTAGAAATAAGTATCTGCTTCAATGTCTCAAAACAGGCAAACTCATTTTTAAATGGTGTTAATATGGAGGAAAATTGCAATGCAATGTTGCTAATGTTGCATATGGGAGCATGGTATACATGCTATGAAATTTGAATTGATTCATAGTAACCGGATGTCTGGACTAACTTACGCATCCTTATTCTGAAATCAACAACTGAATAAATGTTCGGTGGCCTTACGGTTTTTTGGCCAGTGGGAGTCGAACCTTTTAGCTTGAGGAAGTAAGGCCCCTTGCGGTCGTGTTCTTACTTGACCAAACCATAGTTAGTCCTCAAAACACAGCCAAATTTGCAGTTTTCAGTTCGCATTCGAGAATTCCGAAAAAACAGCGGCATGATCAATAACCCAATCACCCCAAAACATGATATAAGCAGAGGAAATTAGGACAGAAAAAGAAAAGCACCATATCTAATTTTGCACTGCTCATTTGTGTATCTCCATTTTCCCTCCAGTATATTCCTAGGCGACATTCATTGTCAAGCTAATTCTAGCAGTTAACTCGTATTACCTAACCGGGAGGCCTAACGATTGTGTAGCTGCACAGTCATTTTAGTAGTTGGAAACCTGATTTCTTCCCCTTACTTTTCCAATCAAATTAACCACAGCTGGGCATGGCTAGTGCTGTCCAAACGGTTTGCGGCCAAGCATACGGAGCAAGAAAGTACAGCGCGTTGGGAGTCATCCTCCAGAGAGCTGTAATCTTGCACCTCGGAGCAGCGATCCTCCTCTCCTTCCTCTACTGGTTCTCCGGCCCTGTCCTGAAAGCCATCGGTCAAACCGACAGCATAGCCGATGAGGGCGAAATCTTCGCTCGCGGCATCATCCCTCAACTCTACGCGTTCGCGATAAGTTGCCCTATGCAGAGGTTCCTTCAGGCTCAGAACATTGTCAACCCCCTGGCTTATATAGCCGTCGGGGTGTTTCTGCTGCACATTCTATTGACTTGGCTGGTTGTTTATGTTCTGGATTATGGCCTCATTGGAGCTGCCCTCACTTTGAGCCTCTCTTGGTGGTTTCTTGTCATTCTACAAGCAATCTACATATTTTTCAGCCCTCTTTGTAAAGAAACTTGGACTGGTTTCTCTTTGAGAGCATGGAGGGGGATTTGGCCTTATTTCAAGCTCACTGTTGCTTCTGCTATTATGTTATGGTACTTGCAATACTCTCTTTATATCTTGCGCTACTACAGATCACCAGTTTTTGTTGCTGTTTATGTTTCACCGTGCCAGATTCTCTATTCACGTAAACTTATTCTGAGCAGAAACCAATCGCGAGAATCCAGTAAGCGGTGAAATAAAAACGGCGATTTACAACATTTTGTTGTTTGAATGTAATTTTGCTGTTCTTCATTGCAGTTTGGAGATATGGTACTTTCAAGGACTGGTGCTTATATCAGGCCTGCTCAGCAATCCGACAATCTCGCTAGATTCTATCTCTATAAGGTATATTATAGTCAACGAAGTTCTCTCTGGTTCCTTTTTCTTTTTCCCAACTTAATACTTTTTTCCAATGTGTTTAAATTGCAGTATGAATTACTTGAACTGGGACATGCAGTTCATGTTGGGTCTTGCTGCAGCAGCCAGGTACTTAGCTACTTGTTCGTTTTTTCGCTTAAATTTTGGTTTGCTTCGGCTTAGACTAGACACAATCTAGCATCCGCTTGATAGCCCGTACTTAACTGCTTATTTCGTGTCTAAATCAAGACGTAAACTAACGCCCATAAGTTCGACTTTGATTTCTTTTGCAGTGTTCGAGTGAGTAATGAACTCGGGGCAGGTCACCCGATGGTAGCTAAGTTTTCGGTAGTGGTAGTGACCGCCACCAGTGTTATCATCAGCATAATATTTAGCGCGATCGTTCTCATATTCAAGGTTGAGTTAAGCAAACTATTTACAACCGACTCTGAAGTCATCGCGGCCGTGTCGAACTTGACTCCATTGCTCGCCATCTCTGTTTTCCTCAACGGCATTCAACCCATACTGTCAGGTAAACAAGATCCAATTTTTCCTTCTTTCTGATTGTGAAATGATCACCCCCGCTAGCCCCTTAATACCTCCGATGAGACAGAAATCAAAGGCGGAATTGTTGACACCCGCTACGATTTCATTTTCAACATTCAAAATTACCAAAGGATTACTTTAGCATCCTTTTCCGTGCGACTAAACGGGGCCTTTTTGGATTTCAGGTGTGGCCATTGGGAGCGGATGGCAAGCTGTAGTAGCTTATATCAATTTAGCCACTTATTACGTCATTGGTCTCCCCATTGGATGTGTTCTTGGCTTCAAAACTAGCTTAGCAGCAGCGGTAAGTACAAAACCATCTCGTGCTCTTGCTTCTGCCTCCCGTTCAGCTTCCAATCCTCCTGTCTCGTCCAGCTTTCAGCATTTTTTTGGCTCCTTCACGCCCGTAAATATGACTCAAACTGTTCATCTCATTGATCTCTCCGAAGAAGAATATCCTTGCCAAAATAATTAACTTGATCGGACATCGATAGTTCCATGGCCAAATCACACTTGTATACATTTTTCCTTCCACCATCTATTTTCCCTTGCAAGTGTGATTTGTTTGGGTAGCTATCGGTATTCGATCGAATTGATTTTTCATGAAGGTTCTTTTCTACAAGGTCTATGATATGAACAGTCCCCGATCATCTTTGCGGATCTGGGATGGATCGACCCAGAAATGCTGAAAACTGAACGGGACTAAAGAATTCAAAACTCGACCGGAGCCGGACCACCACCTCCTCCCCCTCCCCCCCCCCTCTCTCTGCATGACAGTTAAGAAGTGACATTGATATATGCTGCGTTTTTTTTTTCTTTTCCAGGGGATCTGGTGGGGGATGATAGTTGGAGTTGTACTGCAAACAATAACTCTGCTGATTATAACAGCCAGAACAAATTGGGATTCTGAGGTGGTGAAAGCTGCCGACAGATTGAAGCAATCTGCAAACGAAGAGGCGTTACAACTACTGGCCGACGTTTGATTTTGAAATTTTGAATTCATTTGATTAGGACAAGTACTAGAGTTTGCTTCGGCAGAGCCTCCTGAGTGGAGAAGTCACCTTCTGTTTTTTGGCCTATTGAATTGCCAGTGACCAAAGAGTTCAAATGTGGGATTTTGTTGGTATCTTCAATGTCTTCTTGGTGGTTATTTTATTTTCATGAATGTAAAATATAATGTAGCTGAAGTTGAGAATCAATATGGGTATTACGCAGCCAAATTGGTGGGTTGTAGTCAGGGGTGGAGCCGGGATTTCTACGTAGTGGGGTCGAACACTGAGAGTCAAGATAAATTTGATCAAGTTTGGCTATTATAAGAGGTATGTTTTGATATTATGTGGTGTCAATTGTGATGTCGCCAATGATGCCGAAACATACTAGGCCTCGGCGAAAGATTGTGTCACTGTTTGTTGCTTCTTAGATGCACATAAAAATACACCTTGCATTTTGATGTACAAGGTTGGCCCGCTTTTGCTCCTTTAAAAGCCTTTGTTGTTGAAGTAAGAATTGATTTCGCTATACCATGCTCGAGGTACTTGTTTTAACCCATACAATGCCTCTTCAACTTTTAAACCTTGTCTTCTTTGACTTCGACAACAAAGCCTTGAGGTTGATCTACGTACACTTCTTGCTACAATGCACCATTCAAGAATGCGGACTTCACATCGAGTTGGTATAAGAACCACCCTTTTTGAGCAGAAGTGTACTAGACATGGGCAATGAAATCTCTCTCTCTCGAGTTCTTGAAGAAATCTTCTGTCCGAGATTTCAACTCTTTGTGCTGAACAAGAATGCCTTTTACAATGTATATAGTTTTCTATTTTTGAAAATGGTACGACTGCATAATTCAAGAGAACAAATAATAAGAGCAAAGAAGCACCTTGACATAGTATAAATTATTCAACGTGCTAATAACAGATACACTTTACACACGCTCTTACATACATATTTACTTACATGAACTAGGGGACCCGCACAGAGTGCAAGTGAGGTGCAAATGTGTATCTTTAGGAGAAAAACTAATTCATGGAGCTTTCTGTGAATAGTAGTTTACGGAGGTGAATCATAGCCGTCCAAAGTGTATTGGATGATCCAAATTTTAATGAAACTTTTCCGGGAAAGAGTTAAACTTTTTCCGTAAAAGTTTCATTAAAATCGGTCTAGTCCAATACCGAAACGGACGACTGAGATCAAACGGCTTCGTAAATTACATCTTTACAGCGGCTCCATAAATAAGCCATACTCGTATCTTTAGACTTTTCAAAATTTATTACAGTAAGCAGCAAATCATTTTGTTTTTAGTCCAACATCATCAATCAGCACACACCCGGGTTGCCCCAGGCGGATACGCAGGTTTTGGAAGTACTTCTCAAGGTCTAAGGTTCAATTCTCCACCAGATGAGTACCCAACAGTATGCATGTGGGGGCAATGACTAATGTGGCCGCACTAGCTCTTACGAAGGTTTGAATTGCACAGTCAAAACCACAGAGAACAAGCTAGTAAATAGTAACTGACTATTGTGTCTAGCTATTGACTTTTTAGAGTTTTAATCTTCAACCAGACTCTTTGAGGAATGATAGGAATTGGAATGGGAATACCGACGGAAGACAAAGTCCATCTAGTGCGAGGTGGGTGTAATATGACTCCCAGTTACTACTAAATGGCTTAGTTACAGGAAAAATGTTCCCGGATTCACGAACGGACTCTAAACAAGACTGGTCCCGGTTAACCGGTGGAGCCTCCGAGAACTCTTTCATGATCGTCCAAGCCGAAAGAAGCAGTAATGTTGCCAGAGTTTTGTCTAGGGACTAAAAAAAAAGATTAAGAATTCGAGAGCGCCATTATGTTTATTAGTTGTCTCGATTGACCCTATTTGAGTATTTGATGTGGGCTGTCCTCAAGCACGAGGATAAGAGAGGCATAGAAGTTAAGACTTGAACTATTCTTTCGGATAATTCGAGACCGCGCTGACCTATACGACGTTTACGTTTCTGGGGACATTGAATTAGTCGACTTGCACGGAGTTCCTTGGGTTCACCAGCTTACCTCTGCCAGAGTCCAGTCCAGTTACCAATTGGGCTACAAGCCCATTGGACATTACAAAATACTTTTATCGAGGTTTATATAGAACAAAGCTAGTAAGTAGTAACTGACTATTGTGTCTAGATACAATGAATCTAATCGTAACTAACTCAACGGCTAAGCACTAAATCCACTGATTACCACCTTAACAGCTCACTAGCACGGGCAGAGCCATGATTCGGACGCGGGGGTGACACCGTTCAATGAAAATCTAGCTACATGTTGTGTAGAAAAATCTGAAAGAAAAAAAAAAGAATACGGTCATATAATTAGGTTCTATCTGGACTTTAAAAAAAAAGAGGGTAAATTTCACTGACCTCCCCTGAGGTTTCTGACAAATGCAGGAACCTCCCCTGAGGTTCTAATTATTGCACTGACCTCCCTTACTTTACAAACTATTGTTCAGATTCCCCCATTCCGTTAAATCCACACTAACACCGCTAGTTTTTGTTATTAATTGACTAAAATGCCCTTGAATATTACTAAACTAAACAATCAAGTCATTTTCTTCTTTTTTGTACTTTAATTGGAGTTTCTCAAATATTAAAAGTAACATTACACTGTTTATATAAGATAATTTTAACATCAAATTAGACTCAATTATACAAACTTTTGTTAAATTTGAATAATTAATCAAGCATTTTACATTATCATAGTCATTGTTTTTTCTTCTCTTCAAGGTGTAATTTTCCAAATAGAGGACTCAAAGAGATATCTAATCCATCATACTAGAGGGGAAAAAAAACATGGCTCTTTTCAATTTTTCTAAGAAAAAAACTCAATTTGGTTTACTCATTGATCATTCTTTAAAGATTTCATCTATTTTTTCTACTAGTACATTTCTGATGAAACATAATTATCACTAATGAAATAAGAAGGAAAAAAAAAAAAGGTTAAAGAACTTTTTACACCAACTTCATTTCGTTAAAAAATACAAGATAGTTTTTTTTGTATGTTGGATTAGGCATTTGCATGCGTCTCTTATTTTCAAAATTCACGTCAGAGAGGAAAAAATAGACCATGATTATCAAACTGTAAAATGCATAACTCACGATACAAGTTTGACCAAAGTATGTATAACTCAAGTCTAATTTTGTTAAATAGTATTAAATCCCAAGTCAAAGAAAAAAGTAGCATGCAAACATGAAAAAAAAAATTGAGAGAAAAGATACATTGACTTCGCTCATAACAAATAGGTCAAAATCAAGTTTTTTTTTTTTAATTTTTGTTTCGAGATGTGATGAGTTAGAAAAATACAAAATATTAACTTTATAAATAAAATGAGATACATGAAAAAAAATTAACTATGTGAAAATAATGATCATTGAAATATAAGATGTATTAGTAGTTATTGAAATTTGACCAAATATATTTAGTTAGTTATAATTTAACATTAAAATTACCAATTAGAAAAAAATAGAACAAGAGGAATTGATTTTAGTTTACAATTATTCGAGGGCATTTTAGTCACATAGTAGCAAATACTAACGGCGTTATTGTTGATTTAACGGAATGGGGGAATCTGAACAATAGTTTGTAAAGTAAGGGAGGTCAGTGCAATTATTAGAACCTCAGGGGAGGTTCCTGCATTTGTCAGAAACCTCAGGGGAGGTCAATGAAATTTACCCAAAAAAAAACATTAAAAGCTTGCTTCAACTCTCCAATGGTATGCAAATTATCCAAATGCAAGATATAATAATACTAATTTTCCTTGATCCAAAGAGACCATTCTCTAAATTGCAATTTTTACGGTACAAAGTATTTTTTTTGTCGCATACTTATAAATACCTAGTCGTACCATCCACCACGTTAGTCTATAAAGAGAATATGTGTTTGAATGAGTCAAGTATTAAAAAATAAGTACTTATTTGCAATTTTCAAGTTTAAAAATAATAGACTTACTGAAATCAAAACATATGCAGTATGGATCTTGTTTGATAGATCTCGATCTCGATAATATCTATCAACCCTGCAAAAAAAATTGAAAAATTATTTTCGTAAGCCCATTATTTAAACTTAAAAATAGGTCCTTATTTTTTAAGTACTTATTTGAAAATCTGAAACGGATAACAGTTTTATAATATCTAAATAGGCAACGTTCCTCCGAAATTACTAGAAAAAATTACAAATCTTGTTGGAATTTAGGCCAAAACTCAAATAGTAGTAGAATCCAATAGCTAGGATTCAATTTAAAACATGAATAAAAAAAGTGAAGCAAAGGGGATTCAAACCTTAGTTGTCGAGGGTCTATTTTAGACAGCTTACCGCTTTGTCAATGCATCAACATGTGCCAACTATTATGCATATATGTTATTTAACATTGTTATGTGTATTTAATTTTTTTTTTTTTGTGTGTGGAAATTTTCAAAACGGTGTGCCACCCGCCCCCCCCCTGCTACCTCCCCCTGCGCGCTCACTAGTTAGTTGATACTTTTATGGGGCGTTTTCTCCGAGTGTTAAGTTACGAACTCTTTCATGAAGTCCATAAACAAGCATTGTACTCGTTCTATGTACGGGACAATTTTATTTATTTTTTGGATAAACTCAACTTTATAGTGAGAACCACAAAAATATGTGTTGGAAAGATGAATTGGGTCATCGCGTGCCAATGCCCTTGAGACATTGAATAATTTTTTCTTAATATATATATTCTCTTAAAATAAATAAATAAATCTCTCTCTCTCTCTCTCTCTCTCTCTCTCTCTCTCTCTCTCTCTCTCTCTCTCTCTCTCTCTCTCTCTCTCTCTCTCTCTCTCTCTCATTGAATTATAAAAAATGAAAAATTCAAAAAAATTAGAAATGGGTGTTAGAAGGCTTGGGAACACACAACATTTGCTTAGCAATAAAGCTATTGGTACTGACGAGTACCATATTGAAAATGGACTGCGGCTACGCCAGGCCAACTTCAGCCACCGGACGGCCGATCTGAGCCGTCCAAAAATTCTAAAAGAAAAAACGAGGGGGCCCACGCGAGAATCAATGACATCCGATGTGTGTAGGTGCTCAATCCAAACACCCTATTTTTTTGTATATAACCCCATTTTTTCGTTTATAGAGCGTCATCTTTATAGATATTAATAACAGTTTCAAACCATAATTTTAAGATTTAGACTTTTAAGGACAGCTCCATAAATGATAGTTTCAAAATTGTCATCTTTCACAATTAATAACACTTTTAAACAGTCATCATTTACGATTATTGTAACAGGAATGCTACATACACTACACATTTTCACTACACCATCCACTACATTTTTTATGGGACTCATTTCGGGTCCACCAAAAAATACAGAAAAATATCCATAAATTTTAAAATAATATTTTAGGGGGCCCTGCAAAAAATCAGCTTTAATCGGTATTGGTAAGTATTATTTCTAAATTTATAGGAGTGAAAATGCTCAACTGCGCAGTTTACAACATACGAACCCATAAATAATATTTATCGATACCCGTTAGAGCTGATTTTTTACGGGGCCCCCTAAAATATTATTTTAAAATTTATGGATATTTTTCTGTATTTTTGTTGGACCCAAAATGAGTCTTATAAAAAATGTAATGGATGATGTAGTGAAAGTATGTAGTGTATGTAGCATTCCTCTTATTGTAATAGTGAAATTTTAACTTTTGCAACCAAAATATTTGATCCTCAAAACCGTTACATGTTGTAGTGTAAATTATTGCAATCATTGCCGGCTCCACAACCACTGCACAATGGCCACATGACCGCCCCAAGTTGCGAGGTCTCGATCCAAGTGACGAATCTTAAACGTTGGGGTTCTTATTAGGGGAGTGCTAGATACAAAAAAAATGTACCCGAAAATTATCCCGAAAAGGCAAATCAATGGTACAGATGCACTGCAAAGTGAATCTGTATCATTAATTTACCCTTTCGGGATAATTTCTGGATACATTTTCTTTGCACTTAGCATTTCCCTTCTTATTACGCTACTGTCGCTACACTTGTTAGCTTGATTTTGATGTTTTCGTCATCGATTAAGTTACTTAATTGTTGAGAATAACCTACTCCCTCCGTCCCAAAATGATTGTCCGGTCTGCAAAACGGAGTGGTAAAAAAAAATTTTCAAGAAAAAATTCAAACTTTTTTCACAAATTAAAAATACTCATTGATATCTAGTAAGTTGTTAAAAAACTTTTGATTTTTTCTTACAAAAATTGTATTATTTTTAACACCCCGTTTTGCGAACCGAACAAACATTTTGGAACGGAGGGAGTATCAACATATCACAAAGTTCAAATTCTTCTTTGTTTTTTTTTTTTTGATCCGCACAGAGTTCAAGTTCATTCCATTAAGAAATCAATGTCAACTTTCGAATTTGTCTTTAGCTTACACTTGGTAAAAAATGAGTAGTGCTATTAGTACCGACGGTACCATAGGGAAAATGTACCGACGGCCACCGGACGGCCGTCTCCGGCCACCGGACGGCCGATCCGAGCCGTCCAAAAATTTTAAAAAATAAAACCGAGTGGGCCTACGCGGGAATCAATGGCATCCGAGGTGTGTAGAGTACTTGATCCGAGTGGGCCTACACGTATATACAAATATACACGAAAAATGGGTGCTCGGATCAAGTACCCTACACACCTCGGATGCCATTGATTCTCGCGTAGGCCCACTCGATTTTATTTTTTAAAATTTTTGGACGGCTCGGATCGGCCGTCCGGTGGCCGGAGACGGCCGTCCGGCGGCCGTCGGTACATTTTCCCTATGGTACCCATCGGTACCAATAGGATTTCTGGTAAAAAATTGCAGCAAGCATACATACTATTCAATTCCTTTTCCAAATCCTTCATTTTTTTTACACGATGTGCATAGAATATGTATTGTCTGAAAATCGTTGAGTGCATAGCATAGCTACCGTATATACAAATAGAATTTGTTGGCTTGAAAACTTGGGGCACCTACCTGCGAAAAATTATTCAAAAATGCCCTCGGCGCGCCACCACCCCATTTCAACTACGCATTCGGCACAGAATAATCTCTCCCCCAAAAGGTAACTCCGCCCCTGGCCGAATCTAGCTCATGGCGATGACTTGTAGATTCTTGTTGGAAATAGTAATCCATAATTTTCTTAATAATTGGGGATGCATGTATCTCAAGTAAGATACATGATAATGTTTAGTTTTATCACATTGGGAGATGTAAAGTCATTTAGAGACTAGTGATTCATCCTCTAGATTAATTCATGTAGTCCTATAAAATGACGCTCTATGTTATTGTTTTAATACAATGGTAATACAATCAAAAATACTATTAGAGTCATATTCTCTACAATCAAGCCCTCTTTGGTAAAGTTATAGTTCTGTAGGAGCTTTGTAAGGCTCCGCCTCTACATCTCCAAAAAGCATCTTTTTTATTTCTTTTATTATTTGCTTCCGTTGTCCCCAAAAATTCCAACATAGTATCAGAGCGGGTTGCGTTTATTATCTGGGCGTAATCAAGTGATTACATTCCTACCCCCTATTATTTTTGTGCTCAACACCAAAAATATTTTGCCTGAACAGCTTGTTTTGAAAATGGTGAATTTCAAGAAAAAAAAAATGTTTCCATGATCCAATGCAAAAAGTTTTTTAGAAAAATCAAAAATTTCATGGTAGTCAATTGCTGCAAAGTTTTAAAAAAAAAAGCCAAATGGCAATGAGCATGTTGGGAAGTTGATCTTTTTTCGCTTCTCCAAAAAGAAATTTGGGTTTGTCAAATGACACCCAAAAAGGGAGCCAATCTCCCAACAAAAAAAAAATGGGCTGCAGCCAAATTGAAAAGTTGTTTGAGTGTTCAACTATTTTGCAGGATCATGGAGAACCAAAATGCGACCATCGTCGTCAAAATTTCATTCAAGAATCTCTTGAATGAGATTGTGGAAAAATTTCACATCGCACCACCAATGTAGGAATCCTACCAAATTGTAGGGAAAAAATTCCGGGCAAGTGTTGAGATTCGAGATAATGCTGTTGAAGGCGGTTCAATCATACTTCACAGCTCTCCTCACACAAAGAAGATTGATGCAGAGCAAGAGGCGGCTAAAATTGCTATTGAGCACTTGAAGGATATGTTCAATTTTGAAGTTGATGATTTCAACCTTCATGACAAGGAAATGTATCGTCAACATCTCGAACAAGTTGACTTCACATTGGTCGAAGCATTTCAAGAAAACAAGGCTCTCAAGGATGAAATTGCAAAAATCCAGACAAAGGCAAAGGATGCGAAAATTATGAATTAAGGGGGGGTGTTGGAAATAGTAATCCATAATTTTTTTAATAATTGGGGATGCATGTATCTTAAGTAAGATACATGATAATGTTTAGTTTTATCACATTGGGAGATGTAAAATCATCTAGGGACTAGTGATTCATCCTCTAGATTAATCCATGTAGTCCTATAAAAAGACGCTCTATGTAATTGTTTTAATACAATGGTAATACAATCAGAAATACTATTAGAGTCATATTCTCTACAATCAAGTCCTCTTTGGTAAAGTTATAGTTCTGTAGGAGCCCTATAGAACTCCGCCCCTACATCTCCAAAAAACATCTTTTTTATTTCTTTTATTATTTGCTTCTGCTGTCCCCAAAAATTCCAACATCTCCCATGTGAGGTAACTGGCCACCTTGGGAGCACCCACCTGCGAAAAATTATTCAAAAATGCCCTCGGGGCGCCACCACCCCATTTCAACTACGCATTCGGCACAGAATAATCTCTCCCCAACAAGGTAGCTCTGCCCCTGCCCGGATCTAGCTCGATCATGGCGATGACCAGTAGATTGTCCCACGTGAGGTAACTGGCCACCTAATTCTCTTCTCTCTCCCTGTTCCTCCACACAGTATATATAATCTTCATCGCCATGAAGAGATGCACTCTCAGACCTCCTAAATAATCTGAACTCCAAGCATAAAAGCTGCAGCCATAGATTTACCCAGGCAAAGTACCCTACTGTTCCTCTCCCTCCATATTCAATAGATTGCTAATTTGCTACTGCGAATGAGTGTTTATAGGCTCTACATGTTGTAGAATCACCTTTCATCTTAGAGCACTGTTGTGAGTAATTAATTTGCATGCATGTGCATGTGATGTGTTAATGAGTTGCATGCAGTGGGTACGTGGGGCCAATCCAACTGGCCTATACACAGTGTTGGTTCTGCTGTTTGGATTGTCCAAATCCAAGTACAAATTTAGAGCAAGTTTATCGGTTGTCATGTAAAAATGCTATTGAATAGTGCAATTTTTTCATTTTATCTACTCATATCTCTTTCAATACCACACCAATACTATCTATTTTATCTATTCTTTATTAAAATATTATTACTTTTATTTCCCTTTTTTCCTTTTCTTCTTCTTTATTACTGTTAAAGTACATATGGGAAGAGAGAGGGAGAGACAAGGTTGTTCAGAAAATAATAAAAAAACAGATACCTGGTGAATAGTGCGTAGCTGTTTTTAGCTACCCATTCATGGAAATGTATTTTACATTTTCTGTTTTGCTAATCTGCTGCTGCAGTAGTGTTTTTGAGTTTTACTTCTCTACTTTAACTAATTTTATACATATACCTCATCTGGTGTTGATGCTCGTAATTGCCCACCTACGTACTATGAAGGCAAGATAAAATAAAAAGACATTGTACAAGTCAAAAAAAATAATCAAGGTCACATGTTTTTTGCAAGCATCTTAAATCACATCGAGTTGATAAAGCTACGTCCACCCATTTCGGGTGGCTCAAGGTCACATGTTAGGTTTACAGAATTTTGTTATATACCTCGGGGCCGGCTCTGCGTGTACACTCATTAGATAGGAGTACTAGAAGTAGGTTTGCATGAGAGGTTACCACACAAAAAGTAGGTTTTGAGTACTTGAATTAAATTTTTGCTTGATTGGGAAGAAATATAATTGGCTTATTCACGAAGGAGCCGTGAATAAGCTATTTGTGGAGTTTTTCTCCGGAAAAATTTGTTTAAAATTAGAACTATTCAATATACTTTGGATGCGCACGATTCATTTCCGTAAACAATTATTCACGGCTCCCTCTGTTAAATTTTTTTTCTCATATAATATATAATGCTCCTCATGTCTCTATTTTTTGGATCTGCCACTGAACTCATGCACTAACATTTCTATGTTGCATACTTACTCTGAATGTCACTTTTTTTTTTTTGGCAAAAACACACACACATATATAAAACTAGAAAATTTCTATAAGAGTACATTGAGGAAACAATCTGAAATATCACTTTTGTTGGTTAATTTTACAGGAAAAAAAAAAATCAAGAATGGAAGTGAAAATCTTGTCCAGGAAGCTCATCAAACCCTCAATCCCAACCTCGCAGAAGAACATCAAAGTTTCCTTCATCGACCAACTAGCTCCTACGGAATACTCCGGTTGGATTTTCTACTACCCCGTCGCTAAAAACGCGAGCGACGATACCACAAATATTGAGAGTTCCAACAGGCAAAAGCAATTGGAAAAATCCTTAGCAGAGACCTTAACAATCTTTTACCCGCTAGCCGGCCGATACAGCAAGGACGAGTGCTTGATTGAGTGCAACAGCGAAGGCGTCGTGTATTTGGAAACCCGGGTGGGCGCGCAGCTAGCACGTATAGTCCACGGGGAGCCGGAGCTTCTCCATCTTCTTGTCCCAGAAGACGAGGAAGTTGGTTCTTTCGGTAACGGGACTGCGATCCCAGTACTAGCACTCCAAGTTAACGTTTTCGAGTGCGGGGGAATCGCGATTTCTGTTCAGATATTTCATGGGATTGGCGACGGATTTACATTGGCCGCGTTCTTCGATGCGTGGACGAAAACCAGCAGGGGAGCAGTAGGTGAAATAAATCGCCTGAGTTTCGAGTTAGGCTCAGTCATCCCGGCAAGATCGTCACAAGAGCCCAAGTCCACACCCAGGTGAGGAACAAAGTATGCAAGATATTTGTCATGCACATGTATATACTGGTAGATTTTTTTTTTGAAACGGCGAAAGAAATTTTATTAATCTTTAAAATAACTATTCAAAGAGTAAAGAAATTTTCGTTAGCCAATATTTTTTCCGTGATAGTAATATAATTAGGTCTAGTAATATAATTAGGTCCCGTGCCTGATCCGACTGTCCATCTCGATATAAAGGGCTCAGATTTAATTTGAGCCGTCCATTGTTTGGATGAAAATCCGAGCTGTCCATTGCCGAGATGGATGGCCGAATTGACTGCACTACACGTGTAGTGCGGAGGGTGTACTACATCACCTCCGGATCCTAGCCTATGAAGTGATTTAATTTTGTTGTCTTTTTTGAATTTTTGTTAGATTCACACATTTTTTTTATTAATAATTCTTCATGACGAGGAGAATTTAAAAAGAGAAAAAAATTATGATCAAAATCTTAAAAGAGTTCAGTAAGGATAAAAAAGAAGATTAGTTTAATTTCTTTTTATTTGTTGTTTATGTATGTACTCTTATTTTTCAAGTTTGATCTATATTTTAATTGTTTTTTTAATTTCATTCGTCGAGATGAATACTTATGGGGCGGTTCAGCTAAAATATAAGTGGTAAAGCTAGCCGTTTCTTTTGTCTTTATTCATATTTTTTTCGTGGTTATTAGTTTTGTGCCAAACTTTTATATATTATCAGTTTGTCTCGACAAGAGGAATTGGAAAAGTAAGACTTTTGGGCTTTTTCTTGAATATTTCCAAAAATACTTGTATAAAATTCATAAGTTTTACTTTTTCGATTTCTCTTGTCGAAATAAATCAATAATATATAAAAGTTTGACGTAAAATTAAAAAACGCGAAAAAAATTAGAATAAAAAAATTGTAGTCTAGCTGAAATGAGGCCTATCTCTCATATATATATATATATTAAAGCTAAACAAAAATACAAGATGTGTGTGGACTAAATTTTACCCGCCAGAAGAGTTATGAAAACTCAATAGGAGTACTACAATTTTTGCTGATGAAGCCAAGATTTCCGAAGCATGACATCATGTTCTTGTTTTTCATGACGAGTCAACCTTGTTCGTTTCGGGATTTTTTCTCTGCACACGGTTTTCAATAAATTTCCTTTCTAAATTATTACTCTTATTTATCTATTTATCTATTTTCATTCATTACTCAAACTTTCAAAACCAAAATCCCAAAACGAACATGCTCATCATGATTTGAAAGTACTGTTCCATGAATTTTGAATATTTCATCGATCAGGACAAAGAAAGTAGTCACCAGGAGGTTCGTGTTCGATGGAACATCGATAAAATCCCTAAAAGCCAAAGTTGGGGGCACCAAAACACGGGTCGAGTTAGTGTCGGCATTGATTTGGAGGGCACTCATCGGCGTGTCTCAAGCGAAACACGGGTACCTGAGGGCTTATCAACTTGTCCAACCCACCGGCCTAAGACGGAAAATAGGACTTCCGGAGTCCGATAACGCTTTTGGAAACTTCTTCACACTGTCAACCGCACTGTTTCTACCCGGGCAGAGCAAGATGGAGTTGCATGACTTGGCAGGTCTTGCAGGGGATGCAATAAGAAACACCCTGGCAAGTTGCAAAGAAGCAATGTTGGCAGGTGAGGAGGACTTTTTTCGCGTCGTTGACAAGCTTTTCGCAGAGCCAGGCGAGCGTTCCGTTGACGAGGAGGTTGATTTCTACGCGATTACTAGTTTGTGTAGGTTCCCGCTGTATGAAGCTGATTTTGGGTGGGGAAAGCCCGTCTGGGTAAGCACTTACGACAAACCCAGAGAGGTTGCAAACCTATTTGACACAAAATGTGGAATGGGAATCGAAGCATGGGTGAGGTTAGATGAACAGGACATGCTTCATTTCCAGCAAGACAAAGATATCAAAGCGTTTAGTTCCTAGTCGAACGAAGTTTACCAAAAAGCCGATCGATTTGTTCTGTTTCCTGGTCATTCTGGGTATTGAAAAAAAGATCGATGGAAAGCTTCTTCAACAAATTGGTACGCATGTCGTGGTGGATGGGTTCGGTGGTGGCTATGGTGGTGAGGCTGCGGCGATCTTTGGTCGGGGCCGAGGCAGACGTTTTTGGGTTTTCTGGTTCCGTTTGGAGCTCGATCTGACGTTAACAGGGTGCAAGGCACGTTGATCCAGAGTCGGTTTTGCTCCTCAGGCGTTTTTCATATTTCGACGCTGGGGCAGAGCATTTGTAGACAGCACCGATGTTGCTTAGCATTTCTGTGGAGTGGTGTCTTGTTTTCTGTTAGGGTTGAGTTTGGGTTGGTTTTTCTTTTTGATCTTTTGGTTCTTTTTTTAGGTGTCTCCAGATTTCTCTCCGTTTGTAAGGCTTCTCTTACCCCTGTGTGAGAGGTTCTGTTACTTTCTACTGTGCTCCACCTGTTTGGAGTTGAGGGTTTAGTTGGAGTTAGGTGTAGTCTTCGGACGGAATCTCCTCCTTTTGATTTCTTGATCATTGTTTAGAAATTGAGTTTTCTCTTGATGTTCTGTTCTCTTGATCTATAATATTATTTGTTATCGTTGTGGCAAAAAAAAAAACTAACTCTACAAGATTAGGATGATGATCCGAACCGATCATATCGTGTGGCTTGTGGAGAAATGCATTTCTAAAAAAAAATTGTATATATTTAAACGCAAAAGTTATTTTAAAGATATGACTTGTTTTGATGCCTATCGAAATCCGATTAACTAAATCTTTTTTAGAAATCGTAATCTAACCGACGCTACAAAATTAGAATTTCGGATCTTGTCATTGTGGCTCCAGTATATTTCCGAACTTTTGACAGATGAATTCGAAGAGAGAGGTGCTATGTATTGTACACAGATTTTCACCGCACAGATTCTACGCAGAACGCAATGTTAGGCTTATTACAAGTTTCTAAAAAACAATCCGAGTCGTTCATTAATTAATTGTAGAATGTTTTTTCGAATGCCCCGTTAAAAAATATCTCAATCCGATAACTTTAAATGCTCGATCCAATCTTCGAATGGGATTTTGTTTGCAAGAGCCTTTGTTGGACTTGGACATCTATTCAACTAGTAAACCGTCGTGTTCACGGCTTCACCTGAAGGAGATTTCTCATTGTGTACAAAAAATTCAATTCATGTTGGAATTGGCATAGCAGAAGTGTACTAGACGTGGGCCATGAAATCTCTCTCTCTCTCTCTCTCTCTCTCTCTCTGTACTAGACGTGGGCAATGAAATCTCTGTCTCTCTCTCTCTCTCTGGTTCTTGAAGAAATCTTCTGTCCGAGATTTCACCTCTTGTGCTGAACAAGAATGCCTTTTACAACTTAAATAGTTTTCTTTTTTTTTGAAAATGGTACGACTTCATAATTCAAAAGAACAAATAATTAGAGCAAAGAAGTACCTTGACATATAGTATAAATTACTATTCAACATGCTAGCAACAGATACACTTTACATACACTCTTACATACATGCATACTTACATGAACTAGGGGACCCGCAGGGAGTGCAAGTGAGGTGCAAATGTGTATCTTTAGGAGAAAACTAATTTACGGAGCTTTCCGTGAATAGTAGTTTACGGGGGTGAATTGTAGCCGTCCAAAGTATATTTGATGGTCCGGATTTTAATGAAACTTTTCCGAAAAAAAATTAAACTTTCTTTGGAAAAAGTTTCATTAAAATCGGTCCAGTCCAATGCCAAAATGGACAGCTGAGATCAAGCAACTTCGTAAATTATATTTTTACAGCGGCTTCGTAAATAAGTCATACTCGTATCTTTAGACTTTTCATAATTTATTAAGCAGGAAATCATTTTGTTTTTAGTCCAACATCATCAATGAGCACACACCTGGGTTGCCCCGGGTAGATATTCAGGCTTTGGAAGTACTCATCAAAGTCTAGAGTTTAATTTTTCATCAGATGAGTACCCAACAGTATGCATGTGGAGGTCATGGCCGCACTAACTTCTCTGGAGGTTTGAGTTGCGCAGTCAGGACCATATAGTGATTTGGCTGTAGGGCTGTTCCTCCATTAAAAAAAAAACATAATCAATCAGCTAAGGTTTCGATAGATTTATGAACAATCCATATCTAAATAAAAGGAAAACAACATTACAAGTTGTCATGCTGCCACGAGAAGCCATAAGGAGTTTCATAATCATCGATGGATAAAGCTCCATGATGATAGAGATGAGACTCCTCTGATCCATTCCCCCCAAAATCAACCATTCCTCCACCTATCCCCTCCTCCACACATGACTCTCCATACCACATCGTCGTCATCATCTCATTCATTATCATTGGTGATGGTGGATCCATTTCCATGATATCGAGCCACAAAGAGTCGTGCACGTGGGACCTGGTTATTTGCTCCGAGAACTCATCGCAACCGAGCATCCCCGGATGCACGGTTTCCATAGCGGTAGCTTCTGTAGGTTGAACTGCACAAGTACTACAACTGTTTTGGTCATTTTTGACTTCTTCATCCTCCTCTAGTTCTTCTAGTAAGTCTCTCAGAAGGGATTCGTCGATTTCAGTGGCATCTAATTCGTCAAGTGCATCTATACCGGTCGAAGAACTCAAACAATTTGGCAATTCTGATGCCATGTCTAAACAGACTGGTTTTGCCCTTGAACACTGTCGATGTGTACCAAATTAGGGGGTTTGATTGGAAAAATTGGGAAAAGTTGTAGTTTGGATTCTTTGTTCTTAGGTTATCCACAGTGGCATAATAAAAAATAAATTATTTTTAAAGTTAACAATATTGGGGTAAAAGATGGCTTACAATAGTATAATCAAACTTAACAATATTTTTAGAAATAATCAAATTTTAGGCTTTGGATAACCAAAACTAGCAACATTTTTCAATAATTAAAATTTGTGGATCTCACACCACATAAGTTAATTGGTTCTAAAATTTATGTACTCGCGTGTTTCAAATGATATTTTCTTCTTATTTTCTTCGCTTGCTCTATATCTCATTTTCTTCAGCCATAAACTCTTTCTTTTTCTTTTCCTCTAAAAGTGAAGTTCATATCTTTCAATCATTTACAATTTAACTCATTGTCACTGGATTAAGGTATTTCACTTTTTTTTCGTTTTTATTTTATTCTTTTTCGTTCCTCTCATTATGGTTGAGTACATGAAGAACCTTGCATTCTTTTACAAATTCAAGAACACATCTGTTTTTTTTTTTTTAGTACATGATTTTTTTTCCAAATTCATAATATGAGAGAAGGAAGTCACCAATTTTTTCTCCAAAATTAAGAGAAAAAATCGATATATTTGCCAAAAAAAAACCGTAATGGAGGGAAGTGATCAATGGTGGAAAACATTTATCGCCGCATTAAGGTATTTCACTTTTTTTTTCGTTTTTATTTTATTCTTTTTTCGTTCCTCTCCCTGTAGTTGAGTACATAAAGGACCTTACATTTTTTTACAAATTCAAGAACACATCTGTTTTTTTTTTTTTTTTGAGTACATGATTTTTTTTCCAAATTCATAATATTAGGGAAGGAAGCCACCAATTTTTTTCCCAAAATTAAAGGATAAAATCGATATATTTTTGCCAAAAATAAAATAAAATAGAGGGAAGTGATCAATGGCGGAAAACACAAGGGGAGAGAGAGTGTAATTGTAGTGTATCCCTTATTTTAGTTATGGACTAGAAGTGATCATTGTGGACCTCAACATTGTTAAGCTTAGCAACTTTTTAAATGGATAATCAAAAGCTGATGTGACAACTTTTGGTTATTCATTTTTGATTATGCCACTATGGATGGCCTTATATGTCCATCCGCAGATGAATATATATAACTAGAAAGACTTGATAGGAGTACATTGAGGAAACAATCTGAAATATCACTTTTGTTGGTTAATTTTACAGAAACAAAAAAAAAATTCAAGAATGGAAGTGAAAATCTTGTCCAGGAAGCTCATCAAACCCTCAATCCCAACCTCGCAGAAGAAGAACATCAAAGTGGCCTTCATCGACCAACTAGCTCCTACGGAATACACCGGTTGGATTTTCTACTACCCGGTTGCTAAAAACGTGAGCGACGATACCACAAATGAGAGTTCCAATAG
Organism: Rhododendron vialii; assembly: GCF_030253575.1. NCBI lineage: Eukaryota > Viridiplantae > Streptophyta > Magnoliopsida > Ericales > Ericaceae > Rhododendron > Rhododendron vialii. The sequence goes on along the minus strand of NC_080568.1, from coordinate 2,002,372 downwards.
GCAAAACCAATTGGAAAAATCCTTAGCAGAGACCTTAACAATCTTTTACCCGCTAGCCGGCCGATACAGCAAGGACGAGTGCTTGATTGAGTGCAACGGCGAAGGCGTCGTGTATTTGGAAACTCGGGTGGGCGCGCAGCTAGCACGTATAGTCCACGGGGGGCCGGAGCTTCTGATTCTTCTTGTCCCAGAAGACGAGGAAGTTGGTTCTTTCGGTAACGGGACTGCGATCCCGGTACTAGCACTCCAAGTTAACGTTTTCGAGTGCGGGGGAATTGCGATTTCTGTTCAGATATTTCATGGGATTGGCGACGGCTTTACATTGGCCGCGTTTTTTGATGCGTGGACGAAAACCAGCAGGGGAGCAGTAGGTGAAATAAATCGCCTGAGTTTCGAGTTAGGCTCAGTCATCCCGGCAAGATCGTCACAAGAGCCCAAGTCCACACCCAGGTGAGGAACAAAGTATGCAAGATATATATTTGTCATGCACATGTATATACTGGTAGTTTTGTTTTTTTTTTGGAACGGTGAAAGAAATTTTACTAATCTTTAAAATAACTATTCAAAGAGTAAAGAAATTTTTGTTGGCCGATATTTTTTCTGTGATAGTAATATAATTAGGTGCCGTGCCTATGGAGTGAAAAATGGTGAGTATGGTCTATGAAGTGATTTAATTTTGTTGTCTTTTTTGAATTTTTGTTAGATTCAAACATTATTTTTTTTATTAATCATTCTTCATGACGAGGAGAATTTAATGAAAAAGAGAAAAAAATATGATCAAAATCTTAAAAGAGTTCAGTAAGGATAAAAGAAGAAGATTAGTTTAATTTTTTTTTATTTGTTGTTTATGTATGTATACTCTCTTTTTTTCAAGTTTGATCTATATTTTAATTGTTTTTTAATTTCATTCGTCTAGACGAATACTTATGGGGCGTTTCAGCTAAAATATACAAGTGGTAAACCACAGCTAGCTTTTCCTTTTGTCTTTATTCATATTTTTTTAGTGGTTGTTTGTATTATGCCAAATTTTTATGTATTATTGATTCATCTTGACAAGAGGAATCGGAAAAGTAAGACTTTTGGGCTTTTCCTTGAATATTTTCAAAAATACTTGTGTAAAATTCATAAGTTTTTTGCCTTGCTCGGTGCCCTTTTTGAAAAAAATAAAATTCAACTCAAAAAATACTCATTATCCCTACTATTAATCATTGCTCTCCACTCATTATTTCTATCTCCAATCATTATTCTTATTTCTTTTTTTTATCTCACTCCACTCATTGTCCCTACTTTCAATTTTTACTCTCATTTCTCTCTCCACTCATAACCCAAAAAATATTTCAAAAATTTCTCAAAAACTCATCCAAACACAGCATATGCTTTTTCGATTTCTCATGTCTAGATGAATCAATAATACATTAAAGTTTGAAGCAAAACTAAAAAACTCGAAAAAAAATTAGAATAAAAAAAGTTGTAGTCTAGCGGAAACAAGGCCTATCTCTTATATATATATATATGTGTGTGTGTGTGTGTGTTAAAGCTAAAGAAAAATAAAAGATCGGCCTCTTTTGGCTTTAAAAGTGGAATAGTAACTCTCTCTTTTTTTGTTTTTATTCAAATTATTTTTTGAATTTGTTAGTTTTGCATCAAACTTTTGTGACTTATTGATTCGTCTCGGCAAGAGAAATCGGAAAAATAAAAAAATTTGATCGAAAATCATAATTTTTAAAAAAAAGACAAGAACAAGTAAAAAAAAGCTGACTTATTGACTTATTTTCGTCTTTATTCAAAAAATTGAATTTCGATCAAAAGTTTTTACTTTTCTGATTCCTCTCGTCGAGAAGAAGTAATAAGGCACAAAAGTTTGATACAAAACAAGCAAATGTAAAAAAAAAATTGAATAAGAACAAAAAAATAAGTCACTCAACTTTTTAATCCAAACTCACCCAATGTGTGGTCTAATTTTACCTGCCATATAAGAGTTATGAAAACTCAATAGGAGTACAATTTTTGGTGATGATGCAAATATTTCCGAAGCATGACATCATGTTCTTGGTTTTCATGACTAGTCGACCTTGTTGGTTTTGGGATTTGGAATTCTCTCTCTGTGCACGGTTTTCAATAAATAAATTTTCTTTCAATTATTACTCTCATTTCTCTATCTATCTCGGTTTCTCCATTCATTATCCAAAATCCCAAAACGAACACGGTGGTCATGATTTGGTAGGATTAGAAGTACTGTTCCATGAATTTTGAATATTTCATCGATCATCAGGACAAAAAAAGTAGTCACGAGGAGGTTCGTGTTCGACGGAGCATCGATAAAATCCCTAAAAGCCAAAGTTGGGGGCACCAAAACACGGGTCGAGTTAGTGTCGGCATTGATTTGGAGGGCACTCATCGGCGTGTCTCAAGCGAAACACGGGTACCTGAGGGCTTATCAACTTGTCCAACCCACCGGCCTAAGACGGAAAATAGGACTTCCGGAGTCCGATAACGCTTTTGGAAACTTCTTCACACTGTCAACCGCACTGTTTCTACCCGGGCAGAGCAAGATGGAGTTGCATGACTTGGCAGGTCTTGCAGGGGATGCAATAAGAAACACCCTGGCAAGTTGCAAAGAAGCAATGTTGGCAGGTGAGGAGGACTTTTTTCGCGTCGTTAAAAAGCTTTTCGCAGAGCCAGGCAAGCGTTCAGTTGACGAGGAGGTTGATTTCTACGCGATTACTAGTTTGTGTAGGTTCCCGCTGTATGAAGCTGATTTCGGGTGGGGAAAGCCCGTCTGGGTAAGCACTTACGACAAACCCAGAGAGGTTGCAAACCTATTTGACACAAAATGTGGAATGGGAATCGAAGCATGGGTGAGGTTAGATGAACAGGACATGCTTCATTTCCAGCAAGACAAAGATATCAAAGCGTTTAGTTCCTAGTCGAACGATGTTTACCAAAATTAAAGCCGATCGATTTGTTCTGTTTGCTGGTCATTCTGGGTGTTGAAAAAACAGGATCCAACGAAAGCTTCTTCAACAAATTGGTGATGTTTTGGATATCAATCGGTTTTCCTCCTGAGAAGATGCCTAAGTTGTTCCTTGTCATCTGATCTCCATGGATCACCATTCATATGCACCTAATGTGGGGATTGGTGATTCCATTTATGATGTACAATATTATGTTTTGAAATTGAATTCATGCTAGTAAATGCTGCTGTGCATGTCATTAATTTCTTTTGAATTACAAGTTGGCCCATATCACATATGTTTGTGTTCTAGTAAAATCCTAGAACTTGAAGGATACTGCCGGGAAAAAAAAAAAAAAAAAAAACCTAGAAGGATACTGCAGCTAGATTTGGATTAAAAAGTTGGAAGTAATCTTTTTTTTTTTTTTTGTCTTTTTTTTTTGCGTTAAACTTTTATGATTTATTGATTTTACTTGACGAGAGAAATCAAAAAAGTATAATTTTTTTTATCGAAACTCATAATTTTTTAAAAGAAGACAAAAAAATAAAGAAAGAAGAAGTCAAAAAGCTGTCTTTTCACTAATTTTTGTCTTTTATAAAATAAATGAGTTTCGATCAATTTTTTTTACTTTTTCGATTCTTCTCGTCAAGATGAATCAATAAGATATAAAAATTTGATACAAAACTAACAAATGTAAAAATAAATAAAAATTAAATAAAGACACTCCCAATAATCCAAACCTAGCATGCATTATAGTGAGGTAAAATTATAAAGGGGTCAACTAAAAGCCAATTTCTTTCATCAAACGAAACGGATCTGGGAGGAAGGCAGGATGGTGCAGCGTCTTAGAAGCGCTACTCAATCTCATGTTTTTGAACGGTCCGGATTTTAAAACAATTCTTCAGGAAATTTTTTTTCCTGAAAGAGTAATTTTAAAATCCAGACCAAGCGCATTGAAAAATGCATTTTTAACCAACTCTGCAAGATCAGGATGATGATCAGAACCGATCATATCATGTGGCTTGTGGAGAAATGCATTTCTATAAAAAAAAAATTGTATATATTTAAACGCAAAAGTTATTTTAAAGATATGACTTGTTTTGATGCCTATCGTAATCCGATTAACCGAATCTTTCTGAGAAATCGTAATCTAACCGACGCTACAAAATTAGAATTTCGGATCTTGTCATTGTGGCTCCAGTATATTTCCGAACTGATACACTACCGAATTAAGGTAGCTTTGCTGGACTGAATTTGGCAAAGCCCTCAACGTCTTGGGCCTAATTGGACCGTGGGAGAACACGTGCAGCGCAACTGAGTAAAACTTGAGCCGTTTAGTTTGTAATTTAATTAGTTATGTAAAGTGAGGGATTAGTTGAGTTGGGTTAGTTGAGGTGGATTAGTTGAGTCAGTTTTTCCTTGTTTTGGTTTCGTGTATAAAGAGGGGAAGAAGAAGCTGTGAAGGGCATGTTGAAAATTGTAACGAAAAGCAGTTGAGACGAGAGCTCTCAATCTGAAATTCCTTTCTTTTCCATTGTTCTTATTTCTTGTTCAGTCTATACCACCAATCCTATCACGAACTTTTGACAGATGAAATCGAAGAGAGAGTTTGTAATACCCGTCCCGAATATTAGAGTATTTAATTCATCTTTTAATTGAATTATATGTTTTTGGGGTTGATTTGTTTATGACGGAAGTTCGAGGGGCTTGTATGTGATTCATGGGTGGAGCATAAGTAAGTTTATGTTTCAATTGCATACAATAATTTTCCCATAGCCTTTATCAAATATCCTGGGGGATATTTTGGGGGATATTTCTTCCCCTATTTTCTTCTTGTTCCAACGTAGAGAGAGAGAGAGAGAGAGAGAGAGAGAGCAACGGTGGAGGGAGAAGAAGGAGAAGAAAAGGGAATTATGATTAGAACTTGAATTGAAGACCCTATTTGGTAATTCATGCTTTCCTATACTTAAATCAATGATTTTATTGTTTAATTTCATACTTGGCATATTGCTAGCTCTGAATTGAAGCCATGAGAGAGGGTTTCTGAGGTTGGAATTGGGTTTAATTTCAGAAAATTCGTGGTATATTATGAATATGTTAACTGTGTTGAACCAAGTTGAAACTGTCCTGTTTTTGACGAATTTATTCAAGGTACCTAGAAATCTTCTAAATTCTTGAAAAAAATCCTGAATGTTTATCTGTGAGTGTATTGCATCGTGTTAAATTTTCAGAAAATAACACAAAGTGGTTTGGCCTACAAAATTCGTGAACCGAGCTGCTATCAGATTCGCGTTTGTGCAGGCAGCACAGACACGTGTTGGAAACACGGGCATAACTTCTTGCTCGGGTATCGGTTTTACACACCGTTTCTTGATTCCGAAACTAGACTCATATATCTTTCTGAATATGTATGGGTTGTGTCGTGGTTCTTTCTAGATTATAGCAGTTTTAGAATTAAAGTTCAGGTTTTGTTAACTCTGGAAATCTGGGCAGGTTTTGGAGCTATGTTATTCATCAATGTTGTCATAGTTAAATGTACTTACTGGCTATGGGTTCTCATGAGTCTTAAACACTGATCAATTGGTGATGTTTTGGTATTAGAATTAATGGAAAAAATTGAGTATGTGATTTTTAATGAGCATTCGATCACAGGCTGTTCTGCAGAAACTGCAGAGTTGTGTTTCTAAGTGTGCATCTTTGGACAGTCGTAACTTTGTCATTCGAAATCTATTTAGGACAAACTCTATATCGATAATGGTGTACTGAAAGTCTACTTTCTAATGGTGATGGTTTCATGACCCAACTTTGATCCTATAAAATGCTACAGTCTTTTAAAGACAGGCTGGTTGTAGGATGTCTTGTTATTTTGGGAGTGTTGTTGTGTTTGAACTTCATGTGTGTTATTCTTTGGCCATTGTTTAGTTCCTTATGAGCTTATTATTCTTGTGTTGATCGTTCGTTGAACTTATTACTAATACGGTTAAGCGTGTGGTTAGGTAACGAGCTGAGTAATCAGGAGGTGCCAAAATCATAAGTTGGCATACTTCGGTCGACTCACAGGTGAGTGTGTTTGATATCTTATATCTTCAATAAGATGTTAACATGTTGGTTCTGCATCATGCTATGGTTGGTTTAGTTACTGGCATGCATGATTGGTGTATGTTGATTGTACCCGTATAAGGTTTGTGGAGTGAGTTACACCTTGTCGTGTGCCGTGCTGTTCTATTTAGGGTGAATGGGAGCTTGGTGTGCGGGACACAATACCTTGGGTACATGGGATGTGGCAGACGTGTCACTACATGCTTATGTGATTTATATTCATGCTGTCGTTGATTCAGTTATTGCTATGTGGTTGTTTATTGGATAATATTGCTATGTTTGGCAGATGTGGTAGTTATAACTAATGTACTCATATGGATATTGCAGTTATGTTGGTGGTGAATATTCTTATTGATATTCTTTTGGGTATTGTGACATTTTATTGAGCATTTCTATATCTCACACACTCTGATTTTCCTTTTTGGACTGCCAGGTAGCAGGTGGCTTAGAGTGGGTCCACTACTGGTCAACGCTTTGGAGAGTGCTGAGACTAGCGTCGGGTGATGTCTTTGGTTAGATTGTTGCGTAGCTGATTCGTCTAGAAGCTAACCTAAATGTTATGTAATTAATTGGAGAGAGGGGTATTTATTATAACTTGTGAGTTGAGGTTTTGGCATTGACTTGGTTGTATTTTAAGTGAGAAGTCTTCCGCTAAATTGTATTCTGATTGGTTGTAGAGTGTGGTGTGGTCTATTGTGTGGAATGCCACGTGGCCGCACTGACTCGGGCCCACTCTGGGTGCCATTTGCAGGGCGGGGCGTGACAGAGTTGCTATGTATTGTACACAGATTTTCGGACCCAGATTTTCACCGCACAGATTCTACGCAGATCGCAATGTTAGGCTTATTATATGTTTCTACAAAAACAATCTAAGTCGTTCATTAATTAATTGTAGAATGTTTTTTCAAATGCCCCAGGGAAAAATCATCTCAATCTGATAACTTTAAATGCTCAATCTTTGAATGGGATTTTGTTTGCGAGAGCCTTTGTTTGGACTTGGACATCTATTCAACGAGTAAACCGTCGTGTTCACAGCTTCACCTGAAGGAGATTTCTCATTGTGTACAAAAAATTTCAATTAATGTTGGAATTGGCATAGCAGAAGTGTACTAGACGTGGGCAATGAAATCTCTCTCTCGTTCTTGAAGAAATCTTCTGTCCAAGATTTCAACTCTTTGCTGAACAAGAATGCCTTTTACAACTTATGTAGTTTTCTTTTTTTGAACATGGTACGAACTTCACAATTCAAAAGAACAAATAATTAGAGCAAAGATGTACCTTGACATATAGTATAAATTACTATTCAACATGCTAGCAACAGATACATTATACACACACTCTTACATACATGCATACTTACATGAACTAGGGGACCCGCACAGAGTGCAAGTGAGGTGCAAATGTGTATCTTTAGGAGAAAACTAATTCACGGAGCTTTCCGTGAATAGTAGTTTACGAGGGTGAATTGCAGCCGTCCAAAGTATATTTGATGGTCCGGATTTTAATGAAACTTTTCTGGGGAAAAATTAAACTTTCTTCGGAAAAAGTTTCATTAAAATTGGACCAGTCCAATGCCAAAATGGACGGCTGAGATCAAGCAACTTCGTAAATTATATTTTTACAGCGGCTTCGTAAATAAGTCATACTCGTATCTTTAGACTTTTCATAATTTATTAAGCAGGAAATCATTTTGTTTTTTCATCATCAATCAGCACACATATGGGTTGCCCCGGGCAGATATTCAGGCTTTGGAAGTACTCCTCAAGGTCTAGAGTTTAATTCTCCATCAGATGAGTACCCAGCAGTATGCATGTGGGGGCCATGGCTGCACTAGCTCCTCTGGAGGTTTGAGTTGCGCAGTCAGGACCATATAGTAGTTTGGCTGTAGGGCTGTTCCTCCATTAAAAAAAGAACATCATCAATCGGCTAAGGTTTCGATAGATTTAAGAACAATCCATATCTAAATAAAAGGAAAACAACATTACAAGTTGTCATGCTGCCACAAGAAGCCATAAGGAGTTTCATAATTATCGATGGATAAAGCTCCATGATGATAGAGATGAGACTCCTCTGATCCATTCCCCCCAAAATCAACCATTCCTCCACCTATCCCCTCCTCCACACATGACTCTCCATACCACATCGTCGTCATCATCTCATTCATTATCATTGGTGATGGTGGATCCATTTCCATGATATCGAGCCACAAAGAGTCGTGCACGTGGGACCTGGTTATTTGCTCCGAGAACTCATCGCAACCGAGCATCCCCGGATGCACGGTTTCCATAGCGGTAGCTTCTGTAGGTTGAACTGCACAAGTACTACAACTGTTTTGGTCATTTTTGACTTCTTCATCCTCCTCTAGTTCTTCTAGTAAGTCTCTCAGAAGGGATTCGTCGATTTCTGTGGCGTCTAATTCGTCAAGTGCATCTATACCGGTCGAAGAACTCAAACAATTTGGCAATTCTGATGCCATTTCTAAACAGAACGCGAAGAGTGTCTCAACAAAATCAAAAGAATAATGGAACTGGAAGGAAGGAACAAGTATATGGTAAGTTGAAGCCAAGTTCGATCGATAGGATAAGGGGTGTGTTTACACTTCACACTCTGCACTTCATGGAAATGATTTGTTCTTTAAATAGACACAAAGTTGCCCACGTGTTGAGAAATAAGGAGCCTTTTCCCTTTTGCCACATGTTGCCATGTGATTGGATAGTTGTTGAACTAGTTTTGCCAACGAATTTGATCATTGGAACTAAAAATTGCAATGTCCACAAGACCCTTTTGCACCCATTTGATTTGATCATTCACTCACATGAATCGGGGACCCATAGGCGCATTTGGCTGCCTCAACTCAATGGTGAGGTCTTATGCCCATCTGCATCTGGGCAAGGTTCGATTCTCGTAAGTCTCATTTCCCTCCCTCAAGTCTCCTAAGATAGCATAGATTATGTTTAACGAATGGAAAAAAAAAAAAAATTAGCTATTCAATTGGGATACGTAAAATTTCTCTAAAACCCCAATTTACTCTTTACATTCATTTAAAATATTTATATTTCCTAAAGTGTCCCCATCTTCAACCATTTATTTCTTTCAAGGATTTGAACCGAATCTACCGAATACACACATGGTGATCATTGAAACATCTGAAACATGTGTGTCTATTGAAACTCATTTTATTTCTTTCAAGGATGTTTAGGTTTGGCCCGGCCTCGCCTAAATATTAGGTGCATATTGTCTTATTGCCGAACATACACCGAGCAATGCTAGAGGAAAAGTTTCAAGCCAACCCCAGTGATTGTAACTACGGAAAAGAAAAAAGGACCAATGGGTCCGTCTGATGTACATCCAGATCGAAAGTGCACCTTTCCCTCACGGAAGTAGTCGTAAAATTCGCCACTTTATTTGCTTGATGAGGTTCACTATGCACACCCGATAGTTTGTGTTCGAGCGATAAGTGGTATCACATCATATGTGGGCAATAACATTGTATCAACCGCGATCGCAAGGAAATTCTTCACGTGAAAACTGGCCGCGAAGTCGAAGTGACAGTTGCCAAATACTGCATGTTCGATCACTTCATTGAAAAGTTCGTATTCCATGTGTAAAATGTGCCAAAATTTTGAACACTGCACTTCGAAACTATTGATGCCATGCCATGGTCCATGTGCACTTGTTAAAATGTACGGGTGATTATGAGAAGTATATAGCTTCTAAAAGGAAAGCACCCCAATGAGCTAGGATTTTGATCCGAGGGGGGCCGGATTAATAGACATATATTTTTTATCGAAACATATACTTATTATATTATAAAAATTTTATTTTTCAATACATTACATTTGTATATTAAAATGATTCTAGTCTAATGCAGTTAAAATATATCAATAGTACATTTTATTTTTTTTCTTTAGGCAACTTCAACAATCACGTAAGTATTTTTTATTTATGGAAAAAATTGAGAAATGAGAATGTAAAATAAATTTTTTTATCAAATCAAACCAAAATTATTAAGATTATAAATGGCTATACATGAATAATTATCAATAATATTTAAAATTAGGTATATACAAAATAAAAAATTTAAAACTCAGAGGCTCGGAGGGAGTTGAAGCTCCGGGGCCACCCCGGGCCCAAGGTAGGTGTAGAGACCCATATTTTTGGGCTGTATGTTTTATTTTTTTTTTGTAAATCTCGTACGGCCCATTGAAATAGACGGTGCAAATATTCAGTGTAACATATTCGTGGAATGATATAGGGGTGATTATGCGAAAGGTGCACGTATGAGGGTGTGGTGCGAGAGCAGGAGATTCCTCCCCCCACCTCTTTTATTTCCCAAGGAGAGAATAATACTCCCATTTTTCTCTCCCTCACTCTCGGCTCACTCTCTCTCTCTTCTTCTCTCGGTCCAAAAACTCCCTCCTCTCTTCTCTCTTCGATTTCATCTACCTAAGGTGTGATTCCGGACAAGGTCCGAGAATAAAAGTTGCTATACGGAGTACAGATTTTTCGAATATCCAAGAAAATTTGTGATCGGACCTCGTGGAGCTATGGTTGACTTGGTCAAAAGGTCGGGTTTTGCTCAAAACCTTTAAGGTAGGAAATTCTACCTCTCTTTATATGTTATTTGAGTGCTTCTATGCTTTGTTCGAGTTGGTATCGGTTGTTATTAAGATTGGATCGAAACCTAAAATTTTCTATTGAAATCGTCTGTAAGTTGCTCTCCCTACCGGTAGGACGATTGAGAAATTTTCCAATAACAAAAGTTGCTCAACATATTCAACTTCTACTGGTAGGAGCTTTTCACCTGCCGGTAGGTCAAGTTTTCGTTCAAATGTTGGCCTTCAAGTTTTCGTTCAAATGTTGGCCTTCCTGTTTTCAGTTTCTACTAGTAGGTCAAGTTCTACCAGTAGAACTCGTTCACCTACCGATACCTACCGGTAGGTCAAGTTTTCGTTCAAATGTTGGCCTTCCTGTTTTCAGTTTCTATTGGTAGGTCAAGTTCTACCAGTAGGACTTGTTCACCTACCGATAGATAGGTCAAGTTTTCATTTAAATGTTGGCCTTCAAGTTTTCGTTCAAATGTTGGCCTTCCAGTTTCCAGTTTCCAATCTCTGTCGGTAGGTCAAGTTCTACCGGTAGGACTCATTCACCTACCGATAGGAGATTGAGCTACTGTAGTATCTTTCAGCTGCTTTCCTATATCTTCCAAATCACATTTTGAAATTTCTCATCGACTCCAATGGGTTTGGTTATGCATTCTTTCTAGTGTTTTGAAGAGTGTTACTTGTTTCACACTAGAGCGGTGTCCGATAGACATAAATAAACTCGTTGTGTAAATAAATGAAAAATGGACGTTATTACACATTGAAATACGAACGATATACTTGAACATGTCTAGGGACCCGATGAGTAGTCTTGCAATCCGTTTTCTCTCGACTCGTAGGATTCTTTAGATTCCTTTAGTATATGTTTTACGGACTCCAAGTATAGAAACTAGAAGATCGGGCATCACAGAGTCTAGACGTGGGCTGATATGTGGTATGTGAAAGTATAGGAGTGTACTTAGACGTACGGTGAGGACGTGTGGTGGATTGGTAGATTGTTTAGAATGCTTGAAGTGAAAATCGATGTTGTGAAACAACTGTTGAGATGATATAATAACTAGTGTCCTCACGACTCGTCAAGTCTTTCAATTCTTTTGGCCCCCGTCCTATGAGGTTCAAGTGTAGAAACTAATGTATAGAGTATTGTAGGATTATGTATATATAGGCTTAATACGCTATGTCTGATGCGAATGGGTAAATTAATGAAAATGTATGGACTTGCACATTTGTAGAGCTATGCAATGGTTGATTAAAGTTTTGTGGCACACTTGACAGAGTGATGATGAAATTGATTATGAAACGATGACGATTATGAAAAATGTGAACGGTGACCCAAGTGGTCGCTATTGAGGGAAAAGACTAGGGGTGACCCTGCGCTCGAGGGAACTAGACCCGAAGTGATCCAACTGATTATTGCTATTGAGGGAAAAGACCCGAGGGAACTAGACCCGAGGTGACCCAACTGATTATTGCTATGGAGGGAATAGACTCGGGGTGACCTTGCGCTCGAGGGAAATAGACCCGAGGTGACCCTAGTGACTATGGATGGAAATATCTTATTAAAAGGAAAGATAATATAATAAAGGGATTTGAAGATGATGACTGTAGACACAAGAAAGATTGTAATATTGTACGAAGAGTAATAAAATGATTTAGAATATTGATTGTAGACTAAGGTGGATGGATGCGGGTTCATTGATGTATCTAGTCCGAGGAGTAAACGGTTAGTGACGTTCTGGTAAAGTCTAGAATCCCCTGATCAAAGAGTGCAGCTCGTTGGTAATCATTCAAACTTTGGGCGCATCTGTCAATACACACTCATTCATGGTGCATGATTCATCAAATTTACATATAGTTTGAGCATAGAATACTCTACTGGGCAGTGTTTGCTCAACCTACCATTTCAGGTTCATTGCAGGTCATGGTTATGGAGTGCTTGAAGTGCATGCTGGCAATATCAAGTGAAGCTATTTTTGGAGAGTACTTTATATTTCTTGTAAAACAAACCGTTTGTTATGAAACTCCTATTTTGAAAAGTTGTATTTGTAGGCCAGGTTGTGGATAGTTGGAAACTGCATTGTATTTTGGGGTAATGTATATACGATTGTGAGGACTTTGTATTTCAAATTGTATTATTAATTTAAGTTAAAAATCGAGGGCGTGACAGTAGCTCCGCCCCTGAATTCCCCCAACACCTTACCCTTTTCTTCTGAAACATCTGTTAGAGGTTTATCATATGTAGCGGCTAGAAGGGGGATATATATCCATCGGCTTAATTTTACTGTTGGTCCCCAAAATATTAGTGAAGCAGCACTTTCACCTATTTACGGTAGGGTTGCCTGCGGCTGATTGGTTTTGGGCAGTTCGGTTTCCCAAACCGATGCGCTCGTGGCGGTTTGCCGTTTTCCCCATCTATGCCCGTCCGTGAGCGTTGTGCAATTCAGTCGGTTCGGATGCTGTTTGGGCATGAAGTAAATGGACCTCTTATCAAAAGATTAGAACCAACCCAAATCAAAAAAACCAAAACCAATCAACCACTACAACAAACACCACTTTTAATAGCATAAATTGATAGCATTCTTTTTAAAAAGCTATTGTAGAGGAAACAATAATAGCGTTCCTGCTTACACCACTTTTAATAGCATAAATTGATAGCATTCTTTTTAAAATGCTATTGTTGGGGAGGCAATAATAGCATTCCTGGCATTGAGAGACACGAACAAAAGGGGAAAGAAAACAACAGCGTCTTCGTTAACTCTACCATAGCGTTCTACCAATTTTCGGGGCCACTCTCTTTTCCCCTTTTCCATCTCTAAATTTTGGGTGCGATTTCCCTCAAAATATTTCAATCTCTTCCAATATTTCAGTCATTAGGTCGTCAAGAGGTCTGCAGCGTGAGTTCGGTTCAGATGGGTTTATCGACAGATTTGCACTGGTCTTCCTCTCTATTCACTTTGTATCAGATATCAGTGTGAGTTCGATTCTTCTGGGTTTCAATCGTGAGTTGTTCTTCCATCAAATATTCTCCTTGTATGATTTCCCTCTTTTTCTCTCTTTTTTATGCTAGATCCCTAATTTGTATACAGAAAGAAGCAAACCTGTTGCACCAATTGAGGCAAAGAATCAACGAACAGAGAAGCCCTAAACAGGTTGAGTTTGATTTTCCTCGATTCTTACAGACTAGGGCTTAATATTCAGTACGATTTTGCCCAGAAAACACAAGAAGATCGTTAGGGGTTTTATATGTTTCCTTTCATCCGATTAATGTCATGTTACTTTGGGCTTTGCACCCGTTAAGGCAAAGACTCGTTTGTTTTGATTTTTTTTCTTGATTATTGCCCAGATACGAGGCTAGGGTCTTTGTAGGGGAATACATTTTGTTTCGGAAAAGATTTTGGGGCTTTTTGATTCATTCCAAACTATTCATAGCAGTCTATACTTTGAACTTGGAACGGGTAATATATATCCCTAACAAATTGAAGGAGCAAAGCTGTGTTTCTATTTTAGTTTGTTCCATATTTGTCGAAACAGTTTACTATCTAAGACAATATAGATGTGATACACGGTTTCTGGTTTTGGCGTAAGGAAGATTTAGAGCTAAATATTGTATTACTTGAGTCAGGGGCCGAAGTACAATTAATCTGGCAGGTATCGAACATTAGCAAGTTGTAAATTATCATGTTCACAATATGTCTGGATAACAGATTATTTAGGTTCTAATTCACACGAGTTTTATGGTTAAGCATAAACATTAGCATGATACAAGATGGTTTCTGTGAAAGGAAAAAAAAATGTCTTCTTTTGTTGTGCCTCTAAACAGAACAGTGATGTTAGCTGCTTCGCCTTCAAACCTCGCCTTCAAATATAAGGTTGAATACCCCAAGCGTAGGGCTAGGTCGTCGGTAGCATAATATCCGGAAGTCCGGGATCGTACCCACAGAGAATTCGAATGTAGCTTAATCGGAATGTAGATTTTATATGGTGGATTGTGGCGTTTAAGACGGCCAACTTGGTTTTGCTTTGAAACGATGAAAATTGCCAAGGCAAAAGACTAGGATAACGCTTAATAAACTAAAAGGAGGCAAGTCTAGGGATCGTCTAACCCTTGACAAAGGATGTTACCGGTTCTCAATTTAACTCAGGCGAGAGCCACGACCGCGTGCTCACGCCCGGAGAATTTAGCTTTAATGACTACGTTTATCAAAAGATGTGATTAACCGGAATTGAATCAACCTATTTTTGCTAATGTATCTAACACGTAGGGGGCCACGAGCCCTCAATATGTCGCTCGCCAAGACCGCTTGACTAAACTTCATACCAAGGAGTTAACACGCCTCGCTTAGACCAAAAAGGTTAGGTTCATGAAATTCCGAAAACCAAGATTTTAAGCCCGAAGGTTTGAGAACCAAATAACCACCTAAGTACTCGGGAAAGATTACCCCGAGACTTGGCCTATCAACTACTCACACATAGCTAAAGCATGAAAGAAAGCATAAAAACGAGACATGACTTTTAACCGATGAAAACGAAAACAAACTTGATATTATAAAAGATCTAGTCCGTAGGAACAACTTTAATAAACGAGAAATTAACAAACGAGAATTACTTACTTGAGTTCTTAAGGAATTACACTAGAAAAGCTTGAAAGAACATTAATGGAAGAAAATTAAAAGCTCTTAATTAACTAGATAACAAAGGGGAGAGAGGAGATCCCTATTTATACACAATGGGTTTCTCTCTCCTCAAATATCTAAAAACATACTATAAGTAGCAACTATTCCATAAATGGAAAGTCCAAAAAGTAGCAAAATATCTGGTCGGAAGCTCTCCGTATCGATACAGAATAAGCAAAGTATCGATACCACATCGTTAAGCTGAAAAGGCCAATCTCCCGTAACAATCCCGTATCGATACATATTATGGCCGTATCGATACGGGACTCTCTGCTTGGAAAGATAACCAACGCGTATCGATACAGCGCTTAATCCGTATCGATACGCAGAGCTTATCTCTGGTTCTTCAAGTCAGCCTCCAGAACTTGGCACCCGACGGCTCCCAGCAACTTCCACAGCATCTCAGCACCTTATTTTCATTCTCTAAACTTAAGTAAAGACTACATTTTAAACCTTTCTTTTACCTTTTCTTTACTTTAATTTATTTAATGAAAATAAGAAAGTACCCCCCATTTGGAAACAATGGCATTACCAGAATTTGAAGATTTCAATTAAATCAAAATGTCAACCCCCCATTTTTAGTGTAAAATGGAAATCTGCACGTTTTTCGCAAGAGAAAATGGCTCAAAACATGACCTTGCTCTTCAAATAAAACCTTGTAACTTTGTAGTTACTCTTACAAAAATTCAAGGATTAATTACCGCCATTTTTAATCTCGAGAATCGATACTTTTTCTGAAAGTCATTTTTCCATACTTAGACAGATTTTAAGGGGCCGACAGGGTCTTCGGGTACTTGGAAGCACTTGGGCCATCCATGGCGTTGAAATGCGCCTTATTTGCACGTTTTACCTGAAAACACTAAAAACACACCTTACGTGCAATATCGTTATAAAAGCTAGATAAATACAAGTTAAAGCAACATAAAATGGGACTAGTCGCACCAAATATCTACAATATTGGGTGCGCATCATTAGCTAATCATAAAAAACAGAGCACTAGTGATGTTAATTAAGTTAGTTAACATTGTTAACCAATATCTTGATCTTCCAAGAGCCTAGGAGAATTTTGATTAAAGACTAAAGAGTGACAACTTAAGACACTTTTTTTCCGAACTTAATGTTCTGTTCTATGATTGGTATCATTATCAGATGCATGCTTGTCTTAGAATTAGTTTCTTCACTTAACTATATAAAGTATGTATGATAGTTTCAACATGATACACGTGTATTTAACTTATAACTTTGATTCTATGTGACATATTGTGTTGTGGTACTCTAAGGTGTACATAGTCATTTGAATTTATTTATTTTTGATAACTATGTACTCTTGTCAGATCTCTTCTGTCTCTGTCAAGTGAAGTGTACAAATGTTTTCCATTTCATGGGGGCAAAAGTACTAATAGATTCATTTTCCTTAGAAAAGTAATTCTGTAAAAAATTAAAGATTTATGGGAAAGCTCGTCAAAGAAGCAGAAAGGGTATAATTTATTAAATGCGATATCCTACAAAGTTGGTATTAGTTTCCTACTATTAAATTTCTCACAGTATTGAGGTACAAGAGAATCACAAAGTAGCCTTGTAGTTGTTATTGCCCTGCAAGCATATCTCAGCTCCAGGAATGTTTGCAGGTGATTGTGGCAATGGCGACAGTAGCGGCGGCTGCAAGTGTGGCTGTTGTTGTGTCCACAATGGAGCTAAGATGGAGGACATACAGCCACGCCCAGGGATGGAATAGCTCCCAGGGGTCCAATATTGCATCAATAGTCCTCCTCTATGACGTTCATCTCTCTCTCTCTCTCTCTCTCTCTCTCTCTCTCTCTCTCTCTCTCTCTCTCTCTCTCTCTCGTCAACATTTTTCCCCTTGTCCATTGGAAAGTCAAGATGTAAATTATTACTGACCAGTTGCAATTTTTAGTGATGAATAGTTTTTTCTGTCCCTAATGCAGTGGAAGTCGTAGTTCTCATGTTCCAGCATTATCTGATGACCCTAGGTACAACTGTCTTGATTCCAAGTATGTTTGTAAACCAAATGGGAGGCAGTAATGTAAGCAATACATTCTTCTTTTGTTCATCATCTCTCTTTGATTTTGTCTAGTGACTCGATCTAATGGAGTCTTTTCATTGTTACAGGTTGAGATGGCCAAGGTGATACAGACCTTACTATTTGTTTTAGGACTAAATACACTAATGCAGTCCTTATTTGGCACCCGACTTCCCTCAGTAATCGGTGGTTCATACGCATTTGTTATTCCCATGACTTCCATTCTACATGCCGGAAGATATCACTTGTCATCTCCGGAGCCCAATGGAGATTACTGCACATATCATGTTAGTCTTTGTATGTCTCTTTAAATTTTTAGTTCCTTGTCGTAGCAATTCTTTGTTTTTCTGACTTTGGGCTTTTCGATGATTTTTAGAAGTTTGAAAGGACAATGAGAGGTATGTAGGGTGCTCTCATTATTGCCTCTTGTTTCTAGATGCTTATCGGCTTCTTAGGAGTGTGGAGAAATGTTGTAAGGTCATTATTGTAACTTGCAACATTTTTTTGCGTTGCTTAGTTACAACTAAACTGTTTGCTTATTCATATAATTTTTTTGACAGATTTCTATTTTTGGATCTATTTCTCATTTGTTTCAGGTTTCTTACCCCTCTTTCTATGGTTCCTCTCATGACTTTTGCTGGACTTGGGCTATACTATCTTGGTTTTCAAATGGTAAGATTCCATGATCCTTCAACACATGTTTTGTCTTTAATCTTGGCTTTTCTAGTTTAGACCTGATAGCAACTTCATTTTTGCTCCCTTACTCAATCTTTAGTTCTGAAAAATAAAGTAAAAGGCCCTTCCGAAGGGAGTAAAATTCTAAGATCCAACTTATTTGTAAAGATTTATCATTCCTCTCCAACCCCACCTCCAAAATTTGGCATTTTGTCACTATGAATTCATGACGTGAGTTGAATAAAGTTTGTTTACTGTTGCTCAGGTACATAGTTACTATGGAACTGAAATATGGTTTTGCCTCCTGTGTCACTGAGGGATTGGTAGCATCTGATATTTCTTTATATTTTCAAAAGGCAAATTTTGCTATAGAACTATTTTTCCTTCTCTGTTTTTTTTCCTTGTAGCTGGCAAAGTGTGTCGAAATTGGGATCCCCGAGCTAATTCTAATGGTTATCGTCTCACAGGCAAGTAATTGTTGTTTGTCAACTGCTCAATGATGCATTTGAGAAAGTTTCTTGGTTTTTCGTGTAAATGCATCGCTCTGAAGCAAAGTAACTGTATTAACTGACTTTCCATATGCAACTGAAATTTGTGTGATGATTTGGCAATATCTTCCCCATTATGCAAAAGCAAAAACAAAGAGACGTGTATGTGATTGATTTGCACTTCTGTTCTTTGTTGCATTCGTATGGGGCTATGCGCAAATTCTCACTTCAACTGGTGTATATCATAACGCTTCTGCAGCCACTCAAGCTAGTTGTCGCATTGATCGCACTGGCCTCATTACTGGAGCTCCTTGGTAATATCTAATCATTTTTCCCACCTATTTTTTTTTATGATAAGAAATAGATAGGAATCCCATAAGCTTTGTTTGTTTGGTCCTAATGCATCTGAAAAGTTCGCATTATTCTTCTTAATAACATGAGCCAAACTATGAAAGGACTCATTATTGGAGCTTCTTGATAAAGAGAGGTTATTGAGTGCTCCAGAATCCTCGAGGGACTCTCCCAGCTTCACAATAGTGTGGGATCCACATAGGTGTGGGTTCCTGTGCGGTGGAGAGAGCCCCTGTAGCATTGCTCCGTGCAGGGGTGCTGAAATTTTTTCCTTTGAAAATATATTGTTTTCTTTCACATTTTCTAACACTGAAAAATTCTTATTTGAGCTTTAAGAGATCATAACTAGATTCCTTGATGTTTCAATTCAGATCATTACTTCGAAATTGTAGGCTTATAAACTGCAGGGTTGCGACTTAGAATTTGATATCTGAGTTCTCCTATTGTTTTACTACTCTCTACTCTTAACAATCAGACGTATTCGTCAACTTCTTATAGAGAATACTTTTGTTAACCATTTCAGATTTATATTCCTTATCCATTCCAATGGGGGAGACCTACTTTTCAAGCTGGTGAAGCTTTCACAATGACGGCTGCTTCTCTTGAGGTTTGCTCATAACCAAATTTTTTTTTAGGACTCTTGTGAAATTATATGGATTCGGTTAGACATAATCTCGTTCTTATTATTTGCAGTCTACTGGCGCATTCCTTGCAACAGCAAGATATGGGAGTGCTACACCTGTTCCAGCTTCTGTTTTAAAAGGGTATAAGCAAGATAATCTTCAAGTAAAGAAATCTATAGCCCAGTACATGATTACATTTTCAGGAAAGGGGAATTACATTAGTTTTTTTCAATGAGTCTAATTAGTCGGACTCTTTTATGTTATTTTTTTATCGTCTCTTTTATGTACTTTGGGAAATTGTTTTCCAAGCTAATGTAATGAATCTTTATTCAATGGTTAAGTTGTTTATTGTATATTGACGTGTGGTATTAGTTGGTGTTGAATGGAATAAGTCATTTTTGTTTCTAAATGAAATTACCATGATTTTGTTTAAAAATACTAGTATATTGGTAATTATAGAATTTTAAAAAAATGCCAAAAATTGGCTTATATAGCATTCATTAAATGCTATTGTTTACTTTCAATAGCGTTCATTGCATGCAGTAAAAAGTAGAAAAGGATAGCGCGCAAAGAATGCTATAAAAGATATAGAATACATAGCGGGCGAAGAACGCTATTAAAAATATGGAATAGATAGCGGGCAAAAGAACGCTATCGTATATCTAGGACTTTTAATAGCATGGGCTAATACAGCGTTCTAGAAACGCTATCTTATGATTCTATAGCGTTTTTCGCATGCTATAGAATGTGAAATTTGTTGTAGTGAACACTAATGCAGTAACACTACAAATTGGTAACAATCAACAATACACAAATTGGTTATATAGTAATGAACCCTGTTCATTTTGGGTTTGGAGGGAGATTTTTTGGGGTAATTATGAGCAAAGAGAGATAAATAGAGGAAATTTATTAAAAATCGTGTGCAGAGATTTTGAGACTCAAAATGAATACAAATTGGTAACCAATCTGTAACTAGAACTAAGCTGCCACTTGAAGCTAAGCCACTAGTCTAGTAGAGAGTTGAACCATATCACGAAGCTGCCACTTGAAGCTAAACTACTAGCATATTAGGTTTGGTCGGTTTGGGCAGTTTTGAACCGCAACCGAATTGAATCCAAATCGATTCACCCAAATTAGGATATTAGGATCCGTATCCATCCGTAACATACTTCAGGTAGGTTCACAAACGGTTCAATTGGGATAGTTCGAACCATCTGCTGGGCAGCCCTAATTTATGGCCTTTCAACTGTATGTGCGAAATTATATGTCTTTAGACTTATTGGTGAAAGATATAGGCGAGTTGATGAGAATAGACTTTATTTTCTGTATATGACCTCTAGGACCTCAACCATATCTTTCTTTGGAATTTTTTCCCCCCAAATTAGATTGGTTGTTTCTTTCCTTACTGCTGGGTAGTGATCTAGGGAGGGAGTTGTGTCCTAAGCTTCAATTAAGTTGGTTTTGGTGTTAATTTTTTTTTTAACACAGAAGGGTAAGAGAGTAATTCCACTCACCACTCAACATCGGGAGTTTAGGTCAAGTATGTATGCTTAAGAGGGTCCTCCTACCCCTCTCTAGTCAACGGTTTTGGTGTTCCTTGAAGTAGTCTTATGTGGTAGTTTTCCTCTTCAAGAAAAAAATGTAGCTAGGTATCGCTGGTGTAAAATCCCACCTAAATATCATAACAAGGCCAGGGCAAGCTTTTTTTTAACAGCAAAAAAGGATAGGATTTTATTAGTCAATTGTAAGAGTTAATGATTAAAATGGACAAGAACACGACAGCATCACAATGAGAATATAACATCTCAGCTGTTTGACACCCTATCTCAACAATCATATGCCACTGAAGACCCCCCAAAAGATAAAGTGTTCGACAAGAAATCAACCCACAATACAAGAGAACAAACTAGACAAGCTAAGTCTAGATAACAAGCTAAGGTGCCCTTTCACATAGTTTTATTTTTTTTTCTGGGCTTTTTGTTCATGTTCAAATTTTTTTCTCATTAGTTGATTTTATGTCAAATTTTTGTGGATCATTGGTTCATCTCGATGGGAGAAATCGAAAGAGTTAAAAATTAAGAATTTTACCCAAATATTTTTTGAAATATCCAAGATAAAGCCTAAATTTTTTGTTCGGTTTGGGTTTTGAGAGAGGTTTTTTGGGATAATGAGTGGAGACAGATAAATACATAAAATTCATTGAAAACCGTGCGCAGGAGTTTTGAGATCCAAAACGAATACAATTGGTAACCAATCAATACTAAAAAGGCATTAGCACTTTCAATACACCACCAAAACGTCCAGAATCATGAAGCTTGATAAAGCATAAGCTGCCGCAATAACTAGCACTAAGCTGCCACTTGAAGCTAAGCTACTAGTCTAGTAGAGAGTTGAAACATATATATCATGAAGCTGCCACTTGAAGCAAAACTACATTGGGCTGTTTGAACCGCAACCGAACTGAATCCGAATGGATCCGCCCAAATTAGGATATTAGGATCCGTATCCGCCTGTAACATACAATACAATGATTAAAAGGGATAAGAGCGCGACGGCATCACAAAGAGCCTATAACATCCCAACTATTAAGCCTTCTCTGCTTGCGAGCATACACCCAGGTTTAGGATTCCCCACCTTGCAAATCGAAACGTGCAAGTTCACCAAAAGGGATGCCCCCCAAGCGTTACTGTTGATTTTGTCTATATCTTCCAAGAGCGGAAGATAAAAAAAGGGGAACGTGGGCACCGGAACCATCAGGTGCTATTATCGACCCGATGACATACAATGCATATGCCAGCACGTAAAACTCAAAACTTTCTTTAGACAAGTCTTCATCTGGCGGAACATGCATAAATTCTTTCTTCAGAAACTACGCCGCCACACAAGGATTTAGTTCCGTCTTTTTGTGTTTTAAATTTAGGGTTGGTTTTGCCCAGTAATCTCAAACATACATCCTCTGGGTAAAGAACTTCTTTTCCCGTGACAGGATTTCCATCAATCGGATCGAAAACCTGTTATGAACAATTAATGTATCTTGCAACCCAAAGACAATGTTTTGTTTTACATCCTCGCTACCAAAAGAAAAACAATTCTTCCGATCCTAAAATCATACTAACACTCAATTACTAAAGCAGATATTAAACCCAAATCTACCCTAAGCGGCTGCTGGAGTTTTTTAATCGTGTCAAAACCACTTCCGATCAACCTTATTCTGACTCTGTCATCCAGTTCCCACGTCGATATGATGTTGGCTCGGGAAGGAGTACTGTACACATCGAAAATCCGTAACAAACACAAAATATGCACAAACATCATTTCGTTCCAGAAGTGGTTTTTTTTTTTTTTTTTTTTGGAAAGAAATATTTGTAGGATTCCCATCATCCCAATATTGAAAATGTAAAATCAATGACGGGTGCAGCGGTGTGTGTATGTTTGTGCGATCCTTCTAGTCATTGAAAGGGATGTAAGAAGCCCTCATTTTACATCCCTACAATAAAAATAAGAAGCCGTGATTTTATAATAATTACCATTGAAGAATCCGTCATCGTGTACAGGCCAGTAATATTTGCTGGGTGTCACGTTTGTGTGTATGAGAGAGAGAGAGAGAAGCCGGGTGGTGATGGTGGAGTGTGAGATTGGAGGGAAGATGCTACGTTTTTTGTAGGGAGGGCAAGAGGGAAGATGTTGCGTTGGATCCCATTTGAATGGGAGGTTTTAATTCTACTAGAAGGTATCGGATGGGTACACGTAAAATATACTCATCCGGCACCGAAAAATTACACCCACTATGTTAATCCAATAGTTTTTCGTTGTTTTTTTTCATTGGTAAATGAGCTAAAGTAGAGTACATCTTACCGTTTTCCCGTTTTCCGAGGCAGGAGAGGAGTCCAATGGAGATTTGGGTTTTTCCAGTGGAGAGAAGGACCCTAGCTCGAGGAACTCCCTTCATGGTGGCAACTGGATTTCATTATAGGATTGGGAGTTGTTGTAATGCGGCAGCCGCACTACGTGATGTAGTGTGATGGATCCGACCGTTCATCTTGATACGAAGGACTTGGATTTAATCCGAGCTCATTATATACTCTACTTTTGATTTCTTTGGCAAGTGTGTTGATTATATGTAGTCGTGAACAAATTTTTTACAGTAGCAATCAATTGCGACCTTCCAAAAATGTTCTGAGCGGTCCGAATCTTGATGAAACTTTTTTTTTGAGAAAAATTAAATTTTTTTTTTTTAAAATCCAATTTGTACGGATGAGATTCACGAAAACCTCCGTAAAGAAGATATTCTCAATCAACATACCATCTTTCAAGTTTCAACCTCCTTGGGAAAAAGGACCGATCGAAAGTAAACATTGAACTTGATTGTTAATTTCTTCACGAAGCTATGACTAAATGAATGTGATCTCCCCGTTCCAGAACACCTTCTTAAAAAATAAGTACTTATTTCACATTTTTAAACTCAAAAATAATATAAATAAAAAAAAATATTTTTTTTTTGCACCGTATAAGGGATCTTGATAAGTTCTATTAAATAAGATCCATATTGCTAGACACATTATTTTTGAGCTTGAAATTGCTTTCTTAAAAAATAAGTTCTTAAAATGAGTTCCGGAACGGGGCCAAGTTTAACGAAAAGTCTAACGAGACAGAGGAAATTAGCGCGAAACATCCATAGAATTTTTTGTAGGGCTCATTTCTAGTTCCGCAAAGATGATATATGTGGTGCCGGACGGTCAATTTTCTTAAAAAGTTTTTTCGGAATCCCTGTAAAAAAAATTGTCTCAATTGGATATCGGTAAAGGCTTTTTCAAAATTTGTAGGGCGAAACAGATTGATTCACCCTGCGAATTTTGAAAAGGCTCTTACCGATATCCAATTGAGTTGATTTCTTACAAGGATCCCTAAGACAATATTTAAAAAAAACTGAGTGGTTCGGATCATCTTTGCTGGACCTGAAATGAGCTTGAAAAAATCTGTGGATGATCTATTCTCACTTTATCAGTGTGAATATCACAGTTCTAAGTTTAATTCTAGATCTGCCACTGTAGTGTCCGTCCTTCGTTCTTGCTACTACCTTTAATTTCAAGGGTCCCCTCCCCTCCTAATTAGTATTCTGTTTTCGTTACTCAAGAACAATGAGATCATGTTCTTAATTATGTTAATTTTTTGGAGTAGCATTTTTAATTTGGTAATCATAGTCATTGTTCATATTCGAGTCTTGACATGATCATCTGCAAGCATGAGAGCTTTTCCATGAATTTTGAACATTGCTTCCCCAGGAGAAAGAAAGCAGTCACAAGGAGGTTCGTGTTCGATGGAACGTCGATCGATAGCATCCCTGAAGGCCAAAGTTGGAGGCACGAAAATGCGATTCGAGCTAGTGTCAGCCTCGATTTGGAGGGCACTCATCGGAACTGTCTCGAGGGAAACATGGGTACCTAAGGTCTGCTGATCAACTCACCCACACCATTAACTTAAAGAGGAAATTAGATTGGGCTTCCGAAGTCCGATAATGCTTTCGGAAACGTTTTCACATTTTCTACAGCTCAATTTCAGCCCGGTGAGGGCAAAATGGAGTTGCACGACTTGGCAGGGGATGCCACAAGAAACACCCTAGCAAGTTGCACAAAATCAATAAAGCTAGGGGAAAATGATCTCTTCCTCGTTGTGACCGAAATTTTCGCGGAGCCAAGCAGACGTTTCGGTTGACGAGGAGGTTGATTCTTATGACATTACCAGGTGTAGGTTCCCGTTTTATGAAGCTGATTTCGGATGAGGAAAGCCCGATTAGGTAAGTAGTTACGACATACCTAAAGAGCTGATACCCCTAATTGACAAAAAATATATGTGAGATGCGAATCGAAGCATGGGTGAAGTCTGAGTTACAACTGGGGGAAGCCTCTCCTTTTATAGAGAGAGAGAGAGAGAGAGAGAGAGCCTCTTGAAAAGCATAAGCAAACTACATGGCCAAATGGCTACAGGAATACTCACATGACTACAGTGATACATAAATTTCTTACAATGAGACTTTAGATGAACAAGATATGCTTCATTTCCAACAAGAAAAAGATATTGTGGCATTTAGTTCCTAGTTGAGGACCCTCAGTAAACCAAATATGGCAGAACCAGCTCTGAGCTAAAACTCAGGATGTGGCCGATCTAGGCCTCTCAAAATTTGCAAATTTTAGAGGCCTATACCTTTATATTTATTCTTGGAAAGGTAAATTATCTATTTATACTTCGTTAATTAAGAATGGTAAAAGGATACATTTTTAATTTTTACTTTAAACCCCCTGAAAAATCAGGACCAACCCTGAAATATATATGGTAAGAAATCATTCAACTGGAATGATTGATCCACCCCATTGATGCATATATTTTCTCGTTAATTTTGATTAATTTGGTAATCTATCCATTCTAGCTAGTAAAAGTTGCAAAATATTAACAAGTAAAGGTGCCGAATTTAATAACCATTAGGATTTAAATGCCCACATAATGGAAGAAAAGAACTTTTCCCAAACCGTGCGTTCAGGTAAATTAAAGAAAATAACCCAAGCAATTAAACAACCATCAATCACATGGGAAGAAATTTAAGAAAGGAAAATAAGAAATACTACAATTAAGGAAAAAGGAGAAAAAGAATTACATACATACATACATATATATATTGGGTTATGTACGCACTCAATGAAAATTTTCTTTTTCTTTTATTGGATGATATGTAACTTATTCACTAATAAGCTCATCTCCTGATCACCTCACCCGTACACTGGTACATGGAAGAAACATACCATTTGAAAAATAACAATATTTATGCCGCAGGAGCCACATCGACGTCGTCGTCGTCGTCGTCGCCGTCGCCTTCTCTTTTATTTTTCGCCTGAAAAATAATCGAGACCGCGCCTTCTTTCCCATTAATCAAGTTGGAGTAACCAAGTTTCTCCCTAGTAGTAACAATAATGCACGCCATTGGAGAGATTATTGAACCAACACTTGTGGAACAGAAGGGCATTGCAGAGCTTGAAAGCAATGGTAAGGTGGAGTGGTATACATTTATAACTACATTCTCAACCTATTTATAACTTGGAGAAACAATGTCAATACAAATAAATATATCAATTGATTCCTAGGGATCTGGGGATGGTGCTGCCCCTCAAAAGGGCAGTACCGTGCTGTCCCCCCGCGAGTGCGGTCCGCTCCGGTCTTGCTCCGATGATCGGAAACGTTCACTTAATTTGCAGGGCTCATTGAGTAGAGCAAGTATACCAAAAATTTGCTCGAAATATTTTTATCTTGAAAAGAATGGATCCGAAATACTAAATCAAACCCACCGGAACCCATTATTGCTAAGTTATATGTATTCCGATCAGATACTTAATAATATCCAACTGAGCTGATTTTTGATACAAATATTTTACTCGACGAACTCTACAAAGTGAATGTTTCTGATCATTGGAACGAGACCGAAGTGGACCACGCTCACGGGGAACAGCACGATGCTGCCCTTTTGAGGGGCAGGACCAACCCCAGGTCCGATTCCTAGCCCCTTTCCTTTTCTTTTCTTTTTTCTGAGGTTGTATTTCTAATTTATTTCTTTTTAATTATTTTTTGTGGTGCTGCCACGTGTGGGATTAAAATTTGGAATGTGGTGAGTAAAAAGGAGGGGGAGGGTGAGCTGGTTGAAGTGGTCTCCATACATTTATCGTGAATGGCATGTGGTGGGGCCCTTGCATGAGGTAAGCTCATGGAAGGTGGCTGCAAGACTCATCCCCTCACGTGGAAGCAACAGTCCATGCACACTCTAGCTCGAGCTACGTACGGCCTTTACCTAAAATCACGTAAAGTGCGGATGAGTGCGGATGCGAGAGCACGAACGAGAACGTAAAAGTGTCTTTCGAAAACTTTTGAAACAAATAAAATTTGAGGAATAAGAGTGCGAACGCAAAACGAAGATTGAGTGCAGGAGCGAAAACCATTTTGAAGTTGAAACAACTAAAATTCATGAGTACGTGGATTAAGAGTGCAAAGCGAAGATTGAGTGCTGGAGCAAAAACTATTTTAAAAAATTATGTAACTAAGGCCTTTACAAATGGGAATTCACCACCGAGTATTTGGTTTTGTGGTCGTCGAAACGACATCTTAGTTTCGGTTAAGCATGGGTGCAATGGATCCCTTATAGATGGTTATGTGGTTTTGAGATCTAGCAATATATACTTCTCAGCGGATATGTGAAATAACTTATCTGTGTGCTTATCCTTTTTTGTCAAAAATGAAAATAAAAGAATTCGGATGAGCGTCACTCTGTACCCATCTCACCATACCTCTCCTCACTCTCATATTTGTCTCGTCTCGAGTCTAAATTGTTGATTCAATCGGCTCATCACGTAGGTTTTACCGTCCAGAAATATGAACAAAAATCAACTTGGTTCGACATAAATAGATACTTGAATAAATTGTACTATTACTTTGTTTGGCGAAACATACAATCTATGTTTAAATTATTATTTTCCATCTATTTTTGAGAAACAGAATATGATTTGCTCACATACTTATAAAGATCCAATCAACTTGATTTTTCAATTTTTTTCATACATTTTTACTTGACGCAATCTATGATATGAACGATTCAAATCATCATTTTAAACTCGTGGTGAGACCAACAGATAGTGATACAGTCGAGTATGAGAGATGGACCCCGAAGGGAACTAAACCCCGATCAAACAGGGAAATTAGGATGCGGATCAAAAAAAAAAAAAAACAGGGAAATTAGGAGTTAAGTTTAGAAATCTTCAGATGTGGCCCGAGTCTGGATATGCAGCCCCAGGGTAATAAAGAGGCCCAGTGGCCTGAAGCCCGCCTAGGCCCAATTTTAGTCTGGCCATAGGCCTACCAAATCCCTTTTTGGGATGTTGCCAAGCACCCCCCTGCAAAGTGGGTGCAGAGCAGCCGATCCGGCCATTTATCTTAGCAATCGATGGCTTGGATATTAACCGAACAATTGACGGTTCAAATTAGTATGTGCTCAAATTCAATCCGAGCCGAAAATGAATGGCCAGATCGGCCGCTCGGCAGTGCTTTGCAGGGAATGCTCAGTAGCATAAGGTTTGGGTCAGAGGTTTTGAAGTCCAGCTCAACCCGAAGCCCAGTTGTTGAGTCCCACGAGTAATTTGGTCCTAATCCCGAAGATTTTAGCCCATGAAAACCCAACCGAACCCCATCTCTGATAACTTGGACCCGTCAAGGACATGCTAAGAACTTTTGTTAATACTAAAATATCCTAGGCGGAAATTAATTATCAAAAACACATCCTTGACCGTCATTTTTGCCTAATAACTTGCCTATAGTTGGTAGATCCATATGCGAGCAAGCAAAGTGTAAAAAAATAGCCCAAGTCCAAAAACCAAAAGGTAAACTCCTTTGTATATTGTCCAAATCCCAACATTTCAATGTTTTTATGTCCATAAATGTCTTGCGTCCATACCCCAAACCCTGATACTCCCTCAATCCCATTATGTTTTTCCATTTTCGTTATTTGTATTATTTTTTAAACGCTTATATGTCCCAATTTATAAAAAAAAAAAAAATCAAGATTTTGAAAACTTTATATTATAGATTTAATCGAGAACTATCAAACAAAATCTATACTCCCTCCGTCCCTTTTTAAATGTCCTACTTCGTAACTCCAACTTATTAAAAAGACATCATCATTACACATTTCACATCAACTTTTTCCTCCACTTTCCCTACTTACCCATCATCATTACACTTTTACTCACTAACTTTTCAAAATAAAATTTACTTTTAGGGACAAAATAGACAATACACCAACTTTTACCTCCCCTAACTTTACAAAATTGACACTTATTAAGTGACAGCCCAAAATGAAATACTGGACACAAAAAAAGGGACGGAGGGAGTATTACATAGTTTTGGAAATTCATATTTGGAAAATATAATATAAGTAATTGAAAATTGACACGAACATCAAAAAAGGACAAACAAAATGAAACGGAGGGAGTAATAGGTATGCAAAAATCAAGTAGTTATTCAGTGATCTTGAGATTCATATACTTAGTACTAGGCCTCACATAAATATGTTGTGGAGAAAGGTGTTAGGAGCACCAAATAATTTTTCGCAAAAGACTTTGCTAGAAGGAAGTATTGAATGCAATAATCTATTCCGCATGTTTTCTGTATTTTGGAAGTTTCATATAATCAATACCTGAAACGCTTGTTATTTCCAACCACACCAGAAGCCAGTCAGCGGTCCCCAAGAAATGAAAAGGAATTAGACGGTGGTTTTTCCGGAAAATGTATTAAAAAATGGGTCAAAAGAGCGATTTCCCAGAATTCTTGGAAGGATCTAGTTTTGCTAGAGACGATAATCTTGACAGAGCTCAAAAAAAAAAAAAAAAAAACAAGAAGCCAAAGCATTGTGTTGTTTCGTACTTCAAATTTCCTTTAACTTACTGGTGCCGCCTTATGGTGTTTTCGTTTAAGTGTTGATAACTTGATACTATTGGTGACCCAAACGGGTCAGTTGGTTTCTCGTAAATGCTCAGAAGATCAGAATGCTAAAAATTCCCTATATAAATCCAGAGAGTTTCTCTAAAGAAAGTTTAACGACTTAGGCATTCATAGTTTTACCATGAAATCGGTCTCTAAGATTTTGCACATGCAAGAATAACAACTCAACTTAATAGCCATACATTGAATTTGCTGATGATGATCCAGATGGTAAGCAGACATTTCTATTCATATTTCTTCCCCTTAAGCTTTCCTTTGGGAATTCTGCTAAGGACACCAGCATCCAGCTTCTGATAGTGATGCTGAAACTGATTGAGGGCACTGTTCACGAACCCGTCAACTTGGTCATCATACCTCTCATACAGAACGGGCAGCGTGTGTGCAGCAACAAAGCCTACGCAATTTAAACAGCACAAGGAAGAAATAAAAAAATCGTATAGAAGAACAGTATATTGCGAAAGTCATCTTGTATCTACTCAGAATCGCGTGCTTAAGCTGCCACTAAAGCATTTGAGGAAATGGGTATCCATTCATCACAAACCTCTTTCCAAAATTAAACTCAACAAGTCATAAACCATCTTAATATATGAAACTCAAACAGGAATATAAACGATGACTTAAGTTGAATTCGTTCTCTTTCACAATTTACGTTTATCCAAGTTGCCTTACAATTTACCCAGCAAAGATAACGGGTATTGATATAACCTACCAAATTAACTATACTAAAGACCACCCCAGGAGGTGACTTAGTAGTCACTGGGTCACTCCTACAGGGTGTGGCCCCTGGAAGGTTTGAGTGATGTTAACGATGCCCCTCAACCCTGTACTCTAGTCTTCTGCCTACTGGCCGCCCGCCTTGGGTGGGGCATTAGTTACTATGGCACTTTGGTCCCTTCCGGAATCCACCACGGGTCAAGAGTCCCTATTGTCACACCCACGGGAGGGCTACTACACCTGGTCGTCCCCTCCACCCTTTTTTGGCTATCAAGAAAAAAACTATATGCAAGAATTCCAAAGCACCCCAAAACACACACAACTTTTTTGAGTTTCACCAATTGACAGCAAATCTTTTAAACCTGCTATCCAGTTAACCTAGACTTCACGGCATAACAACAACAAAACTTCAAACAATGTAGTAAGATATCTCACCAACATACAGGACAGTCAGAAAATTGCACCAGCATCCAACAATAGCAGCAGCCCACAAGCTTGCTACAACCTGGAGGGATTTCTCAGGGGTCAATTCAGGTATTTCCATGAAGTAAAAGGAAACAAAACTCCAGTACTAATATGTCCTTCCCTGCTATCCTAACATACAAAACAATGGAAGATAGGTGAGAAAGTAACTTCATGCTGAGATAAATACTATAGAGTGAGGCAAATTGCAGAATTAGCAGTACTTGGAGTAACCATTCCCCAGTTTCATTAAACATCAACTTTTTGAAGGGAAAGTAACATCACTTATGTTGGGATATGATGGAAGACAAATGTATCCACATCAAACTTTTGGCTACAGATATACCTGTATCTACATCTTGAGATTATAGGTTCACAAGTAACCATACCCGATATACACACCCAAGTCCATATAAGTTATAACCCATGTCAACTTGCGGTTGGGGGTGAATCAAATGGTTTGCAATGATATAGCTAACAACTCAAAAAAGCCTGGAACTTCTTGAAGAAAATTATAGCTATCAGAATACCACTACAAACTGCTTAAGGTTTCCTCCACATGCGACATCTTGAAGAAACCCCAAAGCTTGGTTAACCTCAGCACCAACTGACTTGGCAGCGTTGATAAATAACTCATTAGGCAGAACAATGCGAGGGACTTTGGGTGGTGACCTGTTTACACAGAGAAAGATTGCTATAAGTTGGGTGTTTAAGCGCAAATGCACCCAGAAGAGGGAAGCGAGAAACAGTGAAACTTTAGATGGTTCAATCACCTGTTTAATAAACCCGAAGCATTTGACCAAACAAACTGAGCTATCATGCCAATTATCAAACCAAAGCATAGGAATGAGAGAAAATTGTAATTAAGCCATTCAAAGAGCACCCAGATGGCTGTAGCACCAACTAAGACACCTGCAGAAATCTTCTTGTTCCTCCATAACAGCACATCAGCAGCTGCATGTTCAATGTCAGGATGAGATGTAATGAAAGAAACCATGGAAGTGAACGCCAAAAATAATTAAAATAATTAAATAAATAAATAAAACACATCAGGGGAGAAAACACCCTACATTTTCCACCTCCTAAAATATTATAGATTGGCTTTTGGCGCCCAAACAGTCTATTGAACTGAGCACCGACTGTCTTTAATTCATCTTCCTGAAAAAAGGACACAGATTTCTTCTTCGATTCATCTTCCTGAAAAAAGGACACAGATTTCTTCTTCGAAACACCATCAGCAATTGTTTCGACGAGGTTGTTCATAAGACTCTCAGGCGTTATTCCCTCAGGCATTGTTCACAAGCTTCAAAAAAGGACAGTGAAACAATCACTACAGAATGAGTTCTAAATCTCAAAAATTCACACAGCAAAAGGTTCGATTCTTGAAGATAGCAACGACTATTAGCTGAATGCAGATTAACTTTAGTTGGATACAAGAACATCAGTGCACAATGAAACAATAAAACATTGCAGATGGACAAACAAAGAAAATATAGGAGGTGGAAAACCGCAAAAGTGCTTGCATTTTGACCTCTTCAATGTAGATATCACCGAGTAACAAGACCAAAAGGTGAATAGCTTCCATGGTCCATTTAGTATGCTTTTAAATTCTGGCAAAAGAGATGACATTTACCTGTTGACACTTATCCTTTAAACGAGTGAATTTCCAATCATTGTAGGTTTGCATCAAAGGTCAGCCTTGAGCCCGTACCTCTTTGCCTTAGTTATAGATGAATTGACTAGATAATTTCAGGAGGATATCTCATGGTGTATGATATTTGCAGATGACATTGTCCTTGTAAATGAAACCGCTAGAGGCGTTAATACGAAAGTAAAAATTTGGAGGGAAGCATTAGAATCAAAGGGTTTTTGGATAAGTAGGAATAAAATTGAGTATATGGTGTGCAAATTTAGTGGTACCAGCAGTGTGCATGAAGAAAGAGTGATGATCCAAGACCAAGAGATACCAAAGAGTGATATTTTAGGTATTTAGGCTCAATTATTAGTAAAGACGGAGAGATTGCCAATGATTTGACCCATAGGATCCAAGTGGGGTGGCTCAAGTGGAGGAGTGCTACTGGCGTATTATGTGACAAGAGGGTACCCACAAAATTGAAAGGAAAATTCTATGGAACTGCCATAAGACCAGCAATGCTTTACGAAACAGAATCTTGGGCTATTAAGAAATAACAGGTGAGCAAGATGAATGTAGCGGAAATGAGAATGTTGAGGTAGATGTGTGGTAAGACTAGACGAGACAAGATTAGAAATGAAACGGTTCGTGAGATGGTAAGTGTAGCACCTATAGAGAAGAAGTTGAGGGAAAATAGGCTAAGGTGGTTTGGGCATGTTTACCGTAGATCAGGAGATGCAGTAGTTAAGAGAGCAGATAGGATAGCTTTGGGTAGCAATGCTACTGGGAGGGGTCAACCTAAATTAACATTAGATTCTGTTGTATGCAAAGATATGCGTATAATGGGTTTGTGTGAACAAGTGGCTCTTGACAGAGCTCAATAGAGGAAAATGATTCATGTAGCCGATTCCAAGTGATTGGGACATAAGGCTCGGTTTGGTTTGGTTTGGTTTGGTTTGGTTACACTTCGATGCTACGCAAGGGCCATATGATTTCAACACTTCATGAGATGTGACATGGAACTTTGGTGTGATTTCCTTACTCTGAACAAAATAACTTGTCTTGTCTGGCATTTGTTGGAAATCACCATGCCAAAGACGAGTGTTGTGTATGTGTCAATGCTACTAAGAGTAGGAATGTATAAGTGCGCAACATACACATTCAGCTAAAAGGACATGTGGGGTTTCAGGAGAAAGTGTGGGACATTTCTACAAGGAAATCAAGTAAAGTTATCTTAATGTATGACATCAGGACACCAATCAAAATCACCGTCGACATAAAGTACACAGGAAACATAAGTTAGGAAACCATAAAGCATGCCAAACCCACAGACCGTGAAGATAATTGACACCATGAAGATAAATAAGAAGTATAAAAAACCAATACAGAATCAAGCCTGAAAATTTTCTACAGAGAAAGATCAGAGTAGTGGGGTTGTGAAAAGTCGCTTGTAGAAATCCAAAACCCCCAAGCATTTCAATTTTCAAATCCAAGATCGAATTTCTTTTCTTTAAAGAATCTGAACAGCCCAGCAACCACACTAAAATCAACTTTAGTAAACCCAGAAACACCAAGTGAACGGCCAAGAATGATGAACAAATAGCTACTCATTCACAAGCAAATCATGAACTAAACACAAATAAGGACACGTGAAAGAAACTCTAGTAGCCTAAGGGCTAGTCTAGTTAGTTGGTGGGTTTGCTCCCCACGTAATAAGAACTGTGAGGTCAGATCCAAGAAAGAAATTTCTTTGTGAATTCCCGAGTCTCGACGTAGATGATCTGCCTTTACCCGGACCGGGATACCTCGACCATCGGAAAAAAAGAAAGAAAGAAACTCTAGTACATCTCAAAGCCATGGCTTCAAAAGATGTAAACGAATTGAACAACCCAGTAGCCAAAAACTACATAAAAGTTAACTAATGCAAACAGAAGCAAAGCTACCCAAGTTAACAAACACTCGATAGAAAACAAACACAACCAAGAAATGCAATTCAAACCAGGATGAATCTTGGAAAGATACCTCTTTTACTGAAATCTAAACAATACCCATGATTTAAATATAGAGAAATAGAGAGAGAACTAACCAAATAGTCCAAAAGACTGGATTTCTGGAGAGATTAGGGAAGAGATAAGAGTATAGGAAATTGGGGGTGTTTTTTTTTGGTAGAGTTATGA
This sequence comes from Rhododendron vialii, assembly GCF_030253575.1. NCBI lineage: Eukaryota > Viridiplantae > Streptophyta > Magnoliopsida > Ericales > Ericaceae > Rhododendron > Rhododendron vialii. The sequence goes on along the minus strand of NC_080568.1, from coordinate 1,967,348 downwards.
AAAGGCTTTTCTTTTTTTTTCTTTTCTCTTCGGTTAATGCGTGACCATTAAATATGGAGGAGAGAGGAAGAGGAGGAGAAAAGTATCTGTGGTTAATGCGTGACCATTAAATATGGGTGCAATTATTCGCAATTTTTTATTTTCTCTCATAATTCATTACATTTCAGTAAATGGTTGTTGAAAATCATAAATAATTAATATTTCGGTAAATAGCTGTTGAAAATAAAATTATATTTCGGTAACTACATGTCAAAAATATGTTCAACTTTCGGTAAACAGCTACCGAACATATATTTTCGGTAAATACCTATTGAAAAAAATATTATATTTCGGTAATTGGATGCTGAAAATATATCTCAATTTCGGTAACTAACTGTCGAGTATAATTGAAAATTTTTAACGGACTATGAAAGAAAATAAAAAGCTGCAAATAGCGACACCCTTGAATATGGAGGAGAGAGGAAGAGGCGGAGAAAAGTATTTGGCAGCAAAATTGCGTGCGCAGACAAAAGTATACTGTTAATTGGACTCATATTTTGGTCCCACAGTTATATTTCTTTATTCAACCATTATAGTGAACTTTTCAATTCACGTGATTTGTTCTGCCCACTTGTTTTTCTTGAAGTTTGGAGTAATTGTGGGCAACGATTTAAATAAGTTTTTCAAATCCTCTCAGATTCCGTAAAGGGACTTGACTAATTTTTTATTTTATTTTATATCAACGGCAATTTCATACTCTTCAAAAGCCGGAAGGAATAAATTAAATCACAATAAACAAGGATGAATCAAAATCATCAAAATCTAAGACACGAGTTACTATTCAAAGCACTTAGACTAACAGGCTCTACGACACATGCTGTCGAAATAGACCAGCAAGAGATGCCGGCATAGAATCCATGGTCGACTGGACTTGCTCATTTGTAACTTGCAAGTGTTTTTCAAACTTTTTCATCCTTTAGAGGTCATCTAAAATATTACTGACAAAGCTAATGTCCATCACATAACAATTAAATACGATTTTGAAAAACACATATCTTTAATAAAATAGATAAAATATATTGAATTTACTCGTTCAAATAATAAAATTAGCGCAACTTTGTATTGATTTGATATTCGATTAATATAATTTTTTGACATGATGAATGTCGGAATGAGTTCAACCAAATAACCTATTTGGATGGGGAAAAAACCCTACCAATGGGCCAATGTCCTAGACCAAAACCTGGAGAGCTGTCAAACAGTTTCGTTAGAAAAATCATTCAGCACCGACAGGTATTGCACCCCAAACTCTTTTTCCACCGGACGTTGATGTGATGTCCATCATAATTGTGTACTATATTTTTTCAGAAATGCTACACACACATACAATCTATGCACAGATTGTGCACAAATTTTATTGTGGGGCCCACCACGGGTTCCACACAAATCATCCGAGCCGTTCATTAAATGTAAAATATTTTTTCAAGGGTTCCCGTAAAAAATAATCTCAATCCGATACCTATAGATACTCGATCCAATCGTATAACTTTTCATTATCCGAAAATCTGAATGAAAAGTTAGATGGTTGGATGAAGCACCTATAGGTATTGGATTGAGCTTATTTTTTACGGGGACCCTTGAAAAAATATTTTACATTTAATGAACGGCTTGGATGATTTGTGTGGGACCCGTAGTGGGACCCGTAGTGGGCCCCACAACGAAATCTGTGCACAATCTGTGCACAAAAATCTGTACCGGTAGCAGGACTCATATTTTTTTGGGTTAATTCCAGATACACTCCCTGTATTTAGGTAATTTTTCAACTACACCCCCTCTACTTCATTTTTAATCACTCGCACCCCTTGTACTTAAGACTCGTTTGGAACTGTTCGTATTTCTGTCCAAAGTAACGGAAAGACTGAAATATACCCATTCGTATTCTCTTTCTTTGAAAAATCATAATTTATTCATATAAGGTCCAAAAATACTCAAACCAGCGCCCAAACTTGCGTAACATCCATATGTATCTACTGTAAAAATTGAAAGATTAGTTATCAACCAAATATTGTCCAAATTTCAAAAGAACAAGGTGTTCTACAAAAAAACAGGACAGTCAATCATGTCTTCGTAGAAAATCCATAACTAATTCATTTCAACTCCAAAAATATTGAAACCAACTCTCAAAGTTTCGTAATGTAAAGTATTATTCTCAGTAAAAATATCAAATTCATAACTTAAAAGGATAGTTCCCAGAAATAAAAAGAAGATGGCTCTACCCAGATTTAGAAACATGTGTATCAGTTCATATTCCGAAAATCATAACTAATTCTTTGTTGATTGGTTTTGCATGTTCTTGCTATCAAAATTTTCATCTTTAAATGTACTTTAAAAGTTATGAAGACTTCAAAAATTGAATCATAGCAGAAGGTTTCTCAAAATATGAATTTGTGATGGTCCAGAAAGCTGTCAAGAAAGTTTAAGAAGTTACCGGCAAGAAAATAAGTATTCCGATGAGAGAATGGTGACAGGAGGTGGTGGCTCATGGTGGAACTGAGGTGGGGGGTGGAAGAACACCATCCTCCTCCTCTTTCTTCAAATTTCGTAGCTCCCTCCCTCAAAAATTAAAATACATGTTTGACTAGTTTTTACCAAGATAATAAAAAAAATGTTATAACTAAATATATTTACACATGCATGAGTGTAATTTTAGGTGTTAAATTGGCCATGCCATGTGTCTATAAGCGTGACATGTGTACTTGCATGCGCAAGTGGTCTCAGACGCCCGAGCACACGCGTAGCTGAGAAACTGTCTGGGTTTCGGTCTCAGAAAAATATGAAATTTACACAGTACCCTAAATAAATTATTCTTAGAATAACCTCATTCTCGGAATTTCAAGAAAAAATCCATAACACATAGATTTGAAATGTCTGGCCAATTGACTTGTAAAATATGTTCGTGACTCCGTCCGAGACCAATAATTAATGGTAAGGATGAATTATCATTGTAAATGGGTTTTGGGATCAATTTGGTCTTAGAGAAGATGTTTTAGAAGGGAAAATTCCCGCCAACAAGCCATTACCTGCTTTTCCGTTATTTTGGACGGAAATGCTAACAGTTCCAAACTAGTCTTAATTACAAGGGGTGCGAGTGATTAAAAATGAAATAGAGGGGGTGTAGTTAAGTACAGGGGGTGTATCTGAAATTTATCCTATTTTTTTCATTTATTAAATCTAATTTACTCTATCTTATGAGACTTGGAGAGGGAGATGAGTATTTACAAAAATTAAATCCATGCCCATGTGAATGAGAGTATAAGGGAGACACCAAATGTACTTTACTCTACTTGCGTAGATCTCATTGTGTGAAGAAAAAAGGAATCTGGAGTACCATGTGGCGGCGCCCCAATACCACGAACTAATCTCTCATTTTATTGTTTCTCACAAACAAAAAAATCTCTTGTTTTATTTTTTTTTCATTTGAAAAGCTACAGTAGTGAGGAGTGGGGTGTCGTGGGAATTGACAATATTATGTTTTAGGAAAATAAGCACTTTTTTTAAAATTAAAAAAGTGATGTATTATAAGAGAATGACTTCTCTCATAAAGCAAAAAATAAATACTTAAACCTAGCAGAACAGGCCTTAGAGATCCAACATATGGGGCATAAAAAACTATACAAAACTAGATTGAACCAGTGTTAGTGGTACTTGATTTCATTAATTTTTATAAGATTATAGTAGTATATTAGTGCATTATTTTACCCTTCGTTTATTTCTTTTGGTATGTTGCTTGTCATATGAAATCTATAGCCTACTTTTTTTTTTTTTATTACTTTCTTCTTAAGATTTTAATTAAAACAGTACTATTTTGACTTTGTATTATCTTTACCAATATACACAATACTCTATCCCCAAAGTAGCCATTCAATATAGTTAGTTGTTTTAGAGCATCAATAGTGGAATAAGCAAATGTGAATAATTAAAATATGCCACATCAAATTTTGATTATCCATTTAGAGGTTGCTAAAGTTAGCAATGTCAAATCCCACATTGGTTATTTTTTGTCCATAATCAAAACAAATGAACCCTCCAAACTTTTTCCCTTCATTTCACGCCTATTTTTTGAAAAAACGGTTTTTGAAGGGGGAAAAAACAGTTTATGTTATAAACAGTTCAAAAAAAATAGTTTTTCGAAACAAAAACAGTTTTTCAAAAAACACACTTTGTTCACTTAAAAACTGTAAATACAATTTTGAAAGAATTGTATTTACACAAATAGTTTTGAAATTTAAAAACAATAAATACAATTTTTTAAAAACAGATTTTGTGTAAAAAATAGTTTTCTATAAAAGAGTTTTGAAATTTCAAAAATAGTTTTTTGAAAAACACACTTTATTTACTTACAGTTTTCAAAATTTTTGAAAATTTTGTTTTTTTGTAAAAAAAAAAAAGTATTTGAAAAAAACAGAAAAAAAATCTGAAAGTTACAGTTTTTTAAAATTATTTTTTGAAAACATTGTTGAGAGAAAAGGTTTTTGTATAATGTTGAGGTACATGATTGAGAGATAGAATTTAGTTATTGACAAAATATTGCTAGTTTTGATTATTGAAGAGCCAAAATTTGATGAGTTGTTAAATTTGGTTATTTCAATATGAGTACTTTTTTAATCCAACATTATTAACTTTAATAATTTTTTATTTTACTTATTTCACTGTGGATGCTCTTAATAGTGTCAAATGATCCGATTCCAAGCATTTTCGTTTAGCGTTCAAACTCTGTTCATCTTTAATAAAGACTAATTGATTTGACACACTTGTCTTAAATAAAAAGAAAAGGTGCACTCCTTTCCAGGTCATAATAAACAATAATGTTCTCCACTTCATTATCGAGTTTTGCAAGAAGAGAAACAATTGAAAAGATTATTCCAAAAATGTTTTTCTGTTTAAACAAAGCTGGAAGGGACACCCTCATAAAAGTTGTTTTTATCATGCTCTTTTATTAACCCTATGTCCATCTCTTGATGCTGCCTCCACAACAGGGCCAAATGTTGGTTCACTTGGAACTTTCCTCTGGTAAGACACATTTTCACTCTGAAATCCACCATGATCGTACTATATCAATTAATAGTTATATGATCAAATCATGTATCAATGGTTTTTTCATCAAATCATGTTTGTCTAAGAAAGATGTATGGCAAGTTAAATTTAGGAAATAACTCATATTTCTTTTTCTTTCGAATGAATGCCCTCTGATTGTGTACACGTCGAAATCGAAATCAAACTGAAATTTTGCATGGACGATCTTCTACACGCATGCTACTAATATTTTGCAATTTCGATAACCAAGTTATGTCAAGTGGATCTACAGTGAGAGGATATTCCAATCTCATTGCCCCAATATTTGAAGGTTTAAAAGTAGGTTTAAATTGTTTACTACCGTCATCTTATAAACCAAAATTCAATTTTCGATATATCTATTGCTAATTTGCTATCCGATCAATTTTTCTATTGAATTATATTACAACAATGAACGATCGGCGAGGCCCATAGGCGGTGGCGGAAACCTCACGATTTCCCTGCGGACACCCCAGGAAAGAAAGCTCCCTGGAGAGAGAGAGAGAGAAATGACATCGAAAGATTGGACCATAACAAAGTGCAAATTTCCTACTGCCACGTGGCACCAATCAAACTTGTGCAACCTTATCCAACATCACCAAAAACCCAATCTTCCCATCATCCCAAAATCCAAAACAACCCATTTTCCTCCACATATCCTTTTGAACAAACAAAACCCATAGGCCCCAGTATTTTCAAAACCCATATACCTCATTAAAGTTTCATCACACACTTTCTTGGAAAAAAGAAGAAGAAAAATAAGCAGAGAAAATGGCCTCCACAGCATGTTTCTTGCACCCCCATGCAGCAATCTCTACCCCTACTAGATCTCCATCGGTACCACAGCGCCTTCTACCTAGCCTCAAAACCAGCCAGCTAATCTGCAGGGCCCAGAAACAGGCTGTCCAAGAAGACAGCGCCGCTGCCGCTGCCGTGTCCCGGCGGTTGGCGCTGGGCGTGCTCCTTGGAGCTGCAGCCGTTGGTTCCAAGGTTTCACCCGCCGACGCTGCCTACGGCGAATCCGGTACTCTTTAATTCCTTTACTTTGTCTGTTTCTTGTTATTGCACAATGTTTATGAATCAACTTACATGCAACTCGACTAATTTATAGGAATCAGATCAATCACACCTTCGATTAGAGGCAAAGCCTTTATAAACTTACTAATGGAATTTGTACTCTGTTGGTTACAAACTTACAAGGGACTGAAGAAGGCTAAAGTGAATTTGTACTCTGTTGGTTACAAACTTACAAGGGACTGAAGTAGGCTAAAGTGATAAGTCCCATTGTTGAACTTAGCTGATTGAGCCAAATCTGCAGCATAGAACTCTATTTGGTTAAGTGATTGGCTAATAACTATTACTGTCACTTAAATGCAGCAAATATATTCGGTAAGCCGAAGACAAACACAGACTTCTTGCCATACAACGGAAATGGATTCAAGGTTCAGATTCCATCAAAATGGAACCCAAGCAAGGAGGTGGAGTACCCAGGTCAGGTTCTGAGGTACGAGGACAACTTCGATACCACCACCAACGTCGCCATTATGATCACGAAAACCGATAAGAAATCCATCACTGACTTTGGCTCTCCTGAAGAATTCCTCTCAAAGGTCCAACTTACTCATCTCACTCTTTCTCCCTCAGACCTCAACTAATTATATGATTTCCTGCTTAAATATGGTTTGAGGATTTGCCAATTGGGACTTGCTAAATTGGCACAAAAAGTCTAGTATTTGGCCATGAACAATACCAAAATGATGGAGTTAACGTTGCTCCGATGGTGTATGAAGCGCAGCCACAGTGCAACTGTAAGGTTGCCGGCAATCTGACCTAGTTGTCATAGGTTTGAGTTGCGGAAACAGTCTCTCCGCTTGGCTGCGAACATTCAACCCTTCCCCAGCCCTGCAGTAGCGATAGCCTCGTGCACTACCCTTTTTGTTTGCTCCGATGGTGTCAATACTTTTCATATATTTCTTCACACGATAAATAGAAATGTGAGGTAGCCAGAAGAGTATCTTCAGCACAAAATGTGTGGCTAACATAGTGGGTTATGTGAATCTTTGCAGGTTGACTATTTGCTAGGGAAACAAGCCTACTCTGGCAAGACCGTGTCTGAGGTAACATGATTGGTGACAAATGAACTGTTAATTCTCTGAAGGCATAGGGAAATGATTTCAGCACTCCATGTTTTCTAAAATACACGAAAACAATCTCTTTTGTGTTCAAATCACGTAGCAGAATTCTCAAGGTACACCTAAAACCAAGATTTGGTGTCTATTTACGGTAAAATGAATTGCCGAAAAACATTTCCAGCAATATTTTGCACTGACACAAGCATATAACTAAGTAGTGACAGATATAGAACAGTAACAAAAATGCAATCACATACGGGATTTTTGCATTGTCATCATCATTGATTCTTGAAATGAACGTGTCATGTCATGTCGTGTCCTCTTCTGATTATGGAGTTATGAACTGGAACTGGACAGGGTGGTTTTGATCCTAACGCGGTGGCGACGGCAAACATATTGGAGACATCAACTCCGGTGATCGGTGGGAAACCCTACTACTACTTGACGGTGTTGACAAGGACTGCTGACGGAGATGAGGGCGGGAAGCACCAATTGATAACGGCCACCGTGTCTGATGGTAAGCTGTACATTTGCAAGGCCCAAGCCGGAGACAAGAGATGGTTCAAGGGAGCTAGGAAGTTTGTCGAGAGCACAACTAACTCTTTTAGTGTTGCTTAAGCAACACTCCTACTATTTACGTAAAACTGGAGGCCGCTTGTATGTATCGTAAATCTTCAAGAAATGGTGTTTGGTTGGGATTTCTGGAACATTCGTCCCAAATTTCAGTGCTGTTCGTTTAAAGTAAGGAACCTAACACCGGGAATCGAATGCTCTCTCTCCCTCTCCTCTCTCACTCAAACACACAAGCATCTGAAAAACTACAGTGGTTGATTCACTGACAGTGGCAAATCAGATAATATTAGCATTACTCAGGTAGCACTTACATAAGTTCTAAAAGGCTAGCACCTATGCATAAAATAAAACGTCACAAAAATTGTTGTAGTTAGACTTATACATTCATAAATGATTATACTTAGTAGACCAAATAATGAATGACATGGTGGCGGCAGGTAGTGTGGTGAACTGGTGCCTGGTGGTGGTAGATGTAGTGGTGCTTATGGTGGAGGTTAAGAGGGACGGTGATGGTGGAGGTTAAGAGGGACAGTTATGGTGGAGGGGTGGGGTAGTTATAGCACTGGATGTGGTGGAGAGATGGTGGCAGTAATAAGGATGGTGGTAGTGGAGGAGAGATGATTTAAGGGACCCAAAAACTACGATAATAGCCGTGACCATTAACTATATCTTGTCTCAGAGGGGAAAAATGGGATAGAGAATAGAGCGCAGTTACGGTTTTGTGTAGTCTCCGAAAAATCTCATATGATCGATCGACTCAGGCTTAAATGAATATCTTCACCAACAAAATCAATATATCCCCTTGGCAGATACATAAGTTTGAACAATCTGGGATGGATACCATGAATTCAAATGCATAATCTATAAGGCTATCCGCTTTCGTGGTAGCATTGATAATGAGATCTTTCTGTTCTTTAGATCATTATTTAAGAAAAACTTTAAGCTGTCTAATTCCTCACATACAATATAACTCACTGCAGTTGAATTGAAGTCAGCTAGCTTGCTTCAGTCAAAATTTTCCAGGAAGTTTCTACGTATTTCATAGTTGATTTATTCATCAACAACCTCGATGAGGGTTGTCTCGTAATCGCTAGGAGCAACAAAGCCATGGAGATTCATCACCGTCGCAGCGACATTGGCAAGCCCACCTTCAGGGACATCCTTGCGGAATCTCACACCAGGTGCTAATCCAGGACCTCCAATTGCGATGGGCACCTAGACAAGTAAGATGAAACATATCCGACATTAGAACGGATAAACCAGCCAATTGAAGAACAAAGATTGCATTAAATTATAAACTAAGACATGATCAAATATTCAAACTCAAAACGCATGATTTCGCTTGCTAATTGGCCCACATGGAAATGGGCAGGATATTATGTGGCTTCTGTCTTTCTAGAGTAAGAGCCACTTTAACAGGTTGAACAAGTGCTCATGCCACAATCACCTTGGATGAAAATAATCTGATGTGTTTCACCCATCTCTCAAGTATTAAACAGCTATTCTCTCCCCCTTCATTTGTTGGTTTATTTGCACTTTTAAATGGATTGTCAGAAACAATACCTTCAAAAGGCTTAAAACAGCAGCGACCAGCTTCCTTAAGCAACCAATTGCATTTAGCAGTTGATCATAAGCATCAAAATTTTCTGTCTTTTTTGATTGTTTACAACGAGCAGCATATTACAAATATGGGGCAGGGGTATTTGAACCTCCAGCCTCTTCTATGTAATACCTATTAACTACCAATATGAATGCCTCTCTTCCTTCTTTAGGAAGTAGTACAATGATTCCTTCCCTCAATGCCAAAAGTTCCTAGTGCATGCATTTTATATCTTCTTTGCTTCAGTAAGCTCCACTTAGTTCTTTTTCAACAGTGTTGGAGAACATCATAAAGGATGCAATCTCGACTGATCTTCAAGGAAGCATGCTCCAGGCAAAGGGGTGTACCGTATAACCCGGGGATAATTAATAATCTGAGATTCTCATTTTCATGTGTTACCTTTTTTCAGATGCCATTTACTTTTTATATCGTATTTTAAGTTCGAATAACGATGAAAGCGCAATAAACTTACTGGTTGAAGAGTGTGAGAAGTCAGTATTTGAATCTTTCCAGCCTTGTCTAGAAGAGGCTCCCCCTTCTTGTTCCTCTTCACCATGTCCTCAGCATTTCCGTGATCAGCAGTAACCACATATATTCCACCCACTTGCTCTATTGCATCAAGTATCATCTGAAAAACCACAATAAGTCAATACGATCACTATGAAGATTAGACGGGTTCTCCACCCATTCTTGCGCATAACAAGACCAGAAGGTCCAGAACTAAAGCAGCATGCATATACACACCACACATAGTAATGAACTCAAAGAAAGTTTTCACAAGGAATCATTGGTCCGAATTACCAAATCAACAAATGTTTTGACGACTAAGAAGACCAATAAGAAAAATAGACAACTTTTAAAACTGAATAAGGCGGCATTAACTATGTCCATACTATTCCGTAAATCACTTAAAATTAAGACTCAAACTACCACTAAACCAGGTTATATAAAACCTACTTCATGTGACAAGACCTGGTTTTTTCTTTCTTCCTATGCTTGCCGTCCAGCATCATTCTAATTCTATTCCTTAAATCACTAAAAATTAAGACTCAATCTACATATATAAAACCTACTCTATGCTACAAGATTTGGGATTTTTCTTCTCTCCATGCTCGCCATCAAATATCATTATGTCATGGAATCCAACAACTTGATTGATCATTTACTATTCTTCAGTTGAACCACTCACGTCAACCATCATTATGCTTCCCGTCATCCCATGACAGTTAATTATTTCCTATGATACAAGTTCACTCAGGTCAGCCACCGTAACTAGATATTTAAGTAACAAAAAAACAATTCAAAAAACAAAGTTCAAGTTACAGTCTTACTGAAAATTGCACCCGAAATTTGTAGATAGTAGACACAAACTTACGAAATAGGACTCGTTTCTTTCTGGCAAACTTATTAGTCAAATTAGATGACACGAGATTTTCCCAAGGTCATAAGTCAAATTAGATAACACAACACACTTGAGCTTCTTTATCACTTTCCACTTGCCATTTTTATTTTACATCTAAGTTAAATTAGATGACACAATACTATTGAGCTTCTTCTACACTTACTACATGCCATTTTTTATTCACTTCTCCTCTTGCAAATATTGGAGGAGAAGGGGCAAGTTTTCCTCCTTAAAAATACAAGGGGAGATTGCTGAGAATCTTGAGATATGAATTGTAGACTTCAAGTAGAAAGAAAGTATTAAGTCGAGAAATGGGAGAGAAAATGGTGAATCTAAACCAAATCACATATGTATCTAGGGATAGTTGCTTCAAAGTTACAAAGTGCAATCATTACACAAACACCCAATGCAGTAGGAGAATTTCAAATCCATCATACCTTCACGGCCTCATCAGCAGCCTTGCAAGCCACAATTGTGGCTTCAATGTCACCTGTATGTCCCACCATGTCACCATTTGGTAGGTTAACACGTACCTAGAGAAAGAAACAAGTAGTCAACTATTTTTCCAATTTTAAACTATTCTCATTAGATGGTCACCAGAGCTGTCGGTTACGTTATCAATTACCTGGTGAAATTTGCGGCTCAGAATAGCATCCCTAGCCTTCTCAGCAATCTCCACAGCCTTCATCTTTGGTTGCTCATTAAATGTTATTCCAGAATCACTAGGAATTTCCACGTATTCTTCCATATCCGCATTAAAGTACCCAGAGCGGTTTCCATTCCAGAAGAAAGTGACGTGACCAAATTTGACAGTCTCACTGTTGAAGAAAAAAGAAGGTAAGGTCTGAGGACAATAACCAAAGATTATTAGCGCCTAAAATTACATTACACCTTTATTTTCTGCAAACTTACCTGCAAGCAAAAGTACGCACGCCATTATGGGTCAAATATTCACCAGATGTCCTCTCTATCTCTGGAGGAGAAACGAGATAACGGTTTGGAAGCTTCAACTCCCCATCGTACTGAAGCATTCCCGCATATCGGATCTTAGGGAATCGCACTCTATCAAATTTATCAAAGTTTTCGTATTCAAGTGCCTTAGCAAGCATAGTCATACGATCTGCACGGAAGTTGAAAGTTACGACAGCATCGCCATCCACTATTGGACCAACAGCCTTCCCATCTTCATCAACGATAACGAAAGGAGGTAAGTATTGATCATTGGCTTTCGGAGCCTCCCTCAGCTTCTTGACAGCTTCAAGAGCACTCCGAAACTTATAAGGGGCTTCGCCCAGAACTTGGGCATCCCACCCACGTTTTACAACACTCCAGTCATTCTGCAGAATAACCAGCAAAAGTTAACCAATATCAGATTCCAGACAGCTGAATTGGATGTAGACAAACTAGAGTAAAAAAAACATAAAGGTAGTCAGTGAGAGATAGAAGATTGCTGATACATGCAGAAATATGAATATAAAAAATCCTGTAGTGAAAAGCCATGTGTTTGTAACCTACTTTCCAAAACAAGGAATCACTTACATGGGCTTCCCAAATACTAGAGCACCAGGGCAGTTTAGTGTCACAGTTATTGATCCTGGCACCTCGGTTACAGAACAGTGGGAGTGATTCGAGTGAAGTGTGCATTAGCTGTATAACCATACAGTAATGCACAAGCATGGAGACACGTTCACGGAAGACAGCACTGGGTCGAATTTAACCCAGTCAATTATAAAATATCTTTGTTGCATATAAAGTGTTAATTTGGGGGATATTTACTGTTTGTTGTTTCTGTAGTCACGCGATTCATTATTGCTTTCAACTAGAAAGTCTTTCTCATGGTAGATATGCTCCATGGAGAATTCCCTGGCATAACTAAACACGATGGGAGAGCACAAGAGACAAGCATGGACAACATTTGCCAATTACTTATACTACTATTGCTCAAGCATGCACTAATTCTGACTAACACAGTAACAGTAAGTTCTCCGATAACAACAATTACACGTTGCCATAACAAGCCCGAGCATCAACCAAAAAAGGATCCAAAGCAGGTTGGAAAGAATGCAAGATAATAAAGGACTGCCCCCAGTGTGAGAAATCCGCTACACCAACAGATCTTCCCATGGAAGATAAACACGTGTCAGAGATACGCTTCACCAACTGATTTTCCCATGGAAGATAAAGACACGCTTGCATACAAGTGGGCATGCTTACTCTTTGAAATAACTACTAAAGCAATGCACATAAAATGCATTCACCTCTAACCTCCAAAATAGAGCAACTACAATCACTTTCAAAACTTCTAATGCAAAGCATGCGAAATATACTAGTTCAAAAATCTACCTCATAACGATCCATGGTGACATACATTCGACCTCCACCAGATGCAATCTGGGCATCAATACCTGTCTCGCGCAACTTTGAGAGATCATTCTCGAGGGTTTCCACAAAGCCAACACTTGAACCATCCAAAACATCGCGTCCATCAGTAAGAATATGAACTCTAATTCTTTTGGCACCACGGTCACTGGCTCCTTTTATCAACAACTGCACCCAAAATCATCAAAAATTAGCAGTCGAAGGTGAAAAGAAAAGTATGATACTGTATTTAGATAATTCTCAACCAAGAAGAAGAAGAAGAAGAACCTGCAACTGGTCAAGTCGGGAGTGAACACCACCGTCACTCAATAATCCAATGAGGTGCAATGTGCCGGTTTCGAAAGATTCCTTGATATAACTAAAACCTTCTCCATCATAAATCTTCCCAGAGGCAAGAGCAAGGTCAACAAGTTTTGCCCTGTGTTGTAACAAATAGAAAACATTAGTTATCAACTACATTAGCCTTCAGGACAACACATTGGCAATAACTATGGAAACAAGTAAACAACTCTTAACAATTAACGGGCTTCAACTAGTTAATAATGACCAAAGCAACTTACACTCAGCTTGGAAAAGATAGTCATAATCACAAAGGCAGGCACGCAATAATTGAGCTTAAATGCAGTAATCCGTTTTCTAGAAGAGGGTCTTTGCAAAGTTACCTAGTAATACTCTTCCCTTTCTTACTTGTCCAAAAACCGAAGGAAGAGATTGTATTGCAGACTCTTATCTAATGCTATTATGTCTTCTAGTGAGCCAGAAAAGACAGAGACATCAATTTCCCAGGTCACAACAATTACAAAGCTCCAAAGTTCAAACATTTGACTCAATCCTCATGCTGAGATTGAATCCATATTGTCTCATCTAACCCGGTTTGTCAGGTATCCCTTTCAAACATACATATTATACACATCGCCTGTCAAAGTTCATGCACCACTACTATGCAACTGACATTTTTTTAGCTTTCCAAAACTCTCAGCTATTCACATTTTGTGGATGAAAATTGACACTAATACAGCTCAATAGATTAATTCCATATAAATCATTTTTGAACAAACCAATCCAACCTAATACTACAGATTTATCAAAATCTAGCCTAGCTGTAAAACAAGACAAACTAGGAAAGAGAGTAGAAAAGATTCACCCTTGTGCATAAATCCGTCCGGCACCAAGTGCATTGTGACCCACTTCACTGTTTCCCATGTCATCCTCAGTTGGAAGCCCCACAGCCTTACCATGTGCCCTCACCAATCTCCACCTATCAGGAGCACCCTGAACAATCCCAATTACAGAACAAGGTCAATAATCCGTCCCTCTTCACACAAAGGAACGGATACAAAATTTGATCGTTGGGTGGGCGAACCTTACCAAAATGTGAAAGACCATCACTTACATTAGTATAAATGCGAAAATACTACCCAAAACAGTTATAAAAATATAACCTTGCATAATCGCCTAAGTGCAATACATCCTTGTGCCTCCATTCATGTATCAAAAGAAAACTATGGAACCTAATGTTTCATCCCTATGTATAAGTCACTAAAATGCATTTATAATGAAATAGTGTTAGATATTAAAAGAAGATATTGGGCAAGCAAACAGTTTTAAGATCTTCGCCCAGAAATTATTACAATTACAAAGAAATTTTGAAACTTGGGTAGGAAGGCCGTCAGGGCTCATCCGCCACTCAAGCAGGGCAGAGGCATGTAGGAACAAGTGGGGTTGCTTGACCCCATTTAATTTGATTTATCACAAGGATATTTGATAGTTTATATGGTAAAATTTTGTAAATTTAACCCCACGAAAAATTGTTAATTGCCCCAAGTTTTTCAAATGCATAAAAACGGCATAAATTTTGTTCCTTTCGAGAGTTGCTAATTATGAATGAGGCTATTATGCATTTTTTTCAAACTATAACAAGTGTTTGGGACCAATTATAAAGCAAACTTACATTTCAATGTATATCTACTTTATAATTACCACTTAATTTAGTTTTTTTTTTTCAGGATTCCGATATAGAAACATTATCTTGCATATGATTGACCTCACTAACAAAAATTTCTGGCTCCAACCCTGAACTCAGGTCCTTCTTTGCAAATACATACTCCTATATCATATGCATGCACACATCCGTGTGTACACGTGTGTGTATATATAGCAGTACAAATATACATATATTGACACACACACACACACGCACACACATATATATATATATAGAGAGAGAGAAGGGAAGGGGGGGGGGGGGGGGAGGGAAGGGAGAGGGAGAGAGACCTTTTTGAGGGAATCCATGACAGGAGTTTCAGCAACATGGATACAGTTATACTGATCTGGATCGGCTTCGCCCCAACCATCCAACACAATCATGGCTATGATCTTACCCTTCTCGAGCTTCGAGTAATCTTCCAATTTCCATGAGAATCCTGAGCTACCCATCTCTCAAATCTATCCGAAATCTAAATATCCCTAAAAAAAATCGCAAACCCACTGTAAAAAATAAAATAAAATCAATCAAGCTATGGATTCAAAAGATCTACTAAACCCACATCAAGAAACATACGATAGATGCATATTTGTATGTAAGGGATAAATGAGGAAAGAGAATAAAAAGAGAACCTGAAAGATGCGGCGGGTACCGGTAGGAAGAAGAAGAGAAGATATGAGTGTAGAATGAGAGACTGTACCAATGGTGGATTTTTATACAACGCTGCTACTTGCACAGCAAAGGCTGCACAGCAGCCGTGGACAGACCAGTTTTGCGACCGTCTCGGGTTTCGCAAAGATGATCGGAGCCGTTTATTTTGTTCAAAATACTTCGTTTATGGTCCCTGTAAAAAATCAACTCAATCCGATATTGGAAAGGGTATTTACAAATCATCTAACTTTGCTTCAAAATTTAGGCTCCTCAATCCGATATCGGGAAGTGTGTTTACGAATTATCTAACTTTGCTTCAAAATTTAGCCTAAATTTTGAAGCAAAGTTAGATGATTCGTAAACACTCTTCCCGATATCGGATTGAGGTGATTTTTTACAGGGACCATAAACGAAGTATTTTGAACAAAATGAGCGGCTCCGATCATCTTTGCGATATCCGAAACGGCGCAAAACTGATCTGTGCACAGTTACTGTGCAGCCTTTGCTGTGCAAGCAGACTTTCTGATTTTTATATCAGCACAACGGCAAGCGTGACAGAGGCTTTGAAAGGCACGTGCATATACGCGTGCTGTCTTACCAAACATGGAGGTGGGTTTGTTGGCCAAGAAAGTCTCTTGCATTATTTCTAGGTTTTCCCATTTTTATTGTTTCTATATTAATGCTTAATTTACTAATCATTTTTGCACTTTATTTTTTTTTTTATAAATATGCTTCAAAATTTTACTTTTAGTGTCTATACTTGTACTGTACTATATTGTAAGCACAGTTCAAATTTTGCAGGGTGATGAAAAGAATGCGGAGTGCAAAAAATATGATTACATTTCCTTCTTAGGCCCTGTTTTCGCTAAATTACTACAAGTTGTAGACTATATCTTTCTTTGTTTTGTTCTTAAGATAAATAATTACATAAATCTCCCTAGATTAAGTGTTTGGATTACATAAATCTCCATATAATTAACAAAATTTTAAGACAGTGAGTATTTTTTGTAGTTAGTAAAACTTGTTTTGAACTTTAATGTTAGAATATTTGAGATTACACATTGGTCAAGACAAGAGGAATCGAACAATCATAAAAATATGAATTCAAATTCAAAAAATACAAATGAAAAGACTCAAAAATTGCGGGTTTTTCTTAAGTTAAAACGGGCACTTCACTTAACTTAAGACAAATAAGTGATCAAAATACACACTAAAAAATAGGTAAACAAACCAATCAAAACATTGCCCTCCCCCCTCCCAAAACAAAATGATTTTTTCTTATGCTTTCTTTTAGAGCATTTATAACCAATACATAGATTTTACATATCAAGTCGTCTACCCGTCTTTTAGAGGTAGCCTTACGCAGCTACCGCATATTCTGTATGTTGGGCAACCCCCATTGTCCATGAAGAATCCAACATCTTCCCGGGGTGGAAGCTACAATCCCTTTTTTGGAAGATGGAAGCCATTTGATAAACCTACAATGGCAAAAGGAATGAAGATAGAGATGCTTCTCTTTTATTTGTGTGGTCCATATCCTCCCGTGGAGGTTCTTTTTGTTATTTCAATACTTCATCTTTGCGTGGAGGATTGTGGCCTTCCTTGCATGGAGGTTGTTCTCTCTTTGTGGAGCCTTTTTCTTCCTTATGTGGAGATCTTTCTCTTTCCTTTTGGGATCTTTATTGTACTCCGATGTACTTCAATAATACAATAAAACTGGCCTAGTGCCTTCTCGATTTTTTTGGGTGAAAGTGGCTTAAATGTGATACAAATTCAACCCACGAATGTCAATTTCGCCATTTTTGGGGGCTAAGAATATCAATTCCTCATCTAGGTTATGACTAGGGTTGGAAACAAACTAAGCTGCTCTCAAGCAGCTCGTGGCTCGACTGGTTTAGTAAACAAGCCGAGCTCAAGCTCAAATTTTTGGTTCGTTTAGCTCAACAATCAAAAGCTCGGCTGGCAAAGTATGGCTCGTTTGAATAGGTTCGGCTCGTTTAAAAATGCTCATTAAGTAAATTTGCCAAGCTCGGCTCGTAAAGGGCTTGAGCTTAAGTTTTATGTCCGTTTAATAAACAAGTTAAACTCAAACACAACGAAGCTCAACTAGGCTCGGCTCAGTTCAGCTCGTTTGCACACGTGGTTATGCCATATCTTTCTCTCTTTGTCAAATTTCTAGTCCTAGTATGAAAAAGGAGTCCAATATATTTTGGCACATTCTCTTTTTCATCGGGATGTGATGATATTTTGCCAATACTAAAAAACATTTGTCACAATCTACGAATTTGTCAACAACTTTAGAGCTTATATAGAGCTTATATATATTTTTAAAATGAGCTCTAGGTGAACTTTGAATTTCGCATATTCCTTGAAGATGCTTTTTTCATATTCCTTGAAGATGCTTTTACCTTCCTCTTCGTTCCTTTTCAGTTCCTCACGGACCTCTCACCTAACAAACTAGTAGTACTAGTACCTAGCGTTATTCCAAAATGATTATTCAGTGCTTCGAGAGCAAAGTTACGTGGTGTTTCAGGAACCTTCACCACCGTATATTTACGTGGGGTTCATAAATTATTACATTTTATTTTGCACCCGCGTGAATGAGTGATGTGGAGGCCTTTGGAGCATCACTTGGCGGGACTATAAGGGCAATTAATAATTTCTCATTATTCCAAGGGGAGTCTGGATACCTCATGCTCTACTTGGGAATGTGTAATTTTCAAATCACTATTCCTTCGGATTTTTTTTAATCGGCAAAAGTAGCCTTTTATTATATTATGGGAAGAAATTTTAAAAAATGAGATTCCAACCAAAAATTGAAAAATACATCCAATTGAAAAAAATCCAAACGTTCTTTTATAAGGCAAAACCCAACACCTGAAGGCCTAAAATGCCCAACCTAACCCACCAAAGTGGGCTAGGCCCAGGCCCCTTTCAAGTTTAATTTGTTAAAAGATCCCAACCCCTCTTGTTACATCTGTACATCTTTCTTATTTTTTGTTTTTATTAATTTGGACCCAAAATTCCGTTCGGCTAAATAAGTCAAGTGGCTTATTTTTTTTGTCCTTATTTAAATTTTTTTTCGTATTTGTTAGTTTTTCGTCAATTTTTTGGGGATTATTGCATCGTCATGATGAGAGGAATCTAAAAAGTTAAAAATTATGATCGAAATCAATTTTTTTTTGAATAAAGACGAAAAAATTTGCAAAATTGGCTTATTTTCATTACTCATTGGTATGCATGTTTTATTCATCTCTCTCTCTCCCTTTTTGTATTAATAATGGAAATTAATGCAGGTAGGCAACATTATAGCACCGACCAAGAAAGATTTTGGAAGTGGAACAAGATTTTGGCTAGCTTTCAGCAATGTAGATGGACTTACTGTCAATGGAGATGTTGATGGCAATGGGTCAAGTTGGTGGAGTTCTTGTGAAAATGTGGGTTAATTAATACTATTTGAAGCACTTAAATCTTATATTAATCTCCATTTAATTTAACAACCTCGATTAGTGGAAAGAATTAGTACTTAAAAATTAGATCGGTTGTTAATTTCCAGGGAAATGGGTGCGGTACTAGTAGACCTCCGGTAAGTAGAAGCCTCTCTTTTATAATATCGTCTGTTTCACCAAAAAAAATAAAAAAAATCTTCAATTTTTGTTGTTAGGTTAATAGGATTTTACGAATGGCAAGTTTTGAAATTCGACGGTTGTAACAATCTTCAAGTTAGTGGATTGAGGATTACAAACGCTTCACGTAATCACATTTCAATGGCAAACTGTGCTGACGCCACCATCTCCAACATCAATATAATAACACCCAACATAACCCCGAATATCGATGGCATCGACGTCTCTCTCTATCCACCAGGATTAAAATTCAAGATTCCGTCATCAAAACGGGTATGTATAAATTCCTACTAGCTAGCCTTTTTTGCTTGTTGCTCATTCGATATTGTTGTTGAGGTCATAGTTAAAGAGTTATTATACCGTAATTTACTCATAAAAATCTTGCGTCTAACAAGCACGCCAATTAAGGAAACCGTATTTTATTTTTCCCTACTTTCACTTCACCAAAAATTACTCAATAATTAGAAAATCGTTTTCCATTTTTTAATTTTTCGACCACGGTAAAAAGTGAAAGGAAAAATGTTAGAATTAACGTGTTTGTCATATTTCTAGGTGATGATTGCATTGCTCTCAACACTGGCTGCTCCTACATCAACGTTACTAGTGTGCGTTGTGGCCCAGGCCATGGAATAAGGTTTGTTGATCATAGAAAAACTACAATGATTTTAATTTTACAATAAGCTGTCATGGTTTGGGGTCCCTGTAGTGCTCTCGTGCACTACTAACGCGCGATCTAAGCCGTCTATTTTGACAATCAGTGATCCACATTTCATCTCGGCTTTCCGTAGATCCAAGCCGATCGACTATTGTCGAGATGATATGTAAACCATTGATAGCCAAAATAGACGATTCTGACCTGCAGGGACCCAGTTGCTGTTTCTTTGGGTTAAGTATTGATACGTATTTATATACTCTTACTTAGCATTGGAAGCTTGGGAGAAGGTGGGAGTAAAGGAACCGTGGAAGAGGTGCATGTAGTAAATTGTACCTTCTTTAGGACTAAAAATGCGGCAAGGATGACATGGCAGGTACTCGAAAATAGAATTAGACACCGAAAAAGCAAGCAAATGATTTTCGCAGTCCTCTTTTATCTATTTTTTTTTTTCAATATTGTATACATTAGTGGGGTTGGTGGAATGTTAGAATTAGAACAAGGAAGGAGGAAGTCCATGGGCTATCCATAGCCCGCCCCTTGTGGGGCTCGAACCAAGGCCACCACGGAGGGGGAAAGGAGACAACCAGTTGCACTAGCAGTGGTTATCAGTGGCAGAGTCAGGATTTTAACCCTGGAAGACCGGCTTAATAGACATATATTTTTTATCGGAATGTATACTTATTATATCATAAGGTTTTTGCTTTCCAATTCATTACATTTGTACATTAAAATGATTCTTTAGGCTACATCAACTATCACTTGCTTATTTTTTTATTTATGAAAGAAATTGAGAAATGAGAATGTAAATTAACCGGTTTTTTATCAAATCGAACCAAAATTATTGCAATTATAAGTAGCAATTCACGAATAATTATCAATAATATTCAAAATCAGGTATATACAAAATAAAAATTTTATGAATGAGTGATTGTCTCTCTCTGACTTGTGCTGCCCAACCTGGGAGCGGACTGCTAATAATGCGATATTACAAATCTAGTTTAGTGTAACTAGTCTCTTTTATTGCATGATTCCTCTTCTGTTTTTTTCCACATCCTTTTTTTTCCCCCTCAATTAGCTAGGTTCGTGTGTCCTATACAGGGTGGCTCTGGATTTGCTTAGAAGATCTCGTTCAAGAACATTACCCCTGAATCTATGAACCCCATCTTGATTGACCAGTATTACTGCGACGATATGGAGCATTGCAAAAATCAAGTAAGACTAACAATACTCATGAAGCTCAAGAAATAAAAAAATAAAAATACTTGGACATTTTGAATATTATTTACTTGCCCAAATTGGTATCGTCGTGTTCCCATGTATTAGAAAATACAGAAAATTTGTTTGGCGAACGCGTTTAATTTCCAAAACATATTTTGAAAAATAGTAGTCCATTTTACAGACGTTGGCGGTGGAGATAAGTGACATCTCATTCATCGGATTTACCGGGACGTCTGCTACCGGAGCCGCGGTGCAATTACTATGCAGTGAAAGTGTAGGTTGCCATCGCTTAGTGCTGGATGGGATCAACATAACAGCATCACCTAATCTTACAGCTGGGGGAAAAGATGGTGATATTTCCTCAAAATGCATCAATGCCCATGGAACTTCAAGTGCTTCTAACATGCCTAGTGTTCCCTGCTTACTTCCCAATGATGATGACGAGCTTCTACACGATTAACTACCCTTGATGTATACTTTAGGTTTTGTTCTACTCCTGAATTCATTCAGAATTCAGTGTATTGTTTTCCGATATCGATCGAGCTCCATCTTTGATGGGCAGTAGGCAATCACAAATTTGACATAGCATGTCAATGGTTGAAAGTGGCTCCCCGACTGGCTTTCAGAGGCTAGCCTGATGCGACTACCGCATGTTCTATACGTTGGACAACAATCTGTGTCTAAAATAATCTGTCTAAGAAAAATGAGTAATTTGTTCTCGAGGTGGAGACAAAAACCCCCTTTTTCAAAAGATGGAAAGCTATTTGGGAGAGCTACGTTGGATGAACAAAGGAAAATAGAGATGCTTCTTTTTCGTTCCAGTGGTCCGTATTTTCGAAGGTTCAGTTGTTTTCTGTTGTTTAATATCCAGCGGCGGACGCAGAATTTGTACAAAACAATGGCCAAAATCACTTAGAAACTTTTGTGGAGGGTTGTTAGAATTATTACTATTCCTCTAACTCATTTTCTGAATTTATCATTCATATTAAACTTGGGAAGTTACATACAGCCCTCATGTTCATAAGCTAAATTAGCCTTTTAATGATTGGTTAATTTGTTACAATATTAATGTGGCTTATTATTCTTGATAATTTGCGTTAATGATTACATTTTGTGGAGAGTCACAAGGCCTATATAGGGCCTTACAAGTGATTTTTACGATTCTATTGTTATACACATTTTCAGTACTAGAACGTGTTTTTACTTGGAGGGCGCGCGTGAACTCTAAACAAAGACGGTTGTGATCACATTGGGCTAAATCTTGGAGTGCTCATTGGTGTCTGTTACAGCCTTTAAGCAGGGAGGCAACACTGATTTTATGAAAATGACAATGCGCCTCGAAATATCACCGGCCAGCTTCTTCTTTTTTCTTTTTTCTTTTTTCTTTTTTATATCGTCTAATTTCTTATTTATATTACCATATTAATTCACATGTTAACTTATTTGATGAGAAGATTTCTTACACAATACAATACCATATATAGAGGATCAAATTGTACAATTGAGTGCGAAAAAATCGATTCTCTTTCCAAGAATGTTGCCGTAAAAACAATTAACATTCCAATAACGTGGGCCGGGGAGATTTTTTTGCCGCAGACTCGATTCGGTTTCCCGCGATTTATTTTCCAATAAAATTTTCCCACGAATTAGTTTTGTACATATGTTTTTAGTAACATTTGAGCAGTAAAAGAGAGGGGTTGACATAACATAATTAATCGCATGAAGCAATATTAATTGATGGATGGTCAACAAATTTGAATCTTTTTTTGGGAGGGAAAAAATGGTTAAATGGAATTATGGCACGTTACTTACTCCTTTTCAGTACCCAAGATTCAGTTAATTTATATTTAGATATATAGATATAGTTTCCTACTAGTAATTTTAGTGCAGTCAAACTAGAGATACGTACTAATTCACTAAAATTCCATATAATGCATGATTTGTTACCCTAAAAAGATCTAAATTAAAGAACCGATTAGGACGTATGACCCTGGGGTAGAATTAGCCAAACATTTGCGTGACCACTTACCAAAAAAAAAAACATCTGGGTGACCATTATATATATTCAATTTAGTTCATAAATTTGGATTCCTCACCGGCCCCTTGACGTTGTCTCTACGATTCGCATCCATACATAAATACATTTGTGTGACCACTATAGCGATGGTTAGAGCTATAAACTCTCACTCACTCTCTCTAACTCGATCTCTATAGAGCCGGCCCTGGCTATTCGGGAACCTGAAGCGGCCGCATCTCTTGCTTTAGCTCGGGGCCGGCTCTGACTCGATCTCTTTCTACGAGATACTTTCAAGTGGTGAATACATATAAATTATTAGTAATGGGTTCATCAAGTTTTTGTATTTGTGTATGCAGGGTTTTCACACTATTGCTTTGCTTCTACTACTCCTATGCATGGTTATGGTGGAATCATCAGCACAAGGAGGAGGCTTTGACGTGGTAGAATTTGGGGCTGTTGGAGATGGTGAAACAGATGATTCTAAGGTAAAAATAAATAAAAATTACTACTCGTACACTCTCATGCCATCTCACGTCCATAATTTGATTGGTGATTCTGTGCACGTAATGTACATTTCCATGCATATAAAAGCAGGTCGCAGCCATAAATTTTAGATAGCGGAGTTAAATACCTTGGCAGTAGGTAAAGAGCGAATTTTTGTAATTTTAGAGATTCGTTAACGCGATTTTTTTTTTTACTCACTTAACGGGACAAGTGCGTTAAATTCTTTGGCGCGATTTTAGCACATTTAATTTTTGCCTTTGGATAATTTCTTTTATAATGTAACTCTTCAAATAACTCTTCAAAGTTAATGTAAATTTCATTTCGCTTATTCCTTTAGAAAAATGCTCTTAGGAAGCTAATTTATATATTGTACTTCTCTCACATCCACTTGGCTAAACCTTTGGGGTAACGAAATGTCTATTGTTTGATATGGAATGTCATATTGGAGGATTTAATTCGTACACGGGATATACATACGAAATTACATTTATTTATTGCAACATGACCATTATAAGAACATTACTAATAGTTTGTTCTGAAATTAATTTTTCAAAAAAAAAAAAAAAAAAAGGCTTTTCAGAAGGCTTGGAAAGAAGTTTGTGGATCTACATCAAATGAAAATTCTAGTCTCCTTGTACCAAAGGGTAAGACATTCTTGTTGAAGACGGCGTTGTTCGAAGGCCCATGCAAATCCCCTTCAATCAATTTTCAGGTAATATTATTTAGCAATCATTATATTTTTCGCAACGAGTTCGGATAAATATCCAATTAATTGACAACTAATTATTGGAAAGAGGAATTAATATCAACGTCATTGATATTAATTTGTAATACATTTCATATAAGAGAAAAACTTCTTTACGGAGCAACCCGTAAATAAAGTTTACGGCACTCAATCACGCACCTCTAAAAATATTTTGGACGGTTCGGATTTTTAAAAAAACTATTTGCTTATAATAGTTAAACTATTCGCGTGAATAGTTTTTTTAAAATCCAGACTATTGATTGCCAAAACGGAAGGCTGAGATTTTGCTTGTTATTAGAGAGAGAGAGAAAAGTGTTTAGGTTGTTAAATCTCTTCATATAAACTAATGCATATTTTAATTATTAATTTCCTCTAATGCAGGTTTTAGGCAACATTATAGCACCAATCAAGAAAGATTTTGGTAATGGAACAAGATTTTGGCTAGTTTTCAGCAAAGTAGATGGACTTATTGTCAATGGAGATGGAGACGTTGATGGCAATGGGCCAAGTTGGTGGGCAATTTGTGGAAAAGTGGGTTAATTAATTGACATTCGAAGCACTTAAATTTTATATTAAATTTCCATTTAATTTTATATCCTCGATTTATGGGAAGAATTAGTACTTAAAATTAGATCCGTTTTTAATTTTCAGGAGAATAATAAGTGTGGTACCGATGCACCTCCGGTAAGTAGAAGTCTCTCTTTTTTTTTCCCCTTATCGAATCCTAACTCAGCCACTGTTCGCATGCACGAATGATTTTTGTTGTTACAATATTGATGGGTTTTTATGAATGGCAGGTTTTGACAATCAACAGTTGTAGGAATCTTCAAGTTAGCGAATTGAGAATTACAAACGCTCCACAAAATCACATCTCAATGACAAACTGTGCTGACATCACAATCTCCAACATCAATATAACAACACCCGGCACAGTCCCTAATACCGATGGCATCGATATCTCTCTGTCCACCAGGGTTACAATTCAAGATTCCGTCATCAAAACGGGTACGTTTACATTCCTACTGCTTTTTTTCCTTGTTGCTCTTTTGATTGTTGCTGAGATTATTAGCAGGCTTGAAATGAGTGAAAAAGTATGAAAATCAACTAACCAAGAAATTTGTGAAACCTGCGAGTAGTTCTTTCCTAAGAAATTGTCTTGCTATGTGAAGTATAAGATTGTGGAAGCGTCTTATTTTTTAAACTAGTTTTATACATAGTTAAACAGTTATACCATAGAATTTCCATTTGAAAAAAAAAAAAAAAAAAAAAACAGTTATACTGTAGTTTACTCATAAAATTCTTGTGTCAAACAAACACGGAAAGGAAACCGTATTTATTTTCCCTACTTCACTTCACGGGAAAATTCTCAATAATTAGAAAAATATAGTAAAATTTGTTTGTCATATTTTTAGGTGATGATTGCATTGCTCTCAATACTGGCTGCTCCTACGTCAACATTACCGGAGTACATTGTGGCCCAGGCCATGGAATAAGGTTTGTTCATCATAGAAAAACAACTATGATTTTTCGCAATAAGCTGCTATAGTTTGAGGTCCTTGTAGTGCTCTCGAGCACTATTAGTGCGCGATCTAAGCCGTCTATCTCGACAATCAGTGGTTCACATTTCATCTTGGCTTCTGTAGATCCAAGCCGTCCATTGTCGAGACGAAATCTAAACCATTGATAGCCGAGATGGACGATTCTGCACTACAAGAACCCCAAGTTCTGGTCGTTGGAAATTTCTATTGACAAAGTATTGGTGTGTTTGTATATATTCTTACTTAGCATTGGAAGCTTGGGAAAAGATGGGAGTAAAGGAACCGTGGAAGAGGTGCATGTAGTAAATTGCACCTTCTTTGGGACTCAAAATGCGGCAAGGATCAAGACATGGCAGGTACTCTAAAATAGAGTTAAAACACTGAAAAAGTAGGAAAATGATTTTTGCAGCCCTCTTTTATCTTCATCCACCTATTTTCTTGTCATTTTTTGCATGAAATAACTGAATTATCTTAACTTTTTGCATTCATTTTTTTCGTATGAGAGGTAATTTGGTTGGTAATTTCATGTGAATAGAGATAAAGATAACAGTGCGCATGGATAAAATTGTCTTTTAACAATACAAATTTAATTACTTTTTTTTTAATATAAGTACAAATTTACTTAACTTATGTGTTTATTTTAAGCAATGCTAACCGAAGGAGGCCTGAATCTAGTGTAATCACAAACCACCTATCGACTTTTCATCGTTTTCAATGCAAGATTCTGTGCAATTTTTTTATGCTATGTGTTTGTAACATTGCTATATACAAAGTCCGACTCTTTCGTATTAGATTCTTAAGAGAACACCGATTTTAAGAATGAGTGATTGTCCTCGCCAACCGTACTGCCCAACCTGAGAGCGGACAGCTAATAAATACGATTTGACAAATCTAGTTTAGTGTAACTAGTCTCTTCTATTGCATGATTCTTGCTCTCTTTTTTCCACATCCTTTTTTTTCCTCCCTCAATTAACCAGATTTGTTGTGTCCTATACAGGGTGGCTCGGGATTTGCTAAGAATATCTTGTTCAAGGACATTACCCTAGTTGAATCTAAGAACCCCATCTTGATTAACCAGTACTATTGCGACGGTAGCAAGAATTGCAAAAATCAAGTAAGACCAACAATATTCATGAAGCTCAATGGAAAAAAAAAAAAAACTTGGACATCTTAGAATACTTATTACTTACCCAGATCAGTATCGTCGAGCTCTCATGTCTTACAAAATACAGAAAACTTGTTCGGCGAACATCATTTCGAAAACGTATTTCAATAGTAGTCCTTTTTCAGAGGCAAAATCCCAAAACAAGCTTTTGCGTTCGTGATTTTTTTTTGAAAACTGAGTATGATAGGGAAGCAATGAATTGCTGTTGTTTTAAAAACTTGTTTCTGAAAAGGACTCTGCAAAAACTACTTATCTTCAAAGGGAAATGCAACAAATGTTGCACTACTCTCTCTCTCTCTCTCTCTCTCTCTCTCTCTCTCTCTCAATCAAGAACTTTTGGGGGGAAGTTCTTTGATTTGGTTATCCAAACTTGTTTTTAAAAAGTACTACTAAATGATATCTAATTTTTAAAATGACAAATGAAAAACAGTAATGCTACACGCATAGCAAATGTGCACAGATTTTGTGCACAGATTTTTTGTGGGGCCCACTACGGGTCCCACACAAATAATCCAAGCCGTTCATTAAATGTAAAACATTTTTTCAAAGGCCCTCGCAAAAAATCAGCTTAATCCGATACTCATACATGGTTGATTCAATCATTTAACTTTTCATTCGAATCTCAGGATAATGAAAAGTTAAATGATTGAATCAAACACTTATAGATATCGGATTGAGCTGATTTTTTGCGGGGGCCCTTGAAAAAATGTTTTACATTTAATGAACGGCTCGGATTATTTGTGTGGGACCCGAAGTGGGCCCCACAAAAAATCTGTGCACAAAATCTGTTCACATTTGCTGTGCGTGTAGCATTACTAAATGAAAAAATCAAGTTGCTTACACTCCTTCTTATGTCTCATATGAAGTATCGGTTTTACAGACGTCGGCGGTGAAGATAAGTGACATCTCATTCATCGGATTTACCGGGACGTCTGCCTCCCGAGCGGCGGTCCAATTACTGTGCAGTGAAAGCGTAGGTTGCAATCGGCTAGTGCTGGATGGGATCAGCATAACAGCATCAGCTAATGCTGGAGGGGGAAAAGATGGTTATATTTCCTCAAAATGCATCAATGCCCATGGAACTTCAAGTGCTTCTAACATGCCTAGTGTTCCCTGCTTACTTCCCAATGAAGATGATAAGCCTCTACACAGTTAACCACCCTTGATGTATACTTTAGGTTTTGTTCTAATCCTGATCTTCAGGAATCAATCCAGTGTATTCCTCAATATTGGTTAATTACGTGGAAGCCCCCTCACTTAAGAAAGGTAAAATAACAACCCCGTCCTTAAAGTTATTTTATTTTACTTTAATGATCATACTCCGGCAACCGAGCTCTCTCTTTGCCCCTTGTAACCCATCAATATCTGTTAATACGCCACAACACGTGCAAAGAGGCTTTGTGAAGATACTTGTTGATCACGGTCACAAGCCGAAAATATTTTATATGATTACAATCACAATTTTATTACGACCCGAGATAACAACACAGAGATGATCACGGTTTTAGGTAAAAGTTGAGTTCTAATGTAGATAACAATCACACTTGTTAGTTTTGACTTAGATTGTTCGATTCTTCTATCACGGGTTTAAACCGCGATTGAAAATATGAGACTTCTAATCACATATTTGAAGACCACGTTTTGTAACTCGAGATTAAAAAAAGAAAAGAAAAAAAAGATCATGGCTTTCTTACTTTTTGTGGTTGTGTTTGGACATACCAAAAAGTAGTATGAACATCATGACCTAACGGTCATAAGAGCATCCACAGTGGAATAAGCAAAACAAAAAATTATTAAAATTAGCAATGTTGGATAAAAAAAGTGCTCACATTGGAATAATCAAACCTAGCAACCTCTTAACAACTCATCAAATTTTGGCTCTTCAAAAATCAAAGCTAGTAATATTTTGTCAATAACCAAATTTTATCTTTCAATCAAGTGCATCAACATTACACAAAAACCTTATCTCTCTCTCTCTCTCTCTCTCTCTCTCTCTCTCTCTCTCAACAATGTTTCCAAAAAATAATTTTAAAAAACTATAACTTTCAGATTTTTTTTCTGTTTTTTTCAGAAACTTTTTTTTTTTTACAAAAAACAATTTTTTCAAAATTTTTTAAAACTATAAGTAAATAAAGTGTGTTTTTCAAAAATCTGTTTTTGAAATTTCAAAACTCTTTTATAGAAAACTGTTTTTTACACAAAATATGTTTTTAAAAAACTATATTTATAGTTTTTATTTTAAAACTATTTGTGTAAATATAATTCTTTCAAAATTTCTCAAAATTGTATTTACAGTTTTTAAGTGAACAAAGTGTGTTTTTTGAAAAAATATTTTTTATTTTGAAAAACTAATTTTTTTTAACTGTTTCTAACATAAACTGTTTTTTTCCTTCAAAAATAGCTTTTTCAAAAAATATGTGTGAAATGAAGGAAAAAAGTTTGGAGGGCCTATTGATTTTGATTATGGGTAAAAAATAACCAATGTGAGATTTGACATTGCTAACTTTAGCAACTTTTAAATGAATAATCAAAAGCTGATGCGGCATGTTTTGATTATTCATATTTGTTTATTCCACTGTTGATGCTCTAAGGCCCCGTTCAGTTAAATAAGTCAACTGGCTTATTCTTTTGTCCTTATTCAAATTTTTTTCGTATTTGTTAATTTTTTTCAATTTTTTGGAGATTATTGCATCGTCATGACAAGAGAAATTTAAAAAGTAAAAAATTACGATTGGAACCTCTCTTTTTTTTGAATAAAAACAAAAATAAGTCAATAAGCCAATTTGTTTGTCTTTATTTTAAAAAATTGAATTTCGATAATAAATTTTTACTTTTTAGATTTCTCTCATCATGACGATATAATAATCTCTAAAAAATTGACCAAAAACTAACAAATACGAAACAAAATTAAGTAAGAACAAAAAATATGTCAATTGATTTATTTAGCCGAATGGACCCAACTCTGGACATGGCGGGGTTCTTAATGTAATTAGCCCTTCATCTTATCTTACCAAAATTTATCTTTGTTTGAGACGAGATAAAAACCCAATCCCAAATTTCCATCTTTCCTTCAATTCACTCAAACCCAATCCAATCGCTCTCCTAAACCTCAAAACTTTTCATCACCAAGGGAATAATCACAACACTCACAAATCACAATGGAAGCAGCTAAGGCAGTGGGCCCACTGATCATAGCAATGAAGGGCCACCCTGGGACGGGCAAGTCAACGGTGGCCCGCTCCTTAGCCACCGCCCTCCACTGCCCACTCATCGACAAAGACGACGCCCGCGACTCCACCTTGACCCTCCAACTATCGTGCCCCACGCTACCGCCAAACCTCCTCAACGACCTATCGTACGATGTCGCTTTCCGGATCGCCGCCACCCAGTTAGGGCTCGGGCTCGGCGTGGTGGTGGACTCCCGCTGTCGCGCCGAGCCCACCTCGACCGGCTCCGGGAGCTGGCCGAGGGAGCCGGGGCTCGGCTCTTTGTCGTGGAGTGTAAGCCGGAGGACGAAGCCGAGTGGCGCCGGCGGCTCGAGGGGAGGGGGAAGGGTGAGGCGGCCAGCTGGCACAAGCCGGCCACGTGGCAGGATATGGAGAGCTTGCTTGAAGGGTACGGCGGTTGCACGGAGTACGACGTCGGAGATGTTAAGAAGATGGTGTTGGACACCACGGCTGATGTTGGGGTTGGGGAGCTTGTATCGGCTGTGCTTAGGTTCATTGATTCCAGTGAGGGTCAGCGCTTGGATAATTGTTGATTCTGTGATTTTGGATTCTATCTAGCTGACTGTCGAAAGAAAATACACTATGTAACGACTTCTTGTGGATAACGTTCTTGTGTTGGTGGTTTTTTTCTAGATCAAATTCTTTCCCCCTTAAGCTGAAAAACCCCCGGTTTCCAACGCTCTTATTTGTGGGCCCCACCGTTCGCTCATCGCAATTAATCTGAAACCGTCTATTCTGTAGGGTCCGTAAATTAGTGTACTCACACAAAAATATCACCTTGATCGGACAAATCAAAATTCAATTTTTGATATACATATCGATGTCCGATGAAGCTGATTTTTTGCTACAATATATTAATCTACGGACCCTACAGGATGAACGATTTAGATTACTGTGATGAGCGCACGGCGGGGCCCACAAATAACAGTGGTGGAAACTAGGGCTGTAAATGAACTGAGCAGCTCGTGAGTTCGGCTTGGTTCGGCTCGATAAGGGCTCGTTCGGCTCGGTTCGAAGGATAAACGAGCCGAGCTCAAGCTCGATTTTTCGGCTCGTTTGATAAACGAGCCGAGCTCGAACCTAGTAGGGCTCGGCTCGAGCAGGTTCGCGAAGCTCGAAATATATAGGTTCGGCTCGGCTCGGCTCGAACATGCCAATATATAGGTTCGCGAACAGTTTTGTCTCTGCTCGAAATATATAGGTTCTGCTCGGCTCGGCTCGAATATGCCAATATTCGGTTCGACTCGGCTTGTTTAGCCAATTTTTAATATCAAGGCCAAAAAGTTGACGAATTCGAGCCGAGCTAGCTCGTTTATTCCAGACCGAATATTAACGAGCCGAGCTCGAGCCGAACTTTTCCGGCTCGATTCGAACTCGAGCCAAGCTCGAGCCAGATGAATTCTGATCGAGCCGAGCTCGAACATGCCGATATTCAATTCGATTCGGCTCATTTACACCCCTAGTAAAAACTAGGGATTTTTTACCTAAGATGAAAAGAATTTAATCTCTTTTTCCCTAGTTACATACTTGCATTGAAATAAAATACACTCCAGTGCCGATAGCACGAGAGTATTTATTTAGTGCTCTTGTAGCCTCACCACGTAATGCTCAAGGGTCTTATACATCATCATTTGAGTATGAGTCACATATTTGATGGTGGAATAATCCACACAAATGTGTGCTAGAAAAGATTTCTGAAGCACTGTCAAATGATGCTCCAGTAGTAGGACGTAGGTGGTGCTCTGGGAATAATTTTCCATAGCATGGAGTTTGAACTTAAAATTAAAACATGTATTAGTAATTCGTTACTACTGGAAAATCGTAAGGAAGATCGAGTTGTAGTCCGATGATAAAATTAAATAAAAAAAATGTGGTAAAACAAAGACATTCTTGTCGAGTCATCCAATATTACTTACTTAACTAAGTTACAGCGGATGGGTGAGGGAGCGGGAACGTAAAAGCGTCTCTAAGACACATTTTAAATATATTAAAATTTGCGATAGCAAGAATTGTGTGTGTGATTGTGGTGCAAGAATTGACAACAGGTGTAGATCGAGACACTTATGGTGACAACAAAGGTGTCTTGTCAACAAATGGTGTTGCCATTGATGTTTTTTGTTGTAATGAGGAGCGCTGAGCAGTTTGAAGAATAATATGACTATGGTTATTGCTCTAGCGGACCTAGCTAGATGATATCATCGCGCTAAAATAAAATTGGAATGCGAACACAAACACAACACGTTTATTAGTTCATTGACTTTTAGAAAAACTTGGGATACTCATGCTGAATATATATACTCCCTCTGTCCGGATTTAAATGTCTCTAATTCTATTCTAATCGGCTAAAAAACGGGTTATATCTTTGAATTCGTAATGAATTTCATATCGAATATGGATCTTATTTGATAGATCTCGATTAGTTCTATAATACAATATTTTTGAAATCACGTAAAACATTATAAATTTTGGAAGATATAATCGATTGAAAAATGGCACGAACTCCAAAAAATGACTATTAAATCTGGACGGAGGGATTGTATTTTTATCCTAATTATATAGAACTTGGAATATACATTTTATATAAACTTATAAATAAGAAGCTGGATTAAATGTTTTTCAAAGTTCATTTAATCCAAATGTGATCCAACTTGTAAAGACAGGTGTTGAATAAGAAAAAAAAAGTTAATCCCATTTAATTGAATATATGATAATCCGAAAGAAATCAAAGTATCGTTCAAAGAAGGGAATAAAAAGGTCGGAGCATTTATCTTTCTTGCTTAGAAACTAAGAGAAAATATAAAATTGTTTGCCAAAAATTATTTCCCTCATGTATTCATTTTCGGAAAATGATAAGTACACATCATAAACCATACCTCCAATCACATCCCTCTAGCTCACATATGTGTGGACCCCACCTTTTGTGGGTGTCATAATTGTAGGGAAATTTCTGGACGGTCCTACTTGGATTGACTTGTTCCCATAAGATCCTTGCGCGCACAATTACTTCTCCCACCAAGTCCTATGCCACGACGCCTACTTTTTCCCTTTCTCCTACACGGTTTATTTCACTCTTCACACACACACACACTCTCTCTCTCTCTCTCATTTTAAATCTTAAAATTATTATAACTCTTGCCGCACATATTTATTTTTTTTAAAATTTAGCTATTTGAAATCTACTCAAAGAAATCTATCAAATAAGTTCAATATTGAATATGAAATTATGTGTAAAAATAAAATAATTTTTTTGGAATAGGCTTCTTTTTTTATTATAAATTCTAATCAACAATTACAAATTATAATTAACAGTTAAAATATTACTAATTAATAGTTAAAATTGAAGTTTAGGATTAAGATTTGAGGATTGAAAACACTGCTAATTAAAAATTAAAAATTAACATTTCTACTAATTAACCGTTAAAATTAGGATTTTTATAGTTTTGGGATTAAAAAATACTATTAATTAACAATTAAAAATTAAAATTACTGCTAATTAACAGTTAAAATTGGAATATGAGTAAATTTCATTTGATAGATCTCTACGAGTAAATTTTGAATATACAAGTTTTATAAAAGTAATAGTGCAGAATAAAAATTATAAAGATTCAAAGATTTATTAAAAATGAAAGAGAGAGGGGTTGGAAGAGAGAGGAGAGAGTGTGTGTAGAGAAAGAAGAGAGAGAGTCAAAGGAGAGAGAGAGAGAGCGCTTTGTGTGTGACGGTGTGTGAACCGCGAGTCTGGACCACAAGTCTAGGCGCGTGGGGGAGAGAAGAGAGAGAGAGAAACGACGCACATGGGGAGGCAGGCGCGTGGGATTTTTTAACAAGGGACCTATTGAGCATATGAATTTTTTTGAGGAGGATCTTCCTAGCCATGAACTAAAAAGTTAGGACCGGCAGGAATTATCTCATAATTGTATACGTGTAGCTCATACCTATGTAAGAGAGGTGTGGTTAGTTTGTGTATGTAGCATTGCTCAAATTCCTAATTTCAATATATATATATATATATAAAGCATTATAGTAAAAACGTAACTTTTTACTAATCATTTTTCGTTGTGATTTTTGGACTAATCATTTTTCTCAAAGAGAGGAATTAGAAAAGTATAAAAAAGTGGATCGATATTGAAAAAAATTCATAGAAGACGACACTTATAAAAAAGAAGAAGCTATTAGACCCTTATTTTTCCATTTTGGTCATTATTTTTTAATTTTTACTTTTTAGACTTTTCTTATTGAGACGAATAACTAATTTAAAATTTATGACGCGAATCTAACAAAAAATTCAAAAAAGACAATTGAAACACACGAAATTAAAAAGACAAAAAAGTTGGAGTAGAAAAGAATGGAGGTTGATAAGCTTGGATATACTCCCTCCGTCTCTATTTTTTAGTCTTAGTTATTACGGAGTATCATTTTTTTTTCTAAAAACATTGTCCCATTTCATAACCAAAAGGCTAATAGTTAATGAAATCTCTATTTTACTCCTATACTTGAATGAAAAACAATAAAAACGTTACGCGGTGGTCAAATATGCGTGGGACGGAATCCTTTTTTTTTTTTTAATTTGCTGGGACGGAAGTCACGGAATCCTTCTCTCAGCACAAATTTCAATAGATTTTCAATCCACTTGGATAAGTTTTCCGAAAAATTCACTCAATTCAGCCTTATTTATGGTATATTTATATCGGCCTCTCTCCATTGATTACTCCAAAAACCAACAGTGTTTCCGAAGATATTGGGAGACGATGCTAAGCAATCCGTGCTTGCCAGCGGTGTCGAGGGGCCGATTTCGTCGTTCAACCTGACTATCGACGGCTTGAATATTGACGGCTTGAATATTGGCAGAGTAATGAACGATTTAAATTAGCATGTGCTCAAATTTAATTCAAAATCGTTCCTATCAAAATGAACATTCAAATGCAGCTCGACACCCGCTTTAGCACCGGGATACTCGGCAGCATCCCGGGTGATGACATTACTACATGCGAAAACCGTGGGCGGTGTAAGAACCCTCCCATTTCTCTTTGGTTTCCCTCCGAAACTCCACCCACTAAAAAATAGGAGTACTGCACGCATCCCTTTTCCCTCCCAAAATTCCCACTTAAACCCCACATTTCCAAGTTTCCAACACCCAACAGTACAGGTGCTTGAGGCGTGTCACCAAACAAAACTCAGCGAGCGAGAGAGAGAAGAGAGAGAGATGAGAGAGAAAATGGAGGAAGCAAGGCGATCAGCTGTTCCAGTTCCGCCAGATAACCTCCGTTGCAGAAGGAACGACGGCAAGGAGTGGCGGTGCAGCGGTTGGAGGCTACAAGACAAGGCCTATTGCGAAAAACACTTCTTTCAAACCCTTAACAACAAATCTCCTACTCCTTCGAAGAAGTCATCCGGTTCTGGTTCTAGGGTTTCCGATCGAGACAAGGGTGTGAACAAGAGTGTAAGTGTTTCTAGAAGATTGAACGTTTCGTCGCCTCCGGACGGAACGAAGCAGGAAAAGAGGAGGAGGAGGAGGAAGGCGGTGGAGGAGGATGATGATGAGGTTATTCCGGAGAAGAAGCGGCGTCGTGTGGAGGAGAGGGATAGTGGTGGTGGTGTCAAGGGAGGTGAAAAGGAGGTTGTTTTGGTGAAAAGAAGGAAAAAGGGTTCGGATCGTAAGAAATTGGGGTTTTCTGGGAGAAATAAAGAAAAAGAAGAGGAAAAGAAGCTTAGTGATGGTGTTGATGGAGATGGAGATGGAGATGGAAAGGAAGAGGAAATGGAGGAGGAAAAGGAGGAGAGTGATTTATATGATTCTGATGAGCAGAAGGAGAGGGTTAGTGAAGATGAGAAGGAGGTTGTTTTGGTAATAGGAAGGAAAGGGTTTTCGGAAAATAAGTTAAAAGAAGAGGAAAATGAGGTTGCTAACGGTGAAGATGATTTGGAGGATGGAAAGGATGATGCTTTGCTGAAAAGAGCGGAAAAGGGTGTAGTGGTCAAGGAATTGCGGAACGGGGGGAAGGAATGGGGGGTTTCTAGTAAAAGAAAACAAAAAGAAGAGGAAAATGGGGTTAGTTATGGCGGAGATGATTCGGAGGATGGCAAAAAGGACGGTACTTCGGTGAAAAGAATGAAGAAGGGTTCTGATGCCGTGGGACCAGGGGAGAAGAAATCAGGGGATCAAACCAAAAGAAAACAAAAAGAAGAGGAAAATGAGGTTACTAATGGTGAAGAAGATGAATTGGAGGATGACGAAAAGGATTCCACTGCAGTGAAAAAATCTAAAAAGGGTACAGCGATTGAGAAATTGGGGGTTCCTACCAAAATCAAACAGGGAGAAGAGGAAAATGAGGATACCGATGAAGAGGATTTTATTTTGGTGAAAAAAATGAGAAAGGGTCCCAAGTTTAAGAAACTGGTATCAGGGGAGAAGAAATCCGGGGCTCCTACCAAATTCAACAAAAAAGAAGGGGCAAATGAGGGTACTAACGGCAAAGATGATTGTTGTGGTAACTTGACTACAAGAACCAAAAAGTTAATGGAACTGAAAAAGTTCCGGAAAGAGGCTAATGTTACTAGTGGTGATTCAAATGATAAGAAGGAAAAGGTTAGTTCAACGAAAAGGGTGAAAAAGAATGAGAACAATGAATCAGCATCACTAGGGAGGATGAAGAAAGAGGTTTCGCAAGCGCATGGGAAGAAATTGGGAGTAACAACCAAAAAGAAAAAAGATAAGGAGGATATCGGTGACGTTGATAACCCAAAGGTCAAGGTTTATTCAAGAAGGTCCGGCTCGAAGCAAAATGGCTTTCGTTTTGATGCTAGGAGGAGGCATTTCAGTACCGATGTAATTATACACTCTGCCCGTGGCTTTACATCTATACATAATATTCTGAATTGCTGATTCGTTTTCTAAATAACTTGACAGGGGGGTGAGGATGATTGCCAAATGTGTCATCAATGCATGAGGAGTGACCAGAGGGTGGTGAGGTGTCGTGGAACCTGCCGAAGACGTTATTGTGGCCCATGCATCAAGAGATGGTACCTGCTTTGTAGTTTATGCTGGCCTTTTTAAGAAAAGTATATATAACTTATAAGTGAATTGAAGCACCAGAATTTGATTTCTGTACAAGGAAGAATACAGATTATTCAAGGATAACCGACTTATATATCTAACTGGTTTCTGTTGTTGGTAAAGGGTGGAGATAGCTTTAGTTAACTTGAAGTTTGTGTCCAGCATTTTGTTCTCGATGCATGGCGAGTTATAAAGTCACGTAAAACACACTAGTGTGCAGCTTACTGTGAGGTTGCAAGAGTCTTACCATGTGTGCGTGGCTGTTTTTTTGTGTCCATGATGTGATTTGGATGTTATATTGTCAGTTTTTCGTGCAACCAATAGCACAAGTAGGGATTATGAATATTCAACGGTTTTTCTTTCAGGACAATGAGCAAAATTTGCTTGATATAGAAAGCTTCCAAATATGCATGTGTAAATATTTCTTTCAGGACAGTGAGGAAAAGTTGTTTATTATAGAAAGTTTCCAAATAAGCATGTGTAAATATTAGCAATAAAGAGGCATTAGTTCTATAGATTGTACGCTTGTGTAACTAACCTCTGAAAATTATTTCTATAAATTGGTTGACTGATCTAATTAATTTTGGCCATCAAATATCTTTTTATTGGAATTATGGATGTGTTTGAAGCTGATATCACTGAACTCCTACTTGCCATGGTAATGGTATAGGTGTATCTGCTGTTTAATTAGTATCAGCATGTCTGCATGCTTATTAATAATTTTCTGTTTCATTGATCTTATTTTTTCAGGTATCCGCAGCTGTCAGAGGAAGCAATAGCGGAGTGTTGTCCATATTGCCGGGGAAACTGTAATTGCAAAGCATGTTTGCGTCGACAGGATATGATTAAGGTTGTTATTAGCTGTGTGCTTTTTGTCAGTTGGGCACTGTTCTGCAACTGTCTTTTTTTCTGGTGCTCGACGCGTAGTGATTTCTCATGTTTCAATTCAGAGTAATGAAAAAGATGGACAGCCCAAGATTGAGGAGGAAAGGGTTCGGCTATTGAAGCATCTGATATATGCTCTTGCTCCATTCTTGAAACAGTTTGATCATGACCAAACAATGGAAAAGGAGATGGAGGCTAAGATTAAAGGTATACCATCGGTATTAAGCTTATCTATTTATTCCTTTACATGCAACTAGGGGGTAACTAATGCAAGTCTTGCTTCGTTTCTATCTTTTTTTGAATGGCTGGGGATAGGAAATTATCAATGTCACACTTGCATTTGGGTCAGATAGAAGAAATGATTTAGATAATAACACAATATCAGTGAAATATGTATGTTCTGTTAATACTTAGAAAAGCCATGAAGGATGAAACAGAGCTTCAATGGCTAGGGTAGGTGGCTTGGTGCATTTAAGTTTGATTCTATTTCCAGAAACATTCGACGTAATAGATCTGAAACAGATTAGTCATTGAGTCTGTTGAGGTGTTGGGCATGTGTGGGGTGTCCCTATGCAGTCAATCCAATGCATTTAATTCTCATAATAATTTGTCAATATTACTTCCTTCATACAGGTTTATCTTCGTCGGATGTAGAGATACAACAGGCAGTTTGTCGTGGTGATGAGCGTGTTTATTGGTATGGTCCTTTCTTTGAATATCTCTGTTCGGTGACATTTTTCAGAATCAGTGTTTTTAGAAACTTTTTTGGTTGACGTTTTGTTGTACAACTTTTATGGGCATATTGGAAAAGTTTTGTAATATTACTAGTAATTACTAAAATGCAATTCTCGACAATATTTCCTGTAAAAGATGAATATAATAAGAAACCGATGACTGATGGTACTTTCGAAAAACAATTTTTGAAAAAAAGGTTCTTGAAAACTGATTTTGTAAACTGTAACCACGTTAATGAATTGAAAATGTTATTGTGTCGATTACATTATGATAGCACACATTATGCTGCAGTGACAATTGTAGAACCTCTATAGTTGATTTTCACCGAAGCTGTCCAAATTGTTCGTTTGATCTCTGCCTGACTTGTTGCCTGGAAATTCGAGAGGGTTGCCTGCAAGGGGGTGACCACATTGGTGACAAACCTCTCACCTCTTCTTCAGATCGGAATGCTTCTTTAGATTCAAGCATTGATTCCAGTTTTGATGTTGATAAAAAGCCAACACCTGGCTGGAATGCGACGGAAACTGGTGTCATATCTTGCCCAAGGAAAATGGATGGTTGTGGCCGTTTGGAGTTGAAGCATATGCTTCCGGAAGGTTGGGTTTCGGAGTTAAAAGAGAAAATAGAAAAATTGGTTGAAAGACATATGCCTGGAACTTCTGATGCGCTCTGCTCCTGCTTTAAATTGAATGGTCAGGTTGATGTTGGTAATGGAAAACTTCGTAAGGCTGCTTCTAGAAAGGATGCCGATGACTCCAATTATTTGTACTGTCCTTCAACAAGTGATATCCAACAAGGGGATCTAGAGCACTTCCAGAAACATTGGGTCAGGGGGGAGCCAGTTGTTGTCCGTGATGTTCTCCAAATTGCCTCTGGTTTGAGTTGGGAGCCAATGGTTATGTGGCGTGCATTTCGTAATCGTAAAGGAACTTACTCGGGTTGCTCAGATTTATCAGTGACGGCAATTGATTGCCTTGATTGGCGTGAGGTAAGTAGTTGTAAGATAACACTTTCTTTGTGGTGGTGTCATATTCACCCTGTTTATCATTCTCGACACTTATGTGTTTAATACGTCTCATTCATTCTTGTAATGGCACTGAAATTTCTGTGTGGATGGGATAGACTGTATGAAGGATGGTTTTTCAATGAGTCAAGTGTAGCTGGGTAATCGGGAATGTGGTCCACTGCAGCAATGAAGCTGCATGATCTATTCCCCTTCCTCACTCTTTTTGTATAATTCCTCTTTATCTTGCAGGAAATTGTGCCTGTCTTGCATATTCTGCACAAAGAGTCATAACATTTTTGTTGCCTCTGATTCCATTACCTACCCATGTTCTGCACATACATAATTTGTGCAACTCTTGACTATGATATATAGGCGTCAAATGACTTTATGGTCAACATGTGTGCAGGTAAAAGCATAAATTGGTGAAAATTTGAGTTTTGTTTGTTAGAGTGTAAGGAGTCCTGGCTTTTTCTAAATGAGACACAAGAAATCTTATGCAGGTTTTCTCAGTGTTTGTAGTTAGAGTTTGGATGGGGATTGATTCGATATAATTATCTATTACATGGTTCAAATCCCCTCAATATTACTGCAAACTCATTCACCTTATATTGTCCTTTTGTACTTGTTTGGCCAGCCAACAACAGAACACCTAAAGTGGTTAACACGCGAGGAGGAATAAAAAGGACTCGTACTTACCAGATTACCTGCTATGGAGGTGGTTCGGGGTATCAATGATTATTCTTTGTAGCTCACCGTTATTTTGAATGGTAGAAAATCAGTTTGAGGGTGGTTTAACTTACCTATGATTGCCCTTGAGCGAGCATTGCCTTTTTAAGGAATAAACGGTTGAAGCTTATTGTTGTGAGGGTGCACAAGTGAACAGAAGAGGTGAAATAGAAACTTGACACTGTTCAGATTACAGTAGCAAGTTGTCTGGGCATTGTAGTTGTTGTTTCCAGACAATTAGGACAGAGACTAACTAAACTTGAGTCAAAATTATGTAGGATACTTCCGATTATCAGGAGAACTGGAGAAAATGGGAAAATATTAGTTGGCTTCATTGGCGCTTTGTTGTAGTTTTCAACCCCCTTCTCTTGAGCAGGGTAAAAGGAATAAAGATGAAAAACCATGATGTGTTTACTCCAAAAAAGGAGAAAGGTATTGAAGTGTATTCAGATGTCTGAATTCCTGTCCCTGATGTTCCACATCTGAATATGGGGAAAGTCGGTACCATTCTATGAAGTTGCTTCCATGTTTCATTTCTTGTAGTGCCTGTTATTGCTATTATCGTTAATTATGTTGTAACTGTGCAGGTTGATATGAATATTCACCAATTTTTCAAAGGGTATTCAGAAAGTCGATCACACAAGGATGGTTGGCCAGAGATGCTCAAACTGAAAGATTGGCCCCCATCCAATTTCTTTGAGGAGCGCTTACCTCGCCATGGTGCGGAGTTCATCAGTGCCTTGCCATATTCAGAATACACACATCCACGTTCTGGTCTTCTTAATGTTGCTGCAAAGTTGCCTGAAAAAATGCTGAAGCCAGACCTGGGTCCTAAAACATACATTGCGTATGGGTTTGCTGAAGAGCTTGGCCGTGGAGATTCTGTCACGAAGCTTCATTGTGACATGTCGGATGCGGTATGAATTGTCAGATAGGTGGACAATTACCTACTTTACTTTTATGTTGCTTCATTCTTGATTAGGTAATTGCCTTCCCTTTGATTTCGTGAAGAACAAATGCTGGAAGTTTCTGCATGCTCTGTATACTTTCTTCTAGACTGGACTCCTGACACAAGGGAGGTCATAGTTGATTCATGGCATTGACAGAAATTACCATAGTAGGTTCAATGTGTTGAGATTCTAGATTCCCAGAAAAGCATATTCAATAGAATAGGCTGTATTAAATTCAGAGCCACTGCTTAGTTCCTGTTGTTTCCAGCAAACTCTGCATGTGGTATTTCAGCCGGTCTCCGTCCATACTCAGGACCATATCTTTTGTCCTCTTCCCTTGTACGTAGATTTACTCATTTAATATCTTCGTACTTCTTTCAGGTTAATTTGTTAACACACACAGCAGAAGTGAACCTGAATCGCCAGCAGCTTTCTAAGGACCATGCTGTCCTGGACCAAACAGAACTATTTGGTACGGTCCATTCCGACATACATGGTTCATCAAATGATGAGAAGCTACAAGGCGAGACTGTTTCTGACAAGATGTTGAATGGATTGGAGACACCTGATGGAGGAGCTGTTTGGGAAATTTTTCGGCGACAAGATGTTCCCAAGCTAGAGGAGTATCTTACAAAGCACCATAAGGAGTTCAGGCACATCGACTGCCAGCCAGTAGATCAGGTAATGAAGCTCCTACCTTGGAAGTTATATGCATGTAACAATTTCCTCATGAATTTTAGCAAAACAGTATTTTGTTAATGGAAATGGTCCTCTTGTGGTTAATAGCGGTAGCCGTCGATCCCATATCTTTCATAATATTAGAGGTGTGAAATGGTGACAGTGTGTGGGTTTGGAAGGATATTTGGGTGAGTGATTCTTTATATGATATCTTGTTACCTCATTTGTAAGGTGTTGAGAATGAGTCTCAAAATGTTGCCATTGCTTTTATGGCACTTCTAATTTGGCTCTAATCTCGTTGGGCGTTCTTTGTGACTTTACCTTCAGTCCTAATGCTAGTGATAAGTGGGTACGGTCAGTCCTAATGCTACTGATAAGTGGGTATGGTTTCTTCATTCATTGGTTATTTTCTCATGCTAGTGCTTTTTGGGTTGAATCAATTATTATCACCAGACATTTCTCCATCATGAAAGTATTTGGAAAGCAGTTATGCTTAAAGTTAAGATTTTAATGTAGTGTTTTGGCTCCATAGTAGTCTCATGATTAATGACATCGTCCAAAAAGGATAGCTAATCTTATTATTTGTCATTAATGGTATGTTATGCGAGGGAGAACGAGGAATCCTTAGATGACTATACTTTTACTGAGAGGGGCAGCGGTGTTGATTTATTTTTGCATTGCCGTTTGGTGATTTTGTAACATCATCAATTTCTATTGGTGGATTCTGATAGGTTGCCACAGCTATGTGTTCTCATATCTTTTCATCGATTTTATGGGACAGTGCTTTGTTTTTTTTTTGGAAAAAAAAAAAGAAGCACTTGTCCCATAATCGTAATGGGGTTAAATTTGAGGATGTTGACCCTGTCGGATAGTGCATATTTTTCATCCTTTTTGAGCCTGATTTCTACCCTTTTACTAGTTGTAGTTGAGTTTGAACTTACACTGATGCTGTTTACAACTGATGATCCTTTTTAATCTTAGTGGGCGGTTTTTATCCTCTCAATTTTACAGGTCTTTCATCCAATTCATGACCAGACATTCTACTTGACTTTGCATCACAAAAGGATGCTGAAGGAGGAGTTTGGTTAGTTTGTTATCTGACGTGGTCTTGTTGGTCTATAATTTTTTGCGACTGAATTTTCACTTTTGGCCGTGGTCATTTTTCGATGGTAATATAGGTGTTGAACCTTGGACATTTGTTCAACAACTAGGAGAGGCAGTCTTTATTCCAGCTGGATGTCCTCATCAAGTTAGAAACCTCAAGGTAAGTAGACACCTTAGTTGTTTTTGGTACTTCGGCATAGACTGTTTGCAAAAGTCATTGTACAAGGCAGTCTTTATTCCAGCTGGATGTCCTCATCAAGTTAGAAACCTCAAGGTAAGTAGACACCTTAGTTGTTTTTGGTACTTCGGCATAGACTGTTTGCAAAAGTCATTGTACAATGAAACATCGATACTGAAGTATGTGTGGCTTAGTTCTCCATGACCTGTACTTGGGAGTTGCCATACTAGTGATGCATGTGTGGCTTAGTTCTGTGATGAACCTAGTCTAGGCTGGTGAAAAACTTACCTTGTAGCTTGCAGAATTTCTCTTTGTAGTACAATATCAAGTAACTAGGAAATTATGCATGTCCATGTGGCTGGTGAAAAACTTACCTTGTAGCTTGCAGAATTTCTCTTTGTAGTACAATATCAAGTAACTAGGAAATTATGCATGTCCATGTGGCAAAGTGTCTGTATTTAAGTTCTTGATTATTTCAATCTCTGATCCTTCTTTACATCATTTGCAGTCATGCATAAAAGTTGCTCTTGACTTTGTTTCTCCCGAAAACATCAATGAATGTATCCGTTTGACTGGGGAATTCCGTGCTCTTCCCCGCGATCATTGGGCTAAGGAAGACAAACTAGAGGTATAGTTTCTCATTTCCTGCATCACGTTGTTCTTGCTTAATGTTTTGTTGCTTTTCCTTCCTGATGGTATCCATGGTAGCTTACTAAACCTCTACATTCCTGAGAAAAGAAGGCAAAAC
Organism: Rhododendron vialii; assembly: GCF_030253575.1. Lineage (NCBI taxonomy): Eukaryota > Viridiplantae > Streptophyta > Magnoliopsida > Ericales > Ericaceae > Rhododendron > Rhododendron vialii. The sequence goes on along the minus strand of NC_080568.1, from coordinate 1,922,777 downwards.
TCAGATTCAATTACTGGTTATGTGCTGTCTATAAATCGAGTAACTCAGTTTCCATGCGTACTGAGAAAACCGAAAAAGTAGCTTTCCCGTGAATAGTAATGGTTCCATAAAAACTTGAGCTTAGCTACAGTAATACTGTAAGAGTAGCCGTAATAACATGAGCAAGTGGTCCACTTTCTTGTAATCGTTCATATAGCTTCCTTTCTGTTTTTTAACGGGCTTTTGGTGTGTATATGCTGAAAGTTCTGCCTTTTAAATTATTTTTTTCCTTTGGATGATACAGGTAAAGAAGATGTCTCTTTATGCATTAAAGGAAGCTGTGAATGAACTGGAGAAGCTAATCCCGTGAGTATAAGTTTCACTTGTTGATTACCTGTTTTCTATTTCCTTGTTTATTGCAGTGTCAAGTTTGTTTACAGTTCATGCTTCACAATGCCGTAAACTATTCAAGTACTCCAAACATAGCCTCAAGGGAATTGAGTGCTTGAAACTAAGATCTTCCTAAGGCGTGGCGCACCATTCTAACATATTTGTATTTTCCAGGCGTGAAAGTGAGAAAGTTGAGGCATCGCTGTTGGAAACTACATCACAACGTCCAGAAGCATGTGAACAGTCGGGAGATCTCCCTCCAGCTTCCCCATCATCAACCCCTTGTTCCACATCACCGCGTCCAGAAGCATGTCAACCATCGGCAAATCTCCCTCCAGCTTCCCCATCAACCCCTTGTCCCACATCATCGTCTCCGGATTCTCCGGAAGCATGTCAGCTGCCGGCACATCTCCCTCCATCTTCCCCTTCATCAACCCCTTGTTCCACACCACTATGTCCGGAAGGATGTCAACCGTCGGCAGATCTCCCTCCATCTTCCCCAACAGCAACCCATTCTTCCACCTGAATGAGTGGCATTTCTCGAGGATATTCCAAGTCCATGTTTGTAGAGCTATCTGGCAGATTTAACTTGGAAATCTGTTACTGTACTTGTTTTGACTAATATTGCTGATCATGCTCTGTTAAATACCATTAGGTTATTTTGAACAACAGGGCACTACTTTTGTGCAGCCTTCTTAGCCTGATTGTTGTATAGGAACCCTTACATGGGTCGCATCTAGAAAAAATGGGGAGAACCTATGCATATACTGGAAGATTTTCATTCTGTCCTTAATTGTCCATTGTGATTTGTGTCAGCCATCCGAAATTGTAGAAAGCTAAAATTCCTGCTTCGTGAATTTATCAAAGTTGGGTCGCGACTATAGTTCCTTATCTTGTTCATGGCCATTGATGGTAACAACTTTTTTTTGATAATTCAGATATCTGGATTAGCTTTTGCGCACCTCAATCGCTCACTTGCGGGGTCCTAATTGAAACTAGAGCAAAGTTATGTATGAAGTGGTCTCAAACGAGTTGACATTATCTAAGAGGTTTCGAACTTGAGATTAAGGGGTTTTGAATTTGAGACATTAAGAAAGAGCTAATACCTTGGGATTCATTGATGGTAATAACTTGTGAACTATAGAATTACATGCCCGGTATTTTCTGTGTATTTTCTTTGTAGCTTGTAGAACTCAACAAGTTAGAGCATATGTGCAAAGAAATCAAATTTATCGTACATTAACCCAACGATCAAAGAATATTGTTCTCGAAAAAATAAATGACAAATATGATTTTGAGATAGCAGTTGGGTGCAATGCTATCATTGCCAATAAATTATATTATATATTTTTGCCACCTTAAATTAAATTTTTGGCTTCGTCCCTAATTATCAATAGTCTTCTATATATGTGGTTTAGGTCACATAATTTTTCTGGTAGAACACTCTGCTATCGCTCTCATCCTCACTCTCACGAGTTATAACAATCTAAAAGGTTTTCGTCAAATGCTTTCACACTCCCGCTCGTGCTAAACTGCTATTACTTATATGTCACTTAAGCTATGCAAGTGATGTTCTCTCTTTCTCTGGTCACAGAGTTCAATAAAATTGGTTCATTCCAATTTGTACCTAGATCCCATTTAATTTCCTGTTAAAGTAAACCCCAATAAAATACTACCAAAATCATGAATTCAACACTTTGGCACTTCCGTCCAGAGAGTAACTGATTGGCGATGGAGACTGGAGAGGACCTCCTAAGTTGGCGTCCGAAGGGCAATGGCCAATGGGAATGCTAAGGGTCAGGTCAATTCCAAATTTTGATGATTTTTCAGATGACTCCATAAATGTTTTGATATTTACTCAAAAAAATAGCAATTTTTTTTTTGGTGCCAATAAGTAGAAGAGTTTATTACGTTATGTATGAAGTATATAAAGTACAAATCAATGGACACTACATTCATTGCGTGAGAGTTCACGAGATAACCAAACCCATCAGCTGATCCAACAGGATAAATAAGCCCCATCGAAAGGACCACAATCACTATAAGCCCCATTAAAGAGAGAAATAACCCCAACAAATACAAAAAAAAGAACACATACACGCAGGTGGAAAGACTCGAACTCCTAACTTCCAAATAATCGTTCTTTTGGGTATACTTTGTGTAAGTCGAACTGTATTATATTATCCCCTTAAAGTTAAATATTTTTTCCAAAAGAGTCGCACAGGTCACATTGACGTTCAGTAAGACTTTGTGACATTTATGAACATTTACCAACTTTAATTTTACCTGATTACTTTCATTGGGACGATGATGACTTCCGAATATTGTTGACTTTTTTTGTTGTTGAAAAATTCAGTAAATATGAAAAATACGCTAATCTGTTAGAGTAATTAATTAATTTCGTATAAATGTCGGACAAAATGTTACCCACGGATCACCCCGTGCGTTCAAAAAATCAATGGTGCGTGGGATTTTGCAATTCACACAAAGTACCGCATTTCGCTCCGTTTTTCATCGAGTTATCACGTGACCGTATCCCACGAGCAATGAATAATTGGAGCAATCTTGTTTGTACACACAGCTAAGCAACACAGAATAGCCCTTTCGAGTTGCCACTAATGCGTAAGAATTGTGCTACCTCCACGCCCAAGTGCACACCCAGGTCCAGTGCCGTGAACATGACAACAAAATCACATAAATGTAAACATTTTTGTCACGTTTTAGTTACGCCAATTAGTTCCAGGGCCAATAAATCCACCCACCCTCCCAACCGTACTCAAAACACAAGAAATTGAGAGAGAGAGAGAGAGAGAGAGAGAGAGAGAGAGAGAGAGAGAATGGTGGTGAAGGTGTATGGTGCAGGATATGGTTCAGCAAAGCGTGTGATCGCTTGTCTCATTGAGAAAGAGATTGAATTTGAGACCATTCCGATTGACCTCCTCAAAGGGGAGCACAAACATCCCCACTTTCTCCAACTACAGGTTCTCTCTCTCTCTCTCTCTCTCTCTCTCTCTCTCCTTTAGAAAGTCTTGTGTACCTAGATATTTTGGTGCAGATATCTAGGTTACTGGTTTCGTAGCATCAATCTTTAGAAATTATTTAATAATTTTTGTTTCTCTCCTCGAGATGAATAGCTACTCACATATCTTTTGACGAATATATACACAAAAATACCCAAATTTTTTTTTTTTGGTAAAGCAAAAATACGCAATATTGATGAAAGGTTAAATACATTAATTTGTTGGTTTTCCTTTGGAAATACAGCCCTTCGGAGTTGTTCCTGTCATTCAAGATGGAGATTACACCTTATTTGGTAAATGTTCATTAATTCTCTTTTTACTTTTGTTTTATCGTTTCTATATATTTAGTTGTTATAAATATTTGCAAATTATGGAATAGCATTATCAGCAGTGGACGGTAAGATTGATAACTCAGGAATAACAATGCTAGGAATCCCGAAAAGTTTCTCCGCAAATGTCCCCAAAAGATAAATCAGTGGTTCAAATTCACTTCGATGTTTGGGTCTATGAGGAGCGCCAAGGACAAAAAAAATGGGCAAAGAATTGACCCTGAATGCACAGTGAATCTGAGCCATTCATGTACACTTTAAGGGTCAATTCTTTGCCCATTTACTTTGCACTTAGCATTTCTCTTGGGTCTATACATCAAATTGAATCTCAATCATTAATTTTATTTTCGTGGACACTTTTGGAAAAACTTTTCGGAGTACATAGGCTTATTGATCTTAGGAAGAGTTGAGAAATTGAGGTGCGTAATCTGTAACCTGGCCTGAATACCCAAGTCATATATAATAAAAAAAAACCGAATTCTGATGATGAAGAACATAATAAAATCGGGTTTTTTTCTTTTTTTTCTTTTTGGTAAAGGCAAGAAATTAGAACCTTGATTTCTTCCTTTCTTTTTTGGTTACGGGAAGAAGGCGTCGGGGTGAGCTCAGTGTACGTATTTGTTTAATTTGTACAGTTGACCCAAAAATGTTCGCGTGTGGGGCTCCCTAAATAAATAATTCACGCAAAAAATTAGGATTATCGAATATCAATCATACTTGTCCCGAAAAAAGTTGATTGAAACAAATTTAGTCCGATCACGTGATTCTCAACATCCGATCAACTTAATTCGCACGTTAATTAACTTGGCTAGACCTACACGATTCCCTCCTAAACGTTTTTCCATTCAAGATCTTCCATTTAACGAAAAACAAATTTCTTTCTTTTTCTCACTTTTTTCCTTTTCATATTGTTTTTTAACGAAAGAATCGCGGGCTATCATAAGGTACTACGCGGAGAAGTACAAGGCCCAGGGGACTGATCTGCTCGGGAAGACGATAGAGGAAAGGGGAGTGGTGGAGCAATGGCTAGAAGTGGAAGCTCACAACTTCCATCCACCAGTTTACAACTTAGTCCTCCACACACTCTTCAGCTCAAAGCTAGGGTTTCCAGCAGACCAAAAGGTGATCCAAGAGAGCGAAGAGAAGCTTGGGAAGGTTTTGGACATCTACGAGGAGAGGCTTTCGAAATGCAGGTATCTGAGTGGGGATTTCTTCAGCATTGCTGACCTTAGCCACCTCCCTTTCACCCAGTACCTGGTTGGTGACCTGGGGAAAGAGCACATGATAAGGGGTAGGAAGAATGTGAGCAAATGGTGGGATGATATTAGCAACAGGCCATCTTGGAAGAAAGCCTTGGATGTGTGCAACCCTTGAAATTAAGTGTCCAAAGTCATATTGTGAGTTGGTCCTCGTAGCCAACCAGTACTTCGACTGGTTTGAGCGGGGGAAATAATGGAGGCGCAACCTAAGATTTTAAGATGTTCCAGTTCTAGTCAAAGCTGAAATCAATTTAAGTTTGAGTCTAAGTGTTCGTTTAGTTGACAGTCCAAGAGTCATTCTTCAATCAAAGAGTCATTGAGTCGATCAAAAAGTCTCTTTAAATTCTACATAGTCTTCCTAATTTTTAGTTTTCAATTATAGTCTTGAAGGTTTAAGTTTATTTACCTATGTTTGGAGGGATGATCCAAGGAGTCCTATAGAATCCTTTGCTATGAATGAACTGAGTAGTGAGTGTTTTGAGTTTAATAGTCTTTGGCTTGAGAAGTTTAGTTGTTCTTGTTGCTCTTTTATCTCTTAGATGAATTCATTAGAGCATCCGCAATGGGAATAATCAAAATCGATAACCAAAATGTGTCACGTCAGCATTTGATTATCCATTTAGTTCATAATCAAACCTAACAAACTTGATCTCCACATTGGTTATTTTTGTATCCCTATAAAAAAAACCCCCCACAATACGCAATGCACCTATGTCCAATTGCAAACGAGTTTCAATCACGCACCCGACCACACCAAATTATTCGTCTCGATGAGACGATTCTAATGTGAGGTATTTTTTAATTTTTTAGTTATGAATTTGGTTATTGGGTTTGATTATTGAGTTTTGGTTATTGGTAAAAGTTGTTAAGTTTGGTTATTCAAAGGTCAAAATTTGATGAGTTGCTAAGAGGTTGCTAAGTTTGGTTATTACAATGTGAGCATTTTTTTGAGCAAACATTGCTAACTTTAGCAACCTTTTGGCTTTGATTATTACATTGTGGATACTCTTAGAGTGATGAGTGTTATTCAACTCTGTATCCATCATTAAATTCTCGGATGGTGCTAATTTGTACGCTATTGGCTTTTTAACTTCAACGCTGCTACTCGCATAACAACTGTGCATAAATTGCGGTGTGGGGCCCACTATGGGTTCCACACAAACGATCCGAGCTGTTCATTGAATGTAAACCATTTTTTCAAGGTTCTTCGCAAAAAAATCAGCTCATTGAGGGAACCTCACTCGAATTTAGAGCGTCTCTTGAAAAATTCAGGCATCAATGCAAAACCATAAATCACTGATCCAAAAAGTCCTACTTAAAGGGGGAAACAAACTAAAACAAGCCAAGTGATTATTGGCATAAGCGAGAAGCACAGCTAGAAGCATCTTTGGTTTCCCCAAAGAGGTTTTCTTTGTGATTGTATCATAGCCATTGGCCTCTATGACTTCTAAGTGCTGCCTCTATTAACATAGCAGTCCGAAACCCACATCTCACATCTGCGCTCATCTGTGGAATTATCAGCGACGCACCCTCATCTAACATCGACCTCACTCGGTTCACCTGCCATCTCATAATCTTTCTCTACTTTTCCCCTATATATGTCATCGTCTAATAGCCCAGCCACTGTGAGCTCGTCTTGTGGTAAACATATTCTCCCCATCCTTGAACTACCCAGAAAGGAATCCAATGCAGGTTACCAAAAAGAGAAAAATATACCAAACGAAACTTGTATGACTCACATGAAAAATTATGCGATGCTACCACATATTACATGCCTAGAAAAACGTGATGGCGTTCATCAGTCATCAGAGGAAAAAAAATGGAATGCCAAATTCCTATTTCTGTAAACGTTGTAGAAGATACAAAATGTGCATCCCAGAGTAGTGTCCACTTCTAATTACCCAGATAGGACTACATTCCAAATGCATGTATTAGCACTCTGACAAGCAAAAGCATGTTTCAAAAGGAAGAAATCATGCGCTGAATAGAGTCAAATTCGTTTCTCAACATCAAAGTAGACTTAATAACCAATTGAAGCACTTTACCAAGGCCAAGCTTCATGCAACTTACTGTAAAGTTGATACCGAGCTCTAGCTACACCGGGAGTTCCTGCACAGAGCAAATAATCCTTTTTTTCTGTGGAGTCACAAAATCTAATCAGCATAGTTAAGGACCATGCAAATCGCAGCATTCCCAGAACAAACAGAATTTATAAAGAGATAGAACAAAAAAAAAGTGCATTTCAGAGCAAAGGAAAAACAAAAGCAGATCAACATGTATACAAAAACAGCAGCCATCATACTTCAGTAGTCCACTGAATCAACAAAGAAAAAGAAACCGGATGAATAATCATCGTGATCCTAATAAAACAAAGTAGATTATCTGGAAGACGATTTTACTGGAAGTTAACCAGAGATATTGCTATCGTGCTATTTGCACCAAATACAATGGTTCCCTTGATGGATGGCTCATTTTTCCTTATCCTAAAGAAGACGAAGGAGACTTCTAGGCAAATCTAATTTTACAGGAGCATTCATGCCAAAAGTGGAAAAGGACATGATCTGCGCATCTAACTTGCTTGTATTCCAATTTTCCTTGTCTTTGGGTCTAAAATCACCCAACTCTTATTCCATTTTCTCAGCTATTTCAAACCAATAACAATACAGAAGCTAGTCAACAAAGAGCAATACAATGTCAAACTCCTATAATTTCCAACTTGGAATAAGACAATGTAATGAATAATAGACGAAAAAGTTATTCGTGCTGTTTAAAATCGCCAAGCACTCTCATTATGCACAAAGAAGCTCTAAATATTAAAAGCATAAAACATCTTACCTTACCTACTTTCAGTCAGACCAATATATTGAGTTTCACGAGACAATATGCATAGCTATACCCTTGCAAACTCTGTCCCTCGCAACCTGACTTTGCTGCAGCAAGGTCTGTTCCGGGAAGAAATTAGCCAGAACCTCCCCACTTCTTTGGCATGCCCTGACGTCTCGTCGACTAATCAAAACACAGTTCCCAACAATAAGAATTCACAGCTGTGTATGACGATACTCTTTCAGGACTTACTCTTCTCGTCCTCATTGATTAAGATCGAAACAAATTTTAGAATTCAAAACTCTTTTAAATAAAAGGATCGCATATCAAAACTACAACATCCACTAAACTGATCGAAAGCAATAAACACGATTACTGTTTCATACAAGAATACAAAATGGGTAGAAGCCAAGCATCATTGTACATACCATCTACCCTATTACTATATTCTAGCAAGAAAGGAAAGAAATGCACTAAATGTCAACGACGGGGCTTCTTGGCCGAAGGCCGCGAAGGCGAAGCCTCTATACCCGACTTTGTGTCCTCGTCATCTCTGTCATCGTCACCATTACCAGATGGAATGGTAGTATCCCCGTCGGCTACGAAAGAACTATACTCCACCAACTGAAGATCTGTCGGAGGAACAGGTGCGGGCGGAGGAGCCCTAGAAGCTGAAGCACAACTAACTGGAGCACCATGCCTCGCTGGAGAAGCTCTCTCGCTATGAGGGGCCGGGGCACTGTGTCTACCCGACGCTACTCTCTCGCAAGTATGCAAGGGGCCACGCTACATATAAGGCACAAAAAGTGTAACATAAAGCATTAAAAGGGCATTGAATTTGCAAGCAGAATTGAAAGGATAAAAGGCAAGTAACCATACCACATGAGTCCTCACTGTCTGGCCCGCCATTGCCTGTTGTCGAACGAGGACTCTCAAGCCGCTTATATTACGGAAACACGCCTCCACATATTCCCGGGGCACCTAAAATAAAGAGCTAATCAAACCCATATTCCATAGATAAACACAATAGGCAAACAAAGACTGATTTTGAAATAAAGAGACCTGTTGGACATTAGGCGGAAGAGTGAGGTCCACGTGCTCTGGACAAGGAACATCAATGTATTGTCTTTGTCCCGTACTACTATAGTAGTCCACCTGTTGCGGCAACGGAGGAAGCTCTGCTAGGCCCTCAGCTCCTCCTCCTCCTCCTCCTCCTACTACTACTACTGGCAGAACTCCAGCCTGTGGTCCTGGGAGAAGGCCTCTTAGAACCCTATCTACGCCTAAGATAGGCATAAGCCTCTGTACCATGTACTCCTCGTACTCCCCGGACTCCTCTAAAAAGGTGGCAGCATCCTCGCCCTCAGTCCATTTCTCCAAGTCCTCTACCGTCAAGATCCTCATGTTCAGCATAGAAAAAGGAATAGACTTTGGTACTCTAAAAACGTCATAGCCTAATGATTGCCTCACCGCTCTCTCTCCCAAGTACCATTGTCTGCAAAACGGTCCCTCCAACAAGATCCTACGACCTGTGGCCTGTCTACTCCTCAACAAATCAGCGTGTACCACTGGATCAACCCCCGCCCATACATCCCAATTTACCTGCAGTTAATGCCAAAGATCAATAAGAAATAACTTTGAAAATGGAAAGATCCTATGAAACCAAACAATTTTAAGTTTACCTGTTCCTTCATTAGCTGGTCCAAGAAAAGACGGTACGTCGTCAAATCCTTCCCACCTTCCTTCTTCCCCCTAGAGTCTCGTGCCCACTTCAACCCTCTAGGGATCACTGACGGATCCGCATAGCTATTATTAGGGACGTGCATCCTTAAGAACTCATAACTCCAAATCTACATTAACAAGGTATTGTTAGAAACTGTTAAGCTTATAACGATGCACAAGTAGTAAAACGATGCACAAGTAGTAAAACGATGCACAAGTAGTAAAACGATGCACAAGTAGTAAAAGAAAGGTAGAAAAAGCAAAATCAACAAGAATGAAGAATAGTGAAACAACGGTTCACCTCCCAGACCCGCCAGTAGCCCCCCATGCTCAGTGTTGTCCCCCTAGATATAGCCCCCATATGGCCATATAATGTAGCAAGTGCAGCACCTCCCCAATCGTAGTCCTTGACAGTCGACAAGTCCTTCATCCCTGCCAAATAGTGCAAGTGAACCCGGCTATCCTTATTTGGAAATAGTGCGGCCCCAAACAAGTACAGTAGGAAGGCTCTCGTCACGTGCTCATAATCCCTTTCTGTCACGCATTTATGCTTCTTGAAAGTCTTGTAAAACCAGGAGTAACGCACTGTACCCGCGTCGGTCATATCTGGTACTTGACCGAGAAAGTAGACCAAAGCAGCCTTATTCTTGTAAAGCCCCATATCGAACGGAATTGGATTTCCCCCAACCCGTATCCCAGTAATCGCTGCAAAGTCCAAGGGTGTCAGTGTGGCCTCTCCGAATGGCAAGTGCAGAGTGTTGGTGGTATCCCACCACCTCTCAGCTAGGGCCGTAAGCTGCAAACGGTCATTACTGGTCTCGCCCAGTAGTTGTACAAACCCCCCAAAACCTGTTGCATCTACTAGCTCCTTCGCACGTTGGGGGAGTGTCCCATACCACTGCTTCACCTTCCCCGAGCCCCCAAAGCCCCTGACATATTCTTTCACCTACAAGGTTCAACAACCAAAGGAAAAGGGAGTTAGCACAATATTCATGCATCATGTATCAAAATATGCATTCTAAAAATAAATATGCATTCCAATGGTCATGCATTACATTGCGATGTAAATCAATCATGTGAGAGTTCAACGTGCACCAACACCACAACCATCGTTCTAAAACACCACAACCATCGTTCTAAACATTCATGCATACGAGGATTAGAGTGTTTGAGTGATAAATTAGATTCGTGCAAGTAGCCTGAAACTGTGAAGAGAAGTTCCACATCGCCTGGGTACCAAAGTAAAGTAATATGAAATATATAAGCGTGAGGGCACCCGCACTTCATAAGTTAGCTTTTAGAGTAAAGTTCTACCCGAGACCGTATGGTATAACAGAAACATGCATAGGTTTAGTGTCATTTCACACTAGGGCACCCACCACTATGCATCACAAGCCACGCACTAGCAGAGTTACGCCATAAGAATTCACGTTAAGCATAGAATTAAAGTTCAAACATGAATCCATTTTCATCATTTGTTCATCACTACTTAGAAGTCAAAATCATCACCACTTAGAAGTTAATAACTAACGTAAGGTTACCTCGCGATTCTTGACTGAAAAATGGATCTCTGGCTCTCGTAGCACCACCTCGTCATCGAACACCGTGGCTTTTGGCTTGTACAACTTCAACCCCGCCGGCTCAAACACGTACGGCGGAGGACGGTACTTCTTCGGGTCGAATCCCGGGACTTTGGCGGACCTGGAGCTGCCCGCGGCCATGGTTCTAGACACAACCAAGACCAAATCCGCCACTACTGCCAATAACTACCACTCAAACACCACACCCCCAATTTTCGCAAACCTATTCCCAAACCCCAAAACCTTAACTGTCGAGCCAAAAACTAACCCCGACGCTCGGACCACCAAAAACCTAATCTCCAAACTCTAACCCCTCAATCCAGTCGCCACAACCTCATACTCCATTCCTGCACGAGGGAGAGGGAGAGGGAGAGGGAGAGAGTTTGCGTACACAGCCTGGATCTGGATACCACAAAGAAAGCGGCCGCGATACTTACATAGCGAGTGATTATTCAATGCTGCTGGAGCACCGTCACGTGATGTTATGGGAGGACTCGGATCCCGTCCATTTGATACCGACCAGTTCGGTCCATTTGGTGCATCTGTGCCATCCAAAATTGTTTTGAACGGCCCTGATTTTAAGAGGGTGTTTTTGATTTTTTTTCTTCTAAAACACCCCTTTAATTTTGGGCCTTTTGAACCACTTTTGAACAGTTTGGATGCATCAAATGGACTGGTCGGTGGCCTAATGGCCAGGATCCACCCCCATTCTAGCCTCTAGGGACTTATTTTATCACAAGGAGCCACACTTAGCGGTTAGGCCCAAAAAAATGTGCGGTGCAAAAGAAGATCCTTAGAGCACGTGGCGGTGCTCCGAGAGCAATTGATAAATTTCCGTAGATAGCTTACACCCTCTCAATTACTGCCCGCAATAAAGGTTTTGCGTTTGCAAGTACGAGTTTACAAATGTCTTCTCAAGCTTTGATCCTTCCAATGTTTCATGCCTTCTAGGCAACTTTGACGTACTTTTGGTTCACCGGACGCACTGGGAAAATTAATAATCAGTTGCCTATGGGTAGCCATGGCCACCCCCTAATTTGGGAAAATGAATAATTATCTCGTTCTATTTATTGAGTATTTATTTATTTGTGACATCCTATACATATTACTATGCCCCGGTCCCTCATAAATTGCCAAAGAAAATATTAATTTGAAATTCAGTGCAAACTCAATCATTCTTTTTGTGATCTATAACAACAAAACGCCGCATTACTTTTTGACACATAGTTGAGGTAACATGTTGAGGAACTATTTTTTCTTTTCTTTCCGACTGTCTATGTTTTTTTTAGGAGTGGTAGATATTGTATTTAGTATAGAGTGTCATTTTAAACAACTTTTTTTTTATCCTCCTGGTCATTCAAATTGCAAAAGTTTGTCGTCATTATGGTCAACCCATATGCGAAATCATGATTCTGTCCCTGTTCATTACTACATAATTTTCTTACATCACGTCAATGACCAAAGAAAACAACAAATAATGCAGAAAATCATTCAAATTATGTTAATAACTTGCAAATATATATATGAGCGTACCTTCAAGGATTTGGATAAATTTCCTCTGCTATCACCTTTATTTACCCATTAATCGTCCACGAAGACGTTTACCACACTAGGAATGCAATTTTAGCAGGACCGAGGGAGTCCAAGCGATTTATATAAACTTGGTTTCAAAGAAATGACTTTTCACATTAGTTATCTACTAGGTTACTTTTGCAAGGAAAACATTTTGAGCCAATTTAAACATTTTAAAAGTTGTCATTGGCCTCCATGACTTCCAAGTTTTGGCTGTAGTATATATGGGTCGGCGGAAACCTCTTTCGGCAAAGAATTATACAACAAAGGCTGATTCGAATCATTATGCTCGATAAAAGGAATAGGGAAAGCTCCAATAGAAAATAGCACTACTAAATAGGTGCATGGCGCCGTGCAAGGCCCGTCTGTCATGCCCGTTGTAGAGATCGGTTTTGGTTGTTCTTGATATTATAGATCAATGTAGTTTTTGACCAACAAGAAACCGCACATATATATATCAGCAGAATATTACAACTACCGTTTGGTTGAAAAGGCTGCCCGAGCTTTGTCATGAGCAGCCTTAACCACCAATCTTGGTACTTTAATAACTTCTACAACATTAAGATAAAAACACAAATAACAGAAATCAGAAAGAGCATATTGGACACAAAAGGGGGCGTTTCCAGGATCATTCAGGCCCTGAACAAATACTGAGCAATCCGTCTTGATGCAGACACCACATCCAAACCTGCTCTATTAAACACAAAACACATAGGCTGAGCTTTTCGAATCTCCTCCGCAACTCTATGATTAGAGCCCCCACTGAGACCCCGATCAGACCTACACAAGTTAACTAAACCTAAAAAACAGTGCAACACATTAGCCACATCAGCCTTTAATAGATTTGAACAAAACATCATTCCGAGCATGCCATATAGACCACATAATGAAAATCGAATCCTCGATCAATTCCTTATCAGGAGCATGTTTTAGCCATTTAACAAACCAGTCCACAAATCCCAATGGAGTCCCCACAGTAAAGTCAAAACCCAAGTGAGAAGCTCTCCACACTCTTCTTGCAAAGTCACAATTAAAAAACAAATGCTCAATAGTTTCCAAATCCCGACTACATAGGGGACATAACGGGTCTATGGCAATGATCCGCCTAAGCAAAGCATCCTCAACCGCAATGATACGATGAATCACCTTCCAAATGAACAATTAAAATTTAGGCGGAACACCCACCCTCCACACCTTATTCCAACAGTGAAATCTACCAAACTAGCAAAAGTTATATGCATAAGTTTGATCTTAAGTAGCCGTCTGCAGAAGTCATGGTTTGGATAAGTTCCTGCGTTTTGGGGCTAATTGCACGACTTTCGCTACAGGTTTTTTTTATTCATAAATTTTTTTCACATTTCATCAAATACCATCAAACTCGAAGTTCCATAATGTTATACTTCTCATGTTCAATGCTAAAACAAAGTATACTGGTTTTAATATCATCGAATATAGAAACTCCAACCACCATCTCAACACCACCAAATTCCCAAGACGGGTAGTTAGCATGAATAGGATACTTGTAATAGAGGAGTCACTCTTGGAGTCAATAATATAACCTATTGCTAATGATCTCACAAGCCAGAACTGCTTCTCTACTTGCAGCTCGATTAAATCAATGGTCAAAAGGAAAATCTTCCTAACCAAAAATCGATCACGAGAACTGATACTTGCAGCTCGATTAAATCAATGGTCAAAGCGAAAATCTTCCTAACCAAAAATCTATCACGAGAACCGTTAAACATAAACAAAGGCACATAAACTGCCATCTCCACTTCTAATCTTGTGGGACAGAGTAAGAGAAATAGCATACCATCTCATCAGCTTCTCTAAGTAATGTGATTTTCCGTCCATTCTGCATGCCCTTCTCCACAATAACTTCCAAAAGGCCTGGAAAAGGAATCCAAAGAAGTTACAAATTGGTAGTAAGCATCACCCCAGATGGACAATGGATCCATATTGAATTAGTAATGATCATGATTCAGTACCCATAAATAGTTGTTTATGGTTAAGTACCATGCGAAAAAACAAATCAAACGAGATATCTTATTTGAGATATCAAATGCTAGATGCTTGAGGAGAGCAAGACAATATGAAGAGACAAATGACCGCTGAAGATTTATGGCAATGTCCTGTGGTTTCTAGATGGCTACAACATAACTTGAATTTGACAATTCGCGTTTACCGAGTGTCCCAAAGGCCCTTAGCATGTGAGAGTTTCTCTTAGTCTTCCTTTTGTTTTACTCATAATATACTCAAGTCAGTACTTTTCTCTGCTTTTCTTTCTTTTCTCCAGCATCAAAGTTCTCTCTTCTTGATGCTCAGAAGGGTTCCTTTTTATCAAATTTAAACATATTAGTAAAATCAAGTTAGATATACTAATCAAAGAACATCAAGCTACTAAAACTCAGTTTGTGATTAGCCTGATAATAACCAACCTTGCTGCAACTGGTAATAACAACTTCATCTCCATCTTCTCAAAATTTATGATTGAGTTGTTCCAGCTAAAGACAACTGTTTTTGTCGATTCCATGTTAATTTTCCCAGTCCCAAGGAGATCACCAGGCCTCAAGTTGCAACCGTTGATGGTATGATATGCAAGTTGTTGAGTCAATGTCCAATATCTATGGCATCAAAACAAAAATCAAGAAGCAGCAAATTAGAATATGGCCCGCATTTTAAGAGCCGAGATTTGTTTTCATTCAAATCATCGCAATAGTGCCGTTGATGGAGGAAGTGTGAATGTGCCAATATGAAAACATATACAAATCTACAGAGAGTTTGTAACTGTTAAAGAGTTGAAAGTATCATCAGGGACTATGGATAATCAAAAAGTTAAATTTTGTTTACCACCAAATAAATACCATACGTCACACAGTTTAAGATACTTGGACAGGTGAAATCCCACATCCCCATGAGCTAATTTTGGTCTAAGCAGCAGCGTTAGTCAATTATCTTTCCCCACTTGACAGCAAAAAAAAAAAGCTAATGCAAGCAGCTCTTGCTAACTAAATGAAATTTATCTCTTCTAAGGTACACAAGATTGCAAATCGGAGAAGGCAAAACCCTCATGGGTGCTTGAAGTTGCTCTTTGTGACAACATGGGAATTTTCTTCTCCAGTAGGTTTAATCCGAACCTTGCATCAAGAAGTCAGATTGACAAGGATGATATTACAACTCATTAAGAAAGCACAATAATTTGACTATCATTTGGTTTAGAAGAAAAACTTCAATGAGGCCCAAGACGTAATTGTGGCAGATTATTATCCAAACAATAACAAGAAAGAACATTTCAAATCCCTCATGTATAATAGACAGATGGCCAATGAAATGTGAGACAAACTATAAATGTCAGTACATAGCAGTGAAATAATACCTCCAAAGAAATGTCTTAGTTCTTTGCTATCTTTTCAGCAAGATATGGCAATGGTTGACGGTCCTGCAATTAACAGCATGCATGAATTCGGCACGTCAGATTTGAGGTTTTTTCAAAAAAACAAAAAACAAAATATATGGTTCTTGGAAACATAATTGTGAAAACCAACGGTTTCTAGAAATATAAGCTACCTGTTTGGAAGCATCACAGGCAAAAGGTTCGATAGCATTGAGGTCACAATTCAAGGGGGTACTGTTGTGCCTGAAAAAACTCAAGACACCAACTATGATCCAGATGCTGTAATACAAATTTGAAAAAACCAGTCAAGAGCAAGCCTCTCCTACTCCAAATTCTCAGAAGGAATTAAGGAATACAAAAAGCCTATATTTATTTCTATATTCTTGGTATGACAGATACCCGTAGTTACATTTAATTTATAATATGGAGTCATGGACAACAAAGTACTCATGTAAAGTATCTCCCAGGACTGACTTATTTCGCCCAAAAAAACCTGGCCACAGACAGACTTCATATACTATGATTTTATCACTTTTCTCAAACATATCACATAATCATCTGAATGAAATAATTAGGATCTTAGTGTAAGAATCCTTGTACCATCTGTCCCTGGTCTTTAACCTAATAATCAACACATTATTTTTTTATATTTATCAATATGATTTATAATATCACGTATATGGTCATAAAATAGGTCAGTAGGCCACCAAGAATGAAATGACTACAAATCCCTCAATTCATCTAAAGAGGCACATAAAAATACATCCAACCCAGAGAAATTAGCACTAACAAAGACATGCAAAGAGGGCAAATCAGATATATCGAAACAAAATCAAAGAAACCCCTAGATCTACAACCAGAAAGGATTAACAACACCCACAGAAAATATTTATACCTTATGCGATTTCTAGTAGTCGTGGATAGTCCGATGCTTGAATATGGCCTTAGCAACCTCAAATCGACCATAACTTGATGAATCCATAAAGGAACACTTAACATTATGAAGGCTAGCGGAGGTAGGTCGAGTTCCATGGGCTAGGGTTTAAGATTTGACAGTGGGATCGTCCGTGAGCATGAGTTGAACCACGATTTCTGTAAAAAGAGAGGACAATAAAATGAACGGTAAACAATCGCGTAACGATTAAACAAAAACAAAAAACAAGCAACCCCTGAAATCGAAGTACCCATTCGCCGATGCGGAAAATATTTTTACTGAGCACGAAAATCATTTGGAATAGTTATCGGATCTGTAACATCTGGTGATGGTCGGTGACCGAGTTGACCGTCGTCAGTGGCAAGGGTGATGGCCGAGAGAAGATCAACGCCATGGGGGAAAGAGAGAGAGAGAGAGACGGCGGGGGGCGCGCGGGGTGGGGATGGGAGTCGGTGAAGAAAATCTCACAAGAGAGAGGGGGGGAGGCGGAGGAGGTATTATGTGAGGAAAAAAGGTGTATTACGTGGTTGTGTGTGATCCAACCACCTGGGCCTGCGAAATTACCATTATGGACAAACGGCTAATACAGCATGTCCAGAAATTGAAGGGCAAAATCGTCCAAATTGGACAAATTGGCTAGCGAAAAATTCCCTCAAAGTCTTTCTTTTTATAGAGGAGGAGGAGATAGAGATCCAGGCAAGCGCCACAAAAAAAAGGGAGCACAAGCAAGCACAAGAATCAAAGCAAGCAAGGGCGTGTGAAGGTTGAAAAAGAAGTGAAAGATATTGTCCAAAAACCCCATCTCACACCCGCGTTCATCTTCGGAATCATTACTAGTGGCGCATCCTCATTTACAAAATACTATCGCCCTTGCTCTGTTTATCAGCCATCTTCTCCACTTGTCAGTCACTTTTCCCCTATAGATGTCATCGTCATAGCCCAGCAACCACGAGCTCATCTTGTGGAAGAAATATTCTCCCAAACCTTGCACTACAGAAAGAGAAAGTACAGGGGAAAAATTGTACAACTCACATGAAAAAGTACGTGATGCCACCACATTGTATGCCTAGAAAAACATATACTACTAATTCAGAAGATCAAGTATAACAGACAGAAATTAAAATTAATGAATTAAATCTTTTTCGGAATGTAACTCAAATGCAATGATACGGTTGCCAAGTCGCTTTCTGGTAATTAACATTAGAGTAAACAAAAAAGTACTAATAATAATACCTATGCACCAAAAAGAAAAAAAGGAAAAAAAATAAAAACTGCTGAAGTTGATCAACTGCATGTACGTTCCTAACAATGAGTCGAACTGTTATTGAAGAGGTTTTCATAAGCTTGTAGCTAGTTTAGATTCTCACTACGTAGAATTGATAATGCATTAAACGAGCCAAGCAATAGATTATCTAAGCTTAATTTGAAAACATAACAAAAATTTCAAGCTTATAATCTAGCTTATCACAAGTACTGGCTCGTGTTTTTTACACCATTGAGCAAATAGTAACATGTTTAAACTTGGTATGAAACCTTTAATTAACAAGGATTAAAAGAAGTTGAAGTTTGGTTTATCCATGTACCAAATCATTCCCAAACTATCTTTCAACGAGCCGAACACAACTTTGAACTCGAAGAGTTTGGTTGGTTTATTAGTTCGATCGCTATGATTCTAAGACTTACTCTGTTCCAACGTCTCAAAGGCTGTCAATCATAGTGAGACCCACCGCGAAGATTATTCCACTGTGATACACACTCTCCAACAATTGCGGCCTTTGATTCTGATTAAGTCCCCATCATTTGAATAAAGATTAGCATAATTGTCGAAGAAACATAATACTTGTCGACATAAAGCTCATCGAAGTCTTGAATATCACTCCATTCACCGTCTCCAATTGGATCGCCGAGATTGGGTTGATCCAGGGGCCAAATGAACTTCACTATTCCCGTACACTGGGATTGCTCCAGAAACACTCAGAAAAGCTTTGTCCATGTTCTCCTCTGCTGGATCCACATGCTTCGTCCCCGGTGGAGCATTACCACCATTAAACAGGACACAGTCTTCTCAGAAACTTGCTTTGTATCAACCTGTTGTCCGTTCACCGGGAAAATGATTGATCCAAATGTCAAAATCCTCCTCAAACGTTGAACCTAACAAGTGACTCACTTTCAAAACTAAAAAATACCATCACCAATTTAAAGAAGGGTGGAAGGGGTGTAAAGAAAGGTAAGAACATGAAGATGTAGAATCCACACTCTAATACGCACTATATTTAGCTATACCACCACAACAGCGAGTAGTTTTTGTCTATCCTGACTCCTCACATATGGTGCAGTCAAACAGATAATAGAATGGAGATTGCAATACCAACTGAACACAATCTCCATGACATACGTGTTGATATTATACTTGTTCTGCAAGCCCTTGAAAAATAGCCCATTTCCAAGTGTATTCCCACATTTTATTCTCCCAACTATTGATGTACAAGCCCAACTGTTCCATGAGGAGTATTTTTCATGGAAAAGGGAACCCCCGTGTCCCGTAGTAGGCAATGTAAAGGGAACATTGCAAGCAACTGCACAATAGACATTCACTTCAGAAGTAGAAACAACCACTTGTATACCTTTGAAGTTGTGGTTGTAACATGTTCACATATGCAAGAAGCTCTTGTTTCTCCTTTCAAGCTGTTGCCTCATTTTGTGCAGCTTCCTTTGTTCTGGCTTCAGCATCTGCCTCTGCAACGCTGACCACCTCCTCAGCCCAAACAACAGCTCCTTCCAATATTACAACACGCTCTCAAGCTTTTGCAAGCTCAGAACGCCATAAATGTGCCTCTCGAAGGGCAGAATCCCTCTGCTTAATTAGTCGATCTTTTTCTTTACTTAGAAAGATAGCCTTTTCTCGAGAATCTTTTAGCTACATCAACCAAATAACAACATCATGACTTAAATTATCCAGATTAAAGATAGAATTATTAAAAAATATATGAGAATTGCACCTTCAAGAAGGATGATGCAAACCATTTTTCTGAATCTTTTGCTAAGCGCTCCATCTCCGCACAAGCAAGTCTCCTTTGTTCATCCATAGTTTGAGCAGCTGATGCTGCAGCCTCAGCCGCTTCAGCAGTTTCATTAGTTTTTCTGCAATTTCTTTTATTGTTGAATCCCATGTGAATAGGTCCCCCGCCAAGTGCTGTAGTTCTGTGTCCTTGACTCGTAACGTCTCCTAGACAAACTAATGAGACAAAAAATAAAACAATTAAAAGTGAATCAATTATCACTACGGAAATGTAAGGAGAGCAAAATGGACTCAATACTGTCAGAATAAAGAAAGTAAAGTGATCAAAAGATTACAGCTAGCATGTGCAATGTATTATGCTACGCGAGTATTCCTAGCATATGCATAGCCTAGACAAACAAAACATTTGGTTTATGAAGATGCCCTACCCACCCCTCAAACATTTACAGGCTTAAGCTAGCCCATCATAGTTTGCTAAATATATAAACAATAATCACTAGAAATTCATAATATTTGTTGCTGAAGAATGTTGACTTAATTACCTTTCAGTACATCATGAACAGCGGCCCAATCCTCCAGGTGAGTATCAACTATTCAAGATGACATCACCAGCATCCATCAAGGGTAAACGATTTCCCCTAATACTGGTAATCTTGTGATAAGAGACACCAAGGCTATATTGTAAATGTCCTACAGAACAAATTTCCAAGTCTTAAAATTATATAATCCGACTCTCCGAAGAGTAGGACCAGACGTTTTATGATATAATCCAACTCTCCGAACAGTAGGACCAGACGTTTGTCCAACTTCCCAGGCAATCATTATACATACAAGTATCGAGCCTCTGGATGGCCTGCCATGCCATGACATGTGCTGCCTATACATGACACTTCGAAAAGTTGATACCCAATCTCTAGCTGCCCCGGGAGTTTCTGCACAGAGGAATAATCCATTTTCTGTGGAGTCCCAACATCTAATCAAGACCACACAAATCGTAGCATTTCCAGAACACAAGAAATTTTCAAAGAGATGGTACAAAAAAATTAGGAAGCCCCTAATGCCACGACACAATTGTTTGTTTAGTGCCACGACACAACTTTGTCATTCCATTTCCTCAGCTACTTCAAAACAATAATGACAGAAGCTAGTCAACAAATGAAAAATTCATATAAATCCAACTTGTATTATCCATCATGCACAGAGAAACTCTAAACATAAAAAGGTATAAAATCTTAACCGCTAACAAACAAGCAAGCATACAAAAGGAAACACTAAGTGTCATGCGCCAAAGGCGAAGCATCTGTAACATAGCCATCCTCGTCATCCTCGCTCCCCATCTCCTCATCCACCTCCATCCGCATAGCTATAGCGTCCCTCAGCTGTCGGATAGTGGTGCTCTGCCATCGGATAGTGGTCCTCTGCTGTCGGCCACGGACGCACAACTGATCCATAGCCCACCTCTGCTGTCGGACACGGACTTTCAACCCGCTTATAACATGGAAGCAGGCCTCCACGTACTCCCGAGACACCTGAAAGCAAGAGTTCATCAGACCAAACAGACAGAAAGGCAAATAGAAGTCTGCAATTTCATTCTATATCGGATGAAAGAAACCTGCTGCACGTGAGGCGGAAGAGTGAGCTCAACGGTTTCTGGACTAGGAATGTCAATGAACCGACACTGTCCCTCAATACTGTAGTACTCTACCTGCACCGGCAACTGAGGACCCTCTACCTGCACCGGCAACTGAGGAACCTCTACTGGGATCTGAACTCCAGCCCGGCCCCGGCCCCGGCCCCGTCCCCGTCCCCGTCCCCGTCCCCGTCCCCCTGACCTAGAATCGCTTGTCGCCATTGGTTGCGGAATCTATTTGATGTAATCTACCAAATCACCACCACAACTAATCACCTCCACTACCACGCAAACCTGTCCCCAAAACCAAAACCCTAACCGTCACACCCCCAAACGTACGCGAGAGAGAGAGAGAGAGAGAGAGAGAGAGAGAGGGCAGAGACTACATCGAGAGAGGGGGGGACCATCGGAGATGGAAAGGGGAAGAGAAATCGGTCGCGGAGAAGGAAGGAAGCGCGCGAGAGAGAGGGAGGGTGCGTGCGTGTCCGTGAAATGATTTATAATCTATCTTTTACGTCCCTGAATATTTTATTTTTGTTTTCGGCCCTGTCTCGCTAGGGTCATATATATTTTTAAATATGTATTTATTTTTCATTTTATCGGACATATTATTTTCTAACAATACATTATTTTTAATTTAAAAAATAAATATTTATTTTAAGTGATAAAAATGGAGCTTTCGTCTTTAAACTATCAATTAACCCATTGCATTCCTCAACTAATTCGATTTTGAGTTTATTACTCCCTCTACCCGAAATTTTTGTTCTCATAGGATTTCAAAATCTCTCTCCCTGAACGGTTTACAATAAATTTCTCTCCACCCATTTTCCCAAAACCCATGCCAAACAACCCCCGAGGTATTGGCTTTGTTTGGTTTTTAGGGAAAGTGAGGAAAAGAAAATGAGAGGAAAATTGGGGGGAAATGGGAGAGAAATTTTACTATTCACAAAACTTAAACTCATTTATTTTCTCCCTTATTCACAAAACTTAAACTCATTTATTTTCTCCCTTCTTTCTCTACAATTCAAACAATTGGAGGGAAGAATTTTCACTTTCCTCTTCTTTTTTTTTACTTTCCCTAGGTTCCAAACGAAGCCTAAAGGGAACGTAACCATTACTCTTTAAAGTTTCTAAAATTACCTTTTTTTCAAATGCAATAATTAATTTATTTTCTTATGGATGATCTAAGGTTCGAATCTCAATGGATGTGTCTATGATAAAATTCTATAACCCACTCACCCTTGAGGTTATCCCAGGACTTGGGCCCAATAATTACGCTCTACCTGTAGGACGGGGCACTTCAAGCACCCGATGGATTAGTCAAGGCAAAAATGTTTCGAACACCCTTGATAAGAAAGGAAAAAAACAGTCTAATACCTCCACTTTAGGTTTGAATTTCAATATGGAATAACGGTAATAGTTTCTCATTGGTTAGTCAAAATGAACAAATAGTATGAAACATCCAAAAAACCATAGATGAGCCAAAATTTTGAGACAAATGGAGTAACTCAAAACATTAAGAGCATCCCCAATCCAACTCTCTATTTGGAGACCGAAGTTATAGTTTATTCGAAAGATGTATTATGAGAGTATAACTATTAACAACTCCAAACCCAATTCTCCAATTTCATCTCCAAAATTATGGCTCCATTTCTTCCTTATTTTCCTTTTATTTCACAATCAGCACTTTTCTTTTCCAACTCAATCTTTAAACAATGACTTTTACACACACAAAAAAAAAAAAAAAAAACTTTGAGCTACTACTGTAGTATTTCTTAAGCTTTGCAGAACAAGAAATGGCAGAAATCAAAAAGCTTTGATCATGAATGGCATAATATTTTTTTTCAACCATCAATTTCATTTTCAAAGCCCGGAAGCATTACAAAGATTCCATTGCAACATACAAAAATAACCAAAACTACCAAAATCACGACATGAGCACATACACTAGTAGACTTTACGACACAGACTGTGAGAGTTGGCCACCACCCCTGTTGGGTATAGGGCCAGCCAAGGATATGGCAGTAGAGGATCTCCAAGGGAAACTATGAAATGATCTAAGATTGCTAAAAGATTTCAGAAGGGTGCTAAAAGATTACAAGTAATCAGAGGACGCCTTTTGCAAGAATGGTCGCATCGATTTTTCATATCATACCAAGAAATGCCTGAAAACATTGGTTACTGTTAACTGGTGGGCCGAGCACAGGTATGTCCAAGCTTCCCTTCTGCTTCTAGCGAAATTTCTCTTGCATCAGCTATTTTTGCCTTTGTCGCTTGAATATCACTCCATTCGCCGTCTCCAATTGGAGGGCCGAGATTAATTTGATCCACCGCCATATGAACTACAATTTCCCGGACACTGGGATTGCTATGGAAACACTTAGACATGACTTGTCCACAGTCTCCTCTGACGGGTCTACCGTGGAGCATTACCGTCTTCTGAACAGGACTCGTCTTCTCCTAAAAAAACTTGCTTTGTATCAACATGTTGCCTGTTCACAGGAAAAATGATCGATTCAAATATTAAAATCCTCCTCAAACGTTGAACCTAATAAGTGAAGGGCGTAAAGAAAGGTAGGAACAGTGGAGAGTTATTTGGAACTACTAAATGACTAAAGAACAAGCCACGCTTCTACATGAAGAAGATGAAGAGCCAACACTCTAATACGCATTATATTTAGCTCATACCACTGCAACGACAAGTAGTTTTCGTCTGTCCTCACCTAGGGTGCAGTCAAACTGATAATAGAGAGGAGATTGTCATACCAATTGATCACAATCTCCATGACGTAATTCTTAAAATTCCACTTGTTCTGCATTCACTGAAAAATAGCCAATTTCTTGATGTACTCCCACATTTCATTCTTGCAACTATTGATGTACTAGCCTAACTGTTCTACGAGGACATTTTTTTCATGTAAAAGGGAACTCCCGTGTCCCATAGAAGGCAATCTAAAGCAAAAATTGCAAGCAACTGCACAATGAGGTAGTAAACATACAGTACAAAAGACACATTAACTCCAAAAATAGATACTACCAATCTTATACCTTCTAAGTTGTGCTCGTAACACTTTCACATACGCAAGAAGCTCTTGTTTCTCCTTTAAAGCTGCTGCCTCATTTTGTGGAGCTTCCATTGTTCTAGCTTCAGCATCCGCCTTTGCAATGCTGACCTTCTCCTTAGCCCTAACAACAGCTCCTTCCAATATTACATCCTGCTATCTAGCTTTTGCGAGCTCAGAACGCCATAAATGTTCTTCTTGAAGGGCAGATTCCCCCTGCTTAATTAGTTGATCTTTTTTCTTTACTTAGAACCATAGCCTTTTCTTGAGACTCTTTAAACTACATCAACCTAGTAACATCCGTTTTGTTTGGTTGGCAGTTTAGTTTAGTTTAGTTTTGGTAATAGATAGAGAGAGAAATAGGGTAATGATTGGAGAGAGATGAAAAAGTAATAATTGGAGAAATAGAGTGATTGGAGAAAGAAATAGAGTAATGATTGAAAAGTAAACTAAAACTAAAAATAAAAGGTTAACCGAACAAAGCCATCATGACTTAAATTATGCAGATTAAACATAGAATTATTACAAAAGATGGGAATTGCACCTTCAACTAGGATGACGCAAACTGTTTTTTTCTGAATCTTTGCTTAGCGCTCAATCTCACAAGCAAGTTTCCTTTGTTCATCCATAGTATGAGCAGCTGATGCTGCAGCTTCAACCGCTCCAGCAGTTATCAGCTAATTTTTCTGCAATCTCTTTTATTGTTGAATTCAGCGTGCAAAGGACCCTCTCAAGTATTGTAGTTTTTTGTCCTTGACTCGTAATGTCTCCTAGGCAAACTAATGAGACAAAAAAGAAAACAAAGGTGAATCAATTACCACTACGAAAATGTAAGGAGGGCAAAGTGACATGTGCAATGTATTATGAAGAAGCCTAGCATATGCATAGCCTAGACAAGCAAAACATTTGGTTTATGAAGAAGCCGTACCAAGCTCTCAACATTTACAGGCTTAAGCAAGCCCACCCGAGTTTAATAATTATATGAACAATGATCACTAGAAACCTGTACTAATATTTCTTGCTGAAGAATTTTGAATTGATCACCTTTCAATACATCATGAACATAGAGAACGCGAGGAACATGAAGAAAAGCCCAAATAGAATTGATAAGGCATCAAGGGCATACCACCCATTTACAAAAGAACACAAGGAACGCAAAGAAAAGACCAAACAATTTAAGTTGACTACACAAGTCCAACTAGAAACTAAGAATTACAATTTAAGTTAACAATTTAAGCAAAGTTTTCCATTTATAGAGTGCAATGATTATGTGCCCTTTGTTGAATTTCCCCAAAGGAACTAAGAATCGGGAACGCCTAGAGTACTACTTTCAGAAATACATAAAGTTTAGATCTATTCATAGAGAGGAGGTAACATTGTCTGCCTTTATCATCCTGAAATCATCCATGGGACCATCAGTTTGATCTACTCATAATCCATCCAAGAGCATTACTCGGGACAATCTACATTGCAGCCTCAATTTCTTTAGAAGCTTCCTGGGGCAGCAGCAACTATGGTTGCAAAACCATTCTTACTTAAAGAATTCACAGCCTCTTTATGTGGCTTAAGAACCAACTGTGTAGCACTGATTTTTCAGAAAGAACACAACAAACGATAGCCGTTAGATAATGTTAATTATCACAATTTACAAGTAAAGGAGTTTTCTAGGTTGCTACTCTTCCAAAGAAGTCAATATGTGTTCAAAATGAAGGCATAGATAAAGGCAACTGAGCATAGAAAGCTCTATCTCATATATAAAAGGAACACCCAACATCTTAAACAGCATAGGAGCAGACACACCTCATACCAGGCTAGACGGTATTCACCCATAAATTAGGAATTCCTGTAAGACATTTTAGAATCTGTGGCATAATAAAAAAAAACCTAGAAATTTTGAAGCAATAATGTACAATTCGTTGCTTTAAATATGAGACTATGAAATTGGAAAATCTGGAATAAAGACGACAGTATAGTCTGCTTCAAGTGACATCTAAATGCAAAAGGTCAAAGTCGCACAAACATTAACAGTAAAGGCTTCTTATTCCCAACTATTATTTCCGTTAATAGATGGAAACTTAAAAGGAAAAGGTTTAAATGATAATTTCACTGGCGTTGCCCTTTTAAGATAAGATGGTGTTCATCAGTCATCACAAGAAAAAACATATGGAATGCCAAATTCCCATTTCTGTAAACGTTGTCAAAGATACAAAAAGTGTATCCCTGAGTAGGGCCATTATGAATTACCTAGATAGGACTACATTCCAAATGCATGTACAAGTACTTCGACAAGTAAAAGCATGTTTCAAAAGGAAGAAATCATGAGATGAATAGAGTCAAATTCGTCTCTCAACGTCAAAATAGACTAACCACCAATTGAAGCACTTTACCAAGGCAAGCTTCCTTGTAACTTACTGTAAAGTTGATACCCAAGCTCTAGCTGCATCAGGAGAGTTTTGCACAAAGGAAATAATCCTCTTTCTGTGGAGTCCCAACGAACTGACCCGTAGAGAAATAGGACCATGCAAATCGTAGCATTTCCGGAATAAACAGAATTTACAAAGGTGTATAACAAATAAAACTGCATTTCAGAGCAAAGGAAAAACAAAAAAAGAAACAGAAGAAAATATTCTAAACAAACTTCGTGATCCTAATCAAACAAATTAGATTATCTCGAAGACAATTTTACCGGAAGTTAACAGGACTATAGTTATTGTGCTATTTGCATCAAATACAACCGTCAAGGGAACCGTTGTCTCATTTCTCCTTTTCCTAAAGAATACGAGGGAAACTTTAAGGGAAATCTACTTTCACAAGAGAATTCGAACCAAAAGAGGAAAATGAAATGATGATCAACATAATTCCTCATCAATTTCAAACATAAACAATACATAAGCTAGTCAACAAAGAGCAATACAATGGAAAACTCCGATAATTTCCAACTCGGAATAACACAATTTAATGTTTAGTATATGATAAAGTTACTCGGGCCATTTAAAATGCCCAAGCACTCTCCATCATGCATAAAAAAGCTCTAAATCTAAAAAGCATAAAACGTCTTACCTTAAATACTTTCGGCCAGACTATACATTGAGTTTCACATGTTAAGCACAGAAAAAGCAGAACTTGCCCTCAATCCATTGCCCCACTTCCCCTATTGTCAAGCTCCTCATGTTAAGCATGGAAAAAAGAACGGGCTTCGGCACTTTGAAAACGTCATAGCCCAAGTACTACCTCACCACTCTCTCCCCCAGGTTCCGCTGTTTGCAAAATGGTCCCTCCAACAAAATCTTCCTACCAATGGCCCGTCTACTCCCTCAACCAATCAGCTTGTACCACTGGATCGACTCTCACCCATACATCCCAATTCCCCTACAGCTAATGTCAAAGAACAATAAAGAAGATAGCTTTGAAGTTTGAAAGATTCGATGAAACCAAACAAAAATAAGTCTACCTATTCGTTCGTAAACTAGTCTTAGAAAAGACGGTATGCCGTCAAGTCCTTCTGACCCCTAGAGTTTCATGCTCACATCAAACCTTGGGGGATGGTCCACGTAATTGTTTTTTGGAACGTGCATCCTCAAGAACTCGAAACTCCATATAAAACATTGATACAAACCGTTAAGTTGATAATGATTATAAATGAGTAAATGAAAGGCGAAAACAAGCAAAATCAACCGGAATGAAGCCAATACCTCTCAAGCCCACCATTGTCCCTCATGCTAAGTGTCATCCCCCAGAGATGGCATTTGGCTATAAAGTGTGACAATTGCAACATCTCCCTAATCATAGTCACTGACAGTAGACAAATCCTTCGTCCCCGCCAAATTGTGCAAGTGAACCTGACTATTCTTAGTTGGAAACAGTGCGGCCCCAAACAAGTACCGTAGGAAAGTTTGAGTCACGTGCTCGTAATCCTCTATGTCACGCATGTATGATTTTTAAAGGTCGTGTATAACCAAACATAATGCACTATATACCTGAGTCGGTCATATCAGGCACTTGACCGAAAAAGTAGACCAAAGCAACCTTATTCTTGTAAAGCCCCATATCAAACAGAATTGAATTTCCCTCAACCCGTATTCCGGTAATCGCTGCAAAGTCCACGGGTGTCAGTGTGGCCTCTCCGAATGGCAAGTGCAGGGTGTTTGTGGTATACCACCACCTCTCAGCTAGGGCTGTAAGCTGCAAACAGTCATTACTGGTCTTGCCCAATAGCTGTACAAACCCCCCGAAACTTGTGTCGTTTACTAGCTCTTTTTCGCACGCATGGGTAGTGTCTCGTACAACCCTTTAACATTCCCGAACCTCTGAAGCGAAATCATGGGATTCGAGGGTTCGACGAAGATGCAGAAGTGGTACAAGACACTTCACTAGAATGCGAAGTAGCTAGTAGACGGCACAGGTTTCGGAGGGTTTGTACAACTATTGGGCAAGACCAGTAATGACAATTCGCAGCTTACAGTCCTAGCTAAGAGGTGGTGGGATACCACCAATACCCTACACTTGCTTTTCGGAGAGGCCACACTTACACCCTTGGACTTTGCAATGATTACCGGGATACAGGTCGGGAGAAATCCAATTCCATTTGATATGGGGTTTTACAAGAATAAGGTTACTTTGGTCTACTTCCTCGGTCAAGTGCCAACTATGACCAACACGGGTACAGTGCGTTACTCCTGGTTTTATAAGACCTTCAACAAGAATACATGCATGACAGAGAAAGATTACGAACACGTAACCCGAGCCTTCCTATTGTACTTATTTGCGGTCGTTCTATTTCCAAATAAGGATAGCCAAGTTCACTTGAACAATTTGGCGAGGAAGGGATTGTCAACTATCAAGGACTATGAATGGGAAGGTGCTCCACTTGCTACACTTTACGGACATTTATGGCCATCTCGAGGAGGACGACACTGAGCATAGGGATAATGGCATGTCTAAGAGGTAAATCATTGTTTCACTGGTTGATTTTGCTTGTTTTTGCCTTTAATTACTCATTTATGCATTCTTATCAGCTTAGCAGTTTCTAACAATGTCTTTCAAATAGAGAAACAAAGTTACGAGTAACTGAGGCACACGTCATGAAAAACAGTTATGCAGACCCATCCATGGTTTCCCGAGAGCTAAAGTGGCGCGAGACTCTGGGGGGAAAATCCGAAGAAGGAAGGTGGGAAGGATTTGATGACATACTTTCTTTTCTTGGACTAGTTGACAAAGGAATTGGTAAACTTAAAATTATTTGGTTTCATCGGATCTTTCAATTTTCAAAGCTATCTTCTTATTGATTTTCGGCATTAACTGCACGTAAATTGGAATGTATGGGCGAGGATTGATCCAGTAGTACACACAGATTTGTTGAAGAGTAGACAAGCCACTGGTCGGAGGATCTTGTTGGAGGGACCATTTTGCAAACAGTGGTACTTGGGGGAGAGAGTGGTGAGGCAATCCTTGGGCTACGACATTTTCAGAGTACCAAAGTCCATTCATTTTTCTATGTGAACATGAGGAACCTAACGGTCGAGGGAAGTAAGTCAGCGACTAAGGGCGAGGACATTGCCACTTTTTTTGGAGTCGTCAGATGATTAGAGGAGTATAGGGTACAAAGGCTTATTTCAGTCAGGGGCATAGACACAGTTTGAAGAGGCCCACTTAAAAGACCAAGGCTGGAGCTATACTAGCAGAGGCGGCACCAGGAGGAGCTGGGGCCTGAGCGGGTTCCTCAGTTGCCATGGCGAGTGGACTACAACAATGGTATGGGACAAAGACGGTGTGTTGACGTTCTTAATCTAAAGTAAGTGGACCTATCTCTTTTGCCCAATGTCGAGCAAGTCTATTTCTTTTATTTTATTTCAAATTTCAGTCTTTTGCCTTCTGTGTTTATCTGTGATTGTGATACTAATAGCAAATGCCTCTTATAAGATCATATTAACAGAAGTTAAAGAACAATATGACTTGTACTTTTTTCATGCATTTTCACTTTCTGAAATGAAATTCAATTGACCTAAATCTGATGTTTGCTTGAAAATGGTGTCATCAATTGGGCGTGCCCAATGCGGTTATAGTGCTACATGGAAGATCTTTTTTCCTTCTTTACTTGTGTTGATAAATTAGAGGGATAAATTTTCTTGTGAGAATTGTTAAATTCGTAGCAAATATTCAACCCCTTAAAATAGAGCATTTGGCATGGTGCAGAGAGAAGACCAACATCGAAAAGGGAAATCAATTTTGTTTGGTACGGCTTCTGACAAATTGCTGCACCACACCCAACTTTTCGATTTAAGAATAGCAAGATTTAAACTGGACAAATCAGTAACCACTAACCAACTGGTATGGTTTAAAAGCAATGCCACAACAACACTCATTTATAAACCCATTTACACACTCACACGCCCACACCCTCGTGAGTGTGAGGGTGTAAATGGACGTGGTTGTAGCATTTCTAATAGTTTAAACAGGTTTGGCCAGTCTCACCAGTTTTTATTGATTTGGGCCCACCACAACAACACTCATTTACACACTCACACGCCCACACCCTCGTGAGTGTGAATGTGTAAATGGACGTGGTTGTAGCATTTCTAATATTTTAAACGGGTTTTGCCGGTCTCACTAGTTTTTATTGATTTGGGCCCAGAATGAATAAATATGAATATACATATGCATAAATGGAATAAGAACAGCAAACCTGTAAATACGCTTTTCAAGACTAGGAATTTTAGACAGTACAAAATACCTTGCGACTTGTGATTTCAAACAGAACTGAAATTCCAGAGATAAGGATTTGAGAGTCTGATTCAAAAGAAAATTTCGAGATTAGAAATATAGAATCCAACTAGTTCCATTTAAACAGAATGGAAAATTTCTACATTACCTTGGGATCTGTGAAGCTCTGAAGATCCTCCCTTATTTTTCAGTCTTATACGAGGTAGAGAATGGCCTCAAGAGTCCGATCCAAGACGAAGATGAGGACCAAGGAGAGTCCGGGAGAGACGATGGGGGAGAGATTGCAGTAAAACTAAGCCTTTGAGAGAGAAGAGACGAAAGAGTTTAGAGGAAGTTGGCGGACGCTGGGTTAAGGTTGCGGAGATTTGGACCTTTTTGTTGTGCCCTCTGAGTGGATCAAACCAAAGCCAAAACACACACACACACAGACACGAACACAGAGATATACGTGGTTCCTCAAAATCGGATACTTTCACGGAGCAATTTCTTGTAACCGGAAGAACAAAGAGCTTTACAAGTAGTGTTCTCTCACACTCACTACACTCTCTGACATTTACAAGACTACATTGCTAACCCTCACATATCTCTCAGAGATACAGAATACAAAGGCAGAAGCTCCATTTATAGACTGAGCTTGGATGGTGGGAGAGAACTTGGGGAAAGAATTTTAGAAACTTGAAGGGGGAGAGAACTGGAAGGGCGGAGAATTTTAAAATAACTGGAAGGGGCCGGGGAGAGAATTTTAGAATTTTTAAATAACTGAAAGGGGGGAGAGAATTTTAGAATTTTTAAATAACTGGAAGGGGGAGAGAATTTTAGAAACTTGGGGTTAAAAAATTAAAAAAAGAATCCAAGAGAATTGCAGGCAGGCAAAAGCAAAAACAAAACCAAAATAATCTTTTGGCCAAGTCGGTTACCAGGAACAACATCCAAGCAAAGGATTGCCCAATGGCACCTTTTGTTTGCTGAATAATTCTGAAAGAGAGTTGAAAAAAGAGTCTATGCTTAGGCGTAATGGGATTCACTCCTCAAGGTTCTTCCTAGAAGACGTTGATCTCTCTCTCTCTCTCTCTCTCTCTCTCTCTCTCTCCTAATGAAATGTGCTTTATGCAAACTATTTAAAAACACATACTCCTACTTTACGGATTACTTGTGCCATTCCTCCTGTAGATCGATCATTGAACGGAAAGGAATGGAGGCCGTCGTGTACTTGTAGATCATTGCTGGTCTCTCAAGCTCTTTCCACTGAGCCCATGTAAAACGAATCCCCAAATCTGCTGCCATTCCTCCTGCTACGTAAAAGACAGAGAAATCAACACATACTCAGAAAGACACTCATATTTTGTACTACAAAAGAGACCAAAGTTGATCCTTGAGCCACCCTTTTGCAGTAAACCAAGTGGAAGTCGTCCCGAAATGGAACGAAAGGCTGTCCTTCGAACTGCAGTTAAAAAAGGCGGGAAGTACGAAGCAACAAAATCTACATCCACACTCAAAATACACAAACGCAAGTAATAATAATCGTATAACTATAACCGTCTTGTTATCGTCAATTTACTGGGTTGAAGATAAACACGCTAAATGATAAGAAAAATATATATTTTTATGTATCTTTTACACCATTTAATACACATTCACACATTTAATATTGTCAGCCAATTTGGCTGATTTTAAAATTTTTCATCATATAAATGTGTGGAGAAATTCTGGGTAGCGGATGAGTACTACGTGGCCGTACTCATGTGGTGTCCGAGCAGCTCATCTAAGTCGTCCAAAAGTGTGTCTGGATGGCCCAAATTGAAACGATCTCTCTCCTCTCACTCCACCACTCTCTCATCTTTCTCTTTCTTTTTTCTCTCTCCAAATCTGAGCAGCTCAAAACCAAAATGAATGGCCCGGATGCTCCGAGTGAGCACCACGTTGTACCCACCTAAATGTGTGAGGCTCGCACGCACTAATCACCAATGTATGAGGTTAGTCTGCAGCCAACACATATATAAATACACTCACATTGTGATCGGGATCCTTTGTGAGGATGGTGTGAGAATTTTCATCCAGAACATCTATTTCGACAATCAATGGTGCGGATTGAAAAAAAAAATCGGGAAAGAGTTAGGGAAAATCCTCACATCAACCTCATAGGGAGAATCCTTATAGAGGATTCGGATCCCTCACATTGGCACCCACACACACTATAGTTTCAATGTATGTGAGACAAACAAAAAAATATGAGTTTGTGTGTAAAGTATTTTTGTGTGTTTGTATTTGTAGAATTTCTCCATACATTAATGTGAGTAGTTGTGTATTTGGATGTGTTTTACGTGTGATTGTAGGCTAGTACTTGTTGGTGAGTTTTTTTTTTCCTTTCTATATTACATCGATCAGTCTCAAATTGCTAGCCTATTTTGATAATCGTGCACGCAAAAATTAATGTACTAGCATAATTTTTTTTTACCAATTTACAGATTTCATTGAGAATCCCATAAACACATTAATTTTTAGTCTGGTACTTTAGGCCCCATTCCAGAAATCTTCTAAAAAATAAGCAACTTATTTCACATTTTCAAACTCAAAAATAATATAAATGAAAAATAATTTTCCAAATTTTTTTGCATCGTATAAAAAATCTCATCGAGATCTTTCAAACAAGATCCAGGTTGCATATTTTTAGATCTCAACAAGTCCATAATTTTTAAGTTTAAAAATTGCCTTCCCACAAAATAATAAGGATTTTTTTTTCTTCTGAAACGGGGCCTTTAGTCTTATAATTGATACGTACTCTGGTACTTTAGTCTTATCATTTCACCAATTTATTTTATTTTTCAAAAAATGAACACATAACCAAACAATAACTAGCCTGAAGCAACAAATATAGTATTTATCTAGGACCTTTAAGCCAAAAATAACAACAAAAAAACACTCCACCAACTGTTTGAAGTCCACACAATATCTCCAAGGCTCCAATACAACCAGACCGAACCCCTTTTTTTTTTTTTACAAACAGGATAATCTCATTTATATATAATAAAACAAAGTACAAAGAACCGGAACTCCATTAGTCGAAAATGTTTGTTAAGAGTGGCAAGTCTGTCCTTGCTGCATGGACCAGATGAGGACCGGAAGCTCGGAGGCAGAGCAGCTGCACACGCCTTCACCGTCAATGTTGGAGAGCTTGAAAAACCGTCACCAAGTGCAAGTGTTCAGTTTGGTCCAGTTTGGTTCAACTAATTTTTTGTCACCCTTACCAAGTGCAAGTGTTCAGCTTTTGAAGAGGGATCCAAAAAGTTGGTCTCTCTTTTTTTTTTTTCCAGATGAGATCATTAGCTTAGCGTTAGCTAAATAGGAAAAAACATGAGCTTGCATATTATTATGTGTCGAATGAATAATTAGGACTCCTTGATAAAAATAAATAAATAGGACTGACCATTAATTTTTCAGATAACAAGAGGAAAAAGAAAGAAAATGAAAAAGAAAAGTTTTGATGAGCATAAAGTGCTCATCAAAACTGTGGTAACAATTCACCCTAAAGCATACAAGAAGAGGTTGGGGCGGTTTGCCTAAAAGCCTATTGGTTGCTGCAAAAGACGGACCCGGGATTTTGTCAAGCACCCCTGCCAAGCGGGATGCTGAGCAGTATCTGGCTGTTCATCTCGGCACAAACGGCTCGGATTGTATCTAAGTGCATTGAACCGTCCATCGCTCAATCAAAATTCAAGTCATCGATTGCCGAGATGAACGGTCGGATCAGCCGCTCAACACCCACTTAACAAAAAGTGCTTGGCTGCAACCCCTTCCTGCAAAGACTCATTCACGAATTGGCCGTAAATAAGTTTTTCTCTACGGAATCAAAGGACACTGAAATGTGTTGTTGAAGGCTAAAGCTATACCAAAGGACGCTGACCTAACGCGTAAAGCCATACCAAATGACACTGAAAACGGGCAAAATTTTTATTATACTAAATGATAAATTAGAGGGAGTTATTATCGGTCAAAAATAAAAACACATTCGGACAATTGATTGTCGAAATAGACGGTCCAGATTCCATGAAATTTCTCACACGATCCTCACAGGAAGGAATCCTCACAGAGGATCTCAATCTGGAGTAATATCCCTCGACAACACATATCATCAACATATAAAGGGGTAATTTTAGGAGAAATGGCAAAAAAACAAGAAACTGGAAAGTCATTCAATTCTCTTGTAACTCAGATATTCGAGCCAATTTTTGTACATTTGAATTAATTATGGGAGACTAATCCTACTATCACTAGCGGCGATTTCAATTAAAGTCGGAAAGAAAGTCTCACAAGGACTAGCCGCAAAGGATTGTGTATGTGAGGGAACAAATTCACTTTGAAATTGCAATTTAGGAGTGATTTTGCCTAACTTTACCATTAGATTATTTTTTGGTTGTATTTTGAAAAAAATACTACGCAGTGGTTAGTTTTGCGTCAAATTTTTCTAAACTATTCATTCATCTTGATAAAATTAATAAAAAATCAATAATATGAACCAAACTTGAAAAAAACATCCAGAAAATAGGATAATAATCCCAAAACATCTACTATCTGTTTTGGATTATTTGTCTTAGTAAACATTTTTAAGCTTTTAGGCATCATTTTTTAGATTCTTTCCGTCGAAACGAACTAATCCATGATAAAAATGACGCACAACTACCAAAGACGAAAAATTGAAAAGAATTATTAAGCCAAACCACCTATGTTCGATCGGCAGGTTGACAAGAGCAAAAAGAAAAACAAAATAGTAATCTTTTGGCCAAGTCGTTACCAGGAACAACTTCCAAGCAAAGATTGCCCAATCAATGGCACCTCTGATTGCTGAATCATTCTGAAAGAGAGATTTACAAGAGTCTGTGATTAGTCGTGGTGGGATTTACTCCTTAATTAACTTCCTTGAAGACGTTGATCTCTCCTAATGAACTGTGCTTTATGCAAAACAAAACAACATTATGGATACTTCGGGCAGTGTTGACGATCGGAAATGTCCTCCGATGGTCAAGTTAGTTTTCGCCCTCAAGGACAAACAAGGGACTAGATAGTCTTGTCCGAGAACTCTCAAACGTAGTACAATGAACAAATAGTTTTTGTATTTATACAATGCTCTGATGGCTCATCTCCTTCTACCAAGCCTTAAACCTTAGACCTTCACCTTGGGGTCTTGAGAAATAACACAACCCACATGGTGTCAAGGAGGCTTAGTGTATTTATACAATGCTCTCTCGTAAGTCGTAAGGAAGTATTTTTCACTTGTACTTATTATCTCTTCTTCTGATATTTATAGGCGAGTGTGATATATAAGCACGGTATTCATCTAACACAATTGGTGTTTGGTGGGCTTGTTGGTGCGGTAAAGATTGGGTGTAGGATGAAAGTGGGATATTGTAAAGAAAGTTTGAAGATTATATATTTCAGTGCGCATAGATTGGAATTTATCCCTGGGTCTACCCTTTTATGATGCATTTTGACTTTGATTTATTGGCATGATTTTCGTTGCATAATGTACCTTAAATTCCTAGATTATTTTATATAGGGCCTTGGGAGACCACTAACTCAATGGTAAATTAAAACAAAATTTTGTCTATCATCATATATAAAAGGAATACCCAACATCTTAAACAGCATCGGAGTAGATACTACATATGAGGCAGAACAGTATTTTCTGTATAAAAAGAAAAAAAGGCATTGAGCCCGATTTAGATCAATTAGGAATTCCTGGGTCAAAATGTTTGAACTTCAGTACACAAGCCCCTCCCAACGCGAGGGAGCCTGGATTAGCATTTTGATGGAAAAGAAAGGCATGAATAGTAAGGAAGGTAACAGTACAGTACTACAGTAGCTACCCGCCTAACCCTTTAATGCAACATCAGATGGTAACGAGCCAACAAATTAAGATAATAAAAACATTGAAATTCTAAGACAACAATGTACAATTTGTTGCTTTAAATATGATGAGACCATGAAATTGGGAAATCTGGAGTAAAGACAACAGCACGGTTTGCTTCAAGTGACATCTCACTGCAAAACGTCGTAGTACAAACATTAGCTGTTGTTTCGTTAATACTAGATGGAAACTGAAACAGGAAAAGGTTTAAATGATTATTTCATTAACCTTAACTCTTTTTAAGATGGTGCTCACATGTCATCATCACAAGTAAAAGAATTATGGAATGCTAAACTTGTGGAGACTTTATATCCATTTCAAAATCAATTGGCAATGAGTAGAGAGGTCTCAGATGTTATTAAAAAATCACCAATTCCACTCCCAAGCAATGTGGGATTCATTTACTTAACATGCCCCCTCACGTGCAACCGCGTTTGAGGTCTGTCACGTGTGGCCACTTTTTGGGTCCTATCATCGTGCAACCTTTTTGCTAGTCTGTCATCGTGGGGTGTGGATTGTTAATTTTTAAAATGTGGGGTGGAACGGGCCCCTCTCATTCCTGAAAACGTTCCCAGAGATGCACAAAAAGTGTATCTCTGATAGCATCCACTACGAATGTATTAGCACTCTAACAAGCAAAAGCATATTTCAAAACAATTTTGCTACCAGCAGGGATCGAGATCCCGACCTCTACGCCAATCCTACGTGGAAAGGTAAGAGGTCCACCCCTCTACGACGCGGCAGCTGTGGTCCCAAAATTCAAAATTTGGGAATTTTGAATCGTGAAATCATCTCTCTTTTTCAGAACACCACACAATATCCTCTCTTCTCTCTCTCACGCACCACCACCGACAGCCACCCCAAACTCCGCCACCACCTCTCTTCTCCATCTCACACACTGTAATCACAACACCACTGACAAGCAACTCCTCAAGCACCTTGCATGTTTTATATGCAGCGTGGTCGCTTGCAAACTCACGGTCGAAAAGTAGCATTGGCTAGATGAGTGGCCCGGCCCCTCGTGGCAGGAGAGCGTCTCCAACGGTGCGTAATACTCGTGTTAGTCGCGCTTCAGCTTCTAAGGCTTCTCCACCTGTATCTACTCCTATGGTGGAGGAGAGTTCTTTAGTAATAGTTGGCCGGGGTACAACGGCAGGGACATGCGAAGATCAAGCTAATACCTCAGCACACACCCGGGAACAACCTAGTACATCTACACTGGTCATAGGCCACCTTTTTTAATAACCCATTTGAAGAGAAGGTTGCAACTTTTGATAATTTTGTCACTCCGCCGTAGCACACAACAGAGTCCGTCTTGCCTTTACCTGTACGAGCCTCTTTGGAAAACCAATGCTCAGATTAAAACACCCCTCAATCTCTCATGACCCTTTGATTCCATCCTAAACTTCAATTGGATTATTTCACTCCAAAATGCATTCGAGTGGGGATCTCGAAATCTGCCCCCTAGCGAATTTCCCTCAATTTGTCCAGTAACCGTGCTTAATAGTATGATACGTCATGCATCCAATATCCTTAAGAAGTAGCCCAAGTACATTCACATTGATGGGCTTGGCGCTGACTCAAGTGTTGTGGTTGTTTGAGATATCCATGGGCAGTTGCACGACCTAATTTTCTTACTCGCATCTCGGAGTAAGAAAATTAGGTCGTGCAACTGCCTATGGATATCTCAAACAACCACAACACTCGAGTCGGCGCCAACCCCATCAATGTGAATGCAGTTGGGCTACTTCTTAAGGATGTTGGATGCAGAACATATCTTACTATTACACACTGTTACTCAACAAATTGAGGAAAATTCGGTAGGTGGTAGATTTTGAGATCCCACTCGAACGCATTCAGAAGTGACATAATCCAATTGAAGGTTAAAATGGAATCAGAGGGCCATGAGATGGGGATTTAAGGGAGTGTTTTGATCAAGCATTGGTTTTCCAAAGATGCTTGTACAGATACAGGGAAGACGAGCTCTGTTGTGTGCTGCGGTGGAGTGACAAAATTATCAAAAGCTACAACCTACATCTCTTCAAATTGGCTATTAAAAAGGCGGCCTATGACCAATGTGGATGTACTAGGTTATTCTCCAGAGTGTGCTGAGGTATTAGCCTAATCTTCGCATGTCCTCGCTGATGTACACCGACTAGCTACTACTAAAGAAATCCTCTCCACCACAGGATCGATGATTTGCCATAGGAGTAGATACAGGTGGAAGAGCTCTAAAAGCTGAAGCGCGAGGGTATTACACACCGTTGGAGACACTCTCCCGCCACGAGGGGTCGGGCCACCACGTTCGGCCAATGCTACTTCCCGGCCGCGAGTTTGCAAGCAAGTCCAACAATCACGCTACAACTCCTCAAGCAAGGACCTTACATGTTTTATATGCAGTGTGGTCGCTTACAGACTTGCCTTACTATAATAGAAGCCAGAGTAAGTCTTTTGAACATTCTAAACACTTTTGCTAGACATACTTTCCTTGACCTCCATCTTGGTCGAGACTTATTTTTCAAGCCATAAACGAACATGCAATATCTCGATTTATCATTTCCACGGAAAAGTTATATCTTATGCCGCACATTTTTGTAAATTTCTGTGCCGCACAAAGACATATCTTGTGCGTGAAAATCATGAATCGAAATAGTACACTTCAATTTATGGGTTTGGAAAGAAGCCTTGACCAAGTACGGAGAGCAATAAAGGTGTCTACCGGAAGTGTTTAGGATGATAGTATGAAAAGACTTGTAGCTTAGGGCGAGTTTACGTTGCACATAGAGGGCTTTTCCGCAGCTTAGCCACTATCGCCTAAAAAAGATCTAAAGGAAAGAGAATTCATAAAATAATTATCAACCTGAAGCAAGTTCTCTAGTTCTTGATTCTTCAGAGGATTTATCTATAGCTAGGAGAACTGTGCTCAATCCTTTGTGGGAAGAT
This sequence comes from Rhododendron vialii, assembly GCF_030253575.1. Classification (NCBI taxonomy): domain Eukaryota; kingdom Viridiplantae; phylum Streptophyta; class Magnoliopsida; order Ericales; family Ericaceae; genus Rhododendron; species Rhododendron vialii. Next base: position 1,882,499 of record NC_080568.1, on the reverse strand, counting down.
TCCAACTTAATTCCTATTGATGTTCTGTGGTCAAACTAGTCAATGAGCCGCAACCTTCGTCCAAATAAAGAGAGAGACATTGGTCTTATATGGGACCCGGACTATACCGAAGTTCTTACAGAACAAACCAAACCAAATCGAGCCTTAAGTCCCAATCACTTTAGGTCGGCTACATGAATCATTTTCCTCCATTGAGCTCACTATACCGAAGTTCTTAAAAAGTCAAATTCAAAGGTTAGGTCTGTCTCCAATTTTCCCCCGCTTATACCCCCAATGATTGCGGACTACATGAGTTCTGTTATTGTTGTTGTTGGATTCACATTATTATACTGTAATGTTGTATAGTTTCAACTATTGGTCAATGCTGCTTTACATGTTATGGATTTTTATGATCAATTGATTGTAATGTTGTCAATGTGTCATATAGTTTTAGGGAAGTGATACAATACACACCTCTTATTTGAGTGTGTATCATATGCACCTTTATTGAAATATACCAAAATTTTATGATTCCCAAAATGTTATGAATCTATTGCTAAAAAATTACGAATCATATTGATGAAAAGTTTGTTATGAATTTTTAGTATAAAAGTTACGATACGAAATAAAATGTTATGAATGACCGGTCATACAAATGATTTGTTATGAGGTGACACAATATGAATCACACAATAGGTGCATATGGTCACCTTAAAGGGGTGTATATTAAAGACTTTCCCATCGTTTTAAGGTCTCCTCCAAATGAGGTTGCAGATGGTGTGGATGAATATCCACCAAGCACTGGTGTTCATTGGGCAATGAAGCTGCGGTATCATTTGGCAGAAAAGTAGATGTGTCGTTTGGCATGCTTTCAGGCCCGACCCTAGAGCAAGGACCAAAAGGCCGCCGCTTAGGTCTTCCAAATAATGGGCCCAAAATAGGGTCCGCCTTCGTCAATATAAGTACGTATATTATTTGTTCGCATCTTAGAAAGGAGTATCATCGGTGGTTCGGTAATGCTTTGCGGGTCAGGGTTATAGAGTTTTGGAACTTTTCTGGTTCCTACTGTCAACCACGAGCTTTAACAACCACCGGATTAGCGAGATTGTAGAAACTTGGGTAAAAAACCGGAAAGGAGGAGAGAATTTTAGAAACTTGGGAAAGAACCGGAAGGGAGGACAGAATTTTTCTTATTCCCTTGTTTTGTTCAGAGAGGGAGAGAATTTCCAAAAACATATCGTTAAAATAAGGCTACCAAACCAAATGGGGGTGTGCACGGGTCGGGTTCGGTCCCGATCCCGATCCCGATTGGTCGGTTATCGAATTTTTGGGACCCGAACCCGAACCAAATGAGGGGGGATATCCGACCGCGTAACCGATTTTTTTGGTCGGGTCGGGTCGGGTAAGAAAAAACAGCACCCCGGGCCCCGAACCGAAAACTGATTTTTTTGGAAAAGTGTACCTGTACTCGACCGAACCATATGTTCGGCCCCGCCCGAAACCCTTCGGGTCGGGGTCCGTCGGGGCTCGGGTTTTTTGCCCACCCCTAAAACCAAACATCTAAAGAGTTTTTCTTTTTGAAGAAGGAAAAAAAAAACATTTACTCCTCACAGTCCTCACTCTGTCCAACACTTCAGGAAAAAAAATGTTCTTAACTTCTGTGAAAAAACTTTTCTAACATCAACTTTTACACCAAGAAGTAGATGAACTACCCACCATCATTAATTTGTGAATTCAATTCAATGCAACATACCATCATTAACTTTTACACCAAAAAATTGCTGGCCTCTCTTGGTAATCATGCACGCAAAAAATAATGTACGAGCATGAATTTTTCCACCAATTTACAGATCTCATTGGGAAGGAAAAAATTCGTGTAATTTTTCACCAATTTTAGTCCGGCACCGTACGTACTAGCAAGTTTTGGTGGTGGTTTTTGGTTCGGCTTTTTCTAAGCACCTCTCTCTCTCTCTGTGTGTTTGTGTTTAGTATACTTTATAGTCTATTGAGGAGTAATTAAAGAGGAAGAGGAAGCGTGACTGTGACGGGGAGTAAAAGAGATTTTTGTTATTCACGTTCCATAACTCATTTTAAGTACTTATTTTTTAAGAAAGTAATTTTAAGCTAAAAAATAATGTGTCTACGCAAATAATTTTTCTAGCAATATGGATCTTGTTTGATAAATTTTATCAAGATCTTTTATACGGTGCAAAAAAAAAAATTTATTTATATTATTTTTTAGTTTAAAAATGTGAAATAAGTATTTATTTTTTAAGAAGATGTTCTGGAACGGAGAGTAAAAGAGATTTTTGCTATTCGAGGAAAGGAAATGATTTGTTGTCGAGGGATTTGATTCAAAAAAAATTATTTATGTTTGGAAAAAAATCCATTTGATTTTCTCTTTGTCTTTATTCAAAAACATTTTTATCTAGGCTTAGGCCCTGTTTTGTCAAGTTTCTTATTTTTAAAGTGTTTATTTCTCACTTTACGAGACACGTCATTCTCTCATAATGCATTACCTTTAATTCAAAAATTAAGTAGTACTTTGCCGATCAAAAAAAATAATTAAATAGTACTTATTTTAGTTAGTAGAACACACTCTTAATAACTTAACCAAAATTTAAAAAAAAAAAAAAATGAACTCCACCAACAATTCAGAGTCCACACAGAACTTACAATATAACCAGACCGAACCTATTGCTGTACTTCTTAAAATCAGAGAAAAATAGGAATGAAAACTAAGTTATAAGAAAATTTTGATTAGTTTTGATGAGCATAAAGTGCACATACTGAAGTGGCATTTTTGTAATTGTGGTAACACTGATGAAAGTCGTTCAATTTTTTTTTATAACTCAGGTGTTCGAGCCTTTCGATTAATTATAGGGGATTAATCCTACCACCACATCCCAATTGAAGCCGAAATGAAAGTCTCGTATGAACGGCCCTCAAAGGAGTTGATAGCACTGTAAATAATGGTTTAGGCGTAAAATTGAAATTTAGCCACTATGAATGAAAACGAAAAGGTAAAAGTACACAGAGACCCTCTCAACTATGCCTTTTTTACATGGAGACCCCCTAACATTTAAAATCGCCCATACAAACCCCCTCAACTATAACCGTTAACCAATTAGCACCCTTCTGTCAAAAACACCGTTAAGATGAAGAGGTCAGTATGGACAATTTTTATAGATGAGGGAGTCAGTGTGGATGACTTTTTAGGGGTAGAATCGTCATTTTTTCTCATTCCGTTAACAGAGTTAGCCAATTTTTCATTTCATATAGTTGAGGGGGTCTGTATAAGCAGTTTTAAATGTTAGGGGGTCTTCGTGAAAAAAGTCATAGTTGAAGGGGTCTCCGTGTACTTTCACCAAACGAAAATTAATAGGCCCTGTCTTGCAAATCACTACAGCACTTCGAAAATTCACCCATCAAACACTAAAAGTATCACATGACATATCCTAATCCCAGTGTCTATTCCTAGCATAACTAGCTCCATATATCCAACAACATAGTCCAATGATCTTAATTAGTATTGAAGAATATTGCTGTATTACATTACATACATATGTAACTGTATTTTCACAATAAAGTCGCGGTTCGGTTACGATTCGGATTGCGGTTCGTGTACCCATGTAAAACCAAAACCAAAACTGAGCAGGCCGGTTTTTTCAGATTAAAAATCAAAGGCTCGTTTGCGGTTTAAAAGCTTCGTTAACAATCGTCCATACGGTTTGAGAAAAACGTGCAAATGAAGGCGAAAGAGAAAGACATTTGATACCTGAAAAGCTTGGATATGGTGGATAAAGGCCCACGCACGCAGCTCTAGCTAGACCTCCATGGCAAAGAATCAATCCAAAACATAAAACAAGGAAATGTGTTAAAAGCAATTTCATAAAATGGGGGAGATATGGAAATACGTGGTGAGAGCTGACCTGAGAAGTGGCTGTCGGCTGTGTATCTGCCTCGACTGTGACGCGAAACCAGGCTGAGAGAGGGAGAGAGATGGATGGGTGGATGAAGAGCTCATCCGAGGAAGACACAACAGGGTATGTGCCTGCGTAGGAATGAATGTTGTAAGGTGTCGAGACGGGGGTTTTTTTGGAGAGAGAGAGAGAGAGAGAGAGAGAGAGAGAGAGAGAGAGAATTGTTTGAACACTCAAGTGGATAACTTCTCACAGAGTTGGGGACATGGGATACTCTCATACTTGAAGCAAAAAAATCACCAGAAAAAAGAAAGTTCACAGCTGGCCCTGGGGAACATAGCTTTTGTTTGGAAGGTGAGGAAAGTAGGAGAAAAGAAGAGAAAGGAAAATGGGAGAAAAATGAGAGGAAAATTATACTATTGACAATTCTAGATTTCTCTATTTTATCTTCTCCTTTTTTCCAAACCAAACAATGAAAAAGAAATTTTTTAATTTTCCTTCCTTTCTGTCACTTTTCTCAAGTTCCAAACAAAGGTGGTAGTAGTAGTACTTTTGGGAATGAAAGAGTTCAAGCCGTAGGATTGAAACAGTAACAATTAATCTGAGAACCTTAAACAAAGGAAAGTGATTTTGCCAGTCTCTAAATTGTTAATGACACTCTTTATGGGAGTGTCAAAATCAATATGAGTTGATTTTGCCACTCCCTATATTGTTAACTTTTGGAGAGTAACAAAGTCAATATGAGTTGATTTTGGCACTCCCTTGGAGAGTGCCGTTAACAATTTGGGGAGTGGCATAATTACTCCCAAAGGAGTGCAAAACAACTTCCTTTTAACAACCTTTTTGAACATCCTAGTGCTATCTACTGGTAGTCTCTACAAGTGATTATTCAGTGCTCCTGAATCACCGTCAAAGTGGAGTTTTGAGAGTCTTTTCCACCACACATCAATGTGGCAACTGCATACTTGGTGGTGGAGCTCACATCAATTGTGTAGGGGGAGGAGTGGCATGTGCCACTCCTAGCTTCAAAAAAAAATTACCAGAAAAGGTATATATAAATAAAATTTGGTAATTTTAACTTATTACCTTATCTTTTTTATTTGGTTATTTATTCTTTGCATTTTTATTTGTCTTTCAGACCTTAATTAAACCAGTAATACCCGGTTTAGGTCACATTTGACCAAATTTAACAAAAACAAAAGAGGAGGGGGGGTTTCCCCCAAGCAAGGCCATTAAAACCCATTTCTCAATACTGTTCCTAAACATATTTCTCTTCTTCAAAAACTCGAGAAAACATTTTCAAACAGTCTTTCCACTTTCCAAACTCCCTAGCGGAGCTAATTGTCAATTTTGTTTTGTTATGATGCTCAACAAAAGAGAAAGCAAAATGCAGTAGCTCTCCCTTTTAGAGTTTTGAATTTATGCCGCATGTCGGAGAAAGAGGGATGTAGTCATATAGCAATTTCCTTTAATCTTTTTTTTTTTTTTTAAACAGCGAAAGGATAGTGATTCTATTAATTAACCTCAAAGATGTTACAATGTCTAAAGGGCGAGAACAAAACGGCATCACAACGATTCACAACGAGCGGGAGAGCATCGTAATTTTCTTTAACCTTATTGGTGCCAATCCCGGATCCGAATCCTTGCTCCGCCCCTGCAATGGTCTACGGCTGCAAAAACGAAACACTAATCCCACCATTAAAACTCACCACTTAGTTGTGAAAAACTAATGTTTGTGATGTCCAATTTATTGTCTCTATAAGTACAATGCATGGGGTGACTGGTAATGAGTAATTTTACAGCCGCAAGTCGTCATCTGTGTAAATGGCCAAAACTGCACCTTACTAAACTAAAATGAAAAATCAAGAAAGATAAACCAAGAAAACTTCCATAGATTACCTAATGTACAGGGTCCCGGATTTCTACCCTTCATACACCTAACAATCAAAAACTTCTGCTCCATCACCGTCTTTAACCTACCTTGCGTACCATTACCATTCCTAAATCGAGAATGATGCCACAGAAATTCTGAGAAATAAAGTCTAAGTGAACCCATGCAATCATCAAATACAACTGACAAAGTAAACTTGCTGAAAATATTGAAGTCAAACAAAAGACAGAATGCTATTGCTAATTTGCTATGTAATAGGAAGACACCTTTTACAAGATTGTCACATTGATTTTTATAGCAAGAAATGCCTGAAACAGAACTCTACATAAAATTTCGTATATCCGTTGAATAACAGAAAAAACATATAGACTTCAACAACAATCCACATCAGATAGTTTAATCAATAGAGCATCAGGTATGAACTAAAAGGGACACCTCAAGAAAGATCAGGTTTTAATCCCGTAGGCTGTAGCTGACCTTTATGAGTGTCCAATCCCGAAATGAAGATGTCCGCTGCTTTAAATCATAGGAAACAAAATATTTAAGGCTGATGGAAAGAGTTCATATCCTGCTCATGGTGACTGTTAACTGGTAGGCTAACCACCGGTATATCCAAGCTTCTCCCTTCTGCCTCTGGCGAAATTTCTCTCACATCAGCTATCGTTGCCTCTGTTGCTTGAATGTCACTCCATTCACCGTCTCCAATTGGACGGCCAAGATTGGGTTGATCCACCGCCAAACAAACAACACTCTCTCCGGACACTGGGATTGCCCTAGAAACACTTAGACATGCCTTGTCTACATTCTCCTCCGATGGGTCCACATGCTTTGTCCGTGGTGGAGCATTACCGTTGTCTGAACAGGACTCCGTCTTCTCCTCAAAAACTTGCTTTGTATCAACCTGTTGTCTGCACAGGGACAATGAATGATTCAACAACTAAAACTCCTCCTCAAACGTTGAACTTGAACCTAATAAGTGACTCCTTGCACAACTGAAAAAGCCTTTACCAATTCAATTGAGGGTGGGAGGGATGTAAAGAAATGTAGGAAGAGTGGAGGGTTTCTTGGAACTACAAAATTACTAAAGGACAAGGCGTGCTTCTGTATGAAGATGCAGAGCCCACGTTATAATATTAATTATATTTAGCTGATATCATTGCAACGATGTTAGTCCCATCAACACGTGGCTGCAGTCAAACTGACAATAAAACGGAGATTACAATAACTACCATCATGTCTACTACGTCCAACCTAATGAAATTCTACTTGTTCCGCAAGAAATGAAAAATAGCCAATTCTCGATGTGTTGCAACTATTGATGCACTAACCTTACTGTACAAAGTAGGCAATCTAAAGCAAAAATTGGAAGCAGCTGCACAATGAGTTAGTAAACATACAGTACAGAAGACAAATTAACTCCAAATATAGAAACTACCAACCGTGTACCTTTGAAGTTGTGCTTGTAACATGTTCACGTACGCAAGAAGCTCTTGTTTCTCCTTTAAAGCTGCTGCCTCATTTTGTGCAGCTTCCTTTAGTCTAGCCTCAGCCTCAGCCTCTGTAACCCTGACCTTCTCCTCAGCCCTAACAACAGCTCCTTCCAAAATTACAACACGCTCTCTAGCTTTTGCAAGCTCAGAACGCCATAAATGTGCTTCTTGAAGGGCAGAATCCCTCTGCTTAATTAGTTGATCTTTTTCTTTACTCAGAACCATAGCCTTTTCTTCAGACTCTTTTAGCTACGTCAACCGAATGACAACATCATGACTTATAAATAATAAAGATTAGAAAAAGAATTATTAAAAAAAGATGAGAATTGCACCTTCAACATGGATGACGCAGACTGTTTTTCTGAATTTTTTGCTAAACGCTCGATCTCGGCACAAGCAAGTCTCCTTTGTTCATCCATAGTATGAGCAGCTGATGCCGCAGCCTCAGCGGCTTCAGCAGTTTCAGATAGTTTTTCCGCAATCTCTTTTATTGTTGAATCCCGAGCGCGAAGGTCCCTAGCCAAATGTTGTAGTTCTTCATCCTTGACTTGTAACGTCTCCTAGACAAATTAATGAAACAAAAAACAAAACATAAGCGAATCATTTATCACTATGAAAACGTAAGGAGGGCAAAATGAACTATCACTTACAATACTGTCACAATTAAGAAAGTAAAGCAAATCATCAATCAAAAGATTACAGCTAGCAGCGATTTATTAGGTGAGGCCAGACTGCCAGTATTTCTAGCATATGCACGGCCTAGACAAGCAAACTATTTGGTTTATGAAGCCCTACCAACCCCTCAAACATTTACAGACTTTGAGCAAGCCCATCCGAGTTTACTAATTAGTGAACACTAGAAACTTATAATATTTCTTGCTAGAAGAATGTTGAATTGATCACCTTTCAGTACATCATGACAGTGCCACAATCCCTCCGTGTGAGTATCAACTAATAATTAACTCCAGTTTCAAGATGACCGTGTATCTATTAGGATCTTAACAGTAGTACAGTAATAGGAAATCACCAGCATTATATCGATGGTTCTTGTCGACATTATTCTTTAAAGAAGACAATTTCCAAAGCAACCAGCAATCATTTGATAAGCTACACCAAGGTTATACTGTAAATAAGTACCATAGAACAACTTTCCAGGTATTAAAAAATGATATCATACGACTCACTAAAGAACAGGGCCTGACATTTGTCCAACTTCCAAGGTGATAACTAAATTTATAGTATACATACGGGTATCCAGACTCCAAGTGGCCTTCCATGCCATGACATGAATCATCGCCTACACATGACAGTTGTATCACAATAAGTTATCCAATCGCAGTAACAGTACCCATTGCGCACCATCACCCCTTTTCAGAGCAACCCACACACAAGAGTCATGAAGAATCACGCGCACGCGAACAAGTGCTTGCGGGCCAAACATAGATGCGCACCAAGCCTACTCGAAGGCGCCTGCACACCGTCACTAACTATAGGGCCTCATCTTTTCAAATGAAGTGACAAGTCCAACTACAATTGAAGTGCATTTTTGGAATGTTCAGGTTTGTTAAGTGCAATCATTGAGTTCCCCTCATAGGTTAGAGTCCCCAAAATGAACAAAGAAACTGGGATGCCTAGAGTACCGCTTTATAAGTATTTAAATTGTAGAGCTACACGTACAGAAACTATCTTTGTGTACCTTCATGATCGTGAAATCATCCATTGGACCATCAATTGGTCTATTCATCATTGATCCTAGAGCATTCCTCATGGCAATCTGCATTGCTGCCTCAATTTCTTTAGAAGCTTCCTGGGAGGTTGAATTGGCAGCAGCAACTACGGTCGCAACTGTTCCCAGCCTTGCAGAACCATTTCCACTTAAAGAATTCACAGCCTCTTTATGAGCCTTCAGAACCAACTGTGTAGCACTGATTTTTAAAAAAGCAATAAACTATACAGGTAAGACAATGTTAAATTACAAGTAAAAGAGTTCTCTAGGTAGCTACTCTTCCAAAGAGGTGAATATCTGTTCAACAGAAAGGCAAGACAAAGGCATTTGAGCAGAGAAAGTGCTATCATGTATACAAGGAACACTAATGACTAAACATCTTAAATAGCATCAGAGCAGATACCTAAATATCGGCAGGATATTCTGTAAACGAAGGGATTATGTAGAGACCCGTAATTTCATTTAATAAAGTTAAATTGTTTTGTAAAGGATAATTGAAGATATTATATGGATAATTGTTCAAGAGGTTCGATGTGCAGGAGTTTGGAAAATTTGGGTGATAGTGTAATATGCTTATGTGTGAGTATATATAGGGAGGAGTGTGAGAAACACACTCACACCCCTCACCCTCACTCTCACTCTCCCGTCCATCTCTCTCTCCTCTCGGCTCCCTCACTTTCTCTTCTCTCACTCAAAACTTCACCCATTCAACCCAAGAACCTACCAAAACAACTATTAAATCCTTCATTCTTTCGCATAGTAGAGCTTGTTTCTCGTCGGATTGAGCTCGGTGGATGCGTATCTCATCCGGTTTCAAGATTTGGGGATTGGACTTGGAGGACCCTTGACTTTGCTCTTCAATCCTTGAGGTAGGGAGTTCTACATTTCAATATATGTTCATGACTTGTTTCCTATAGCTTGAATCTTGCCATTTGTTGTGGTTGTTGTTGTTGAGGTTGATGTTGTTGAGAAACCCATGAAAATCTGCAGAAAATCTGCTCGAACAACCTTGGTATCGATACCATTTTCCATGGGTATCGATACCCTTGCATTAACAAACCCAGAAAACACACGGGTATCAATATCATTTTCCATGGGTATCGATACCCTTGCGGCTGGAATGATCGTAGCCTATTGGTATCGAAACCTCACTTCATGGGTATCGATACCCTTATGCTTAGGGGCAGTTTTGTTGTTCTTGATCCCTACTTCATCGTTTTGGTTCCCGATCACTTCTAACCTACTCGAAACACCTCCCGAATGACCATTAGCTTGATCACTCATAGTTAATGAATCCGTTGAACGTTTCCATGTCATTAACGCTCGTTTGGACATGATTTCACAAAAACCACCTTATGCATCAAAATTGGATTTGAACAATACAAACATGGCGGTAAAGGGATTTTGGAACATTACGAACACAACGAGAACATCCAGGACTCATCGACGGGTGAGTGTCTGGCAGAGGACTTCGGGGTTCTTTAACAAGCCCGGCAGGAGCTATACGCTCATATTGGATACCTCAGGACTTCCCATTGGGTAAGGTGCTTGGCAGAGGACTTCGGGGTTCTTTAACAAGCCCGACAGGAGCTTCGGCTAAGACACATGACAATGCAAAGTTGATTTCATGAAAATGATGGAAGGATTTGATAAAATTGGGTTTTATTGAGACCAAAATCTCTTGGAATACCTTCGTTCGATATATGTTGGTGTTGTTATACCTAGTCTTCATCGCTTGATCATCTATGCATTTCATTCACATATATTGTTAGATTAGAATTTCCTATTGGGCTAGTGTAGCTCAACCCTCCTATCACCTTCAGGTACGGACCAAAGATAGCAGCATGAAGTGTTGTGCATGCATGACTTCACCTACTTTTGAAAGCTGACGCCGAGGGATTTTCTGACATCTTTTATAGATCTTATTTTGAAAGATGTAATGTAATCCAATTCATTTCATTTTGACTAAGGATGTTTGTAATGCTCTTAACTCTCTTAAACTCGTATATTTATGATATTTGGGCCGGTGTGCCGATCATGTAATATTTTGAGAATATCCTAACTCTGATGAATGACTTGGAAGCTGACGATCATTTTGGGGATTATCGTATGTATCAATGTGAGGCTTTTACTATGGAAATCCTTTATATTTATGATAAAAATCGAGAGCATGACAGATTAGCCTAATTTAGCTCAGAAATCAAAATTCCTATCAGACATTTTAGAATTTGTCTGACCTTCAAAACACAAGCATTGAAGATAAAGAAAGGAATGAATACACCCAAATCACCAACTTATGCTATCAAACATCACACGATAGCAAGGCATCAGTAACTACCCGCCTACCCTTTTAATGCAAAATAGAAAGTATAAAACCACAATGTAGAGTCCGTTGCTTTAATTATGAGGCCATTAAATAGGAAAACTGGAATAAAGTACGAGAGCATTGTTTGCTTGACGTGACATATAACTGCAGAAGGTCGAAGTAGAACAAACATTAAGTAAAGGCTTCTTATTCGCAATATAGTTTTTGTTCGTGTATGGAAACCAATTAGGAAAAGGCTTAAATGATCATTTCACTGACGTTCCCCTTCTAAGATCAGATGGTGCCCATCAGTCATCAGAAGAATAAGAATTGGAATTTACACCCCCCTCACAAAAAATAATAATAATAATACCAAATTCCGATTTCTGTCTGTTCAAAAAAAATTCCAATTTCTGTAAAAAAAATGTCAAAGATACAAAATGTGTATCCCTGAGTAGTGTCCACTACAAATTACCAAGATAGGACTACATTCCAAGTGCATGTATTAAGACTGGGGCAAGAAAAACCATATTTCGAAAGGAAGAAATCATGAGATGAATACAGTCAAATTCGTTTCTCAACAACAAATTGAAGCACCGTTTCAAAAAACAACAACAAATTGAAGCACTTTACCAAGGGCAAGCTTCATGTAACTTACTGCAAAGTTGATACCCAAGCTCTAGCTGCCCCGGGAGTTTCTGCACAGAGGAAATAATCTTTTTTCTGTGGAGTCCCAACATCTGATCAGTATAGTTAAGAACCATTAAATCGTAGCATTTCCAAGACATATACTTCACAAAAAGGTCAAACAAAAAGTGCGTTTCAACGCATTGAAAAAACAAAAGCGATCAACAAGGATACAGAAACAGCAGCCATCATACTTCGGTAGTCCACTGAAGCAACAAAGAACAAGAAACCAGATGAATAATCAGCTCGAAGAAAATATTCTAATGAACTTCATGGTCATAGTATAACAAATCAGATTGTTTAGAAGACAATCTTACTGGAAGTTAACAGGGGATAGTGTTATCGTGCTATTTGCATCAAATACAATGGTTCCCTTGACTGTTGGCTCATTTCTCCTTATCCTAAAGAAGATGAGGGAAACTTTAAGGAAAAATAACTACTTTTACAATAGCATTCATACCAGAAGAGGGAAAGGAAATGATCTGCGCATCTTACTTGTATTCCATCTTCCCTGTTGTTGGGTCTAAAATCACCCACCTCTCATTCCATTTCCTCAGCTATTTCAAAACAATACCAATGGTCCAACACAGAAGCTAGTCAACAAAGAGCAATACTATGGCAAACTCCCATAATGTCCAACTTCGTATAATAATAGTACATAAAAAGTTGTTGGCGCCATTTAAATCCCCAAGCATACTCCATCATATACAAAGAAGCTCTAAATATAAAGAGCACAAAACGTCTTGCCTTGACTCTTTCAGCCAGACCAAGAAACTGAGTTTCACATAGATGATATGTATAGCTATACCCTCAGATTCTCGTCAAAGCCTCAAGATATGCCTTTCAAACTTCACTCGTCCTTGCTAAGCCTTTAACGTTTATCTGTTGGTTCTGACTGGAGCAAACTTCAAGCACTGAGTTGTTTTTCCCTACTTTGCTTGGTAAAAGTAAAAACATTGAAAAAGAAAATAAAATCTACAACAATCGTTGGACCGTTCTTTGTGCTGTAACTTGACATGAATCAAATTGGCGTCCTATTACTTAACCAATAAAACAGGGATAGCTGGAGCTGAATCTTAAAGGAGGCCATTTGCATCAGACTGTTGGTAATGACAATCGGTTCTATCTTGACACAAAACTAGAATCTGGCATCAATAAATACAGCAGCTATAACCCACTATCTGGAAAACCAAAAAAATAACTGGCCAACAAATCTACCCTCTCTCTCGCACACAAACACGCAAACATCTAGATATGAAAGTATCCTTTTGGAACTATCACACAATTTAAGTAACAAGTTGCACTTGATATCATCACTTAAGTCCAATTTCATTTTGAGGTGCAGTCACCAATTGGATCTTTTAATCTTTGTATTCACCAAGATCAAAAATCAATTCCACCACTAAAAAATAAATGTTTTTTGATTGAGCTTGTGGACAAGCCCGAAAAAGGTTAAACGAAAAAGGGGTTGTGATGACAATCAAAGTGGATATTCACATTGCTCAGTTGTTGCTTTTTAAATTCGTGTTTGTTGTTTATGCAATGGGTGGTGCGTAGTTAACTCCTCTCAACCCACCCACAGATGACAGCTTGCCTCAAATCACTTGCCCAGCCCTTTGTGACATTTGGCAGCGAGTCACCAATTCAATCAGTACCCTTATTCATCAATCTATGGTTGTGAGTTCATCTGTCTGATAACTTAAACACAAGTGGAACTTTGATTCATGAGCAATCTATAAATTTAGGATGGGTTAACTAGGATGGGTTAACTACTACGAAAATATTGCTCTTACTCAAGCTCTGCTCGTTGCACCTCACCAGAGGACCTGAGGTGACCACTTATGCATTAAACAAGAGCAAACTTCACTACCAACCACTGCTCGGGCCAACAAGATTGGAAACCCTACCTATGTAAATGATTTTTAAAGATAAAATCTTAAAAAGCCAAGCCAACCTTGGAGAGTATCACTATTACCCAAGTCGTGAATTTTTTCGTCCTATTTTCCCTCTTGAGATCACATGGACCAAAATTGACTCCACATATCCCATTATTTACTACTCAATTTTGAATATTTCGACACGGCATAGTATTTACAGGCAGTCAACAAAACTCAGCAGAAACATAAGGGTGGAAAGATTATGATACCGTTTCGGATCGCTTGAGAAGTGGACCCTGCAATAAATTTCGACCAGAGCTGGAAGCTAATTGGCGTTTGATCTTCTCCAAGCTGGTTTGTGTATCCTCTTCTCTCTGTATGAAGAAAAACCCATTTTTTATTACTACCACAAAATCCAAATCATTTCCTCCAATCAGCATACTACAAGCCAATAGAACCCCAAGCTGCCACAAGGCACAACATCCCGCACAAGCCTTTGGTTGTCGCTGCGATCCGAACACTTAGCCGGACCATTCAATCGGTAGAAGCAACGGGCAGTGTGTACAAATGCGTATACATGGATATATAAACACAAACATATAAAAGGGGGGAGAGAGAGAGCAAACATTCTCAGAGAAGATTGATATACAAAAGTATGTACGTAAAGATTAGGGACTAACCGAGGGAGCTCCATTGGAAGCCATGGAAGGTGGAAAAAAATCGAGGGTTTGATCCAAGAGAGAGAGAATGTCAAGTTTTTTCAGTTCTTCTGGTTGTTAGGTTTCATTGGACTTGCAGGTGGGAGATGTTGCTCTGCTCAATGCAGTTCCCGAGTCCACGAAAGCGTAATTTACAAGTCGTTAAATTACACTTACGGCCCTCCATGCTTTTAATACCTCGTTGTCGCCCCTCTTTATGTTGGAGTCTGACTAAAAACCCCTTATCATTATTTATTTTTAACGACAAAGAAAATTCTATTAATCATAAAAAATCAAAAGATTTTTTTTTGATCCTCATAACAAATCAAAAGATGGAAACAGTACGGCAGGATAAAAATGTGCATTGTGAGTACCTCGAAGAATACAATAACTCTTCTACATCTGCTACGCAGAAACATACAAGACTATGAGTTCTAGTGGTTGATTTATTTTTATTTATATTTTAGGTGTCAAATGATAGGATACTTCATTGATAACAAGTTCTAGTAGTTGATTGCCCAGACTAATTGTGGATAGTTATATCATTTTTATAAGCAAGCAATAAAGGATTAGAGGAGACTACATCCACTGTGCATTGTAGATATTTCATAGGATATATTGTTAAGACTTTTCTTCATTTGAGAATGACCCTTGGTTGGATATTTGTTGATCCGTCCACATAGCAATGTCTAGAGGGCCTCCAAAACCCCTTTTGGAGGCTGGAAGACTCTGTCTTCATGGGTCAGAACATGGCTAACCTGTCTATTAAGTCTAAAGGATTTTTCCGAGTTAGGTTTTGAACGATGTTTTTGGGATAATAAATTGAAAGAAATAAATAAAAAAATGAGCGCAATAATTAAAAAAATACTTGTTGAGGACCGTGCTGGCCTGCTGGGAGAGATGGCTGGGTATTTTTATATTTTATAAGAAATGTAAAGTGGTGTTGGGGATACAGTACTCCCCATATATTTTTTAGGCTTGTTTTATTTCCTTTTTCTGGCCTAGTCTCACTTGCTTTACGACTATTTGTTCTTCCTTGGAACTCGGATTTTGAGGTGTTACTTTATCTCGAATGATTTGCTAAACCATCATCTCATTTTTTGCCCCTTGATTGTACATTTATATTTTATAGTTAACGTACACTTAAAATTATTTTGCCCAAAAAAAAAATTCAGCGAATAGCATACTAATAAATGAGCTTCCGTGCATAATTTTGTAAGTTTCTTGGCACCACGTTAAAAGATTAAATCAATGGCGATAATTTTTTTAAAATATGCAAAAAAAGTAATTTACTTTCGATTGAAAATTATACGGCTTTTGATAATGCACGACTATCTTTGCGGGATGGAAGGCTCACTAGACATTATATTATGGACCATTATCGCTCCCTCCCAAGTCCGCTTGGGGTAATCAAGGCAATTACAGGCCCAAGTTGTCCAGGCATCAATAGTCCAATGTGGCCCAAATTAGGCCCAAGCGGTGTTGGTATATATTCTCAAGTTTCTTTTATTAATTAATTTCTCCTTCCAGCCTGGCCTCCATCATTTTTATTTTTCGCTGATGAAAAACAATAAACTCATTTATGTAATAAAGATTAGAGAGCCCCATTTCGCTTAATGTTCTTATTTTTTAAGTACTTATTTTACGCTTTACGAGAAGGCTATTCTTTCACAAGTCACAATGCATCACATTTAATTCAAAAAACAAAGTAGTTATTTGAAGAAAACATGAAAATAAGTACTTATTTCTGCATATTGTGGCAAAATTCCTCCAAGACAATACACAAGCTTTGTTTTCCTTTTATTATTATTTTTGTAGTGGAATTTTCCAATTTTTTTTAGAGAAAATAGAGTAAATTTTCAAGAGCCATACATGCCGATCCACTGATGCACGGAACGATAGGGTATAACTTACTGTTGATATTTTTTTCCGCGTCCCCGTACACCGAATAACTATGTTAGAAAATTGTGCTCACTCACCTTGTTTGGTTCACATTTCACCTCATCTCATTTTTCTTTCTATCTCTCTCCACTTATTACCACTCATTACATCAAAAATAACTTTCAAAAATGCAAACCAAACAAGGTACTGTAATTTCCACTCCCACTTGGGTTATTGGGCCAATTATAGGCCCAGCCCAAGTTGTCCAGGCATCAACAGTCCATTGTAAGCCCAAAGTTAGCCCACCGCCTGTATTTTAACCCGCCCCGAATCGCCCTCTTCACCGTTTTCCGAGGGAAAATTGAGGGCTGAAACCGCCATGAATTCCTCATTTCAAACAAACAAACCCTATTCAATCTCAACAGCAACAACTCACTGGTTCTTTCTCAGTAGCAGAGCAGATACATACACAGAAATACATATATCCAGATAATCACGTACATGTACATGCGTGTATAGCAATGGCGGGGATTTTCAAGGCGCCGGGTGGATTCGCGATGACGCCGCACAAGGTGTCGGTGTGCATCCTGCTGCAGGTATACGCGCCTCCGTCGGCTCAGGTGTCGGGGCCGTTCCCGTTCTCATCCGTCTCTCAGCACAACAGCTTGGGTTTATTCTTGTTGGCTCTCACAAAGGTTAGTTAACTAGCACCCCTATATACCTCACTCACTCACATTGTTGTAATTTTTAAAATTTCTTTAGAATTGCTGTAATTTTTTCTCTCGAAAATGTCAAATTTGCTTAAGTTTTCCTAGGGGTGATAAACGAGCCGAGCATGTGGTTGATAAAGCGTTTTTTTAAAACTTATATTATGAGATTCAAAAATATGTTAGAGCTTAGATTGTTTATGAGGCGAGCATTTGAGCTTCAATCAAGCCAAACACGAGCCGATCTGGAGTGGCTTGAATCTTTTATAAATCAGAAGTCGAGTACTAGTAGCTTGTTTGAGCTTGGTTTCAAACCTTAACGAGCTTTTACAAATGTTCAAGATTGGTTTGTTAACATGACAAACCGATCTTGAACAAGTTCTTAACGAACAAATACGATCTCGAGTAGCTTGGTTCATTTAGCAGCCTAAGTTTGCCCGCCTAATGTTCTGAAGAAAAAACCTAACTCCCGCGTATACAAGACTTTATAAAAAATGACCTAATTGTCCCCCCAACGTTGTATACATCCATAAAAAGATACCCTACAAGGTTGAATAATTTACCTTGTGCAAAGGCTATTGATGCACTAGATTGAATGTGTTTGTTGTTATCTAGGACTATTTTTGAAATTGTATAGGTTGATCAAAAATAGATACGATAAGTTATTGATACAGTTTATGTTATAGAAATTGGCAGAAACTGATATCATCTTTCATATATGACAAAATAAATCTAATTTTTACTCACCCAACGATGAACTTTGGTGTCCATCTTTATATGCTTTAACTGTGGAAATTGTTGATATACATGACAAAGAAAAGGAACTTGGATTGTAAAACAGCACATACTTACCTAGGGGATCTGTTTGGGCAGATGTGAGCTTGGAATGAAGGGACTTAATATTCAGTTTTAGCAAATGTGTAAGAGGTTTAGCTATAGGTGATTCGTGAAAAAGGATGAAGAATGTGTTAGTAGTAGAATACCTTGAAGTTCTGTTTGCTTCTATTCTGATCGATATTCTATGAAGTTGTTAAGAATGATTCTTGGAATTTAGAAATTTAGTTTCATAACGCTTTTGTTTTATTATTTTTAGCTCTCAGTACACAGCCTTAGAATTGGGTTTATGTCTTGCTACATTGTGTTTACTTGCAGTCTTGCGAGGATATTTTAGAGCCAAAACTTGATGAGCTTATCACTCAATTAAGGGAAATAGGCAGCGTCCTGAATCATTGGTTGAGCGATAATTTAACCAGTCGGCTATCATCGTTGTCGTCACCGGATGACTTATTTAACTTTTTCACTGATTTGCGAGGTTAGACTTTTACCATTAACTCCTCTTCCCTACTGTTTTCCTTTTCGGTCCACTTTTTGAAGCTATTTTCCACTTAAAAGTCAGTTAAAACTAATAGGTATTCTTTCCTAATTGACCTTGTTCAGGCATTCTTGGAGGCCCTGACTCAAGTGTGGTGGATGATGATCAGACCATTTTGGATCCCAATAGCAATCTTGGAATGTACATTCGACGTTGCTTACTTTCCTTCAGTCTTTTGTCATTCGAGGTACTTTATATTCTGTATGGTTTGAGTGAACAACGCATTAGAAGACCACCACTGTCCACCAGTTTTGCATTGTTTTCTTCAGCGGCTTTTTTTTTTTGTGTCTAATTGACTTCAGTTTTGCAACTCTCTCCGAAGTACAGAAAAAAGAATCATACTTCTAAAATTTCCTATGTTGTCTCATAATATTAGCAGTTGCATGAGTCAGAGTTTTGTCTCAAAGTTTCAAAATTTAGTACTAAAGCTCACTTATTCATACTATTTTATCAAACAAAGGTACTCTTGTTTTTTTGATGAAGATGTAAAAAACCCACTACTCTGGTTTTGTCATGAACATGTCCAAAACCAATTGCTCTAGTTTTTTTTAATGAAAATGTCTAATCCAACGACTCTTTCATGTGAATTTTCTTTGCACTCGTAGTGCTTGCAGGAGTTGATTAGACATACTTGAAAAGATACTAATTGCTTTATAATGTTTTATTATTTGAGGGGGATTCCTTTGTTCTTGATCATGAGATGTTAAAGAGCTTTGTGCATTTTAAATTCTAGTTTTTTGTTCTTTTTTTCCTTTATTGATGGATGCCCTCCTTCAACTCTTTTAACTCTCTTGTTCGAATATGATATATTAATAATATATAGTCAATTGTAGAAGGACAAGTAGTAGAGTTATCTAAGACTCTAGTCATCGTTGACTCATCGTCATAATCAAACTGTTGTAATGTTTTTGTTGCTTTCTTGCTTGCGCAATCCTAGTATGTGTGTGTGTGTGTGTGTGTGTGCGTGTGCGCTTTTACCCAACTTGTTTATGGACCTTAGTATTCATTATCCATATGTGCAACATTGACTGCATATCGTTGGTTTTATTATCTTAGGCTATGTTTGGATGACAAGAATCAAGACTAGGAATATGCATGTCATTCTCAAGAATATTGTATCTAGGTTATCTCATTCAAGAGTTTGGAGTCATTCAGTAATCTTGTCCGTTACAAATAAAGACATATTCAAGTGTTTTTCATATTTGAGACATGGGACATGGGATATGAGCTGGTACGAATATAATATTTTTTGGTAAATGAACTTAATAAATGTAAAATGAACAACAAATAAATACATATTTCCATCTACTTGTTTCATTGCTACTATGAGAGAGGAGAGGTGAGTGAAAGAAAAGGAGATATAACGGGGTTCCAGATTACATGGTTATTATAGGAAATAACTCAATCTCATCCTAAGTTAAGTAGGAATTTGTGATTATTAGAAGGTCCTTAGGGTGAGGATCTTATTCCAGATGGATTGGTCTATCAGAATCACATTCCTATTACGGGACAAACGAATCTAAGGGACTCATAAGTCAGTGTGTGATTCCAAGTACCCAAGATTCCTGCCATCCAAACATAGCCTTAGCCTTGACCTCACTGATACATATAGCTATTACTTACTCTTGATTTAAGGTATAACAACGTTACTTAGAATCTCTCAATTTTTACAAAACTGAATTTCCTTTCCCTGTTTCTACTAGTACATGAATGTTGTAACTTTATAATATCTAATTGACAGGAAGTTAGAACCTATTTAGATGGCTAGTTGATTCACAATGTTTAGCTATGCCCCACATTTATACATTGCTTCTTCTTACCAATAGTTGGAAATGTAATTTTTCTTCAAATGCAGGGCGTTTGTCATCTTTTAACAAATTTAGGAATATATTGTAAAGAAGCACTCTCAAGTTCTCGGCCTTATGAGTCTCTTCAGTTCGATGATTCTAGCAATAATCGGGAAGGGTTATTGGACTACGAAAACATGGATTTGGAGGATTTGGTTTATGAGAAAGTCACTGAAGAAATTGAAGAAAGAAAAAGGGCCAATGAAAGGGTTCCATTTCATAATCATGCACCAAAAGCACTTACTGGATTGGTTGAAGGTACGATTACAGGACCGAAATTTCCGAACTCAAGTGCAAACATCACAGTAATAGTAGGTGCAGACATTTCAACATGAGATATTATCATTTCCTTTCTTGAATGGTGTACTGTTTTTACATTAGGAGTATTAGGTGATGATGTAACTTATAATTGATAGCAGAACGAACTCTTTGAAAAACACTGAAGTATATCATGATCATCAAACGATTGCCTTCTTTATATAAATTATAAGTCTTGCCAGTATACTAATTAACAGTCTTGCTCTGGAATGTACAAAATAGACTAGTAGATAAGAAATGGAATATTTCATCCTTTTGTCTCAAATGGTTGGCTGGTGTTTAGATCTTGGCTTAAACTTGTTGAAGCATGCAACTAAAAACCAATTGGCAGTGAGTGCAATCTATATACTAGTTTTAGACGGTTACAATGGACCTGTGTGGGACAAGCTCCAATTCAACGGCGACCCTGGCACATGAAGTGGTAAACAATGTATCCATTTCATCGGGATCACAACTAAATAAGGTGCATTTTTTTGGGCAAATACAAGTAGTGAGCAACCAATAAACAAAGAGAGTATTGTCCAAGCTCTCACTGTGCTAAGATTCTAAAGCATAGAACTCAAAAAACCAAACTGTGGTGAGACGAGAGGCAGCTCTGACAAAAGACGACGTAATGCGTTAAATCGTAAGGTCAGTACTAAAATACTAATAAACGTTTGTGCGACACAGATGTTTGGACAACCCACTAAGAGGGCTATGTGTTTTTTCTGCTCTTGATACATTGTCTGGTCTCATATTGTCACTGCTGGATGTTGAGTCTGTTCTCATCTCTTCGTTGCTGGATGTTGAGTCGGCTCTCATCTCATCGTTCCTGGATGTTCGCTGCATGCACTTTACACTTGCAGTTCACCATGTTACCATGTTACAAGTTGCCATCCGTGTTTGGTGACCATTCCAAAAGGGTAAGCTGGTTAGGTTGTTAAAGCTTTTAGGTTTTGATGAAAACCAAATATACATGCAGATTTCGAGGTTTCTGCTGGTGCGAAACTCAGACACAGTTATAAACCTGGAGAAGTTGGTCAGTTTGCTTATTCTCCAAGTTGTGCAATGAAAGGTGTTGATCCCTCAGCAGGGGTTTTCCTACGTACAAACTTGCAGATACAGGGATACTTACTTGAGCAAGCTGATGAAATTGAGAAGTAAGACTCCTTTTGCGTCTTATGAATTTATTTGGACTTCTTAATATGTATTGTCAAATAGAATTTTCTCGTGGCAGGAATGGAAGCTCTTTTCCCTTAAATGCCTTCGAATCTATTTTGAAACAGATTCAGAAGCTGGCTCCAGAACTACATCGTGTTTGTTTACTTCCTTGTGCTTATTGATGGCATCTTTTGTTTATCGCATGGGACTAGTAAGCAGGCTCAGTTGACTGTAGTACTTTTTCTTGTATGTTTTGTGCTATAATGCAGGTTCACTTTTTGCGTTACTTAAACAGCCTTTATCATGATGATTATCCTGTTGCTTTGGAGAATCTTCATCGATATTTTGATTACAGGTAACTACTTTTGATAAAGCGTTTCTTTTGTTTTCTTTGAATTACAGATGAATTGTAAGTTATTGCTCCTTGTTAACATATTTTAAGTTCTAGTTTCTTGGTTGAAGATGAGTTAGCTCATTTTTCCTCTTTTGCTTCATCATATGTTTACCACTATCGTTCAGAGGTACATATTTGAGACAACCGAGTTTGGCTTTGTAATTTTTAAGCAACTTAAAGCCTAGAATATGGTTTCTTATTCATGTGTTTTTTTTAACAGCGAAGTTTCTTATTCATGTTACTGACATTGGATGAAAAGGCGGATTTTTTTGGATGGATAAACACTTGAGATGTTGGGATTATGTTCCTACTACAACCATCTTTTGGTTTTTGCCCTATTCATAATATTTCTGCATCAGGCAGGTGTTGTCTCGCATAAATTATTGTGTGATCCAAAAGGTGCAAAGATTCCTTGCTTCTTCCTGTCATTCTGTCATGTCCTTTGCAATTTCCATTGCCTTCAAATTTTATTGGTCTGTTGAATTCTTCACCATGGAATCCCATTGCGTGTGGTGATATGACACAATGAGTCCTTGCATTTTTCTTTCTACCTTTGTTTTTGCATGTATTGCAAGTTTCGAGTGGTGAACCATTGAAATAAAACTAAAGCTCAAGAATTTGTCACACATGGACTAATTTTATAATTATTGGGTCTAAAGTGCAGGGACTGAAGGGTTTGATTTTGTTCCCCCATCCTCATCTGGCTGTAATAGTTTTGGAAGATACGAAATTGCTTTATTATGTTTGGGAATGATGCATTTTCACTTTGGGCATCCTAGGCAGGCCTTGGAGGTAAGCTTGTGGAAGGGTTGGGTCTTTAACCTACCTAATCTGCTTTGATTTCTTCCTCAGAACTTATTTGTACAATCTAATTGCTATTAGTCTTTTTATCTGGTTGTGATATTTACTCGCAACTACATTTTTTCCTTGATTGTGTTCAGGTTTTAACTGAAGCTGTCCAGGTTTCCCAGCAGGTATTTATCAAAGATTGTGTTTATTTCGTCTCAACACTAAAATTTTCCTTTCTTGTCCCTCAACCCATGGTATCCATGGCCTTCCTTTACTTGCTGCATCCTAACTGGTCTACGATGTACATTACCACATCATCTCTATCATCTTACCTCAATAGATAGATGCCACATCTAGCTAAATCCCATTAGACTCGTTTTGTACGGTATATTTTCTTGTAACACCAATTTTTAGATTGGTTTGAGCTTTTCTTTTCTCTTGGAAGTGTATAGGGCCTTTTTGTCTCGTGGCCTATTTGTAAAAGGGCAGCATTCCCTTAATGCTTTCTTCTATATAAATATTTACTTATCAAAATTTTTTTTCCTTGTAACACCATTCCTCCATCTCAACATTCTCATTTCAGCTTCTCTTTCATTTATTTATTTATTTTGTCTTAAACACCAGAAGGCTCCACAAAACCCAGAACAGTTGTTGGATTCGTTCTTGTTTTCTTGGAGTTATACTGTTTTTTTCTCTTGCTAGTCTCATCAGTATATGGTTGCACAACAGTTGAGCTTAGGTCAGTGGAATAAGGTCTTTGCTTTAACTTGTCCTAGGTAGTGCCACCATGTGTTGCCTGCCCTTTTAATTTCTAACTTCTATTTGGTTTTGCTCTACGACACCTGGAACGTGAATTGTCCCGATATAAGGAATGGGAATGAGAATGTCGTACGCCAGGTGGCTTAAATTTTGGTGCGGTAGGGGTAGACTTTAATAGATTACAATGTAGGAATGTACTTATCTTTAGAAGGCTCAAATAGATAAGAGTATTGTTTTTTCTAAAGAGTAGTGTGAAACGTATTTCTAGAAGCATTTTGACAAACTTTCTTTTTTAGATTTACTATTAGAGCTCTATTTTTTAGTACAATACGAATTTATTTTTCTCTAGTAGGAAAAATATTCAGGAAATGAATAGGAAACTTTTCGGGAATTCTAAATTCACTGCTTTTTGATGTCGGTGTACCGTATTTCAGAACATGCATTCCAATATGTAATCTTGCTGTGGTATTAGCGAATTCTGGCAATTTGCAGCACCGGTAAAAGTGATAGTCATGCCTTCAGTCCCACCTATATTTTTTGTTACTCACTTGGTGCACTACGTTTGTTAATTTGAGGTACCCATTTGTGGGCTTCCTTGGTTGTCTTCCAAATCAAGAGGCACAAGGTCTCATGATCAATTAAAAGTGCTTGGCAGTTAACCTATAGGGTCAAACTGACATTTTAATACCAGGCTTTTTGGCTGTTGAGCATGTTTGGTGTCTGTTCATATGTCAATGACCAAATAATCGTTTCCATTGCAATCCACATCTTAATGCTTTGCTTTTTGCCTGTTGAGAATGTTTGGTGTCTGTTCATATGTCAATGACCAAATACTTGTTTCCATTGCAAGTTGCAACCATGTCAGAAAATGATGTCCTTTGGGCATTCTTTTGAAAAACATATTTGGATTCTATTTTAGGATGCCATGCATCATCGTGTATTACATAAGGCAACTAATCACACTTCCTCCCTCTAACCTGATTTGGTGTACTGCAACAGATTCTTGGAGGCTCTTGCATGTACAATTTTTCTTTGTCAACTATTGTGGCCTTATGGTGTACTTAATTTTTTGCTTATTTTTTTTCATATACTTCTTGTGCAGCATAGTGATGATACCTGCCTTGCTTATACATTGGCTGCTATCTGCAACCTGTTGTCTGAAGTAGGCATCTCAGGCACATCCGGAATTCTTGGAACATCATACTCACCTGGGACTCATATTGGGACTTCTCTGTCTATTCAGCAACAGTTGCTTGTGCTATTGAGAAGGTCCCTAAAGAGGGCAGAAAGTTTAAAGTTGAAAAGGCTGGTGGCTTCAAATCATGTTGCGATGGCAAAATTTGATCTGACGGTACGAATTTGGTAACTGCTTTGGAAAACTTTTATTGGGGAAAATCCTGTGCTGCATTTCTGCTTGACAGCTGTTGGAGGCTTTAATGAAATGTCTTAGCATGCACGTTCATGCAGAGAGACCTATTATGGGATTGGGTAGATGTTTGAATACATAAATGTCCACTCCAGTGCAGTGTTTGTGGCTTGGAATGTTCTCCATTTAAACGCATTTAGAGAATACAGTGTTCCTTGCTTGATTAGAGAGAATATTGTGGCACTAAATACTTATATGCGTGCTGTGTGGATTGCAATGGATGCAAGTGAGCTTGTGAGAATGTTCATGGAAGGGAAACCCTGAACAAGGTCTTAAGAATGTTGTCGGGAGAGTTATTCTAAACTTGCGTCTCATTGGATGTTTATGCTTTACGAGTGACATTGTGGAGACTGGCGAGGATAAAGCAAGAGGGGTTATTTTTCCTTCTTAATTTATTCTCCTTAATGCTGTTTTCACAGAAATCTAAGCTGTTCCATTACTAACATTGGCAGCATGTGCAAATGCCTACGCTCTCTTTTGGTCCTAAAGCATCCATGAAGCTTAAGACATGCCCAATTACTGTTTGCAAGGTAATATCTGGCTAAAGAGCATTGGCTTTTTATGCATTCCTCAGTTTTAGATGTTATTATCTTTATTGTTTGGTACTAAGACTGACACTCTGACGTTATGGTTGTTGCAGGAACTGAGGTTGAGTTCTTATTTGATTAGTGAGTTTAGCAGTGAAAACTCTACGATGATAATTGATGGTGCGTTCAGTACAGCATGGCTTAAGAACTTTCAGAAGTCAACAAGTCCTTCAGTTTTCTCCCAAGATAACGAATTGGGAAGCAAATCTGATGCTCTTCATTTCTGTGCACAACCAAGTTCTATTCCTGGGTCTGTACTGCAATTACTGGGTTCTTTGTACTTGGTTCGTGCAACTGCGTGGGAGATGTATGGAAGGTGTCTCTCAAAATGTCCTTTAGGCTTGCAAAGCTTCTTGGTTTTTTTTTAAAAGACTTCAAAAAAGAATAATCATGTGCAGTATCTTCCTCTGCGGATCATGGCATAGATTTAGCATCATACATGCCGAACCAAACTAGATTTTGAAGCCAGTTTATCATACACTGAAGGTACTTGCTGCATATTAGTGATAGGAAAGGTGGGGAAAAAATTCTTTGATTGTGGGCCCTAATGTGTGGAACTCTGGTATAGTTAAAATTTAGTGGATGTGGATCGTGCCTGCCACCCAAACAAATTGAAAAAGCATCAATCTTTCTGAGTGGCGGGCAACTTAGCAGATTGTTTACATTATAAAATCATGCGTTTAGTGCAAGTTTTTTAAAAGAACGGGAATGATCTTTAATTTCTGCTCTAGATAAACTTTATGATGCTTTGAGGTGTAGTTCAGCTTTAGTGTTAGACAAGTCCAACTTTATTTGCCTTTGCTCATTGGCCGACTAATATGTGGTGAAAAGCAGTTTGGGAGCAAATAATTTTCATCAGTTTCCTTTTGCATAGCTGTTCAGATAATTCACATCCCAAGTTTTGGCTCTGATACTTTTTATAATTGCTTGATCTTGAACTACCTGGAATTATTCTGGTTTAAGTTTACCTTTCATCCCTTTCCGTTTCTTCAGTGCCCCTCTTGCTCAGATAAATGCACTGGTTTATGCAACTTGCTTTGCTGATTCATCAAGGTAATTACAAACTGAAATGTCCCGAGGTTGTTATTCCTTGATGCTTCATCAGATATGCCTTTTCCCATTGTCATTCATCCCTTTACACAACTTCTGAGCAGTTGAGCCTAAAATTGCTTTTTATTTTTCTACTTTTCAGTTCAGCTGATGCTGCATTAGCATATACCAAGCTTGTCCAACATCTGGCAGTATTTAAAGGGTACCACGGTAAGTTAAATTCATGAAGTTGGTGTAATATCTCTGCTATTTGATGATGATTAACCTGTTAAACACGTCTGTCCCCTTCAGTTAATGTAAATTTCTTGAACTTCGGTATCACAATCTGCGCTGCTCGTAAAAAATGGAATTGTCTGGAGTGTTCCTCTAGCTATTGGTTTGATGTTGAGAATTTAAATTTTGATAATTGTTGCTAATCTTCTAATGTAAACATTGGAGTGCCCCTTTTGCTCAGCCTTAATTTTTTCCTCTAAATTTCTGACAAGCTTTTAGTTAAAAAGTGTTGTTTCTGTTTTTGTTAGATACTCGGTTGGCGTAATATTACCACAATATGATAGCATTTTGTGATTATGTTGTCAATAAGGTTTTCATATGTATAATTAAACTTTAAACAGCCTTCTTCGGTAAGAAAAAATACATTGTTAGTATTATAGTTATGGCATTACAGAGTATAGGTTCACTGACAAGATTTTTTAGGAAAAAATGTACTAGAATTATGACAGCTTTTATGTGGCACATGTAGTTGTGCCTGTGAAACGAAGTCCCACATCGCTTGGGTACCAAAGTAATATGAATAATATAAGCATGAGGGCACTCTCACTTCAATAGCTAGCTTTTGGGGTTGAGTCTTACCCAAGACCGTGTAACAGTGCCTTCAATTGACTTTTCAGGCTTATTTAAATGTACTGAAACTTCTTGGTGTATCTAATTGTTCAAAAGCAGTTGTAGCAAAAACTCTTCAATCGTCTGAAGTTTATAATGCTTTCGAGCATTCTTTGATTACATCAAATGGTGTGTGGATTTGTATGTCAAGTAGGAGCATGACAGTTCAGAGTCCTTTCCATCACCTCTAATCTTCTCTTGTGTTTCACTTGTTATATACAATTGGTGGGAGTTGAGTTTTGTTCACCCTCCACTTAAGAGGGTGAACATTACCCTCCTTCCAACTGGTTGAAATGGTGTGGATCCTGCCACAAAGTGTGTGGATCCCACCACAAAGTGATGTCATGCTTACCAAAAAGTGTATTGCATGGGTGGGACCTATGCCATTTCAACCAATAATAGAGAGGATAATGTTCACCCTCTTTTAAGGAGGGTGAACAAAGTTCATGCAAAGTTATTTTGCATATCTCTAACAACGCAAATCATAAGACAGAGATTTGATATTATCCAACCAATCTTTTCTTACGTCTCTGTTACTGATTCAATTTTTGTTCTTGAAAAGATTACTTGATTGCTTAAAAACTTAGTTTCAAAAGTAAGGAACTAAACGAAGAGTAACTTACAGAAAAATACTTGAAGTGAGTTACGCCTTGGCGCTCGCTCTGTGTGTGTGTGTGTGTGTATACATAGTGCAGACTTGCTTATATTTTTACTTCTGACAATGACGGAGCAAATTTTATTCATCTGCAGAAGCCTTTGCTGCTTTTAAAATTGCAGAAGAGATGTTTATGTCTGTATCAAAATCTCGAATACTGATACTTAAACTGCAGTTGCTACATGAGCGTGCCTTACATTGGTATGGTCATTACTCTGACTTTAGTTTCTCTTGAATACTCCCTCTGTCCTATTATTTTTATTTGCCTCAAGTCGGATCACCAAATAATGTACTTCGCATGCTATTTTTTTTTAAAAAAAAATCCACAAAATCAGTAGTTCTTCACTTCTTCTTTTGAGAACTAGATTTTTTTTATAAAAATGTTCACCAAATAATGTACTTCGCATGCTATTTTTTTTTTAAAAAAAATCCACAAAATCAGTAGTTCTTCACTTCTTCTTTTGAGAACTAGATTTTTTTTTAAAAAATGTCCACGAAAATACATTGTTGGTAATCCGATTAAAGGCACGACTACCGAAAATGGACAAAACAATATGGGATGAAGTTTGTACCAAGTAAAATCATGGTATCTGTTTGTTTGTAAATTCTTTAAGATAATTGGTATGATGCTGAGTGCCTTGCAGGGGACATTTGAAACTAGCTCATCAATTGTGTGATGAGCTTGGAGTATTGGCATCTTCTGTAACTGGTGTGGACGAGGAGCTGAAGACGGAAGCAAGCCTTCGCCGTGCTAGGACATTGCTTGCTGCAAAGCAGTTTAGTCAGGTCTACTATTTTGCACGCGCAGAACTCTTTATGGTCTTTATTTCATTAGGAGTAAAGAAGCAAACATATAATGGTACTATTGCCTATCGGCCCTATCCTGTCTTCAGCTACCTGAAATTGTTGCCGCAACGGGTTGTTAGCTTGGCGTATCTTGCGGAGGCTATGCTTTTGTTTTTAGGTCCAAAATCTCTGTACTAGATATGGGGTATAGTACAGGGATTCACAATTTTAGTCTTCCATTCTGATGCACAATGTGCTTTGCAGGCCGCCGCTGTTGCACACTCCCTCTTCTGCGTGTGTCACAAACTCAACAAGCAAGTTGAAAATGCGATGATTCTGTTGTTGCTTGCTGAGATCCACAAGGTATAACAAAATATTCTAGATTTCAACTTTTTGTGAGGAATACTGCATCTTGTATTCCTGTCACTCAATCAGTAGTATGGAACTGAATTGTTTTCAGAAGCCCATGAGCTGATTTTGGTTGAAAAAGGTAATGGTGGACTACTGGATTTAAGGATAAGTAGAGACTAGAGAGAAATAATATTCTTTCAGAGAACTATCTTAAACGTCCAAGATGTATTATTGCCCGAGTGATGGTTTGGACTTTCATAGAAATCTTTGTACGCAAGTTTTTTCTTCATAATATGTTCCTTCAATGAAAATAAATGGACAATCGACGTGTATTGTTCGTGCCGCATTTAACGCCATGAAGTTCATAATCAACTGCATGCTTTATTTATTTTCTTTGGTTGAAATGTTCTAGAGGTAAAATTCTCTCATTTTCTGTCGTCAGAGATCAGGAAATGCTGTTTTAGGAATTCCCTGTGCTTTGGCAAGCCTCTCATTTTGCCAGTCATTTAACTTGGATCTTCTCAAAGCTTCAGCTACGCTCACATTGGCGGAACTATGGCTCTCACTTGGATCAAACCATGCAAAACGGGCTTCAACCCTTGTACATCGTTCTCTTCCAATGATTCTCGGTCATGGAGGTTTAGAGCTTCGTGCCCGGGCCTTTATTGCTGAAGCAAAATGCTATCTATCAGATACAAGCTTTTCAGGTACTGCATTCTTCGGTGTCTATTTGAACTTTTGGAACTGTCTCACTTCTTTGGCTATATTAATTATTAACAACATAAGATTTGAATAAGTTGTTAAGTCATAAGCGTTAGCCTAGTAGCTCAGATACATAAACCTCCCCCTCAAAAGGACTCTTAAAGTGGAGCAAGTGAATATATGGAAGTGCGAAAATGTTCACATACCATGAATCCTACTTAAACCTATCCTTCAGGAGGTACATATATTTGACCCTTGTTCCACTTGGATGTTCGCTAGTGTCAAAAATCAAGACAATTTGTTGCTTTAGATCCATGTTGATTGATACCTTGTATTAAGTTGATAAGCATTAATTGTGCAATACTGTCACGAACTGATTCAATATTGAAAAAGGACTTGTTTAGCAAATGCTACTCTTGCAGCCCCACCCCACCAACACTGACCCCTCCACCCATCCACTGTCCGCAGAAGCGCTATTTACAACTAGTTATTGAGTAAAGATAGGTTGATTTGTGTGATATTCCTCTATAACCTGTCTGAAATGAGTTTTTTAATTGTCCTATATATCTCCAGTTTTTGAAGATTCTCAAGTAGTGCTGGATCCCTTAAGCCAAGCTGCTGAAGAGCTTCAATATTTAGAGGTCAGATGATTTCCTAGTTTAATGTTCAAATTTTAAGCATTTATGCTGGAAAAAATTGGATATTCATTCTGTTTTGACTCGGAATTGTTTGTGCCCATTGCTGGGGCCTTCAAGTTCAACACCAACGAAATCATTCTGTGTTGATTTTAAGTGCATAGTTATCAGGAAATTATACTTGACATTGTATCTCCTTCACTAATCATAACCCCTTCAATTTTTCTCCATATATCCTGCTTAAAAGTTACAACTTTGTCATTACATATTGTCCTTTACTAAGATATCTTTCAAAATGTCCAAATCCAACTTAGTCTACCTTTCCTATGCGGACTGTTGACTACCTTTGTTTTCTGAACAAAATTTTCCTGGTCAATCCTTTTTTTTATTCTTTATTAGATATGTGATTATCATTGGTGAGATGACAACGTTTTTGATTAACAGTATCATGAGTTGGCGGCAGAAGCTTTCTATTTAATGGCTATCGTATTTGACGCGCTGGGGCAGCTAGAGCGCAGGGAAGAAGCTGCAACTTCTTTTAGAAAACATATGGTAGCACTTGAAAATCCTCAAGAACAAGAAGATCCTCTTTCCAGTATGTTGTAAAGAAACAACATGTGTTAAGCCCTGTAACAAGTTCTTTCGAGCAATGAATCATGTAGATTCAGACTTCATTTTCTTTGAGGTAGTGTAAGCTAATTTAGATCTAAACCGTTAGTTAACGGTTGTGTAAATTAATGAGTGGTGGAAATACTACAGCTGTCCTTGGAACCAACTTGTTATTTGAAGCAACTTGTTACAGTGGAAGTTCAGATAGCTCTCTGGCATAGATATGGCGTCCCGACGAAGGGTTTGTAGGTCGATTGGTATCTGTCCCATACTTCCATTTGGGAGGTGGGGCTTTGAATCGGGAGGTGGCTGGAATCTCCCAACACATATACACCTCCTTTGTCGGTATGTCTGCTTATGACACTTGGTGGCACCGCTTCTCCTTTGCCTTAGAAGTAGGCTAGATATGATAAACCGCTAATAGATGTTTCAAAAGAAAAAGGTAAGGTGTTGGGTCCCATCCTTTTAGAAGCTATACTTATCCTAATCCCTTGTCGTACATTTTAACAAGTGCACATGTGCCACGGCATCAATAGTTTCGAAGTGCAGTGTTCAATTTTGGCACATTTTACTCATGGAATACAAACTTTGCAATGAAGTGAACATGCAGCATTTGGTAACTGTCACTTCTTCGTGGAACACACACTATCAGGCACATCAGACTGACCCATCGGTCCGTTTCTCTTTTCTGTAGTTACAATCACTGGGGCTGGCTTGAACCTTACCTCTAGAAATCGTAGGCAGGCCTCAATCTGAAGGAGTAGACCATGGTAATTGCATTTCTCCCTCCTTGTCGAGTTTGCCACCCCACCCCTGGAGCTTTGGCCTGGAAATTGCTCGGTGTATGTTCAGCAATAAGAAAATATATATGTACCTAATATTTAGGCCAGGCCAAACATAAACATCCTTGAAAGAAATAAATATGAGTTCAATAGACACATGTTCCAGTCACCATGTGTGTATTCGGTAGAATTGGTTTGCACAGAGAGCATCTCTATACGTTTGGTAAATCCAAGTTGTCTTTTTCCAAATCTGGCAGAAGTTAGCAAATGTGCAGCTCCAGTACTTCTGGGGCAAATCCCTTCCCTTGGCAAAGTTACCATGTCACCATCGATGCTCTTGATTTTCATTGATCTTAATACAAAGTAGAAATGAGTGGCCTCCTCCACCATCAAACTCACTGATGGAGATTCATCATCTAAAAGGATTAACTCAAATCCAGGAACCCAACGTACACCACGCTGGATTAACTCAAATCCAAGAACCCAACGTACACCACGCCAGTTGAACTTTTTTAAAACTTCGTTTGTTCCTTCTTGTAAGACTCGAACATATAAAGGACCCAAATAATCGGCAATTTCAACATTTCCTAATCTGTTGGGGCAGCAAAAGTGTCTCTGGACCATTGAAATTATTTAGTTCCAATGATCAAATTCACTGGCAAAGCTAGTTCAACAACTATCCAATCACATGGCGACATATGGCGAAAGGGAAAGGGCTCCTTATTACTCAACACGTGGACAAATTCGTGTCTATTTAAAGGACGAATCATCTCCACGAAGTGCATAGCGTAAAAGTGCAAACACACACCTTATCCTATCCAACTTGCCTTCAACTTACAAACTTGTTTATTGCTTTCATTTCCATTCTTTGCATCCTTTTCAGAAATGGCATCAGAATTGCCAAATTGTTCGAGTTCTTTGACTGGTATAGATGAACTTGACGAATTAGAAGCCACAGAAATCGACGAATCCCTTCTGAGAGACTTACTAGAAGAAGTACTAGAGAAGGATGAAGAAGTCAAAAACGATCAAACCAGTTGTACTTTTGCAGTTCAGCCTACAGACGTTACCGCTATCGAAACCGTGCATCTGGGAATGCTGGGTTGCAATGAGTTCTCGGAGCATAAAACTGGGTCCCACGTGCACGACTCTTTGTGGCTCGATGTCATGGAAATGGATCTGCCATCACTAATGATGAATGAGATAATGATGATGGTGTGGTATGGGGAGTCATGGGGGGAGGAGGAGATAGGTGGAGGAATGGTGGATTTTGTGGGGAACGGATCAGATGAGTCTCAGCTCTATCATCATGGAGCTTTATCTATACCTGATGATGAAACTACTTATGGCTTCTTGTGGCAGCATGACAACTTGTAATCTTGCTTTCCTTTTACCATTAAGAATATGGATTGTTCTTAGATCTATCAAAATCTTAGCTGATTGATGATGTTTTGGACTAAAAACAAAATGATTTCATGCTTAAAGTAAGGAAAGTCTAAAGATACACATTTGCACCTCACTTGCACTCTGTGTGGGGCTCCTAGTTCATGTAAGTATGTATGTAAGTGCGTGTGCAAAGTTTCTGTTGCTAGCATGTTGAATAAATTATACCATGTCAAGGTGCTTCTTTGCTCTTATTACTTGTTCTTTTGAATTATGAAGTCGTACCATTTTCAAACAAACAAAACTATTAAGTTGTAAAGGCATTCTTGTTCAGCACAAAGTGTTGAAATTTTGGACAGAAGATTTCTTCAAGGGAGGGAGGGATCATTGCCCACGTCTAGTACAGCTCTGCTATGCCAATTCCATCGTTAATTGGATCTTTTGTACACGGTGAGAAATCTTTTTCTGTGCAGACTGTGCTTGGCCCATTTACCTTCGCTTTCCTGTCCCCAAAATATCCTTCCTTCTCCTTTTTAGTGGAGGGGTAAGAACTTCATTAAATAATAAAACAGTTAACATGGATAATCTCTTCTGTAAATGGAACATCTGCACTAGCACCTTAGTAATCCTGCAAGAAGATAGCTTTGAGATCGCCTGATCTCGTGTTTGAAGTCGTGCAACAAGAAGAAATCCTCAAAATAGCACTCATTCTGCATCACAGCATTTAAATAATCAGTAACAATATACCATTCATTCTCCATATTGCCAATAATACGTTTTATGGATCTTACAGTGTGCAATAACAATAATACAACTTAATTCTTTTTACCAAGAACCGTGTCTACATGTTCTATATGGATTAGCTGCCTACTATTTTTTCCCCCTTCTATTTTACTCTACTATATTATGATCTTTTGGGTCAACTAAATTAACGACCATGCAATAGGAAAAATATGATACTCCATGACTGCTGTACAAGGTTCCAAATGTTACAGCTCGAGTTTCAAAACTGAAAGACAAAAAGGATCTATTTTCTCCCACTATGAGATGTAAAATCTCAACTACAAACATAAGTGACAAAAGAAGACCCATTTTCAAAATTATATCAAGTAGAATAACATACAAAATAGGTACATAATTAAAAAGAGCTAACAAAATGCTGTTCACTACGTGGCCCAACTAAAATTGCATACAAGAATCCACCTCAAATTTTAAGAATGAGATTTGCACATCTAACTTTTAATTTACCAATAAAGAACAAGCAAATGCCAAAGTGTTACACCAATGGATGGAAAACTTTTTCAATCGCATCTATCAAATGTTAGAAGGCGATATAAAGATACAACCAGAATACAAGGGCCAATACTAAAGTGCAGCTAGAGCAACCACAGGGAAGACCCGTTGTTGCACAACGTATACCCAGTTCCAGGTATTTCTCTTCGTGGTTGCTCTAGCTACACTTTAGTATTGGCTCTTGTATTCTAGTTGTATCTTTATATCGCCTTCTAACATTCGATAGATGCGATTGAAAAAGTTTTCCATCCATTAGCGTAACACTTTGGCATCTGCTTGTTCTTTATTGGTAAATCGAAAGTAGTTAATGTGCAAATCTCATCCTTAAATAACCACCATTTGAGGTGGATTCTTGTATGCAATTTTAGTTGGGCCACACAGTGGATAACAACTCTTTTTAATTATGTACCAATTTTATAATTATAACAGAGTAATTAAGCTCTTTTTAATTATGTACCAACTAAGCATCTTTATACATCACATGATCCTCTTTCTACTATTATTGCTTGAAAAAGAGATAAAGATGTCATATAGCTCACTATACATTGTTGAGCATATTTACCAAAGAAATTAAGCTTTCAGGACAATTGGCGACTTAACATGGTATCCAATCTTTGGTTTTATGGGAGGTTTTGGGTTCAATTCTCTAGGGAATTATAAAACATTGGTTTATGGCTGGTCTTCAGTTAACTTCTCACCATTTGCACGGATCCTAGTACGCATTTATTACTTACTGTATATATACGGGTGTTGGGATTCGGAAGTTACTTGATATGCATAAATGGTATGAACATTTAAAGGGATAATTGATCTATCAATTACCTTCAGATTGAACTTCCTTAAGAAGTCTTCAATACAATCCGGGCCCAACAAAAGACCCATTAATCTCTCTTCATTTAGAAAAAAAAAGTCAGGGCTCATAGACGGGTCTGACCACAAAACAATCACCGGAATCAAGTTCACCCCTTTACACGGAGAATTGGGTAATTTTCTATCTGCTCCTATTTAAATTTTCCAGTGAATCAAGAAGTAGTGAACCTTATCAGGTCGAGAAAGATTTTACCAGTTTACCAGTCCTTCTTCCTTTTTTTAGAAAGTAATCAACACGTTACGAAAAAGCCCTCCATGCGCGGTGTAGACACATCCTACTATGATGGAAGCTAGATAAAGTTTTGCAAAACAATATAAAAACTTCTTATACACATTCTCCCATTGCTCTCCGTACTTAGTTAAGACTTCTTGCTTGAACCCATACTGAGGCAGTACAATACTTTGACTCGTGGTTTCCACGTAGAAGAAATACTTTTTTTGGGCATAACAACCTATAAAATGTGCATCATTCAACTAGTGTTAATTTCTTTACTCTTAATTCCATGCAACGAAATTGGATAACACCGGCGTACTAATCCAATTAGATAGCGAGAAAATAGAAACAAACTTCTAATAGAATAAGACATGATCATCCCTGTGGATTGTATTGGATTGTAATGTCACAGATATAAAATTATTTTGTCCATTATCGACCGCTATGAAACTTAGATGATCAAATGTCTTATTCTATTTTCTCGCTATCTAATTGAATTAGTAAACCGGTGTTATCCAATTCCGTTGCATGGAATTAAGGGTAAAGAATTAACTTTGATTGAATGATGCACACTTTATAGGTTGCTATGCCCGAAAAGGTATTTCTTCTTCATGGAAATCACGAGTCAAAGTATTGCACCGTCAAGTATGGGTTCAAGCAAGAAGTCTTAACTAACTACGGTGAACTGTGAACAAATGGAGGATGTCTATAAGAAGTTTTTATATTATTTTGCAAGATTTCCTCCGTCATAGCAGGATGTGTCTACACCACACATACAACACACATGGAGGGCTTTTTCATAGTGTGACAACTACTTTCTAAAAAGAAAGGAAGAAGACTCGTAAAATCATTCTCAACCTTGAATGAGGTTCACTACTTCTCGGTTCACTGAAAGAGTTAAATAAAGCAAAGAGAAAATTATCCAATCCTCTGTATACAGATATGAAATTGATTCCCGGTGACGTTTTGTGGTCAAACCCGTCTATGAGACCTGACCTTTCTGTATACAGAGGTGAAATTGATTCCCGGTGACGTTTTGTGGTCAAACCCGTCTATGAGACCTGACCTTTCTCTAAATGAAGAGCGATGAATGAGTCTTTTATGGGACCCAGACTGTACTGAGGACTTCCTAAGGAAGTTAAATCCAAAGATAATTGACAGATAAATTTTTCCTTCAAATGCTCATGCCATTTATGCATACCAAGTTCTCCAGAGAATCCACACCCTAATCACATCCGAATCCTATCACACACATTGAGGTGCAAACACCTGTATGTACATAAAGTAATAAATGCATACTAGGATCCGTGCAAATGGCGACAAGTGAATTGAAGAGACTTATTTAAAGCATTGGATAAAAAATTCAACTTCGGAGAGTAAATGATCATTCTCTTGTATGTATGCATGTTCACTAAAAGTGTTGAAGGACTAAAGCGCGCTCTTTGGCTGCAATTACTGTATCTTGTAGAGACTTATTCATTGCATGGGATCATAAATTCAACTTTGTTCGGTAGTTTTTTTGGGTGTTTAACTTCACAATTGTAAGTTGCAAAATGACATGAAATACAAAGTATTATGATTGCTGAGAATTAAATTATTTGAATAAGAATGTGATCAAGCACACAGAGATGTTATAGATGATCATTGCTCTAGGCCATGTTTACGATACCTACAAGTGATTGAGGTTTGGTCGTTTGGACTCCATTTGCTTGATGAAATGATCAACCTTAAAGTTGCTATATGTCTCCTTTGAAAGTTGGCAATGTCTCCTGGATGTATATTCTATGCCGAAGTATTCTATGTTGGGACCGGAGGGCTAAAAGGTTAATTACAAGTAGTTGTTGGAAGAAAGGGGATGACATAGGAAATTAAGGGCAGAAATTCTCATGCTTGGTCCCATGAACGTGAAAATGGAAATAGCATAGAAAGTGTATTAAGAGCTATTCTTGGGAATTATCTTGGATACATCTAGAGCTCTTTGAATTGGTGCTACCTGAGTAGGTAGTAGGTACATTATGGGTTAGATAGAGAAATTTAGACTAAAGTTTATGAAGTAGCTAGTAAGTACAGCATCCCAAACTTCCCAAGCGCGGTGTTGCGTAGAAAGAGACCCATCTCTAGGCCCCGGGTAAGCACTACTAAGCGCATCAAGGTCGAGGTCCATATTATAACCTATGTTTCAGATTAATTGGCAATTTCGACATGTTATACACATTGCTAAACAAAATATAGGCAAA
The DNA here is from genome assembly GCF_030253575.1 of Rhododendron vialii. Lineage (NCBI taxonomy): Eukaryota > Viridiplantae > Streptophyta > Magnoliopsida > Ericales > Ericaceae > Rhododendron > Rhododendron vialii. The sequence continues at coordinate 1,844,254 of NC_080568.1, read as the reverse complement.
TTTATAAAGACTTGAACAAGGGGTTTTGCGCCTACTCAATTTAAGGTGATTTTCAATTTTTTGTGAGGTCAACTAGCAGAATGAATATAAAGAATAGGAAGTGTATAGCTTGCCAAGGTAACATACAACAGTCACAACATAATAGAAGGATCCATACAAAACGACACTTTTTAGAAACAAATGTAGATAGAAAATCCTCAGCATAACGCAACTGTCTAGCCAAAACCCATTCATTGTCATATTAAGATCAAACTTGGTCTTATCCAATTAACCTAAAAATGAAAACTCGATCAGCACATGGCATAGCACTAGAATGAGTAAAATTCAACATACTAAACTACCGTTGCTCAAAATTTATACCGATCATGAATAAATAATGACAGAAGAGCATATACAAGTCATACTATTTTTTTTGTTGTGTTTCCATTGGCAATATTGTGACATGCTTCCGTAAGACCGTAACAATTTGAATCCTCATAGCCCCATTTTTATGAGCACATGGTATGTGACAAAATCATGACATTGTGGTAGCTAATTCTCCCCAAGCCAATTTGCCAAGGTAGCTAATTCTCCCATGCTAGTTTAAAGCAGTTGAACAGTACACATAGATTAAGAACCAAGGTGGCTATTTAGAGTATGCTTAACTGGAAAGCAGTGCAAATTGGTGGATGCATAAAGGTGACACCATCATCAGGAGATAGAATCAAAAAAGAAGACATGACTACACATGAAAAGGTAACAAGTAGAGAAGACATCAAGACAACAGATTTCCCCCTTCAAGTAATTATGTTTTGTACTTGTAGCGTTAAAGTTGATTAAACCACATTAGGCATACAAAAATTGCACCCATACAAGCAGATCGATCGATTAGAGGAAAAGGGAGAGAGAGAGAGACGGTGAGATCGGGAGAGAGAGAGAGGGCGACAAAGTGTGGCCCAATTCTTTTTTGAACAAGGCATAAAACAATCTTAATTATAAATTTTCAATGAATTTTTGATGCACCAAGAAAATTAATGTACGGTATGTGGAGTATTAGCACGACAAACAAACACGCTCATGTACAAAATATTGGAAGACACTAATAATTCTTCATTAAAACAAGTCTCGAAGTCATAATCATTGTTTCGATATTCATTATTCAAAATCGACATCAGAAAACATAGTTGCTCGACTAGGGTTTTTATCTCACCGTACCGCCGTAAGCAGATAACTACGCTCATCAACCACGAACGCGAACACATTCTTGAAGGTCGGGTGTACAGGGAGCAGGAGGAGGTAACCGATCACGCAACTCTTGCAACAACGAAATGGCCTCAGACATGTCACGATCATAGCGCTCACGAAGGGCATCTTGCATGGTACGGATGGCCCTCGTCTTGCTACGAATCTCAGGAGTTATATGCGAGGGCTCAGGCGGCGTCGGCGCATCATCAGGCAAAGGAGGGGCCACGGGCGCCGGGACGGCGGCGCGACGGCGGGGCCTTCTGCCGCGCCGGATGGGTATAGTAGATCGGGCCATCGAGAGAGAGAGAGGGGGTTTCGTTGAGGTATGGAATAGAAAAGTAAAAGAGGCCCTTCTGCTGCTTGTTTCTGATGAGTTCTTATTTAGAGTTTTGAGGGGTAAATTTCAGTTATCACCCTGAGGTTCCTAACAAATGAAGAAACAGCCCCTAAAATTTCGGAAAATGCACTTCCTTCCCTTGCTTTTCATACTATTTTCCATATTGCCCCCTCCAGTCAACTTATACAGCGTTCATTTGTAGGCAAAAATACATACTAATAATTAATAGGATTATTTTGACCTCCGCTCAAATAGTGCGAGATAATAGGTAAAAAATTCATTGATATTCGAGAGAGATGTTTTGATATCTGTGGAAGTGTATTAATATTCGTGAGATATTCATTAATAGCCAAACTTGTTTGGATTATATGCATATTATTCAGTAGGTGAATGTTAGCATAACCGTAATTAATATCCCTTTCTTATATATACTCATCAAACTGGAGTATATTATCTGATCAAAAAAAAAAACTGGAGTATATTATTTTTTCATTCATTGCACAGGGCAAAGTGAGGATGTGTGCAAAAAACCTCCACCAGGATTTTTTGATGGTTAATTAAGGCTTTTCTTTTCTTTTCTTTTAAAAATAAATTATTTGTCTCAAGGTCCAAGGAGAGAAATCTAAAGTTCAAAAAATAGGAGGAAAAGCTAAAAAAATATTGACAGTTTTAAAAAAATAACGACGACATTTCGAATATCATTTTTTTCTTTTCTATTTTTTATTTCAATCTATGTTTTTATCTTACACTTTCTATGACCTTCATAAGTTTGAGATGTTTCTCTTCCCCATATTATGCAGGTGCATGTCATGCCTACGAAATAAATGCTCGGCATTAGTTTTCGAAACAATAAATAGTGGGCGCTTTAAACATGATAATACGAGCAAAAATATTTTGAGTGTGAGACACATCTCGAAGGTTTTAAATATTTTGAGTTGGTGAAGAATTAAAGTTCTAGATAGAGCTGAAGAGAATCCTACAGAAACCGACGACACACACCAACTAGGCGTATCAACGTCATGTGGGGTCCACTCCGGATTATGCACGGTGATCCGAGCCGTTCAATAATTTTAAAACAAAAAACCAATTGGGCCTAAAAATAAACTCAATCCCATATGTGTAGATATTCGATCGAATCTTCCATTTTTTTTACAAATCCGGAAAACGAATAAAAAAAATGAAAGGTTGGATCGAGCATCTACATATCGGATTAGCTGATTTTTCTCATGCCCACTCGTTTTTTTTTTTTAATTTATTAAACGGCTCAAATCATCTGTGCGAGATTCGTGGGCCCCGCATGGCATCGGTACGTCCGGTCAGTGTGTGTAGCAAGATCCAGGGAACTTGGGATTCTCCTTCGAACTCATGGTGTCATCTCTCTTTTACCAGAATGAAAATGTCAACCTCATCGTTGAACAAGTCAAGGAGAGGAGTATACAATTGCGCAACTTGAATTAACATGGGGCTCTTTTCAATTTTTTGGTACATGCTTGTTTGAATCAACTCGCTTGGTCCAATTTTTAAAAATAAAAAATAAGCTCATTAAGTTTTCCAGCCAATGTAAACAATTCATTATTCAACTTCTTTATCAGCCCTGCGTATCCTGATTTTTATTTATCTGTTGCCGAGACTATATTTTATGATTCTTCTAATGTGCAAAAAAGCTTTATACATATTTTCTGCAGTTTTAACGGCTTAAAAATTTTGCTTCTATGAACTCTCTTTTATTCTGCAAGTGGAGTGAAGTGCAGTTGATGCCTCCCTTATACTCCCATGCACATAGGTAGGATTCAATTCCGTAAGCACCCATCTCCTTCCCGAGTACCCCTAAGATAAAGTAGATTACGAATAACAAATGACAAAAAAAACAGAAAAGAACTCTCTTGCATTCTGATACGTTGGATATTCGTAAAATATTGGAAAAGCTGAAGTACATTTTCCCTTTCCTCCAACATCCAAACACAAACTTAAGTGGGATACAAGGTGGTAGGAAAATAAAATCTCCATTTTTCCCACCTCCTGCCCAGGGAAAACAGAAACACCGTTGAAATAAGCCATCATAAACCAATAGTTGTGCCCTTATAAAAGGACAATATGCCACTAAATTTTACAACAAACCAACATTGCTGTACTAAATTTTGACCATATTCAATCACGTTAAAGAACAATAACACTCCCATTCCCATAAAACAACTCACCACTACGAACTTCCCCGTATCCATAATTAGTTGCAAGCCACCATTTGTACTAAAATGTTTTTTTTTTTAACGAGGTACTACCAAATGTTCGACCTGCATAATTCAAGAAGAATGAAAATTTTGAAGAAAGTCAACCAGGATGACATCACACAACAAAATGGATTCCACATTTGACATACCCGGTTGTGGATGCATACTTACCAAAAAAAACAACGCGGGTCACATACCCTCTAACAAGAAGTTCCAACTGATCTCGCGATGGAGCATATAAACCGAAACCGTAGATCTTATATCTCTTCGATGATGTATACCCGCTCCTACGTCTTGCATCACTATGTAAGAATGCTTATCTCATTGCTTTATTTCAAAGCTCAGTCATCTTTGGGGCCGACATTGAACTTGGCTATGAAGAATCCAATAGTATCTAGTGGAGATGATGGATCAAATCTCTGAACAAGATCTTCCTCACCGGGTCTTAACCATTCCCTGAAAAAGAGAGAAGCTCGATCGTCAAAGTAACTCAACATTTGCAAAAATGTTGTATTTTTTCCTACTTGTGTCAGATTATTATGATTTTAATGATATGGGTATAAAAAAGAAAAGGATTTTCTTGATTTCTGCTTTGAAGGACATCAAATCTTCCTGGTCTCCAGTTTAATGAGCTTTAGGTAAGTTTTGGTAATATATGCTTTATTTTATCAACATTTGCAAAATCACAAGTGAGCTTCGTAAAGTGCAAAATTAGCAGATTGCAATTAGGAGTAATTATTCAGCGCTCCCGAAGTACCATGTGGCGTTGACTGCGTAATACTCCCAACCATTTATGTTGGGACAAATTTTCCTGTAGGGACACCATCATTCACTTTTGTTGGGTGGTTGGGAAACAAGGGATTCACATTGTGTGGTGGCGATCTTTTATTTGTAGGGAGTACCAAATGATACTATGGGAGTATTGAAGAATTGGCCTGCAATTAGAGACTCAAAGCAATTGAAAATTCCTTCATGTTTTCAATTTGCAATTGTATTTATCAGTCAGAGACGGAAAAGAGCACAGGAAAATTAATTCATGTTTTCAATGTCAATGTTCTTCCATGAATCCAATGGCTCAATAGTCAATTTGCATAAGAGAGTGGAGAAGATTGCAGGATAGATATAGTTGTAGGAGATGACTAGAGGATGAGTACTTACTCAATGGAACCGTCAGACAGTTGACAACCACCAACAAGGCCAGGTCCTCCAACGTTTGGATGCTGAAATGAAATGCAAAATCAGACTACATAGTTTTCTTTTCTGTGGGTCAGACTGCATAGCTTGAAATACCAACAGCTAAAGTAAGACTTTTGATGAAAACATTTTTCAAACTCAAAACCATACCTCGTCCAGAGAATTCCAAAATCAAAGTACCTCCAAAAATGTACAACTACTTTGACAACAACCATTCAACGCCATACTACGTGACACAAAGACGTCCTAAACTGCAAAGGGAAAATGCATCATTTATGGTGCAATCAACGGTCCCATACAAAAACAACAAAGTAAGCGACCATATGGTTGCACCTCATTACTTGCACTTTTGGACTTTAATCATAAGTATCATTTCTGTATACTATAGGATTCAGTAAGTGATGCTGATTTGGATTTAAGAGGTTTGCATTTACTTTCAAGTAATTCTCCATAAGGAACTTCTGTATGCCTCACTTTTTCTGCCATAAATACTTTTACAGCAACCAAGATAAGACTAGCTTTAGATAGAGAGCTACTGAATGAGCCATCTACAAAGAGGACATTTGTTCCAAACCTATTCCACCTTCAGTAATTATCACATAGATAGTGCTTACACTTAAACAGGAAGTAATTCATCTTTTTTGTGTTCATATCACCAAAAAAAGGCTAGCAATGAGTACTACAGCAAACCTGGCCAATACCATTTCTTCAAGTGATCAACACAAAAGACTCACTACTTTATGATCTTGCCCATTTCCTAGTAACTAGATAGTGGTCAAGGTTCTTTAAATCTTTACCCCCATAATGCTCTATCATACACAAGGATAGTCCCAATATGGTTGTCATATATCTAACATCCTTATTCCACCTCTTTTTCCCTCTTTATATCCAGTGCATTAGCACCTTAGGCCAAGCTCCCGTACCACTCTTCAACCCCTTCCCTATCATCCTTCGAAGCTCCAATTAAAGCCATATTCTACATCAGCAAAGCATGCATTCAAATTCTCCATAACATGAAGTTCTATCCCTTGGTATTGTGCCATGTTTTCCAGTAGAATCAATTTGATTTCTTCCAAAAGCAAGTGCTGCATACCGATTTTTCTGCTGCCAGGAATTCAATCTCTGCACAAATAGATGCTGGAAGATGAAGCCATCCTCCAGAGATTCAATCTCAAGGATCCAGTCTCAGCCGCCAAGTGTTCCTCCCATTCCCTGTCCACCACCTATCCCAGCCCCCTTACCAAGCCACTGGCATCCACTCCCTCCCCTTTCTCCAGGATGCCCCTCACCCACCATTATTTATGCAGAAACATTCTAAACTACATCTAGGAACTTTCACCGTCTTTTTTATAGCATGTCAAACTTAGTAAGATTCTCTATATTTTCGATATGGTAAACTATACTAGCAGTATGGTGCAGAACTGAAGAACTAGTCATTTATCTCTTATATATCTAGTTAACTAATTTGTTTTTTGTGGTGCCCTGACATGTTTTTGATTAATGAATGTCTGAATGCCCATATCTATGTGCATTTCAGCACTTCTAGGTCAGGTATTGTTCAATAAATCTGAAAGATAGATGTTCAAAAATTAAGTAATGGAAAACTGAATGATAAATTGTTTAAGCTAAACCCCTATTTGGTAAAAATATAAAGAGCAATCAAAACAAATGGTTCAATACAAAGTTTGATGAGTTTTGATTATATCATGTAGGTACCGTTATCTTACTTTTAATAATGGTCGCTAAGTGTTTGAGGTGGCGGTGGAAGGGCTGTGGTGGAGAAATAGTGGTGGAGAGATGGTTGGAGCGGTGGTGGTGGTGGAGAGATGGCAGCAGTGCCCACCAGATGAGAAACTCAAGTCAGCACATGTAATGGTAGCGGTGACAGTGGTAGAGTGTTGTCCAATATGAAGTGGTGGTGGTAGTAGTGGCAGAGTTGGAGTGGCAGTGGCAGCAATGGTGGAGTAGTGGTACTGGTAGTCGTAGCAGCATTGGAGTGGTGGTAGTGGTCCTAGTGGCGGCCGCCGGCCACGGTTGTGGATGGTGGTGTAGGAATGGCCGATGGTGGGGTATAAAATATTGATAAATTAAGTCAGAATTGAATAAGCACAAGGCTACGTAATTTTAATAAATTTTTAGCCTATATTTCAAAATCCACTGAACATTAAGCAATGTGAAGTATCAAACAACCCCTTAACCACAGGCTTTTCATTCACCCTTTCCCCTTCTGCTTCATCCTTCTGCATTCAATAGCAAATGGAAAACATATACTCCTCTTTTTTCAGTTTGCCAACATATCTCTACTACTCTAGAACACGACCAAGGCCCCAAACAATCTCACATTGCAGCGATTGGCCACAACTAAAGCAAGCAATGCACACTTTGGTTTTAGAAGGAACATGCTTGTAAGGTCAATAATGAACCCAAGCTTCATCTTCCACTTCATTAAGTTAATAATGTTGAAATTTAGCTTATTATTCAATGACATTTAAACCTCGCAAAATATATGAGAATCAAACATCTCGCTACTTCCTTCTAGTGATGGTATACGCCGAAAATGCGATTTGGTTCACAACTTAAATCGTCAATGGAATGACAAGTGAAGCTTAAACTTGTAGTCAAACCTGTAATGCCAGCGACAGAAACTTATAGCTGTCCAAAGCGTACCGGACCAGTGCTTCATTCTCACCGGGGTTGATTGTACACCTGAAATTGGAAGGAGTCATGTGAACTGCACTCTTCACAAACATAGACATGATTACATACATGTGGCATCAAGTGCCAAGACCGTGGACAAGATATGGGGGACCACTTCTGTATTGTACACCAAGTAAGATACATGCACAAGGGCCACCACTAAATCGCGAGTAGGAAGCTTCTACAAGTGCAGCAAGGCACATCCATGTCTAATTGGATAAATTGACTCATAAACAAAGATCTTTTGCATATTTATATATATATATATATATATATATAGGAATTTTCAAGTGAGGGATCCCTCATTTTGTTAAAATGAGGGACTTTCATTTCCCGATCAAATTTTGAAAATCCGAACCGTTCAATGTGTGCAGAACGTAATTTTAAGGGTCCCCGCGAGAAATCAGCAAAAAAAATGACCGGGAAGGGCGTCATCCGAGCAGTTTTTTTTGAACCGTTCAATGAAAACTGCTCGGATGAAGCCCTTCCCGGTCATTTTTTTTGCTGATTTCTCATGGGGACCCTTAAAATCACGTTCTGATAACTTTGAGCGGCTTGGATCATCGAAATTCAATCGGGAAGGGGAGTCCCGCATTTAAATAAAATGAGGGATCCCTCACCGGAACCTATATATATATATATATCTTGACCAAAATGTTTTGAGAAGAATGTTGGCTTAAAAGACTTGAACAGTGAGTACGGACGTGGAATATACGATAACTCCACCAGGGCGAACAAGCTGAACAGCCTGGTCAAACATTTTCCTCTGATACTTAGCATGGTTCCTTAACCCTTCTATTGTCTCCTGCATCAAACAACAAATAACATTAGCCTTCTTGTTGAACCAAGAGGAAATAATGATGGAAAGGAAAGGAAAGAATAATGACTGGGGATGAATAAACTGTAAATAAAGTTCAAGACAAAAGGAGATACATATACAAATAACAATCTTGAATTAAAGTATTGAACATGTTGAGAGATGTATTAACATGACAGGGACACATATAACAAGATATGTTAATGCGGCCCTATATGTTGCAGCCTATGTCACATGGACTCTTCCAAATGCATGTAACTTCTCGCCTGGGACACATGGGTAAGGGAGTGGGATACGTGTCTGACACATGTATCCGATTAAGAAATTTGAACCCCTCAAATAGCATGCAATTAGTTTTTGCACAAGGACGTCATTCCATTGTCTAGAATGGAGTCAGACACAAGCCTTCATAACAAGATGTTGGTCTACATCCCACCACTTGTAAGGTTCTTTACAACCATAGTATAACCAGTTTCAGTGTAGATACACTGAGGTAAGTAGAATTAGTATCAGGTGTTTGTAGTAAATTTTACAATAAGTGTGAAAAGAAGATGAATGACATGAAGTGGAGGAAAACAGAGGAGAGGTGCATAAGTAACCAAGGAGGAGCTGTAAATCCAAAATGATTTGATTTTTATTTCTGTTCATATGAGTGGAGGTAGCAAATGTGAGAGCAGTTATGGCCCGTTGGGATTGTGGATACAAGCCCCCCATTCTTGATAGATAGCTTACCGCCCTGCCCTTTATAGTAGTTACGATTGTCATGGAAGAAGAGCTTGTTTTGTGTCAAAGAAGCATGATAAATTGGCCTGTAGCAAAAAGACATTCGTCCCGCATATAGCAACCTCTCATTGGCTGCTTTCTTAGCAGTACACACTACCACATGCATTGTGCATCTATCTTACAGCTTCTTTGCCAGTCAAATTCCTAGTCCTAGAATGCAATTTTGAATATATTTAATTAAGCATAAAAGCCATATAAAGGTTCTGGTACTTGATCCACCAATATGCTAAATCTGGAGAAAATGAAAAACCAGTAAGAGTAAAGAAACGAGCGCCACAACATTCACAGCACCCTCATATAATGCTACTGTCATCGTAATCAGCAATCATAGTAGGTTTACAACTGGAAATCCATTTGCGTACATTGTGAATACAGAACAAATTTAACTTATACTCCGGACAGAAACTATACCAATACCATTAAGAATGAAATAAAGAAAAACCAATAAATAAATCTTATGTATCAGTAGAACGCTTTGTTCAGAAAGTACTCAACCTCTCCAGCAAACAGTCGGGGTCTCAAACCAAGAGCAGAACAAGGAGCATCAAGGAGAACTCGATCGAAGCTATTTGGATAAAAACCTTCTGATTTTTCAACCCTACCACCTAAGCAATGACTTCTTCCACGCCCATTAATATGTCCCTGGATACTCTTCTGGAGGACAGCATTGCAAGCTTTAGTTGTTTGTGTTGCTTGCTCGTTGCTAACTGAAATATTAAGTTATTTAGAGATAAAAGCAAAACTAACAAAGAGGAAAAATCATAATGTGCATATCGACAATGGATCCGGAACGAGCTTAAGTTCATCATCCCAATGGCAGACACATGTACCTACCAAGGAAGATCTAAGAAGCTCCACTAACACTTTAAAGAAGGTAGTATGTCATGTCGGAAACCAACACCCGTTGGACTCCCTAACGCAGGTCAAACACTCTTCCATACACGTCTTCTTATTTGTTAATTCATTAGGACGGAAAACCATATGGACACTTGGGATAAACATGAAGTACATAGTTTTCACTCATGCTGATGTGGTCAATGAGATGAGCCAAGAGGATTTGGTAATTTCAGAAGGTTATAATCATGAATTGTAGGCATCGCCCATGGATAATCTATAGGCCTTGTAGTTGGTTTAATCTACGTTAGACACATTTAGCTACATCTTTGCATTCATAATAGGCATCCATTATTAGGTTCATTTCATCATATTAAAGTGTTTTGTTATTGCGATGTATATGACCCTCATGATTCATGTACTGCTCAACAACACTTTTTTACTAATCTAACACTCGCAATAGCACGTTCTCTCAAATAGCAACAACTATCTTAAACCAAAAAACACAAAATGTATTATAAGAAGTAACATACAATTTGCATTGCCAGTAGAATCTTTGTCTGACCCTTCTTGGGCAACACATGATGAAGTGTGCATATCGTTGGATTCACTCCTTTGCCGAACAGCTTTAAGAGCATCTAACTTGTATGTGGTTATACAATTCAAGCCCATTTCAGCAGCCAATTTTTGGATGTCGAGAACCTACAAAATAAAATAAGGCTAGGAGTAACATAATGAAACCTTTGCCGATCAAAAAGAAACATATGGGAATCTTTTTCATCATCGGAAAAGAAAATAGAGAACATCTAGACGTCAATATTCTCAGTTTTGGACTGAACACATGGTCCCAGAAACATTAATGGTGGTTTAACGGAACTGACTCATGAATTTCTCATGCAGTGGAATAAATTAACCAAATACCATTAAAAGACATTGATGTACTTGTTTAATGTGTCATGCACTATGAACTTTGCACTGATACTTTAGAACTTTAAACAACAGCAAACTACTTTCTTTTGCAAAAGAAACACTGCTTAGAGATTGCTACACATTGCCTTAATACCTTCAAAATCTTAGCATATCAAGAGCACTCGGCAGAAACAGAAGCCCAAAGTATTCTGCCAGACAGCCCGAGATAATTAATGTCAATTTTATTGGTTATCTAATAGCCTTACCTGGATTCTTAATTTCAACATGCCCAAACCAATTTAAGATGACATCAAATCTGCATTTATAGGACAAATCTTGCAAAAGTTGTCAATATCAACCACACTTGCCATAACCTTGCGATTCACTTTCAAGTAGGTGCTTCAGTCTGCTAGTTCAAAATCAGGTATCATAATAACAAAGACAATGGCTGTTTGAGAACTTTCCAAAACACAAGTCATCGCTGACAAAAACTTTTCCATAATATAGTAAGTTGTTTATATAGTCTTTGCATGTCAACAGAGTATTCAACAACAAAGAACCTCTTCTTTCATTGTCATTCACCCTCCATAACGAAATAATATGAGTTTTCAATTATTGTTCACACCCCATCCACGGAGAATACAAAAAACACTGATAGGAATATGCAACAGATATCCATTATTTGGCCATTTTTTGAGTTTACTTCGTCAATTTGAGATAGCAATATAAGATCATGGGGGCTGGATGCCATCCTGCCTGATCTGGAGCTAGTCAGTCTAATGTGCATCAAAATTCAATAATGCAGGAGTCATAAGACAACAAAATACAAGTGGTGGGACCTATCAGAAACTTCACCTTATTGTGAGATCTATCAACTGCAACCACCTCTCCTTTGTCCTTCATAAGGATTGCTACCGCAGTTGTTTTCCCTCCCGGAGCCGCACACATGTCCAATATTTTCTCCCCCTGTTGAGGCTCTGAAGAAGAAACAAAATATAAACACCAGAAAAGTCACACAAAAAGGAAAATCTTCCCTGCAAACCAAAATTTTCACATTAACTCTACTTGAACCAAGAAAAAAACATAGTGTTAAGCATTCTATGAGACATAACACTACAGGTAGCCATCCAAATTAACTAGGCTACCAGACACCGGTATGTACACCTACAACATCAAATAGAGAGCAAATTTATCCAAGATTGCCGACATGCACCACATTCCAACATCAGCAACCAAAAAAGTCATTGCTTCTCTATCTTTATACAAAACAGCCACAGATCAAGCTAAATTTAGTTTACAGAACAAGGTAGCGTGGGATTGTCAAACGGCAACAGATACAGTACAATAAACAGTTGTCAACTATTGGATGGAATTTAGAATCGATATTTCCACTATATATATAAGAAAACAGATTTATGCATTTCAACGTACATCATAAATATATTTATATACATATATATACATAAATATAATATAGATTGAGCCTAGTACGATGAAAGAACTGTTTTGGACGATCATCATATAATCGCTTGCTTATACGGAAAGAGGTGTGAGTCCAAGGGGCTATGCATAAAGAGTCTTCCCTTTTACGCAGTGTCCAAGGGATTCTTGACTAACCCCCTATGCATCGTCTTGGAATGATATGGCTACCATATTCTGGGTCAGGAAGCAAAAAGTGTGAGAAACACTTGAGGACTTCCATAGATTTATCCACACAATGCCAAGATCCAATAAGCACTTTTGAAACTTTCATTCTAAACAATACTTTCCGGGCCAAGATAGAACTAGACAATGTCAATTCTCAAATGGGATGCAATGAGAAGTGTTTAAATCACATACTTTTCAAACAATAAATTTTTTTCTAGCTGATTTACATTCTCCCTACCATTACTACCATAACCACTTGACAGGAGAGAAATTATAAAACTGTAAGAAAAACAGTTCATCTACAACAAAATATGGTTAGCAACACTACTTCCATCACGAAAAGGAGAAGCAGCAGGGAGGCATGAAGAAACATCAGTAAGAATGATATCACACTGAGATAAGTACCAAGGACATGTGCTGTGACAATGCTTGGCAGATTTTGCAGGAATATTTCCCCCTCAAGAACATCTGAAATCCACAAGTTTCGGGAAACAGAAGATCAAAAGATAATCAATACTTTTTGAACAGCAAGTACGAAGCTTGAAAAATTATTCAACAACCAATAGTAAAATTTCAAACGCGCAGAGACAGATAGATGAACCAGGAATGCACTAGTGCTTCTTATCTCAAATCTCAATATGCTTCAATCTGTACTGGTCTTTTGTCACCTCTTGCTTTCTCTCTATCAGCATCCTGCTGAAAATTTCTCTTAGTTGGGTGGGGCAGGAAAGAAAAGGAAGAAAGAGTGATAAAAAGGTCAAGCCATCCAACTAAGAGAAATATTCGTCAGTAGCTGTTGATAGATAAAGAAAGCAGGCAACAGTAGAAACCCATGCCAACAAAATACAATGAAAAGAAACATAAGGAAAGAAAACCCAGTAATGTATGTGCATCACTTCTCCTGGGTGTTCAAGTTCCTGTCATATTGTCTTCTCCTCACTGCCATAAATTATAATGCTCATATCTGGTTTGAACTGTCTTCCACCTTGCATGTGCACATCCTTATACTTTTTTTAATCCACATAAGCACACTCACGATGGAAAGATACAGAGATTCATATCTTGTATGAAATGTTACCACGACAATGGAAAGATATAGAGATTCATATCTTGTATGAAATGTTACCACGACAATACAAACTACAGAGACATGATACTCCACGACAAATGCCCACCTGTCTGCGTGCGTATCACCAACCACCCAAAAGTACCAATTTCAACTCACAAAAATTACATGCAACAAGCAAGTGCTCCTATTTTACGAGAGGAAGATGCAACAAAATCGTGAAAGAAGAAAGGATGAATAGGGAGATGATCACCATTGCAATATATTCAGAAAACTGATAGTTAAGAATATAATCGATATCAAGCATGCTTCCCATGTCACAGAAAAAATTGTACCATGAAAGGAAGGAAGCTTAAATACTCTATCATTCACATCCACGGCAGTTCCTTTTAGAACGCGAAACATTCCAGCTCTTGACATCATTGTGGTTCCTTGGCCAATGTACAAGCCCTTTCGTTCCAAAAAATAAGGATCTACAACCAAAAAACAAATAAATCAACCCTGACATTACAACAAATATTTGTGTCGGCACAAACAGATTAGGGGAATAAACTTTGCTGAGCATTTCTTAGGATTTACTGAGAGAAAAAGTCATAAGCTTTTCTGAGCGTTTAAAGCCAACAATTGCAGCAAAAAGGGGTATTACAATGAGATAGATATATATATATATATATATATATATATATATATAGAGAGAGAGAGAGAGAGAGAGAGAGAGAGAGAGAGAGAGAGAGAGAGGAAAATGCAAGAATGAGACATGTAAGATGAGATGACAAGAAGGTAGAGAGAGTGAGTGGGCAGCGCCGCTATGATCACTAGTTATTCAAGTTGTAGAGCCGGCATTGGAATGGTGAGAGAGGATTAGCAGAAGAGTTAGTGGTGATATTTTTTCCTTCCACTATATTAATAAAGGGCCATTACTGTTTGAATCTGATTTCTATAGATGAAGCTCATCGTTTCCTATCATTTAACTAAAACTTAATTGCAAGTGCTACGCAATTGGAAATCTCAAAGGATGGTGTAACTACACCAAAGTGAGGGTACTTACTGTATTTCTTCCAACTTTAGGGAAGTTCAGTGTTCGAGCTTTAGGGGAGTTCATTGTAATTACCCAAAAACAGAAGCAAAATAAGGGAAAGGAAAACAGAAGAAGACTGGGATTGAAGTCACTCAAGACGTTTTACAACCTCCATTTTTATTCACAGACAGCATTGTGAAGTGAAATCTAATGATAATATCCGATCACTTCCATCAAGTTATATGTCACAAGTTTTTAATCATTTTATGGTTAAAACCTCAGTTCCCAAGAATCAAGGTTGAAAGAACAAACGACAAAAACATTTATGCTAATAGTTATTCAGTTTCCTGTGCATATAAGAGAGGATGTCTTGCCTATGTGTGATCCCTGTAGAACCGTCCCACGAGTCATACCAACAACCCATCCACCATCCTGGCCAGGCTGCTCCACAGCAACTGAAACTGCAACCACATCCCCTTTCTCAACATGAGCACTACAAGCCAATACACCAGGAACATACACCTAGACAAGAAATACAAAAGGAAAATGGAAAGAATACCCAGTAATCATTGTTTGTCAGGATCACACGGTGGATAGAGAAACAAAACAAATGGATTTACAAGAATTCAACAACCATATAAAAGTTCTTCATTGGCAAATTTTAAGTTCCACATCCCCCACAATGACAAGAAATATATAGAAGAAAAAACAACAGAAACACTAAATAGTTGATTTGCAGTAACTACTTGATGTGCAGTAACAACCACATTCCAAGAGAAGGAAATCCTGTGATGTTCATGATCCAAATGAAACAGTAAAAACTACTTTGCAAACAAATTTTAGGCAGCAGATGTAGTTGATATGTAGGCACTTTAAGACTCAGCTTACCTGAGCACCCCGAAGAACAGCCTCAGCACATTTACGACTAACAATTACCTCCTTTGGAGGTCTGTCTTGTGCATAACCATAATTGACTGTGTGTGGTCCTGAACCTTTGACAAACACAACATAGTCTAACCCAGGTAACTGACATTTAGAAACATGATAGTTTTGACCACTTTCAGAGACTGCCAGATATGCCTTTTTTAAGTCATATGATGTAGGGGGAATATAAGATTCTTTATGATCTGGGCCAATAAGATATTCAGCATGGGTGTCACTCTGATTCGTGCCATCAGTACCACTTTGTTGCCTTATTCCCGGCAGAGCTGACGATAATTTCTCAATAATGGCATCACTTGTCGACTTGAGTGTATTAACACGGATACATGAGTAACAAGACGGAGACCTGAGCAAAACATGTGTGCTCAAAATGGTGAGCAATGATGTTAAATAGGTAGATATTTATGTATATTGCAATTGAGCAATAAAAGACTGAGATACATCTCGTAAGAATTCGTTATAGAACTCACAAACAAGGTTAATAGATATGCAGTCAAAGTATACAATGCAACCTCTTACGGCTTGACACTAACCTGTAAGGGAATTTCTGACACATAAAAACAGAACAGAAATTATTACAGCAACAAAATCTCAGTATTTTCTGAATGGCATTATGTCATTATGTTTATTCCTGCCTTGACACCCATTTCTTCCACCCCATCACCCACCCACAATGCGCGCACGCGATGGGCTGGGAGGGTGCCAAAACTCAGTAACTACAGCAGAGTTTAATAACTATGCTGGCTTCTGTACAAGGTACAAAATGTTAGCGCTCGAGTCTCAAAATGTTGACAGACAAAAGGGTGGACGTAATCGGTAATCCAGCAGCGAGATGTACAACCTCAGTTATTATGTTTTTATCTTGTTCTGCCAACTGAACACATAACATCCGTCAACAATATAAGTTTCCAAGTGAAATATATCGTGTGGACGAAACCAAACTTCTTCAAACTGTATCTTTTTAAACCTAAATTTCCCATTCTGTCAACTTTGGACTGTGTTGAGGGAGCGCCTTCAAAGGATCTATTATTATGCCCCTCCACGCAGTCCAAAGTTGGCATAACACAGCTGCCTGCCAAGCCGCCCTCAAACACCTCCTTGGCCAGCTATGTCTCCAAAAAACAAAAATATTGCATTGATTGAGGGATGACCCACATCAAACACAGAGATCGAGAAGGATCACCAACTCAGCACCCAGTGGACAACCAAGGTGATAACAGATTCGCTGGACTTCTTCCACACCTCGTGCTTCATACTTTAGAAAAAAAATATGTACTCAAAGAGCATGGCCAATAAGATATTGTAGGAATGTTGCTAACTTGCTACTGTTATTTGTAGCTTGATTTACAGTTCTCCTTTACTGAATTTGACATATTAAATCATGGACCTGTCTCGATGTTTGACTTTCATGGAATTTTTTTCCCAATCACTAAATGGATAGTACACACAATGAAGGCATAAAGCGAATGCCACCCATATACAAAAGGAGTACCCAACGAAAAGGCCTTATAACTCTCTATGGGTTTAGAAAAGCTCTGCAAAGACTACAAATTGGTCAAGTTATGGGTAGCAACCATATAAAAGACTAACAAAAGCACTTCACAATATATTAGAAGCAGTTTTATAATGTTAGTAACAACTATATAAAGTGGAAATTCTGGATTTCTTGGTATGGATTTTGTCACAAACCAATTTAGGAGTTGAACATGGAATAACCACGTGGTTATGTTGTAGCCGGTCATGAGCATCTTTTATGAAGCCCTAAACCTACTTCCTAAACTCATTCTTTGATCCATAATCTCTTCTCTGCTTTTTTTTTCTGCTGCCTGCATACTATTATATCCATAGTTCACACTTTGACTTGCATTTTTCCATTTAGGACTTGAAAGCATGTAATACATTTGTAAAATTCAAAATCCGAAGTCCAATTGCAATTTTAAAGGTGTGAGTTTTGTTTGGTGCCGCAAAATGCACACTTGAGTTGTATCCGTTTCCAAATAATATTGAACCACTCGGCTTCATGGGAAAGATATTTTTGTTTCTTTTTCATATTGAATTTTCTCCCAATGAGATGGATACAGAAGTTCTATAATTGCTAACTCAAAATTTTATTTTCCTCCTACAGTTTTCAGCAATCAAAGCCCAGGAATTCTACACTTTTTTTTCAACTTCCAAAACGAATTCAACATTAACAAAGACAGTGGAAGGAATTCCATGCCAGAAATAGAAAAGAATAAGTAACTCAAGTTGTCAAATAGAGTTAACATGCAATAAAAGGAGTATATTTGGCATACGTTAGGGCTTTGGAAATGCGAGCGAAATGGTCAGCTCCGTACGCTTTGATGAAGTATTCTTCAATCCTAGGATTCCATTGCAGGGTTGGGTTGTAGTGGTAACGTTCAGATGCATCCATCTGTAGCTGTAAATGTGAGGAACAATTGCCGATACTGAACAAGAAAGCTTAATACAAAAACACGGAATACAGCACACACACACACGGAGGTTTTAAAGAGTACAGGAGGAGCAGGAGTTCTATGTTGCAGTGAGAGGAAGCTTCTGCAGATGGTTTTGAGGAAAGCCCTCCCTTTCTTCATTCAAAATACATGAACATCGACATGGAAACTGGAGCTTGATTATGTTAACAAAAGCAACATGGAAAACTGAACAGATTGTAAAGGACTTAGAATTTGCGCCCAGGACTTTAATTGAGCTATGTTCTATCACAGTGAAATTGATCTCCCAAAAATAGTCGAGATGTGTGTAAATTGGAAAAAAAACAAAGGCATATGCGGGAATATAATTGAGCCCTAGTTCCTATACGGTAGAATTGGTCTCGCAAAATTTCACAGAAAGGAGAAACACCAAAGAGAGCCGACTAGTGTTGATGAAGGGCACTGGTTATGCTAAGAGAGAAGTCCGTCAGAAGTCTTCCAGTGTACACTCACTGGAACCTTGAGCGACTGTCAAACACCGGTATAGGGACCTTTGCCTTGAGAAGGTGGAAAGAAAGCAAAGTGACCTACACAAAAACAGTTTCGTGTGAGGGTCCATTATTAGACATTAGACAACCCTCATCCCAAACCTTTCAACACGCAATAACTCAATGCCGTCTCCGGCTATCGGGAGTGCCTAGCAGTGATACATTGCACCCAAAAAAAGAAACACCACAAAATGTATTGTCATTAGGTCTTATGACTCTTATCCTTAATCTTTTGCTTAGTATTCTTTTTTTTCAACTGGGGGAGACAGTTAATAACAGTTGTATGAATATATGGTTTGCACAGTTGAATCATTGTCAAAACGCAAACCAAATGAATGGGCACGATCAATTGAAAAAAGTGATCAAGATAAAATAGTAGAAAAACAGAAGAATGCAAAACAATTTGCCCAAAGTAAGTAGTTCGAGAGAAAAAGCCTTAATTGTGCTCCAATATCCAAAATAATAGATAATTTACACAACCAAAACAGAAGAATGCAAAATAATTTGCCAAAAGAAAGTATTTTTTAAAGAAAAAGCCTTAATCTCGTATTCGTAGATTCCAATAGAAGCAATTTATCGAACACCTTATGTGCAATAAGTACTTCTAAAATTCAGAGACATTTGGGGAGTTCTTACATAGCCAAAACAAAAGAATGCAAGACAATTTGGCCGAAGCAAGTGGAAGTGATACATCAAACACCTTATGTGCAATAATCAGACATTTGGGGAGTGCTTACCGTGTGAAACGGCAGAGACGCAAGGCTGACGTCAGTAGAAGTGGGTGTGGAGGCGTTGGTGTGAGAGACGTATACACTGACTGCCTGGGTTTGGAGGCGCGGGAGTAGGGCGTTGCTTTGGTTTTTCTGATATGGGTTTCATTTGGAAACGATGACATCAGAAGATGGTGCAGAGAGGAAACGGTGCACTATGGAACCCCTAATTTCCGGGTTAAGGTCCAGTCCGGTTTGGGCTACGTCCATCCATTCCTTTTCAATTTGTGATCTGTTGGGGATAATCTCATGCCCACTATAATAATCAAAACTGTTGATTTCGTTGAGTTTTTTGAGAACTTGAATCAATTATTCAAAAAATTATGTTGTCGAATATCGATCAATATCTAATCAAAATATATTTATTTTAAAATAAATGTGTTTCGATCGGCTATTGATTCGTAACCAATCAATATGGTTTTTTGCACAGCTAAAGTTCTCGACAAGATTGATAAAATGAACCGTTTTAATCATTGTTGAACATAAAAAACTTGATTACTGGACACACCAAACTAGCCAAATTGGACTAGACCTTAACCCCTTATTTTCTCCAGCCCATTACTCAATGACAAATTATTTGGTAGTGTTAAACACCGCAATGTGGTGCCCCAATATTCTTGTCCACCATAAAATTCTGTGAAAACCTTTGGTATGGATTCCTTTAACAATGTGTGATGAATTAAAGTGTAAAAATACCATGTGACGGTGCCCCATGACACCGAGTAATTAATCTTCTTCCTCTTTGTTAATTGAGGACGTAGTTTGCCGGTACGGAAAAACACAATGTGCCACCAGGGAGAGAGGGAGAGAGGCTCTAGGCTATGACGCACCCTAGTTAAGTACTTCTAATGTTATAGGTATCACACATAGGTATTTGCGTAGTTATGATGCCGTTCGATTTGATTTTTGGTGTGGTTATCACGTGAAACCAAAATCGAAAACCGACGGCCGGTTTCTTGAAATCAAAACCAAAACCAAAACCACGATTAAAAACCACACCAATCGATTCAATATGGTTCGAGCAATCAATGATTCCGGCGAGATTGCCATCCCTATGTGCCACACGCCTCCTCTACAAGGTGTTCTCCATTTTCCTTGTGCAAGGTCCTCTTTTCCTTTGTTCTTTTCAATGAGTATTTTTACTTCTATTTTTGTAGGAAAAAAATCTTACGCAAGTACCAAAAAACTCCCCCAAAGGATTGTTGATGTACATATTTATAAGCAAATTTCTCCCATCCGGGTTTCCGATATCTACTCATGAAAATTCATATGAAAGTGTCCTTGTTTAATCAATAAGCATAAATTTATTTCCCCCCTCATTTTGAGGGAGAGAACATCAAAATTACTCCCTCCATTCCTAATATTTGGCCCCTATTGAAAGAGCAATTTTGTATGCTCATTTTGAGTGTTCTACTACTGTAATCAAAACAGTTCAATTTTCTAGATTCATTTGTTAGGGGACTATGCAAATCGTATATTGTATGCATTGAGTTAATATCTTTGATGCCATAGCATATCACGAGCGTTCAACAGAAGCAGAAGCCCAACGTATTCTGTCTGAAATAACTAATGTAATTTATGGTTCTCCGTCTATCTATAGCTTTGCCTGGATTCTTAATTCCAACATGCCCAAACCATCTTAAGATGTGCATTCAAATCTGTATTTATCACCCACGCTTGCCAAGAGTTTGGGGGTGATATCGAGAGCCCAAGGATCTTCAAGTTGAAGTAGTTTTGAAAACATCTCTGTCCTACCAAAGAAAATCAAAGTTGCCTATTTGGAATTGGAAGTGTCTGAGAGCATCAGACCCAAGAACAGGTCATCGGCCCAAAAAAAGAGAATAGGCAAATCCGACTGTCCTGGCATCAAGCTGGGGAGAAAGGGATGGATAGCAGTCGTTCTAAGGCCATAGATACCAAGAAGTGTAGACAGAAGTAGGCATGTAAGAAACACAATCTGCAAGAAAGATATACTAGTAGTATCTTCTTTCATCTTCTTTTCCTGTTCTTTTCTGCACTCAAAAGCTCTCAGACAAGCAAGTGTTTTCCCATAGTTTGCCCTTGAGAGGAGGTACAGAATCTAGCCTCCACATTTACTGATGTTTATTCTCTAGATTTTGAATAAAGGAAGCAAGAATGTGCACAAAAATTGTAGCGTCTCTCTCTGATGTTGCTTTGATGAAGGCGCGATTATACGGATAATGTCCATTGAGTACCTCGATATTTTGGAGGTATAGTCAGCCACAATTTCAATGGTAAAAAACTTTCTAAGAACAACCAATTTACGCATATACTATCCAAGGTTAAGTCCGTCTCCAATCTCCCCCGCTAATACCACCACATAATGAGATCATATGGGTACAGTTATTGTTGTTGTCGTTATCAATATTTTTCTTGCTGTTGTACGACCTGCTCTTTTAGTTCTAGTTCTGGCCCTCTTTTTCCTTCTTCTTTTTTTCAAACATCACACTTTATTTATAGTACTAAAGATGTACAGCTGTCTACAGAATTGACAAGTTTTGGGTACTGCCAGCCCAAACTATCACACAACAAAAAGGCAGTCGGCAGGAGCCACAAAATAATCGACAGCAGTGTTTTGCTTCGCCACAACCTTCTTTCCCAAAACATTCGCTACCTTGTTGGCCTCCCGAAAACAAAACCCGAAAAGAGTTACAAGCCGAAGATAGTCCCGGAGTAGTGCTCGTAGTCGTCCCGTATGGACCGCCTTCCTGCAAAAAATGTTAAAAGACAAACTTGGAATCAGTATCCACGTAAAACCTTTTATAACTAAATTTTTAAGCAAGCTGTAGTCCTTCACTTACTGCCTAAAGCTCGGCCACTGCATTTGAATTAAGGCTAATAGACCGTTGAAATGCCGAGCAGAAAAAACCAAGGTGATCTCGAAAAACACCGCCAATTCCGGCTATAAAATGGAATTAGACATACGCCTTCATCATAAGAAGTTGGTCCAAATCCCACCGCTTCAAAGGTTCTTTAAAACCACAGTACCAGTTTCAGTGTAGAGATACTGAGTTTGTAAAAAGATTTAAAATGAAGTGTGAAAAGGAGTTGGATGATATGAAGTGGGGGAAGACAGCGGAGAGGTGCATACGTAATCAAGGAGGAGCTGTCAATCCAAAATGATTTGATTATTGCTGTTCATATGATGCGAAATCAGGATGAGAGGTGGAGGTAGCAAAGGTGAGAGCAGTTATGGCCTGTGCGATTGTGGATATAAATCAGCCTGTAGCATAAAGACATTCGTACCGCATATAGCAACTTCCCATTGGATGTTTTACTAGCGGTACACACTACCACATGCACTGTGTATCTATCTTACATAGCTTCATGCACTCAAAGAAGCTTCTTTGTGAGTCAAATTCCCAGTCCCAGAACATAATTTTGCATATAGTAACTTGAGCATAAAAACCAAATTAAGGTTCTGGTATTTGATCCACCAATATGCTAAATCTGGAGAAAATGAAAAACCAGTGACAGTAAAGAAACAAGCACCACAACATTCACGGCACCCAAGGATGGGATTAGGGGGGTCTAGTAGCGGCGACCGCCACGACAAAAATTTTAAAAAATGCAATTATTATATGTAAAAAAAAAATTTATGCCCAACTTACATAGTTTCGCCACCACTAAATTTTTTTAGTATACATTTCGCCACTGCTAGGGTAAAATCCTGGTTCCGTCCTTGACGGCACCCTCATGGAAAGCAACTGTCATCTTAATCAGCTACCAAAGTAGGTTTACACCGGGAAATCCATTTGCGTATGTTGCGAATACAGAACGGATTTAACTTATACTCTGGAAATAAACCATAGCAATACCAAATAAAGAGAGAACAATAAACGATTCTTAAGTACTGAACCTCTCCAGCAAACAGTTGGGGTCTCATACCAAGAGCGGAACAAGGAGAATCAAGGAGAAATCAATCGAAGCTATTTGGATAAAAACCTTCGGATTTTTCAACCCTACCACCCAAGCACTGACTTCTTCCACGCCCATTAATAAGTCCCTGGATACTAAATCATTGCAAGCTTTAGTCGTTTGTGTTGCTTGCTCGTTGCTAACTGAAAGTATTAAGTTCTTTAGAGATGAAAGCTAAAGTAATAAGGGGAAAGATCATAATGTGCATATCAACAGGGATGGGGAACAACCTTAAGTTCATCATCCCGAACGGCAGACACTTGGACCGGGAACAACCTTAAGTTCATCATCCCGAACGGCGGACACTTTTGAATCTGTGAACTGCAACCACACTTCCCATACATACATATCGGTAAGGGTGCTAAGTAACAATGCATTTGTCCGATTCCATTCCCATATTGATCACATAACACTGAATTTGACTACCCAAAATCAAATCCTACTAATCCCCCACTGCTGGAAGAACACTTGATATACCAGTCCAATTAGGGCATGTTTGTTGAGCTCATTAGAGCCCGTATTAGCTATCCCGGGACTAGCTAATCCGGGCCCCACCTCTAATCCTTGGTTTGGGGTTCCCAAACTCCCCCCGCATAAGCAATCACCCGGGATGTGTAACACCCTTGCAGCCGGATTATCTAACTCCCCTGACCCTGTCGTTAGCTTATCCGAGTGGGTTAAAGACCATCCTACCCCCACAGCGAACACAACAACAAGCAACCAGCAAAATCAACACACAGAAACGACAAATTCCGTTGTTAAGATCGATTAAAAACAACAATTTGCCAGCAAAATCAACAAGCAGAAACAAACAGACAGATCTCAGGAAGAATAGCAACCTGGTGAGTCTCTCATGCTATTACTCCTATGTGGTCGCCTTGACAGGCTGTTTGCCAAGGCCGCCATGGTCGATTTCCTCGCTTCTCTGTTCCTGTCCATTCGTAGACCTTAAAAATTTCTACAAATTACGAATGTGTACTTGACTTGTATCCCATCACAAGTTCTTCACAGAAAAATTGAGTAGTAGTAGTAGGGGTGGTGCCACAAGATTTTTGTATAAAAAACGGGGCAATCCTACGACATTATACAACAAGACCTGAAGAGAACGCAGCTAATGTTAGTAAAAGAAGGCCGACATTGTGGAGGGTTTGGTTTGGGTGCCGCTGGGCATTGTAGAGATGTGGAGTGCAGCTTTTCTAGAGTGTTGACTTATCGAAATTGAGTGTACCAAGTAAAATCAAAATTGCAATAGACTATTCAATCGTGGATGTAATAATCGGCTAATCACCGATACCTAGTAATTCTAAATTGTTCAGTGGAGTGTAGAATAAGAAGAGGGGAAGCTATGGTGAGTGGTCAGTACACTTTGGCGAGAGCAACCTTCTATATACCGGTTGAAATGACTATTAATATCCTATCAAGATTGCCAATGAAATCCCCATTGCGATTCAAATACTGGTGTGCTCTCATTGAAACCCCTAATTTCATTTCCAAACATGAAACATCTTCAAACCCAGTCCACTCTCAACACTCCAGCACTCTCCGTCCTTGTAAACACTTGGAATCGTGGAACCCAAAAACATGCAATGTCTTTACTCTTCAATGATGAGTTTAATAACTGCCCAGTCAATCTAAAATTTTCATTTCTTGATAAGAGGAAATATGGAAATATCTTAACAGACTACGAGGTATGATATTACCATTGTGGGTATCTGTGATGGTTTAGTTTGCATAAATTTGTCTCGCTTTGGATATCTAGAGATTCTATGCAATCCTTTGACCAGAAAATTTCAGGGTATTCCGCATTTCAAATGGAACAAGTCCAATGGGGTTCACCATGGCTATATATGTGTTTTGCGAGTCACAATCAGACTAGCAAAGCTAATCTGTATGTGGGGAGCACCGATACATGGACAGAAATTGATGATAAAAAGCTTTCATTGTTTTCTCGGAAAGGGCATCGTAATGACTGCGTGCGGATTCGTGGATCTTCTGCTTTAGTGGTTTTGAATGAAGTTTTCAATTGGCAGGCACATGAAGTTAAAATCATTGTGTCCAACATGGGTGATGAGGTGTTCAAAAAAACACCACCATGTTTGGGTGAGAATTTGCATGAGACTAACTTGCGATTTACAGAATTTAAGTATAAACTTACTTTGGTTATTTATCCTGATGATAAATGCCTTGACGTGCGGGTTTTGAATATAGACCAAAGTTCTTGGATTAATCAATTCAAAGTTGAATTTTTTACAAGGACCGCAAGTAATGTGAGGAAAAATGGTGAAATTACATGGGATTTGCAAAAAATGATGAATTGTTAGTAACTAACCATAAGGTATTTGGTGATTTAAAACTCTTTTTGTTTAATCCAAAGATCCAAGAAACTGTGTATCTATATTTTGGTCAGGTTCCGCATCCATGTTCAATTTATTTGTATGTCGGGGCCCTGTTCTTGTCATGCAATGCGTTGAAGTCATGCTTAACGAGAAAAACAACAAAAGCAAGCATTGAATTCGTGGAAGTGGCTCAGTAACATGCTGTTTTGAATGCTTTATCTGTTCATGCTTAGTTAGCTGTGCTACTTCAACTATGCCTTGAATGTAAATCAAGGGTAAAAAAAAATTACCCATAAGAGAGACATCCGAGGTGTAGTTAAAGAGCACAATTAAATAAGCGTGAACAAAAAAACATTCAAAAAAACATCTTACATGAGCCATTTCCACGAATTCAATGCTTGCTTTTGTTGTTTTTCTAGTTAAACATGACTTCAATACATTGCATGATTGGAAGCAGGATCACGACATACAAATAAATTGAACATGGATGCAAAACCTAACCAAAATATAAATCCATAGTTTCTTAGGTCTTTAGATCAAACAAAAAGAGTTTAAATCATCAGATGCCTTATGGCCAATCCCTAACAAATCATCATTTTTTGCAAATCCCACCACTGTAATTTCACCATTTTCCCCACATCCCACATTACTTGTGATCCTTGGAAAAGATTCAACTTTGAATTGGTTAGTCAAAGAACTCTGGTCTTTATTCAAAAACCCACGCGTCATCAGGATAAATAACCAAAGCAGCAAGTTTACCCTTAAATTCCGTAAATCGCAAGTTAGACTCATGCAAATTCTCACCCAAACATGGCGGTGTTCTTTTTGAAGAATGAACACCTCATCACTCATGTCGAAGGACACAACGATCACTTGATAGTTTTAACTTCATGTGTCTGCCAATAGAAAACTCCATTCAAGACCGCTAAAGCAGAAGATACACGAATCCACACGCAATCATTATGATGTCCCTTCCGAGAAAACAATGAAAGTTTTTTATCATCAATTTCCATCCATGTATGGGTGCTCACCACGTATAGATTAACTTTGCTAGACCTAATGCCTCCCGTGGTAGAACGAAAATAAAACACAATCCTAATCAACTTGTAATCATTAGCACTGGATGGAAGCCAAACCCAAAACTGACTCGCAAAACACATATATAGCCATGGTGAACCCCATTGGACTGGTTCCATTTGAAATGCGGAATACCTTCAAACTTCAAACTTCGTGGTCAAAGGATTGCATAGAATCTCTGAATATCCAAAGCGAGACAAATTTATGCAAATTAAATCATTACAGATACCCATAATGGTAATATCATACCTCTTAGTCAGTTTCTCAATGGAAAGATATTTCCTCCTATCCAGAAATGGGAAATCGAGATTGACTGGGCCGTTATTAAACCCATCATTGAAGAGTAAAGACATTGCATGTTTTTGGGTTCCACGATTTCGATTGTTTACAAGGAGAAAGCAGGAGTTGAGAGTGGACTGAGTTTAAAGATGTTTGGAAATGAAATTAGGGGTTTCAATGAGAGCACACCAGGTTTTGCATACGGATTTGAATCGCAATATAGATTCCACTTGCAATCTTGATAGAATATCAATCGTCATCTCAACTGGTAGATAGAACGTCGCCAAAGTGTACCGGCCACTCGCCATAGCTTCTTCTCTTCTTCTTCTACACTTCACTGAACCATTTAGAATTACAAGATATGGGCAATTAACCGATTATTACATAAACAACTGAACGGTCTATTGCAATTTATATTTTCTCCACAATTGGGGTCTCACAATATCTCAATGTCTTAGATCGTTCTCAAGGTGTTAAGTCTACTGCAATCTCGATTTTACTTGGTTACACTTAACATCCACTCCCATTGACCCCCGCAATCACCCCATTACAAGATATCACATTCGGTTTCATCTCTTTATTCTCCATGTCCTCAAAGACCTCTCATGCCTCACTTCCATGTCTGAGTCAAGCATACCCCGAAAATAAAGCACTCCATGATACCATGTCTGGTTCAGACATTGCATCAAGCAATTTATGGGCATCCCTCCTTATTGACTGCCTTTGACATAGATAAGAACCAAGGACGACTGAACAAAGGGGTCTGAATCGAGTCCGGATACCGACGCAATGCCACGAACCTGTTGTCCAGCTTTGACGGTGGATAGAGCAGTACATGCCTTGACCACATCGAGGACTTGTATGAAATTAAAAGCATATATCAGGTAGTGAATCGGGGAGGAGGGGGAGGAGGAGGTTGTTTGCATCTTCAAATCAGAGGACATTGACGTAGGAGGAAAATCTTGAAAACACAAAAAAAAAAAAAAACAAAAAACAAAAACTATCGGAGTATTTATATGGGGTTAAATATCTACTTGCCTTCCAAACTATCCAACTTTTATTTACTTTATCCTTCAACTACCAATTGAACACACACCTCCAAACCCTACCCCCACCCACCCACACACACACCTACCAAACCATTACTCCCACCATCCAATCCCTCACTCCCGTCCAATTCTAACAAATGGAAAACTCAACCCCTCATCCAAAGTGTGCTTTTGGCGCCAAACAAGGGCACAACAAGGGTAATATGGACATTCCAGATTGAAACCCTAAACACCACAAAGTAGATGATTTTGCACATCTAGAGAGAGAGGGAGAGGGAGAGGGAGTGCATTACCTGCAAGAGATTAGAAGAAAGCCCGTCATCCGTCAAGGTCCCTTGCCGAAGCCGGTCAGCCAAGGCCGCCACCGGCAGCGTCCTTCCCCTGCGCTCGGCTACAATTGGAGCCGACGATATGTCTCGCATGAAACGGCCGCGTTTGGTCTGCAAATTGAGATCTTGAGCCTCAAAGAAGAAGCGCCGAGGAATCGGAGGTGCTTGACGATGGCAGCTTCAGCATCCTCTCTCTCTCTCTCTCTCTCTCTCTCTCTGGATGTATATGTGTCTATCTTCTTTCTGATGATGAGTGATAGTCTTGTTTTCGATGGGAACAAGGGGTGGGGTTTGGATCCAGAGGCAAGTGTCGTGTTTGCCCAACTGGGTTGTTTTCTTTTTTATTGGTGGTGGTTCTCAATTAGGGCTTTTGGAATATTGACAGTGGAACAACAATGGATTGGAAGGGGGCCTCTGAGGTACAGACAAGGAAGAAGGGAATATATATGCGTGTGTGTGCATATTTACATTGTGCGGTGGAAGACATCTAAAAAATACACCAAAGTTTCTGATTAAATTTCGATGAAGATAGGGCAGCTAAAACGAACCAAACAGCTTGAGTTCGGCTGGACTTTTGACTTGTTCAAATTGATTTAAAAAAATTATAAGTCAAACTCAATTATGTTTTTTTGTTTGATTATGATTTCAAGTCAAGTTTGAGCATATGAATATTTTGACTCAATAGACTAGCGAACAAAGATGTCATTCCTTGAATATTACAAATATATTAGTAGATTTAATAATAATGTGTTTGGATTTGGATTTGAAATTTTTTTTGAAAAATAATAGGAGTAATAAGTGAAGAGAGAGAGAGAATCAGAGAAATGTTAAAAGTATAAAGAATTTAGGAGACATTTAAAAAAAATATTTTTTGAAAAGTAAAAAAAACAAAACATAAATGTTTCAAAATATGAGATTTGCGTCAACCTTTCATATGAATAGTTTGACCAGCTTTACGGTACCATTGCTTCAAAATAGTAAAATATCCTATGTGAGATATGGAAATTTAGGGATTTGAAGGTTTTAATTTAATCAATGTAACTAGTAACTAAATTTTATGTTTATGAGTTATTTTAGTTTAGATTAATGATGTTAGTTCTTCTTTATAGCTTTAAATTAGCTGCTTTTATTTTGAAACTTAATGAGTCTAGTTTACAAGCTCGATATTGACTTGTATATTCTACAAGTAAAACTAAGTTTATCACAAACACAAAATTTCAAGTTCGAGTCAAGCTTGAACAATTAATCTCAAAAAGTTTCAATTTCAAGTCAAGCTTTTTATCACGAACACATGTGCTTGGTATTTGGCTCGATTAGCACCCCTAAACGAAAGATATTTATTCTTATTTATATATGCGTGTTCTAAGAAAATCGTGTGTCTGGAACGTGAGTTTTGTAACGGCATAACCCCGCATCTCAAAACGTACCATGCGTATTTAAAGAAATCGTGGTCGGAAAAAGCGCCTTTAGCCAAAAAAAAATAACGCGGGTATCCAAAACGCGAGTTATGTATTCACCATACTTCGCATAGTCAACCTGCGAAGTACCTAGAAGAACACTTCTCCCCTTTTTTACAATTTTCAAACTTATTTTTGGATGGAATAGAGTTTATGGGCAAGGTGGCCACTATTGCATGGAACATTTGGAAAGGGAGGAACAATTACGTGTTCAACCGTGCGATGGTTAATCCTCAAAAAACCATTGTCCAAGAGGAAGTATCCTCTTGGCGGGCTCCGGACATTGGGAAGCTTAAAGCCAACTGTGACGTTGCAATTTAGTAACCAAGAAAGCCAGCAAAGCCGCTGTGGTTCTTCGGAATTGGATGGAAAAAGTGGTGGAAGGGGCAGCACAAACAGTGCGTGCTTGCTCCAGCCTTGGTGGAGAATTGTATGCAATTAGAGCTGCTTGTGAAATGCTTCTTAGGCTGGGAATGAAAGAGGTTGTAGTGGAGTCGGATAACAAGCAAGCGATAACTCTTTGTGTCTCTGAATTGGTACCACCGTGGAATGTTAGAGCTTTGGTGTTGGATATCCTGCAGTATGCCAAAGAAGGAATGTTTCTCTTCAAATGGGTTCGACGGTCTGCCAACAAGGTCGCGCATGAAGTAGCCTCTCTTGCTTTATGTAATTCTCTACCTTGTAATTGGATTTCAAATCCACCGTTATCTCTTGTATCAGTGTTAAACTTGGACTTTAATGAAAGCCAGTAGAGGCGTTTTGCCAATAGAGGCGTTTTTTGCGGATCAAAAAAAAAAAAAAAACGTATTTTTGGATTACTTTGATAATCCGATTTGTCTAGATGGTATAAATTGTCAATTTTATTAATCATATGATATGATATGAAATATCAACTTGATAGGATACCTAATGATATCTATATTAATCGGAGAAGAAATGGTTAAAAAAAGAAAAAGAAAAAAATTGAGTTGGGCACATTTAATTATATAATCTTATAAAGGGTAGGAGGCTTCTCCACCATTTGTAAATTGCTCCTCAACCCCCCCCCCCCCCCCAGCCTTCCCTTTTTGTTTTCTTTTTTTTTTTATCAAACCCCAGATTTCCTTAAAACTCGGATTATCCCCGACTCCCACCCAAAAAACATCCGGCCCCCCTCCCCTCTTAAAACACCTTCACCTTTTAAATTTAATTTTTATTTTATCAAACCCCAGACTTCCTTAAAACCCGGATTATCCCCCGGCCCCCCACCCAAAAAACATCCGGCCCCCCTCCCCTCTTAAAACACCTTCACCTTTTAAATTTAATTTTTATTTTATCAAACCCCAGACTTCCTTAAAATCCGGATTATCCCCCGGCCCCCCACCCAAAAAACATCCGGCCCCCCCTCCCCTCTTAAAACACCTTCACCTTTTAAATTTAATTTTTATTTTATCAAACCCCAGACTTCCTTAAAACCCGGATTATCCCCCGGCCCCCCACCCAAAAAACATCCGGCCCTCCCTCCCCTCTTAAAACACCTTCACCTTTTAAATTTAATTTTTATTTAATTAATTTTATCTTATTTATTTAATTTCTACAAATACACCGGGTCAAAAATCGTATTTTTTTGATCATTTTATTTTAAATGGTCATAATGAATTTTTTGCTCTAAGACTTTTCAACAAACACCCTAAAACTCGTTTTTTAGTTTCAAGACTCTCTTAGGGTGTTCATTAAAAGGCCTTGGAGGCAAAAATTTATTATGACCATTTAGGATGAAATGATCAGAAAAATAACATCTTTGCACCGGTTCAAACAGATTGAAAATTGAAACATTTATTTTTGTAATTATATTTTTATTAGACTTGAACCTAAAATTAGACTTCAACCATAAAGCAAATATGGGGGGGGGGGGGGGGGGGGGGCGGCCATATGGGGTGAGGAGAGAGGTCCTCATTTTCCTATAAATAGAACCCTTTGTGAAACCATTCAATTCACACCTTGAACCTCTCCAACTTTTCTCTCTAGAAACTTTGTGTTTGCTCTTTGTTCTTACTTTGTTCTTGGTATTATTGAATTTCTTCAAGAAACTCAACCCAAGGCCGCCACCAAACCACCACCCGACCAGCCTCTCGATCCAAAAAATTTAGTAGTTTAGTCAATATTTACTTTTCTCTTTCAAAGCTACCGGGAGCAGCATTTGGAGGAGATATTGATTAAAATTTGTGTTTTTATGTATTTTCATGTTTTGACAATATGTACTCAATTATAATAAAATGAAATTTTATTTCAATTTATTATTGTTCATTACAAGTTATTTTTATTATTCATTGTTAAGACTAATTAAAATAATATAAATTTATTAAGTATAAAGTCAATTTTAATTGAAAATAGAATTTGAGTTAACCAAAAAATAAAAAGAAGAATGGATGTAAATGGGAAAAGAAACAAATAAAGAAAATAGAAAAGATTATTAAAATAATAATAAAAAAAGTTCAAAGTGGAAGGAAACAAAAGGAAATAGAGAGAAAAAAAACGAAAAAAAAAATTCTAACAAAAAAGAAACAAAAGAAAATAAAGAAGAAAAAAGAAGAAAAAAAAAATTTAATGGAAAGTGGGAGGAACAGAAGAAGGGGGAGGGGAGGAGGTAATATGGGAAATGGGAGAAACTTTTTAGTATACCGGGGATACCACACTCTTGGTATCCCCTCCGGTTCGTTTTCATTTTTTCAGCCATTTTCCGATCACACTTGGATGATCGATTCCGTTCATTTTGTAGTGTTCAACGAGAACTATAATCATATCAAAAATCATGTTCATCGGATTTTAATAGATACATGATCGGCACCTGTGAAAGTTGCAAAAAAAACAAGATTGGGTTTCAATTCAGTGTGGTTTTGGATCCAGTTTTGGTTTTTTTCAATTTTCATGTGTACCGATCATGTTTCTACAAAAATTCAATGAACACGAATTTTGGTATGATTATAGTTCTCGTTGAACTCTACAAAATGAACGAAATCGATCATCCAAGTGTGATCGGAAAATGGCCAAAAAAATGAAAACGGACCGGAGGGGATACCAAGGGTGTTGGTATCCCAGGTATACTAAAAAGTTTCTCGGGAAATGGGGGTAGTACGGAATCAATTTGATGATCTGATTCGTCGAAATTGTAGACCTTGTTAGTTAAAAAAATTAGGGGAAATTACAGTAAGCCCCCTTCAACTATACCTCGGTAACGAGTTGCCCCCTTCATCGTTTGACTCGGACACTTAACCCCCTTCATCTTTTATCGCGTGACACTTAACCCCCGATATTTTATCTCGTGACACTTAACCCCCTTCATCTTTTATCGCGTGACACTTAACCCCCGATATTTTATCTCGTGACACTTAACCCCCTTCATCTTTTATCATGTGAGCAGTACATGACCATATTAATGACAGATCGTGCCCTTATAAATACATAAGTGTTCCAAATTTCAATCCGTTTGAACCCGGGAAAAGATTTTTGTTTTCTGATCATGTTATCCTAAATGGTCATAATTAAATTTTGACTCTAGGACTTTGGTTGACTAGTCCTAAGAAATTCGTAGAATCAAATATCTCTTAGGACTAATCAACTAAAGCCATAAAGTCAAAATTTAACTATAACCATTTAGGATAAAATGATCAAAAAACTAAAATCTTTCCACCATTTCAAACGGATTGAAATTTGGAACACTTAATTTTTTAACCATATTTTTAAATATATAAATGGTATAAAGAGGTATTTGACTTTATGGCTTTCGTTGATTAGCCTTAAGAGATATTTGATTCTACGAATTTCTTAGGACTAGTCAACCAAAGTCCTAGAGTCAAAATTTAATTATGACCATTTAGGATAACATGATCAGAAAACAAAAATCTTTTCCCGGGTTCAAACGGATTGAAATTTGGAACACTTATGTATTTATAAGGGCACGATCTGTCATTAATATGGTCATGTACTGCTCACATGATAAAAGATGAAGGGGGTTAAGTGTCACGAGATAAAATATCGGGGGTTAAGTGTCACGCGATAAAAGATGAAGGGGGTTAAGTGTCACGAGATAAAATATCGGGGGTTAAGTGTCACGCGATAAAAGATGAAGGGGGTTAAGTGTCCGAGTCAAACGATGAAGGGGGCAACTCGTTACCGAGGTATAGTTGAAGGGGGCTTACTGTAATTTCCCCAAAAAATTATACTCCGTATTGATTATCAAGTTGATTGAATAGCTACTGGTATTAATCAGAGAAAATATATCTCGATAAAAAATGCGAAAAAGAAAGCTGGGCATACTTGATTAACGACCTCAAACACCGTTTTCCTCAGAGCTGTTCGTCATTAACCATTGCAAATCCAAGTCGGCCTTCACCGCCGATCCGAGTTTCGATCATTGAGTCAACCGTTGCAAAGCTAATCCGTGACTCGGGCGATCGGAGCTGGTGAGTGGTGAACTCATCCACACGGCCAAACCCACTGTCTTCGTAGGGAGACCCACATCTGAAGCTCAGGAATGTATGGAACAATCTCAGGTACAATGGGTCGTAGTCCGTTATAAACGTTGCGAATCCAAGTCGACCTTCACCGGAGCTGGTGAACTCATCCACACGGCTAAAACCCATCAATTCAGGTACAATGGGTGGTCGTTGCATGTAATTCAATTTCTATTGGCGTGCAATCTAATAGCTTTTCGGGTTTTGATTTTATATGGCTTACGGTATTAGAAATGGCTGCAAGTTATATGACTCCCACATTTTTGACATTTGGCTTCTGAAGGAAGTCATTTTTCGGCCTATGGTTTTGCGTAAATCTTTTGATTCAACATTGTTACTTAGAAAAAGACTTGCATCAAATCTCAACTTCAGGAGCTCCTTCCATTTGATTGGTTCTCATGTTTTTGTCTTTATTTCCTATGTTCTTGGTGAATCCTGTCCTCGAGTAAAAGATACCATCTTTCCAAATACCCCCTAGGCATAAAAATAGTGAGAACTAGAATAAAGAGTATTTCCTATTCTGTTTTCCCCGGTATACGGTTCATTTACTTAGGACACTGTACTAATACTTTGCGTACGGATTCACCCAACTTTCTTTTCTTAAATTATTATGTCGGTATAGAACAAAGTTGGCAATAATATTTTCTTTGATAGAAAGAAGAAGGTTGCTTTCTTTGTCTTGTTCGTTTTAGGTTAAGTCATTGATTTTCTTCATTTGATTTGTTGTTTAGTATATATAACGCAACCTTCAAACGAAAAGACGTCTTCTTTATCATAACTGAAAGATGTTATTATCGATATACACGCACTACATTTTAGATGTACCCTATCAACATTCCAATACCATATCTGTACCTGTACCTTTACCCGTGTACATGCTTCATTGGATATAATCAACTCTGTATTGGTTTAAAAAAAGTTTCTTTAAATTCCCATTTCTCTTAAGTAGCACTTATTTTTTCCATGGTTTTTAGGGTTTTGACGAAGTTGAGAAACAAGCAGATTGGTCTGCCTACGTGAGTAATGCTAGTATGGAAGTTTGTCAAAACCTTGACTTGTACGTATTTGTATTGGTTAGGACCTAGTGTTGCATTAGTTTTGAAGTGTTTATGGGATGTTTGCATTGTGTCCATTACTGTCTCATAGTTCTTCGCTGATTTTTACTATATTTTCTTTGCTAATTTATTTTTAATTACTAGACTCCCCAGTTTCAGAATCCTACTCTAGAAGTTATATTCTTACTTCTTAGGAAGAAGTTGTAGCTCTCTGCCATGCTTTTGCCTTTTTCTTTTTTCATTTGGCATATTGTGCATATTACTGCCTAGAAAATGATTCTTTAGTCTAGGTTGACCCTTGCTTTTTTGTCTGGTTGGAAGAGTTGCGGGCAACAATTAGCAGCCAAAGAAGATTCAGTTCTTGTAACTATTGTCAACTCTAATATGCAAGTTTTGCATACACGCATTGCAGCTTTCTTTCTTTATTTTTCTTGTGGTGGGGAAGCAAAGGTTTTGTTCACCAAAAGGAGCAAAGTTTTGGGGAGTTAAATCCAATTCCCCAAAAGGCTTAGCTTCCCAAGCACCTCTTTCAAGTTGGAAACTAGGAATTCAACCTACGTGAAAAGTTCTACATGAGATGCAATACTCCTCTCACTTTAGAAAAAAATAAATGGGCAAGGGAGCAATTTAGGAAATATCATATTATAAGCAAGGGAGCATTTTAGAAACTTTTGGGCCACCTGAAGTTTTCCAAGCAATTGGCCACTTACAATTTTTGCTGCTATGCTGAAAAGTTATATATGAGATGTTGTAATACACGTGTCACTTCGAAAAAGGATTTATATGCAAGTGAGCAATTTAGAAATTCTTGGGCCACTTGAAGTTCTCAAAGCAAAAGGTCACTTTTCAATTTCCCCCAAACTTTGTGAATCTGTTTATGAGTTTGCCCACCATCAAATCCTTCTTGCTTTGAGCTAAACCTCCATACTAAATCACCTTTCATATCTGTGATTTCTTTGATCTACACTATCACTAATTACTTTGATCTGCACCATATTTTGATCACCTTCAATAAATCTAGTTTTTGCTAAAGTTAGTGCTATCTCACTCAAACTGAACTTAAATGACTTGAACTTGCATCAGTTGGTCTATTAACTGAATAGCAGATCGGAGTTTAGAGTCAAACATGTGTTTATGCTCTGATCAGGAAATGAAATGCAATGAGAAAGTTTTTCACCGTTTAATTGTGACAGATATGACATGCATGGCATTCCTTTGTGCACTTTTCTACCGAATCTATAAATATCTTTATGCTTCTCTTTTTATTTTTATTTTATCCGTTTATGCTTCTCTTCCAAACATCTCTTTCTGACGTACTCAAGGTAAGAATCTCTAAATGTCTTATTCACCTTCTGTATGCCTAGAACTCTGGAGTTTGAAACATCACTTATCTTTGACCGAATAGTTCTCACCAAGCAATGGTATGTTGATGTGGTAGCACAATTCAAACTAATGCATTTCCAATTGAATTGGCTGGAGGGTTGTATGAAGATCTTTCATCAGTGGCAGCATTGGTAGAAGCTGAAGCTGCTGTTGGAAATGCTGTTTATATGCTTCCTTCATTCTATAATCATGACTGTGGTAAGCTTTATCTTTCTCCTCATGGGCTTAGTATGTGCTATTTAAGGGACTCAGTATGTGCTGTTTCACTCCGCTTTTAGTTTTACGTTGTCAGAGAGTATACTTTTTGGGGAGTTCCTGCAGAGTCGTGAAATGAATGTTCTTCTAATTTTATTGGATTTATTCACCTAAATGTACAATTATGTTCCACATAAAGAAGTGAAGTTAGTAGGGGCTCATTGGCCTTATTAGGATTAAAAAAAAAGTGAAATAGATTCACTTGTGCAGCTGTGCTTAAATCAAGACTAGATTGATCAATAAGGGGGAATGAAAAGGTGTCTGTGAATTCCAAAGTAAAATCCAGTTTGTGTGTCAAATAAAATGGGCATCTAGATTGCCACTTTTTGAGAACACAGTACGCATGATTAGCCCTTTGCAGGTCATTTAGATTGTAGACTGAAATCTAAATATCTAACACCGTTTGATAGTTGACCAAGGTTGGTCAAGACATTTAGGTTGGGTTCTGTTCATACAAAAGTTTTTTTTTCCCTACATTCAATTACCAGAGGACAATATTGGCAAGGGAACATCCAATCTGAAATGGGGTTATTGATTTAATCGATGTCTGTAGTTTTTAGATTGAAATACATTGTTGATCCCTTTCTTAATAACTTAAGTCTCTCCGGCAATTGGTAACCTAACATGTGGTCTCAGATAAGGTATCCGAGCAAAGAGGTCATGGGTTCAAGTATTGTAATAGTGTTTGTTTCTCAATAGTCATTACTGAATTCCAGTAATTCTCATAATCGATGTAACCAGCTTACAATTTTCTTTGCAGCTCCAAATGCACACATTGTTTGGATAGAAACTTCAGATGCAAGAGTGAATGATCTCCATGGTATTGTAGCAGCTTTATGCTACATGCCTTCTGTAATTCTGATGTGGAAATCATGGGCTGATTTCTTACTTCTCAAAGACATTGAACAAGTTAATTGTTTGGGGAGAAAAAAAAGACATTTAAAAATAGTCTAAATACTCTTTTTTGGCCATAGAGTATTGGGATTTGTAAGCAATTGTCTACCTCTCTCAACTGAGGTTCTTTTAGTGTTCACTCGATTACGTTGCACTTCAGAAGAGTATACCCAGCATAGGACCCCGTAAAATGCTCCAGCATCCTTTTCATGGAGCATGATACCTAACTGCACTTATCGTATGTTCTGTAATGTTTCTTCTTTTTTCTATCTTCCTGATATGATGGCTGGATTTGTGGGTTAATCTTGGGATTAGAGACTTTAGTTTTGCCATGAAACTAGATCAAACAGTTATTTCTTGTTAAGTTGCTCAATGATACAGCATTTGCTGCTATGAGTCATTTAGTTGAATTTCCATCATTGTAGAACAATGCATTACATGAGAGCTATATATGACATTATAGCAACTCTTAACTGGCAGGTTCTGGAAAATGCAGGAATTAATTAACTTCGCCACTGATCGTAAAAGTGTAGATGAAGCCACAAAAACGAGTCGGTTAGGGAGTACATCACGTTTTGCTGACTTTCAGTCATGCTGATTCTCAGTCAGGTTAGAGTCTCACTATCTTTTAGTTGTAGTCGATTGTAGTGGCTAAGTAAATTCACAATGAGGAGATATCATTATGACTGTGGAATACTAAGAATACAAAATAGAAATGCAACTAGGTATACGGCAAGTCAGATTGGAAGAAGAACCTTCCATCCGTAGAGGAATTTCTTCTGCCGCCTCCTTTCTTGTACTCATTCATTGATGGGGCTTTTGAAAGTAAATCTGCAGCTGCTTCTTTGGGCTAGATCCAGAGAAAAAGTATGCTACCGCCTACCAATGATGCGTACAAGCCTCCTGTTGGACAAAAAACGGTGGGAAAAAGGACAATATTTCCACTGAAAATTTTCTTGGAAGATCTTGTCCAATGTAAGATGAAGGTATTTGGATGGGCATTTTGGATGTCATTTCATATACCTGATTGCTGTTAAGACTTTCCTCAAGATGATGAAACCATTTGTCTACTTGTGAACTTTTTTGTTCTTGGATAAGTATACGAGCTGTAAAATCTATGTTCACAAAATGGAGTATTGAAATATCTCTAATTTCAATTTTATTTTTTTATTTTCTCATATGCAGTTTGATCTCTAGTGGATCTTTGAGTTGGATTTGAATGCAAGGATCTTTATTCGTGTGGTAAAAGGATATGATGGCAATATAAAGTGTGGGTTTCTCAAGAGGTAGCGTGCATTGTGCCGACTCAAATTGTTTGATACCGCCGATGAAGAGCTGCAGATTTGCTATGTTGATGCTAGTATGGTCCATGAAGCTCGCCAAAAGCTCCTTTGTAATGAGTTTGGATTTAGATGTCGTTGCCTCAAGTGTTTGTTGGGTGATTGATCTTTACAATCTGCACGAGGTCGAAGGGTTTCCTTATCTCTGTCAGCTTTTAACTTCTCTTGTACAAGGTGGATCGAGGCAATGCGAATATCCATTTGCGTTTTTTACCAACCAATGACAGGGACATGATACAATTTCTGCTTTCATTATTTTTGTGCAGATGAAAGGTGAAGTACCTTTGAATCCGTTTCTGCTTATTTAAGAATGTTACTTCTGTTTGGAATGCCTAAAGTTGACATGAAGCTCCACTTCCACGGCAATGCTCAAGGCTGAGCTAGTTGGAAGACAGATTTGGTTGTCAAAACCGTACCTAACTTCTTATAGTGAAACACGGGTTTGTTATCTTGGGGTCTCAAAACCTGTCACCCTCTTTATATGCATGGTTTTCAATAACTTTCTCTTCAAAGCCATTGAGCAGCATGGTCGAAGCTTTGTGTCCAGAAGGAAAGTGGCGACTTGGGATTCAGAAATTTAGAAGCTTTCAACCTTGTCATGCTAGGCAATCGAGCTTGGCAATCAAGTGGCGACTTGATATTTCTCACAGCAACTACCAACCTTTGTACATGGTTTATAAATTATCCTGATTTCCAATTTTAAAGAGTTCACTCTCTACCATTGATTCAGAAACCAAAGAGAGATGTTTTTGTTTTTTATCTTATGTATGCAAGTCTTATATATAGGAAGAGCCCTCCAGAAACTGAAACTGCAGCTGTTTTGTTGTTCTTAAGGTGATAGATCTCTGTTCGAGACATTGGCTCCTCTCTTAGATAATATGGGGAAGGTGTTATTTTCCTGTGTTTTCTGCTGCCTTCCCTTTCTCCTCCTTTCCATCCCATAAATTGGGCTTCATAATATGAGTTATCAGCTCCTTGCATCCATAAGCTCCTCTCTATCCCTCTTCCGAGACCTCTATACTTTGTACCTTTTCTAGTGCAGGAAGAGGATATACCCCATGAGCATGATAACTCATGCTTCTTCTTTATCTGGCTTCTTTTACTTTGTCATTTACTTCTTGTTTTCTTTTAAGTTTTAACATATCCTTCCTATCACTCCTGTCAAAATGTTTCCTTGGAGATGTGGGGAATGGCGCCGCTATTAAACTTGTTGTGAACATGATCAGGAAAAGGGTGCGGTGGGGGTGGAGTGTGTGTTAATTTGAATATTGCAAGGGTTTTTCTTTATTATTTTGGGTTGGGCTTTTACTTTGCAAGTTCCTCTTAAAGGTATAGGCTCCTCTTGTCCCCATGTTTGTAACAAGGACATGTACAAGGTACAAGCAATTAGAAGCAGACAGGATAAAAAAGAGAGAGAAGAAGGTTCGAGCAATCCAGAGGGCACAAGGTATAGGCTCTTCTATGGGAACAAGAGTTGGAATTGATGATCCAGAGGGTTTTGCCATGTTTCTGTGTTGTATTCCTTCATTAAGTTGGCCTTTTCTACAACTGTTTACTACATTTGGGTGGAAAAGAAATGCCAGAAATTTTCAAGCTAGGAGGCAAGATAGAGCTGCTGTACTTTTTTTTTTTGAATAGCTGCTGTACTAAATTGTATCAGAAGAGATATCGTGTTTTGGAATGGTTTTTTTTGCTGTCTGTACATGTAGTAGTGCTGTATAGCATGTGTTTTCCTTTGGTTGGAGTTCATGTATTATTTGGGGTTCAAGGCCATCCCCTTGCCTGTCCTTTTGTGTGTGTGTGTGTGTGTGTGTGTGTGTGTGTGTTTCATAATGAAATTTACCAAAAAAATAAATAATCCTTGTTCTTATTGTAAAACAGGTATGTACTCTGTTTGATATTGAATTCCATTTTCATATAGATCATAACATCTTTCATTTCTTCTACTTCTCTGCTATTGCATGTGTTACGAAAAGGCAAAAATGTTAGTTAGTGTCCCTTTGTAGGGGTTAAGAAGTCTTTAAATGATTGTACATCCCTCCAAATGTAGATAGGTAAGGAACATATCAGTGCTGACAAAGAATTTCAGGGGCACTAACTAACAAGGACCCTAATCATCTTGCTGCTCTACTGCGGCCGGCCCTCGGAATTAAGGTTATGTGAAAAGCCATGTAAATGAGGCAGTGGCGGATCCAAAAATTCCATGTAGTGGGAGTACCTATATTCACAACCTTAGGCGAAAATTCACAATGAAGCACAATTACATGAGAACCTGGCTATGAAGCACAATTCTACTTCTTTCAAGGTTTGTGTTGTAGGTGAATTGGTTATTTCTGTTTCCTTTTAACTTATTTGTTATTCTTTAAAGATCAAATATTGTCACAATTTTGTAAGATTTTCCCTTGCAAAGCAAATAACGCATGTAACATGTGTTGTAATATTATATACATGTGGCCTTTCTTTTAGGAGAGATGAATCTTGTGCTCCATTTACTTGCCAAGAAATTAGAGCAGGCATATGGTTCTCTAGAAAGTGTCAGTGAGTGAAATTGAAGGAAAACGAAATGTATTTTC
This sequence comes from Rhododendron vialii, assembly GCF_030253575.1. Classification (NCBI taxonomy): domain Eukaryota; kingdom Viridiplantae; phylum Streptophyta; class Magnoliopsida; order Ericales; family Ericaceae; genus Rhododendron; species Rhododendron vialii. The sequence continues at coordinate 1,802,349 of NC_080568.1, read as the reverse complement.
TTTTGTGCGCTTGTTCGATAAGAAGAAATTTCGCGAGAGTTTTTTTTGCTAAGCAAAGAAAGATTTTATTAAGCAATTGAACCAATAGAAAAGGTACCAAGGTGAAACATTCGCAGCAGCTCCCAACTCTTGAACATGGATTCCACTAGAAGCAGTAGTGAACCTCGTAAGATGTTGCGGGTGACAATTGGTTTCAGCAGTCCCACTTCCACATGCATTCATCTTACTCACACAGCCGCAAATATAGTACCACTGACTCTGAACTAGTTCCAGCAGATTCTTGATTCTGAATCTACTCCAAGCAGGCAGCACCAAAGTATTAACTTTGATATCTCTAAGATACTAGCAGCAAAACAACTCACACATCTCTTCAACACAGACTTACACTTTCAAATCTCAACTTCAGGAGCTCCTTCCATGGCGATAAGGTTCCTCAAGCCCAACTTCACTCACCGCCTGTCATCTTCTTCGAAATGCCAGCACATGTTGGATTTCTAGGTTTGGGAATTATGGATTCACTGATGGCTCAAAATCTCATAAAAGCTTAGAACTCAGAATTATTTGTCTGCGTCTTAGTTATTTCATGATTGAACATATAACCATAATGTATGGTCTTTCTTATATTTAGTTTTTTGTTTTACCAGTAATTATACTATCACTATACTTGGAAATGATATGTACTTGTTACTAAGTGCTTTCGTTATTTTCGGAGAAATTGAAAGACATTTCCTTCTACGTTTCTATATAAACAATGAAAGATGTTTGGGCTGCTACATTTGCTTGTACCAAATTAATATGTCTACATGAGGTTTATTGAAGATTGGCATGTTTGTAGATGTGATGCAACTGTTTGGAATAGGACAGAGAGCAAATGTGGTCCCCTTATCTCACTGGGGGCAAAGTAAAGCAGTAAGTTGTTGATATACTTGCTAAATTTACTTGTCTTTGCATTATGGTGTATTTGGCTAGGGCCTTTGTTGCATACTCCAATATCACATCCAGCTTATCATTTTACAATTCCCGCATCGCAAAATAAATTTAGTTTAAAGATGGTTTCCGAGAGAACTAAAGTACTTTCTAAAGAATGCTGATCGGTTGTGGCATGTGCCCATGTGAATAGTGTGAACCATGTATAACTGGACCAATACTGCTAGAATCGTCTTCATGCCCTTCCCAATAATGCCTCATACTTAGGTATTCCATCCAGTCGAACCCTTATCATGTGATTGTTTTTAATGCTTTTATGTTGCAGGAATCTTTGATTGATTGTTTCCATGTATAAATCATCTCCCAAAGAAGTAGCTGGATTCTGTCATGTCACATTTTCCATGCTCGCGGATCCTGAAAGTGCCGTGCGTATTTTTAATTTTATTTGCTTGTGTGCTATGCCAATGTTTTTTATATTTTGATTTCTCTAGGACGTTGCTTGTGCAGAGCATGGAGCATTGAAAGCAATCAGTTTCAGGAAAAAAAGGTATTATTTCCTTTTCTTTATGGAAAAAATTATGAAAATGAGGGGTCAGTCCACTGTCAGGAAAAGTGGTAATGTGCATAAACCAGAGATGTTTGTGAGTCCTAATACGAGGAAGGATCATAAAGCTCTTTCGAGCCTGGTTTTGGGGATTGGAATTGTGTTCAAGCCTTGGCTATATCTGGGTTCCACTTTGGATTTCTCATGTGGAAAAGGTGTTTTATTCTATCAGACTATTGATCCATTTAGAAGCCGTTTGGGGAAAGGTGTTCAAACCGTTTTATTCTATCATACTGCGGGAAAGGTGTTTTAGAAGCCGTTTGTGTTCAAGCCTTGGCTGTGATGATTTAAGATTTTGGATATAATCTCACTACCTGATAAAGAGTTGAACTGATCTGTATTGAAATTCCATGCATCAAACCATACCATTTTTGCAAGACGGCAAGTGAAGAAAAAATGGGTTGTTGTCTCAGACACCTAATTACAAAAAGGGCAGCTAACCTCATTTATCTGGAATCTAGCAGCTAGGATAGACCTGAGCGGTAGAGAATCTGTAGCAACTCTACTCAGTGTAACCTTGAACCGTTCATGCATCCTAGCCTTCCAAAGCTTCAGCCATTCTTGAGAAGTGAGCCCAATAGCTTGAAGAATCGAATGACAAGTTTGGAGAGATTAGGCAGATCTTGGTGAGAAATTTCCATGTTGCTCCAGCAACCACAACCATTCATCTTCAGAATTAGCAGTAGGAATAGGTACATTCGATTGAACCACATGGGGCTCAAAAATCTGTTGAATGAGACTGACATTTCACATGAGAGACACTCTACTAAATAGCTCACAAAAATTATGAATAAAGGGTGGGTTAATTTGTGGATGAGGAACTTTGTGTGACTCAAGATTAGGAGCCAAGGATCCAACCATATGTCTATCGATGAGCCATCTCCAACCATTTTGCAAGCACCACCAAGGACAAGATCTCTTGTGGATAAAATTCCTTTCCAAATAGCTGAATCTGAATTTTTCTTACGGACCTCATGAAAAGAAGAGTGGTCACAGTATTTTGCCTGTCATAATGGAAACCCATAATTTCTTCTCCTTGATTAGGAGCTGCCACCCTAATTTAGACAAGGCCTTGTTCGTATCTTCCATTTTTCTAAAGCCCAATCCCCGAACAGGTTTTGGCCGACACATAATCCCATGCCTTGAGGTGAACTTTCCTTTCATCCTCCGAACCTCCCCACCAGAACCGAGCTATCTGTGAGTGGAGAGTTTAAAGGAAGACAGCGCATACACAGGCATTGATAAGGGTATAGAACTACCTGCATATGACAAAGTCTTGCTCTTCCACCCCTTTGAGTTTGTCAACCTTTTTGATCTTCCAATAAAAAGAGGGTAAACCAAGATAAATCGTGTCTCCTTTACCTTTCCTCAAGCCTAGAGCTTGTTTAACTGGAGCTTGTGTAGAATGAGAGAGTCATTGGCACTAAAGAAAGCAGAAGATTTGTCCTTATTAATTAATCTCTTGTCCTGACCATTCAGCATAGAGCTCTAGACAGTTCTTGATTGCATTGGCCTCAGCTTCATTTGCTCTAGTAAAAATAAGGAGCTCTCATCTGCAGACATATATAAGATGTGAAAGAGGGGGACCCTATTTTATTTCGACGCATGGATTCATAGGAATTAATTAAGCTCAAACGGGGCACTAATCCTCATCTCATACTCAAGATTTCTTCATCCTTATTACATAGAATAAATGCAGCTATTGCCTCCTTGACATAAAACTCAATGAGGAAACGATTGACTGCATTTTGAATTTGCATCACAAGAGTGATTTCCAATATCGTCCTAATAAAAATAAAATTTTGCAAAGTGTTTATATGATAACATGAATTAACTGTCAGATCAAAAAGGTACGAAATCACCCCAGCTAAACTACCCACACCCCACGGAATTGCACATGCACACACGGGAGTGTGCCCACCTTCTAGTATCGTTGAATGCCAAAATGAAATTGAAACAAATTTTGAATAAATCTCACCCAAATCAAATGCACCCCAATGTTTTTGGATAGCGTTGGCGCCAGCCATTGGAATGGCCCCCACACTCTCTCCATTCTTCCGCCACAATGACACTCACCACAACCATATTTGCCACAGTGGAACTGCCATTTAACACTCAAAAGAATTAATGGTGCGATACATAATGCATGCATGTGCGCGAACGCTGTCCTTCAAAATATTGCAAACTACAAAATTCCTGAAAGTAAAGATTAAAAATGGAAGCGTAGAGTGAGATTCGAGAGTGGGCGCAGAGGGTGGGACTATGTCAAAAAGGGGTGCGAATGCTAACATTTGTAAAAATTTAAATTTATTACAATCACTTTAAATACGTAAGAAGGATTATTGACTCCTAACTGGTGTGGCCCCCGGAAGCCGCCAAATGCGTCGTAGATGGATCCGTGAAGAGAGAGAAAAGTGATTTTTCTGTGTAGTTTTTTAGAGAGAGAGAGAGTTACACCAAGTAAGTCGTGTTGCAACATTTTCAAAATATATAATGGATATTAAATGTAATTATTGATGAACGGTTTTAAAATTCAAGAGGCGTGTTTATTCATATGAAATGAATAGATTTGAACATTGGGTTTAAGCACAAAAAATGTGTCTATTTAGGCTAAATGAATAGGCGTGATCAGCAAGTGGAGCGCAATTGGTGTCTTTCTTATACTTTCATGTATATGGACAGAGTTCGATTTTCGTAAACATCAATCTCCTTCCCCAAGTCTTCCTAAATAGATAGAGTAGATTAAGATTAACGAATGACAAAAATACAAATAATAATAAGCATGATCAAATCAAAATATATGACTATTATGGTCGTATGAATAGACATAGCTATTATAAATAGACGTACCTATTGGAATCAATAAAAAGATGCAATTTTTTACTATTGGAATCAATAAAAGATGCGATTTTTGGCTAATAGACTATTATGATCTGTGCTTATATAAGGGCAAGGGGTTTCCACCGAATTCTCCCGAATTGATGAGGGCGAATATCGTCTTAAGGACAACAACAATGTAATGTGACTTAAACCATCTCTGTTTATCCTTCATCAGCTACGACGAATTTGTACCAACAAGTCGTTGCTTGATCAATCTCAATCGAAGAATTTTGGGTTGAGTAGGAAATTTAGAAAGAAAAAAAAAGTGCAGAGAGAGAGAGAGAGAGGGTGTGTCGGGACAATTTTCAGATGAATCAGCTCAGTCGAGCTTTTGAAGTCCATACAAAGTCGCGTTTGACAAACGCGAGGTTTTTAAAACGCCGGCGCCCAGATTCATCAAGACTTCGCAGGTTGAACACGCGAATTATATTAGAACGACGTCGCCGCATTCATGAAGATTTCGCAGGTTACGCATGAAAAGTCCATTGAAACTACGTAATTGCTAAATTGTGAACTGAATGCCGTTTATTTTTATGATCGAAATTGTTCAAGTTGTAGATATTGTCAAGAATATATACCATGTTGAATATCATATTGATCAAGTGCTGATTCGTTTATGATCGGATATGAATTTTGTGAATTTAGTCAGAAGAAAATATTTATACCCACACTGGATCAAATCCAATAAATAGAGGTCTATTGAAACTTTGTAATTGGTAAATTGTGAACTCAATACGGTTGTTTTTGATGATCTAAATTGTTCAAGTTGTAGATATTACCAAGAATATATGCCATGATAAAGAATTTGTTAATCGAATTTGGATTAGTTCATGATCGGAGATGATTTGTGCGAGTTTATTCAAAAGAAAATATTGATGGCCACACTATATCGTACCCATTACTACCATTATTATAAGCCTCACGACCCCGAAACCTTCCAAGGCTACAAAAACTTCGACGATCGGCCATCCTCCTGCTGCCACCGCTACCGTCACCTCCACGCCGCCGGCTTTGACTATACAGGTACTGTGGATGTCAAATTATGCAGTTCCAGTCTTTTGGTCTTTGCTTGAATTTTCTCCTATTTACATTTGAAACTGAGAAATTTTGCTTTTAGTTGTGTTGCTCGCTCGTGGAAAGTTTGTACTTGAACCCCAAGGGGTTGGCCAATTGGTCTTGGCCGGGAACACTTAGGGGTTCGAGCAATCCAGAGGGCACAAGGTATAGGTTCTTCTATGGGGTTTGAACAAGAGACATGAACACAGAGATATACGTGGTTCTCCAAAATCGGGTACTTCCGTGGAGCAATTTCTTGTAACCGGAAGAACAAAGAGCTTTACAAGTAGTATTCTCTCACACTCACTACACTCTCTGACATTTACCATTTACAAGACTACATTGCTAACCCTCACATGTCTCTCAAAGATACAGAATTCAAAGGCAGAAGCTCCATTTATAGACTGAGCTTGGAAGGGGGGAGAGAACTTGGGGAAAGAATTTTAGAAACTTGAAACTGGAAGGAATTTTAGAAACTTGAAACTGGAAGGGGCCGGGGGGAGAATTTTAGAATTTTTAAATAACTGGAGGGGGGGGAGAGAGAATTTTAGAATTTTTTAATAACTGGAAGGGGGAGAGAATTTTAGAAACTTGGACTCCGATTGGTTGGGCGTAAAATATTTTACAGCTGAAAATATTTTTCATGTAAAATATTTTAGAGGAAAATACAAGTTTTACAATTGTTTTTGGGTGTTTGGTTGAATTGTAATTTTACTATTACACAAAATAATAACTCATCTAATTTGCATGGAGTAGTATTTAAAGTGAAAGTACTTTGATGTTTGGAGGAAGTCCAGGAGAGAGATGAAGGCCATGGTGTGCCTAGGAATGCAAGTGGGTAGAGAGAGAGTCTTGCTGTTAGTTAGAGAGAGAGGGGACCTTTTTCCATGTGTATTGACGTGGCATGAGGGAATACGATAATCCCTTTGTCGAGCAGTTGTTCAATAGAGGTGATGGTCGAATGTGCAAAGGGTGCGCAGCGTAGGAAATTGACTTACCGGTTTTTTGGCTGTAAATTGTTTTACGGCCATTGGTGTAAAACATTTTCCAAAAAAGTTCATTTTCCGTGCATTTGAACAACCAAACAACGGAAATTACGTAAAATATTTTTGACAAAAATATTTTACATCCAAACAAACGGAGCCTTAATTTCTTCTACTTCTCTGCTATTACATGTATTATGAAAAGGCAAAAATGTTTGTTAGTGTCTCCAAATGTGGATAGTAAGGGAACATAGCGACAAATAATTTCAGGGGCACTACCTAGCAAGGACCCTAATCATCCCGCTGCTCCGCTGCGGCTGGCCCTCGGACTTAAGGTTATGTGAAAAGCCATGTAAATGAGGCAGTGGCGGATCCATAAATTCTATATAGTAGGAGTATCTATATTCACAACCTTAAGCAAAAATTCACAATGAAGCACGCATACATAAGAACCTGGCTATGTATAGAGAATAAGATTTTTGTATAAGAACCTGGCTATGAAGCATAATTACATAAGAACCTGGCTATGAAGCACAATTCTACTTCTTTCAAGATTTGTGTTGTAGGTGAATTGGCTATTTATGTTTCCTTTAAACTTCTTTGTTATTTTTTAAAGATCAAATAGAGTCACAATTTTGAAAGATTTTCCCTTGCAAAGCAAATAACGCATGTAACAACATGTAATATTATATACACGAGGCCTTTTAGGAGAGTTGAATATTGTGCTCTATTTACTTGTCAAGAAATTATAGCATGCATATGGTTCTCTAGAAAATTTCTGTGAAGTGAAATTAAAGGAAAACGGAATGCTATGTTTTTTTTGACAAGAAGAAATTTCCTGAGAGTTTTTTTTTTGGCTAAGCAAAGAAAGATTTTACTAACCAATGCAACCAATAGAAAAGGTACCAAGGTTAATGGGACGAGGGGCAAGCTGACATCACAACCGGGGACATATCTCTCAACTAGGTTGGCACACAAGCACCCGACAATCATATCCCTACATAGATGAGACAAATTAAACTAGTAACTCCAAGCCGTGGTACACAGCATTAGTTAGCAATCCCTTGTTACAACCTGGGGAAACATTTGCAGCAGCTCCAAACTCTTGAACATAGAATCCACTTGAAGCAGTGGTGAACCTCATAAGATGTTGTGGGTGACAATTGGTTTCAGCAGTCCCACTTCCACATGCATTCATCTTACTCACACAGCCGCAAATATAGTACTACCGACTCTGAACTAGTTCCAGCAGATTCTTGATTCTGAATCTACTCCAAGCAGGCAGCACCAAAAATATGTTAGAGCTTAGATTGTTTGAGGCGAGCATTTGAGCTTCAATCAAGCCAAACACGAGCCGATCTGGAGTAGCTTGAATCTTTTATAAATCAGAAGTCAAGTACTAGTAGCTTGTTCGAGCTTGGTTTCAAACCTTAACGAGCTTTTACAAATGTTCAAAATTGGTTTGTTAACGTGACAAACCGATCTTGAACAAGTTCTTAACGAACAAATATGATCTCGAGTAGCTTGGTTTGTTTAGCAACCTAAGTTTGCCTGCCTAATGTTCTGAAGAAAAAAACCTAACTCCCGCACATACTAGACTTTATAAAAAATGACCTAATTGTCCCCCCAACGTTGTATACATCCATAAAAAGATACCCTACGATAATTTACCTTGGGTAAAGGCTATTGATGCACTAGATTGAATGTGTTTGTTGTCATCTAGGACTATTTTTGAAATTGTATAGGTTGATCGAAAATACATACGATAATTATTGATACAGTTTCTGTAATAGATATTGACAGAAACTGATATCATCTTTCATAAAATGACAAAAAATAAATCTAATTTTCACCCACCCAACGATGAACTTCAGTGTCCATCTTTATATGCTTTAACTGTGGAATTTGTTGATAGACGTTACAAAGAAAAGGAACTTGGATTGTAAAACAGCACATACTTACCTAGAGGATCTGTTTGGGCAGATGTGGGCTTGGAATGAAGGGACTTAATGTTCAGTTTTAGCAAATGTGTATGAGGTTTAGCTATAGGTTATTCGTGAAAAAGGATGAAGAATATGTTAGTAGTAGAATACCTTGAAGTTCTGTTTGCTTCTATTCTGATCGATATTCAATGAAGTTGTAAAGAATGATTCTTGGAATTTAGAAATTTAGTTTCATAACGCTTTTGTTTTATTATTTTTGGCGCTCAGTACACAGCCTTAGAATTGGGTTTATGTCTTGCTACATTGTGTTTACTTGCAGTCTTGCGAGGATATTTTAGAGCCAAAATTTGATGAGCTTATCACTCAATTAAGGGAAATAGGCAGCGTCCTGAATCATTGGTTGAGCGATCATTTAACCAGTCGGCTATCATCGTTGACGACTTAACTTTTTCACTGATTTGCAAGGTTAGACTTTTACCATTAACTCCTCTTCCCTACTGTTTTCCTTTTCGGTCCACTTTTTGAAGCTATTTTCCACTTAAAACTAATAGGTATTCTTTCCTAATTGACCTTGTTCAGGCATTCTTGGAGGCCTGACTCAAGTGTGGTGGATGATGATCAGACCATTTTGGATCCCAATAGCAATCTTGGAATGTACATTTGACGTTGCTTACTTTCCTTCAATCTTTTGTCATTCGAGTTACTTTATATTCTGTATGGTTTGAGTTAACAATGCATTAGAAGACCACCACCGTCCACAAGTTTTGCATTATTTTCTTCAGCGGCTTTTTTGTGTGTCTAATTGACTTCAGTTTTGCAACTCTCTCCGAAGTACAGAAAAAAGAATCATACTTCTAAAATTTCCCATGTTGTCTCATAATATCAGCAGTTGCATGAGCTAGAGAGTAATCTTGTCCATACAAATAAAGAAATATTCAAGTGTTTGTCTTCATATTTGAGACATGGGATATGAGCTGGTACGAATATAATATTTTTTGGTAAATGAACTTAATAAATGTAAAATGAACAACAATAAATACATATTTCCATCTACTTGTTTCATTGCTACTATGAGAGAGGAGAGGTGAGTGAAAGAAAAGGAGATATAACAGGGTTCCAGATTACATGGTTATTATAGGAAATAACTCAATCTCATCCTAAATTAAGTAGGAATTTGTGATTATTAGAAGGTCCTTAGGGTGAGGATCTTATTCCAGATGGATTGGTCTATCAGGAATCACATTCCTATTACGGGACAAAAGAATCTAAGGGACTCATAAGTCAATGTGTGATTCCAAGTATCCAAGATTCCTGCCATCCAAACATAGCCTTAGCCTTGACCTCACTGATACATATAGCTATTACTTACTCTTGTTTTAAGGTATAACAACGTTACTTAGAATCTCGCAATTTTTACAAAACTGAATTTCCTTTCCCTGTTTCTACTAGTACATGAATGTTGTAACTTTATAATATCTAATTGACAGGAAGTTAGAACCTATTTAGATGACTAGTTGATTCACAATGTTTAGCTATGCCCCACATTTATACATTGCTTCTTCTTACCAATAGTTGGAAATGTAATTTTTCTTCAAACGCAGGGCGTTTGTCATCTTTTAACAAATTTAGGAATATATTGTAAAGAAGCACTCTCAAGTTCTCGGCCTTATGAGTCTCTTCAGTTCGATGATTCTAGCAATAATCGGGAAGGGTTATTGGACTACGAAAACATGGATTTGGAGGATTTGGTTTATGAGAAAGTCACTGAAGAAATTGAAGAAAGAAAAAGGGCCAATGAAAGGGTTCCATTTCATAATCATGCACCAAAAGCACTTACTGGATTGGTTGAAGGTACGATTACAGGACCAAAATTTCCGAACTCAAGTGCAAACATCACAGTAATAGTAGGTGCAGACATTTCAACATGAGATATTATCATTTCCTTTCTTGAATGGTGTACTGTTTTTACATTAGGAGTATTAGGTGATGATGTAACTTACATAATTGGAAAAATGATATTAGCACTCCAAAAAACAAAGAGTGGCCTTGGTATCACACTGATTTTAGAGTGCTTGCAGCAATTTTTAGAGTGTCAATATCATTTCCCTTGGTTGAAGGTACTATTAAAAACACTGAAGTATATCATGATCATCAAACGATTACCTTCTTTATATAAATTATAAGTCTTGCCAGTATACTAATTAACAATCTTGCTCTGGAATGTACAAAATAGACTAGTAGATAAGAATAGGAACATTTCATGACTGGTGTTTAGATCTTGGCTTAAACTTGTTGAAGCATGCCACTAAAAATCAATTGGCAATGAGTGCAATCTTATATAATAGTTTTAGATGGTTACAATGGACCTGTGTGGGACAAGCTCCAATTCAATGGCTACCCTGGCACGTTAAGTGGTAAACTATGTATCCATTTCGTCGGGTATCACAACTAAATAAGGAGCATTTTTTTGGGCAAATACAAGTAGTGAGCAACCAATAAACAAAGAGAGTATTGTCCAAGCTCCCACTGTGCTAAGATTCTAAAGCATAGAACTCAAAAATCCAAAGTGTAGTGAGATGAGAGGCAGCTCTGACAAAAGACCACGTAATGCATTAAATTGTAAGGTCAGTACTAAAATACTAACAAATGTTTGTGCGACAAAGATGTTTGGACAACCCACTAAGAGGCCTATGCATTTTTTCTGCTCTTTACATTGTCTGGTCTCATCTTGTCACTGCTGGATGTTGAGTCAGTTCTCATCTGCACAAAGAAACACCTGGAACTGGGGATAGTCAGGAGCACCGAACAGAGTAATCAACTTCCCCGACATATCTGTTGTGTACCCGTTATCCATTCCTCCTAGACCAGCCCGTTTTTCCCTTGCATCCGGCCCTTCATGTGATTTAATAATTAACTGCGGAAATAAAAATGGTAAAAGGACTAGACAGGATGCAGCACTAGATTACACTATCTAGTCCTCTACAATTTCGTGAATACCATTAACACAAAAGTAAATCTGGTTTGGTGTTATTTTTATTTGTGTGTGTGTGTGTGTGTGTGGGGGGGGGGGGGGGGGGGGGGGGGGGGGGGCACATGTGACTTACACCCGAATCAGGAAGTATACAAGAATCAATCAAACAATATGTACTTCCATTCAAAAATCAAGTTCAACTCTATAGATAACAGATTGATGGAAAGTAAAAATGGTAAAGGACTAGACAGGATGCAGCACTAGATTCCACTATATAGTCCTCTACGACTTGTGAATCCGGTTTGGTGTTATTTTTCTTGGTGTGTGTGTGTGTGTGTGGGGGGGCTTACACCTGAATCAGTAAGTATACAAGGTCAATCGAACAATATGTACTTCCATTCAAAAATTAAGTTCAACTCTATAGAGTAACAGATTGATGCAAAGTGCAATTGGAAAACTAAAAATTTGTACTCTTAGTTCACTATCTACCCCCTTCATTATGTGTCGAATGAAACATACTCTTAGTTCACATTGGTGCATTGAAGCTTAAAATTGTCAACAAGTCATTCTAATTGAGTATCCAAGGTCCAAATGAATAATAACCAACTAAGCATCTTTATACATCACATGATCTCTTTCTACTATTATTGCTTGAAAAAGAAGTTATATAGCTCACAGTAATGGTATTCACAAGTCGTAGAGGACTATATAGTGGAATCTAGTGCTGCATCCTGTCTAGTCCTTTACCATTTTTACTTTCCATCAATCTGTTATCTATAGAGTTGAACTTGATTTTTGAATGGAAGTACATATTGTTTGATTGATTCTTGTATACTTCCTGATTCGGGTGGAAGTATACAAGAATCAATCAAACAATATGTACTTCCATTCAAAAATCAAGTTCAACTCTATAGATAACAGATTGATGGAAAGTAAAAATGGTAAAGGACTAGACAGGATGCAGCACTAGATTCCACTATATAGTCCTCTACGACTTGTGAATACCATTAACACAAAAATAAATCCGGTTTGGTGTTATTTTTCTTGGTGTGTGTGTGTGTGTGGGGGGGGGGCTTACACCTGAATCAGTAAGTATACAAGGTCAATCGAACAATATGTACTTCCATTCAAAAATTAAGTTCAACTCTATAGAGTAACAGATTGATGCAAAGTGCAATTGGAAAACTAAAAATTTGTACTCTTAGTTCACTATCTACCCCCTTCATTATGTGTCGAATGAAACATACTCTTAGTTCACATTGGTGCATTGAAGCTTAAAATTGTCAACAAGTCATTCTAATTGAGTATCCAAGGTCCAAATGAATAATAACCAACTAAGCATCTTTATACATCACATGATCTCTTTCTACTATTATTGCTTGAAAAAGAAGTTATATAGCTCACAGTACATTGTTGACCATATTTACCAAAGAAATTAAGCTTTTTGGACAATTGGTGACTTAACATGGTATCAAATCTTTGATTTTATGGGAGGTTTTGGGTTCAATTCTCTAGGGAATTAAAACTTCAGTTTATGGGAGGTCTTCAGTTCACTTCTCGCCATTTGCACGGATCCTAGTACGCATTTATTACTTTTTGCATATATACGGGTGTTTGCACCTCAATGCGGGTGATGAGATTCAGATGTAATGAGGGTGTGGAGTAACTTGATATGCATAAATGGTATGAACATTTAAAAGAAAACCTTCAAATTGAACTTCGAGGTCTTCATTATAGCCCGGACCCCACAAAACACCCATTCATCGCCCTTCATTTAGAAAAAGGCCAGGGCTCATAGACGAGTCTAACCACAAAATATCACCGAGAATCAAGTTCACCACTTTATACGAGTATTGAGTAATTTTCTCTCTGCTCTATTTAACTCTTCCAGTGAACCAAAAAGTAGTGGACCTTCTTTAGGGTTGAGAATGATTTTACGGGTCTTACTTCTTTTTTTTAGAAAGTATATGCCACGCTACGAAAAAGCAAGCCCTCCATATACGGTGTAGAGACATCCTGGTATGACGAAAACTAGATGAAGTCTTGCAAAACAATATAAAAACTTCTTATACACATCTTCCCCTTGCACTCCGTACTTGGTCAAAACTTCTTGCTTGAATCCATACTTCACATTGCAATACTTTGACTCGTGACTCGTGATTTCCATGTAGAAGAAATACCTTTTTGGGCATAGCGACTGATAAAAGGTGCATCATTCAACTAGTGTTAATTTCTTTACTCTTAATTCCATACAACGAAATTGGATAACACTGGCGTACTAATCCAATTAAGCGAGAAAATAGAAACAAACTTCTAATAGAATAAGACGTGATCATCTAAGTTTCAAATTGTCTTATTCTATTATAAGTCTTATTCTATTTTCTCACTATCTAATTGAATTAATATGCCAGTGTTATCCAAATCTGTTGCATGGAATTAAGGATAAAGAATTAACACTAGTTGAATAATGCACACTTTATAGGTTGCTATGCCCAAAAGGTATTTCTTCTTCATCACGAGTCAAAATATTGCACTGCCAAGTATGGGTTCAAGCAAGAAGTTTTAACTAAGAACACAGAACAAGGGAGGATGTCTATAAGAAGTTTTTGTATTGTTTTGCAAGACTTCGTCTGGCTTCCGTCATAGCAGGATGTGTCTACATCGCACATGGAGGTCTTTTTTGTAGCGTGACAACCACTTCTAAAAAAAAAAAAGAAGACTCGTAAAATCATTTTCAAACCTGGAGGAGGTTCACTACTTCTTGGTTCACTAGAAGAGTTAAATAAAGCAAAGAGAAAATTACTAAATCCTACGTATAAAAGGGTGAATTTGATTCCCGGTGACGTTTTGTGGTGAGACCCATCTATGAGACCTGGCCTTTCTCTAAATAAAGAACAATGAATGAGTCTTTTATGGGACCTGGACTGTACTGAAGACTTTCTAAGGAAGTTCAATCCGAGAATAATTGACAAATCAATTTTTCCTTTAAATACTCGTACCATTTATGCATATCAAGTTATTCCACAGGATCCACACCCTCATCACACGCATTGATGTGCAAACATCCGTATATATACAACGCATTGATGTGCAAACACCCGTATATATACATAAAGTAATAAATGCATACTAGGATCCGTGCAAATGGTGAGAAGTGAACTGGGGAGACTTATTCATTGCATGAGATCATAAATTCAACCCTGGACAGTAAATGATCATTCCATTGTATGTATGCATGTTTACTAAAAGTGTTTAAGGACTAACGCGCGCTCTTTGGCTACAATTACCGTATCTTGTAGAGACTTATTCATTGCTTGGGACCATAAATTCAACTTTGTTCGGTAGTTTTTTGGGTGACATAAAATACAAAGTATAATGATTGCTAAGAATTAAATTATTTGAATAAGAATGTGACCAAGCACGTAGATATGTTATAGATGATCATTGCTCTAGGCCATGTTTATGATACCTAGAGGTTTGGTTGTTTGGACTCCATTTGCTTGCTGAAATGATCTACCTTAAAGTTGTTGAATGTCTCCTTTGAAAGTTGGCAATGTCTCCTGGATGTATATTCTGTGACGAAGTTTTCTATGTTGGGACCAGAGGACTAAAAGCTTAATTACAAGTAGTTGTTGGAAGAAAGGGGATGACATAGGAAATTAAGGGCAGAAATTCTCATGTTTGGTCCATGAATGTGAAAATGGAAATAGCATAGAAAGTGTATTTAATAGCTATTCTTGGGAATTATCTTGGATACATCTAGAGCTCTTTGAATTGGCGCTACCTGAGTAGGTAGTAGGTACATTATGGGTTAGATAGAGAAATTTAGACTAAAGTTTATGAAGTAGGTAGTAGGTACATTATCCAAATGTCACTTACATTAGCATCCCAAACTTCCCAAGAGCGGTGTTGCGTAGAAAGAGACCCATCTCTGGGTCCCGGGTAAGCACTACAAAGCGCATCAAGGTCAAGGTCCATATTATAATCTATGTTTCAGATTAATTGTCAATTTCGACATGTTATCCACATTGCTAAACAAAATATAGGCAAATGTATAAAGCCTTGAACAAGGGGTTTTGCGTCATCCACATTGCTAAAGAAGTGTATAGCTTGCCAAGGTAAGATACAACAATCACAACATAATAGAAGGATCAGTACAAAATGACAATTTTTAGAAACAAACGTAGATAGAAAATCCTCAGCATAATGCAACTTTCTAGCCAAAACCCATTCATTGTCATATTAAGATCAAACATCCAATTAGCCTAAAATTAAAAACTTGATCACCATATGGCATAGCACTAGAACAAGTAAAATTCAACATAGTAAACTACCGTTACTCAAAATTTATATCAATCATGAATAAATAATGCCAGAAGAGCATACGCAAGTCATACGATTTTTTATGTTGTGTTTCCATTGGCAATATTGTGACATGCTTCCCGTAATACCGTAACAATTTGTCTACTCATTGCCCTATTTTTAGGAACACATGGTATGCGACAAAATCATGACTTTGTGGTGGCTAATTCTCCCCAAGTCAATCTGCCAAGGTAGCTAATTCTCCCATGCTAGTTCAAAGCAGTTGAACAGTACACATAGATTAAGAACCAAGGTGGCTATTTAGCCTATGCCTTACTGGAATGCAGTGCTTTAGCCCTTTGGTTAAAGTTGGTTAAATCACATTAGGCGTACAAAAAATTGCACAAGTACAAACCCATACAAGCAGATTGATCGATTAGAGAGAGACATACAGTGAGATCGTGAGAGAGAGAGAAGAACCGTCTTTTGGGTTCTACTGTATACAAGCCCTAGCACTATTTGCGCATGTAGCACTTTTGTTTTCTAGCATTTTTGATTCGGAAAACGCTAGTCTTTAGTAGATGGCATCTGAGAATTTAGGGGTGATCCAGTTTGGTTCGGTCCGATTTTTTTGGCTCCGGTCAATTTTTTTGGCTTTTTTTTGGGACCGGATATTCGGTTTGACAAATATGTAAACCGGAACTGGTCAAAACACAACCGGTTTGGTTTCAATCAGTTTGGTCGGTTACGGGCCGGTTTGGCCGCAAACACAAACCTCCCTCACAAACACAACCACCCCGAATCAAACAAACACAGACGCAAAAATTACAGATCTTAGGCTCCGTTTGTTTCGATTCGATGTAAAATATTTACGATAATAAAATATTTTCTCTGTAAAACATTTTCACAAAAGTTATTTACTCCAAATTTAAATTTTTGGAGTTGCATTTGAGAACTATATGGAAAATACAAATCAATCTGAAAATGTTCATGAAAAAGTGGAGGGCTGTGATGTGATAGTTGTGTGATGTGATAGTTGTAGGTGATAGTTGTAGATCGGGGAAAAAGTTCATCCGGTAAAATAACTCACCAAAGTTTTAAGAGAAAATCATTTTCACCCGGATCATGAAAAATATTTTACCATGGAAAATGTTTTCCAATTTTTTGTCCAACCAAACAAAGGAAATTTCATAAGTAAAATATTTTACGCTGAGCCTTAGTTACAAAATCAAACTTCCCAAGTCAAACCTCCAAAACAAACACAAATTTCTCATACGTACAAACTTAGATCTGTAAAAAATCCTACAAGTTTAAACGAAAAACAAAGACATAGGTAAAAGAAGAAAACATAGCTGCAAGAGTTTAGATCTGTTGGAACAATGCGGTACTTCGGCAGCCTTGATGTTCGACGAAGAAGATGAGACCACAGGACTTGAACGGCGCGGTACTAGATCGGCGGGCTTGACGTTCGACGAAGAAGATGAGAGAGAGAGAGAAGAGGGAGACGGAGAGGGGCTGCGCGAGAGATCAGTTGTGGAACTTGTGTTCGCTTTAGGGTTTTTGTGACTTTGTGGATAAGAATTGAGATCTGATGTTTAATTTATACTCCTATATCCTTGCAATTTTTTTCAATAATTCTAGTGTCACCCTATTTTCACACCCAAATACACACCCACCATTCACATGAGTGGCGGACTCCATACACACACTAGAGTGTGTAGTATGTGTGGAACCCATAACTTATGTGAGTGGTAGATGTGTGTTTGGATGTGAAAATGGGTGTTGTACTAACACCACTCATTTTTTTGCACATGCATAATACTGGTTCGGTCCGGTGTGTAAGTCCCCCAATCCGGGAACCGAACCGAAACAATTCTACCAAACCAAACCGATTCTATCTGGATATTGGAAAAAATATCCGATTCGGTCTGGTTTTCCGGTTTGTGCCGGTTCGGCAGTTTTCCTAACACTCCTAAGTAGTGGTAATTGTTTTTCTCCCACCCCAAACTTTTATAGAATATATATATATATAAAATAATTGAATCCATTTTTGTGCATTTCCGAATTTACCTGTCCGAGTGTGACCAAATTTATTCATGAAAGAATAATTATGTAAAACACATAGGAGAGGACAAAATAATGTTTGTGGTTTTGAAAAGGGGAGGGTGAGTATTATTGGCTTATTGGATTATTTAGCCCCCTTAAAAAATAAGTACATATTTAGTTTGTCAATTTAGTTGTCAATTTATTTAGCCATTTTGTTGGGTTAAATCTTTTTTGTTTTAACAGCGAAGAAAGTAATATGTTATTAATAATAGCAAAATACTATTACATTGTTGGGTTATTATTGGATTATTCCTCTTCTGACTAATAATATTTGGATTGAGATCATCCCCAACTCGACAATTGCACTCGATCATTCAATTTTGGCTTTTGTGGGTGACCTATGTTAATAACAGAAATCGTTCACTTTTTTGAGCAAGTTGATAACATGAACCTCACTAAAAATTAGATTGATATAAATTCAAAATCTAGATTGATATAAACTCAAAATCATATCAATCCATATACGATCGATGTAATTTTCGACGTGGACAATGTTTTTGACAAAGCTCTAAAAATTGAACGATTTAAATCATCAAAGTGGGCCTCGAGTGGGCCGACAAAAGGAAAAACTGGATTGTCGAGTCCATAAAAATGGACTGGAGATATCCTGTTTTATTAGTATAATGATATTTCCCTCCCTCCAAAAGACTCCAAAATAATCTCGTCCCAAAAAAGATAGGAAAAATGGTGTTCAAATTATGAGTGGAGCTGGCAAGTGAAATTACTCTCTTACCGTTCTGTGTTAAGAAAAACAAAAATATAATTGAGGGGTTGTTGCGTCATTTACACGTGGGCTTGAGGGTGTAAATGAACTGAGCCGTTCGCAAACTATTCGAGGCTCGGTTCGGTAAAAGCTCGTTTAAGTTTGATTCGTCAACTACATGAACACAGTTTTGTTTTTAACATCACGTTTACACCAAGAAAACAAGCAATTACAATCCAAATCAGATCTCTAATATCATCAAGAAAGGTTTTAATATCCCAGCTTGCGTATTCCTTCTCATTGAGCATATTAATCAGTCATCTGTTGGCAATCCGACTCTAAAATAAAGTACCTTCCACACCTCAGCCTTCGTCATAGAACAAGCTACCCCAATTGCCCGTGTCTCTACCGCCAAGGCCGAAGAAACCTTAATTCTTCCATAGTTCACCTCCATGACAGACCCGTTTGAATACGGAACCATAATCCCAAATGCCGCACGCTTATCCGACAAGTGAAAAGCCACATCACAGTTGAATTTCCAAAACTTAGTTGGAGGATGTTGCCATTTAGGAACATTACTATCCCCAAGTGGATCGGGGAATCGGAGAAGACAACCAGAATAAGTAGAAGCTAAAAAGACGCCATTCACAGAAAAAGCATGACACAGAGCACGCCTATGGCAGGGGGAAATACCCGAGAAAATCAAATCATTCCGACACTTCCAAATAGACCAAGACACATGAGCAATATGACCCAATCTTAGGTAAGACATCACTCGAATGAGAAAGCATTTGAACCACATCACGGCTGACCAAATAACATTCTGAAATGGAAAGCTCAAGCTAAGAGAGCCACTATTCCAAACATCACAGGTCCACTTACAACGAGAAAGAATATGTTCAATAGACTCAATCTCCTTAACAAATGGGACACAGAGGGATACGGGAACACTCCCTCCAAAACAGGTTTTCTTTGTGGCTAAAGCATTGTTTATTCTGGGCTTTTGGGGGACAAGGTAAATGCCTAACTTTTTTCCACAAACTGGGATTAAGCAAAACAGAAGAACTAGGAGACGAAGAGTCTGAATAAAGAAATTTGAGAGCACACTCATAGCCTGATTTTACCAAGAACTTCCGATTTGTTATGGCTCCAACACACTTCATCTTCTTTATCATATTGCACCAGAGATCTCAGGATTGAACTAAGCTCTGATTCCAACCCTTCTAGACCTTGACCCACAGAGAGTTGGTATCCTGCACAGTTCTCCAAAACTGTTTGGCAAATAAAGCCCCATTGATAGCCTTTAGATCCTGAACCCCATTCACCTTGGCTCTTAGGCTTAGCCACCTCAGACAATTTCCGCCAATGAATATTCCTTAAATCTTTGCTGCCTCCCCACCAAAAATTAGAGATCATTGTGCAAATTCTACAACAAAAAGCATTGGGGAACAGAAAGCATGACATAGGATATGAAGGGATGACCAAAGCAACAAATTTAATAAGCACCTTCCTCCCGGCCTGAGACAAGGGAACTAGAAGTGCTACTTTCATCTGTTGAAGTAAGGGAAGTTGGCAGCACTAACCTTTCATCTGTTGAAGTAAGGGAACTAGAAGTGCTACTTTCATCTGTTGAAGTAAGGGAAGTTGGCAGCACTAACCTTTCATCTGTTGAAGTAAGGGAACTAGAAGTGCTACTTTCCAAGTTCCTTGACACTTTTGAAGAACCTAAAGGGTTGCCACCAAAGCGACTACATGATCCTCGTATACCATTACTTCCAGGAAGAGCTGCTAATGTTAGACCATATCGGTACCCATATATCCAAAAGGTTGAAATAGAGAAGATAGTACAGGAGATGTTAGATGCCGGAATTGTTCGACCCAGTGTCAGCCCACACTCTTCGCCAGTTCTGCTAGTCCATAAAAAAGATGGTTCATGGCGTATGTGTGTTGATTATCGGGTCTTGAACAACATGACAGTCAAGGACAAATATCCTATTCCCGTGGTGGATGAGTTGCTTGATGAGCTCGGAGGTGCACAGTACTTTTCAAAGTTGGATTTGTAATCGAGATATCATCAGATTCGGGTGCATGAGGATGACATCCCCAAGACTGCCTTTCGAACTCATGATGGCCACTATGAGTTCTTAGTGATGCCGGTCGGCTTGACTAATGCCCCATCGACTTTCCAGAGCTTGATGAATGACATCTTTCAGCCTCATCTACGTAAGTTCATCTTGGTATTCTTTGATGATATTCTCATATACAGTTCATCGTGGGAGGAACTCATACATCATTTACAAATAGCCCTCACCCTCGTTCGGGAGAATTCCTTATTTGTGAAGAAGTCTAAATGCAGCTTTGGCTAACCTCAAGTTGAGTATCTTGGTCATATTGTCTCAAAAGATGGTGTAGCAGCAGACCCTTCAAAAATAAAGTCATGTTAGAGTGGCCCATGCCAAAAAACATCCGAGCGCTACATGTATTTCTTGGCTTGACTGGGTATTATAGAAAATTCGTCAAGAATTATGCAAAGATCAGCGCACCTTTAACAGACCTGCTGCAAAAGGATGCCTTTAATTGGGGGATAGATGCGGCGGTGGCCTTCCAAAATTTGAAGACGAGCATGACGACTACTCCAGTCCTTGCTCTACCAAATTTCCTTAAACTCTTTGTGGTGGAGTGTGATGCTTGTGGAGTCGGAATTGGCAGGGTTTTAATGCAGGAGGGTCGACCTTTAGCATTCACAAGTAAGGCATTGTCACCACTCCATCAACAGATGTCAATATATGACAAGGAGATGATGGCCATAGTTCATGCAGTAACAAAGTGGAGGCCTTATCTAATTGGCCGCCATTTCCAGATTCAAACAGATCATAAGAGCATAAAATACATCCTGGTGCAGCGAATCTCTTCTATGGAACAGCAAAAGTGGGTCTCTAAGTTGTTGGGATACGACTATGAGATGATCTACAAGAAGGGGATTGAGAATGTTGCCACGGATGCTCTCTCTCGGCTTCCTGAACAAGCTGCCTTGGCTGCTATATCTACTCCGATATTTGGTGGCATAGATGACATACGAGCAGAGTTGGCTACTAATGACACAGCACAAGAAATAATAAACAAACTACAGCAAGATCCTGGTGCTGTTCCTCATTATTCTTGGGATGGCAAGGATCTTAGGTACAAAGGCCGAATTGTACTATTAGTTCCGCTCAAAAGCCATTACTACTTCAGGAGTTCCATGCATCTCCATCTACTGGACATTCAGGCTACCTTCGAACTTAAAAACGACTTTCTTGTGCTTTTTTATTGGAAGGGGATGCAGAAAGAGGTTAAGCGTTTTGTACAGGAATGTGACGCGTGCCAAAGGAACAAATCGGAAACTGTAGCAAGTCCAGGTCTGTTACAACTTACAACCACTTTCAGTTCCTACCCAAGTTTGGTCTGACATCTCTATGGATTTTATTGAGGGCCTTCCTTCTTCACAAGGGAAGAATGCAATATTTGTGGTGGTAGATCGTCTTACGAAATATGCTCACTTTTGTCCATTGTCTCATCCATATACTGCTACCACTATTGCCCAAGTTTTTGTTGAGAACATCTTCAAGCTACATGAAATGCCACAATCCATAGTCAGTGACCACGATAAAGTATTCACAAGCAACTTTTGGAAGGAGATCTTTCAACTGCAAGGCTCACAATTGAATGAGTACAAGTTATCACACACAAACAGATGGTCAGACCGAAGTGTTTAATCGGTGCCTCGAGAATTATTTGCGGTGCTTTACAACTGATCGACAGAAGGATTGGGTTCGTTGGCTTCCTTGGGCAGAGTGGTGGTACAATACTACTTAACATTCATCCACGAAGCAAACTCCACTTGAGGCTGTATACGGCCGCCCACCACAGCTTATCACTTCCTATACCCATGGCTTCCTTGGGCAGGTTGTTTTGGAGGAGAATCTGAAACAATAACTTCAGCATTAGAAATCCAAATTTTCATGGTCTTTAATCTCTTCCACATTGTAAGAAGCCAAAAAGTATAAAGCAGTAGAAATCGTAAATGAAAGTCACCGTCTTTATAAGCGATATCCCCAAGCCTTTGCCATGCCTACCATCCTGAAAAAACCACCACCACATAAACCATCAAGAATAACATAAAACAGATTTCCCACACAAGCAAATACATCTGTACAAATATATTGAAGACTGTTTTCCTTTTTGGTATTTTCTTGATTAGCTGATTTTTAGGGATTAATTCGCCCTATGTTTCTGCACAATTTATGCAAGTAATTTCGTTATTTCTCATCATTACAACTGCTATAGGCTATAGCTATATAATGTAGATGCCGTATGGCTATGGTCAAGCAATCAACAAGAATTTGCCTTTGGGTTTGGAGGATTGATCCCCTCGAAGTGATCTACTACTTCTTTTCTTCTTCTATTCTTCTTTTCCAGCTACAAAATATCCACGATAGAGCCCTGGTTCTATGCGTAGGAGAGAGAAGGGACCTTGTAGAGATTGATCTGGTGATGTCATAAGAGATGTCGGCCCAGTGAGTCTTGGCCATATTGTATCCGATCCGCCAATCGGGCAGAAACTGAACCACTTCTGACAAGTTCTACTTCTACCTGTCCTCTCTGCTGAAACTGCTATGTTCGAGAAATGAGAGACCGCTTGGACTGGATCTTTGCTCGCACCACTCGAATCATCTTTTCCTTATGCTTCCTCCTCTTCTCTCTTCCCCCTCCCAAATCCAGTATCAAAAACCCTAACCCATCTTTCATCTACAAAACACATCAACTGACGGCGGATTGGCTGTTCCGTATGAGGAGAGCCGAATCGCCGGAGAGAAAGTGAGGGTTAGAAGTTGCAGGAGATGTCACAAGATTTGGACAAACCTAAAAACCTTTTTTTTATGAATAACCAAGGCCAAAACTTTGCAGGAGATGTCTCAAAACCGAACGTCATACTCTCACATATGCCAAAAAAAACTTCATAATAATTCAACATAACTACAACATTTACATGAACATACAAACATCAAGAGGTTTAGTAGTGAATCCTACCTCAATCAAGAAAAGTATTCAAACCCTAGCTTGAGCTTCAAACAAATCCACCTCTAAGACCCAAAAATTCGGAGCCCCCAAGTGTGTGTGCTCTTAATCCAAGCACAAACCTTGAAAAATTAACAACTTTGTTGCTTTACTTTGATGAATATACGATGATTTTAGAGAGACAGAGAGGAAACGGAAAGAAGAGGAATAGGGTGACGGGAAAATTGCAGATTATTTTTACCGTGGCAGTAGGAAGGGAAAGGAACTCTGCTGCGGAAACCGACCTAGCATATCGACGGCCAAGCAGACTCCGGGCCCTCGCACAGATGATTCGAACCGTTACATAATTTTAAAAACAAAAGCTGATTGGGCACTTGAAAAATCGAATTCAATCCAATACGTGAGAGACTACTAGAGTCAAGAAGAGTCGATAACATAGTTGAAATAGCCATTTTAGGGAAGCAAGACAAATAACAGTAACTCGAAGGCACTTGAGGATGCCCATTCATCTGCAGGCTTCATTACTAGGAATACCCCACCAGGGTTTCTAGGATTAGTTCACCAGTGGTCTAGAGTTGATATCTTGGAGTACTCCTCCATTACTAGGGAATGCTTGCTGATACAGAGTTTTTAAATGATAATTAGCTGGAAGAGTTATTAGTGACACAGAACAACAGCAAAAGTCCAATTCCTAGTAACGGTGGAGTTGCTTAGTTTGTTCTCCCTTTAGCCTGGTCATGGTGTTCTCTGGCCCCTCCTCCTATTGTTTAGCTGCGGTGTTTTGCAGTTTATTCTCCACCTACTAAAAGGTGTCTGCCATATCTTTCAGATTTTTATGAGATAAAAAAGTATCAAGCTTATTCATGTGTCGGTTTTTATAGTTTATCCTTCAGGTACTGAGATAGACATTTGTTTCATGATTGGGTTAGTTTGACTTTTAGTAGCCTAGCCTCTCAGGGTGTCAGAGAAATATGCATTCGTTATGTTACATGTTCTCCCAGTTGTTGCACAATCTGTTTAAGAGCGTAATTTGGCACATGATGGAAGATTTTCTTATGTACCTGTGGGCTATGTTACCTTGGCTACATATGAATACGGGTGTGAAAGTGCATCCATGTTGCACCTCGCAAGACCCTCAATCTTAAATAATGAGGATATGTATCCAAAAGTTAGCTATCCGGGTTAAGTCCTGAGAGCTTAGATTTATTACAATATACTATTTTAATCTTTTGTGTATGCTCATGTAATTATTTCAAAATGCATTTGACACTAAAAAATATTTGGGAGAAAAGGGTGGTTCTATAACTAAACAAAACAGTGGCAAAAGCAATAAAAATCAAAATGTTCAGCAATCTATTAGGACCAAGAAAAACTAAGTTTGGATAGTGTGCACTCGGTAGTACCTGTGTGCAACATTGAAGGATACAAAAGACTGGAAATGGAACTTTAGCCTGCCTTCTTGATCTCGTGTCTTTGCACCATGCCTTGCATCCTCACCTCCGCCAGGCCTTAAAGTCATGACAACAATTGGACTACCCATTGATGATAAAGTAGGAGCAACCACTTGAATATCTTCAATGTCCTGCCACAAAAAATAGAAGTTGGTCTTGTGTCCAAATAGATCTGCATGGAAACCTATTATTCTTGCTGATAAGAATAGGCGGTCCTGTGCATGAACAATCAAACTGTAATGAGATAGTTATCATTTATGTAACCCACATCAGGCAGATCAAATCTTAAGGCAAACATGAAAAACCAATATTGCAATAAAAAAATATACAACAGAGCTCCAACAGTACCTCCACAGGCATTTTGCATTTCAGGTGACAAGTAAAATCATTGATGAGAAATTCCTCTGATGGAAGCCCAAAGAGTTTCTGAAATGCTGAATTTGTTTGAGGAGATTGGAGTCTGATCTACAGAAGTTTCCAATTAAAGTAATAAGTAACCAATGGAACTCTAAAGGCTCCAAAGATGAAATCAACTGGGAAAGTGAATTTCCAGGACAGATCAGGTCCGACTTACCTTCTTTCCCACCTCCTTCTCCACCTTAGTTAAATACTCTTTAACAACATTGCTTCCTCTAGTATTGTCCAAGAAAATTCTTAAATGCAGCTTCGACTGACATGCCTGAGCTAACTTTCCTTGAAGAGGAACCCAAACATCGGCTAAATCTGATGTTGAAATGACAAACTCAATCCATGCCCCAGGGATGTTGGCTTGTCAAAAGGTACATCAAAATCAAAAACTTCCACATCCACCATAGATGGGGGTTCATCCATTGCATCAAATTCAAATATTTCTGCAGTCCAATGACGTTGAAATGACAAACTCAATCAAATAAAGGCATGTGTGATAGAGACTTAAGTAGGTATAGATTTTGACATAATATGGCCAAAGTTTGCACAGTTGCAGCTTTTATAAAAGACAGAACTATAAGCTCCAAACGAAGTTGATTGAGATGTTGACTTTAAGGTAAATCAATTCACCATTCCACTGAGGATCACATTTATGGAATTTGATTGAGCTGGTTCTGGTTTTCCCATTACAAGTAAAGACCACATACGGATCACAATGTCCACTTGAATATCGAATCAACAGCTGCCACATTGCTTCCTTCAATCAAGGCAACATTTAGCAGCCATCCTTCCCCTTGTGCTTTAACTCCATGGTCAGTGGCTAAATTTAGACAGGAAAACAAGGTGAATTCCATCAGAATAAGTAGGAAAACCAGAACATTAAGAAGACAGGTGAAAATGTGAGCATTACCCTTTTGTGTTCTACCTGCATGAAGCGTGAAATCAACTCCAGCAGCTGTTCACCTTGAAGAAGCAAGACCCCACATGATTACTTCACCAATTGAATCTGGCAAGTCTAACCCAAGAAACTCGAGACCTTGGATCATGCTAGGCGCTGCTAGCCAGATGTGCACAAGCACATATACATCCCCCAAAAAATGGTAGAT
This sequence comes from Rhododendron vialii, assembly GCF_030253575.1. Taxonomy (NCBI): domain Eukaryota; kingdom Viridiplantae; phylum Streptophyta; class Magnoliopsida; order Ericales; family Ericaceae; genus Rhododendron; species Rhododendron vialii. Next base: position 1,775,851 of record NC_080568.1, on the reverse strand, counting down.
AACATGGTAAAATTAGCAAAATACTGAGCTGCCAGCTTCCAATCCGACTGTGGCTCCCCCTGTAGAGTAGCCAAAACCTGTTCCTTATTGGAAGCAATGTCCTCGGCATCAACTGTCTTCAATTGCTGAAATAATGAATTGATGTAGTGCTCAAAACTTTCCTTCAGACCTTCTCGGGCTCCACCTTCTATCATACCTTTCATCATAGTACTCTGTAGAAAATTCATTCTTCAGGATACAACTAATCGTGAAGACTGTTCTCCTGATGGCAGCTCAGGCCCGGGGGTAATGCAGTAAAGCAATTCCATCTTAAAGGTACTTCCATATGGAACATCTGGAGCGCTGACACTTGCTAGAACTGGAAACTTTTGTGTGCCTATTACTATGTGCGTGTAGGATTCTAATCCTAGCTGAGTCTGGTGTGCTTTCTGTCTCATCACTTGTGTAATGATGATCAATTATAAGTCTCGTTATATCTTCAAACATAATTCCTATAAACACAAAGACACAGATAGGAATTAGGGAGCATGGAAGCTGTTTGATGAACATCTTCATGGAATTTGTGTAAAGTATAAACAGAACCAGGTGACACATAATACTAAAAACAGAAATAGTAATAAAATCATTTACTTAAAAAAAATAGTAAGAACAGAAATAAAGAGGTGATCTAATGCGGTTGTACTATCATCTATAAAATGCAATTCGAAATAAAGTTATTTTGTTGTCCATGCATTGCCCCATTCAATCCCATATTAGAAACCAACCCAGTTAGCCTCATGAACTCCAAAGAGTCCAAACACATCCGAATTTAAACAAGAACTTAGACAATCAATGGTTCTCAAAAGAAAAGTAATCACTTGAACCAAACAACAAGGAAATGCACTCATTTCACTAGAAAAAGCAAGTGCCAAGGTAAGGAGGGAAAAAAGGTCAAGCCAACAAGTACAACAATCAGGAAGAAAAAGGACAGATAATAACAATAGAGACCTACAAATACGAGCATTAGTGAAAGCGTCAAGCATATAAAAATAAAACAACAAGAAGACACGATCCAGAACAAATTCAATTTTTATATAAATAGGAAAGTACCACTTCTATAACCAAAAATAGGTTACCATCCAGAAATTTACAGAAACGAGTAACCAAATTGACTGTCATCTTGCAGGATAGAGTACACAAAAATTATCTGCAGAAAATGTCTCCAATTTGTGAGGTGACTGATGTGGTTTAGTAAATTCTTGCTACTTTTACTCCATGCTGAAGCCTATTAAATTCTTGCTACTTTTACTCCATGCTGAAGCCTATCCCATACTCCCAGAATTAAATACATACAAATCCAGTAAGGTATTGTAATGCCCCTTCTCTATTTCCTCCTCGTGCACCTGATGAAGGAGAAGGGTCTCAATAATTAAGTCTTCCCAATCAACATAAACCTTCATTCTCCTTCTTCGCTTCTTTCCAACAATCACGCCGTCCGATATGCAAAGGTTACCATTGTCACCTGAATCACCATTTTGCGGGCCCATAATCTTATTAATACGTAGCTTAGCAGCCTTTATCTTCTCTCTCCTCCTCTGATATGCCAAGCATCCAGCAACAAAAGATGGTGGCATTGCAACTAATCCCACATCTTTTTCCAGTATTTTCTTGAGCAAAAGCTTTCTGCTCAGTTCTGAATTTCCTTTCCACCACTCCCTACAATCTAAAAGATCGAACCCTCTCCCTTTTTTCATTCTATTTTTGCATCCACATTCTTCAAGATAATCGGTATTAGAAATTTTGTTTGAATATTCTGAAAACATCATTGACAAGCACTCATGTGATATCTTGAGCGTCTCCAAATCATCTCTAGTCCCTCTTGGGGAAGAACACTTATCTTGCACATTGAAATATTGAGAATCATTTTCCACGCCATGATTATCAAGCCCATATTCCGCTTCTTCGCTCAAACAGCTTCTAACCAAATCATCCATATCAAACCCAACATGATCTACAACCTTCCTCTTCTCGCCACGCTTGGACATTGACTTCAATTCCATGTATTCCAACACAAACGATGCATTCTTAACGATGTTCTTAACTGTAATATCTTTTCCCCAAGGCAATACTTGCGCAACCTTCACCAGACTCTCTAAAAGCTCCTTATACCGCAGCTTGCACGTAACAACCGCCACATGTAACTCCATTGCCACATCCTCAATCCAAACATCAACTGCATTCAACTGAGCAACGAAAACCAACACAGCCACGACCACCGGAAGCGGTCTCCGCCCCGTGGTCAAGTACCACTTCACCATACACTGGACCAAGAAAATCCCCTGCTTCAACATCCTCCCAACCTTATCCACATTATCCAACGAAACAAAACAAGTCCGGACCGCCCGTTGAAACGAATCCACAATGTCAAACTCCGGCAACTTCAACTGCATAAACTGAACAACCCGACTAACCATCCGACCCAGCTCGTGAACATCGCAACCTATCTTATCCCCGACCTCCACTAGGGCCAACGACTTGTTATCTCTTCTCATCACAACGTACGTGCACGCGCCTATGAGAACCGGAAACCAATCCCCCTGCCCGTACTCCCCCTTGGTAACGGTCTCTACCATAACCCTGACCTCGTCTTTCTTTGAGGGGGAAAAGTCAAATAACGAGGTGATGCGTTCGATGTTTTGTTTGGCGTAATATATTTTGGTCTCTTTGTAGTTAAAGGTGCTGCCGGAGCCTGCGGTGCCGGTGTGGACGAAGGTGCCGGTGGGGCCGCTGATCCCGCCCAAGCTGTGCTGGAAGTTGTCGAAGTCCTGGACGGCGCCGCACGAGGCGCAGAAGGAGTTGCCGTCGTCGTCGTTGGCGAGGGATCTCTCGCCACAGCTCGAACAGGGGCGAGAACTCGCCATAGCCAAGCCCTAAAGCTGACGTGTTTGGTTGGTTTGTTTACGCAGATGTAATACGCATGTACTCTTTAGACTTTAATGCATCCAGATTTGGGAAGAGAGAGAGATCACATGGTCGTCCTAGGGTTTTGTTCGCGCTCGAGCGCATCTGTGAAAATCTACAGGTTTTTTCCAAATTGGCAGACGGAATCCATCGATGATCGAACAATCTCCGGAAGCGGCTGGAATTTGCGGACGCTGGGTGTCCCTGCAGTGAGGTGTCTTCGCTGCAAATTGCAGCCCAAAATAGCAACACCGTTTGGGGCCAACCGGATCCAGATTCGCTACGAGTATTTCTCTGTGAATTGAGTGAGGCTTTTGATGTGGGGCTGCCACCACATAAATGAGGAGATCCAAGGGTGGATAACAGTCCTTTCTTATTGTCCCTCGCTGTGTTTGCGGCCAATTCCAGCACCTGTTAAAACAAACATCAGTTAGGCCACCTTCTATTTATACAGGTAAGCCAAATGTGTCTTCAATTTAAGGCTTCCAACGTCTCCAAGAAGGTGCACCCTAAATAGTATATAAACATGTCTCCAAAAGGAAAATACAATTCTAATAACTAACAAGAAAACATACAATGAACTGGAAGTATGGACCGATAACAAGTGTAGTTTGTTTCTGTAATCATTCTTTTATGCGGATGTGCGCCTGTAATCGTTCTTCTGGCTTCACCAGCAATATTAGTCAAAATGCACTCTGAATGGAATTTGTCTAATGCAACATGAAAGGCCAACTTTAATGTCATAGGGGCCTGTTCGATCGGATTAAGCATGGGGTAGGACTACAAGCCACTGCATTTCTGACGTCTGAATGCAAGGAATCACATATCCGTTTTGCAACCAGTCCCGCAAATATGAAGAAAACAACACCTTGGGAATGAAGTATTGCCAATCCACTCACTATTAGGCCAGTGAGACACATATCTCCTCATTATATGACTCCAAGCAATTCAACCTGGCCTACAAGTCCTATGAATTTTAACTTTCACGACTGACATTGAAAATTACACAATCTACACAAAAATGGAATCTTGCAAAACTCTAACGGATTAAGCTTTTGGTTTCACATATTTACCATATAGTCAACAGATTCACGCAAAAACTGAACATATCAAAAATCTTATGTTTCAATTCCAAGCAGAAACGAAATAAGGAAAAGCACTAAAACCCTAACTTTCAATTGAAACCAGGCTCGACCTTGGCACAATCCCGGGAAACCATTATAGAAATCAACAAAAAAAAAAAATAACAGAGAAAGATGAACAAAGCTACGAACAGAGAGAGAGAGAGAGAGAGACCTTGGCTGTGCGTGGTCGCGTCGGAAGTCGCGAAGGCGAAAATCGCCACTGGTGTTGGTGGCGTTCGGTGGAGGGAAGGTCGCCGATGGTGGTGGCGGTCGCCGGTGGCGGACGCGGTGGTGGTGTTGGTCTGGTCGTCAGCGTCCTCCTCCCTCTCGCGCTCCCTCTGTCTCTCTCTCTCTCTCTCTCACTCTACAGATGAACGAGTCTTTTGATTTTAGGTTTTTTTATTTTTTAAACTTAAAGCTGACGTAGGGCTCAATCCATGTCAACTATCATGGGTTGGGACATTGGGTTCGTAACTTCGTATCCTGGGCTGTAGCTTTGGCTGATGGACTCCAAAAAGAAAAAGAAAGCCCTAATTAACTTTTGTTGGATGAAATGAAACGGAGGGTTTTCGTCTCTGACTGATCTGAATCAACAACGGAAGTGGCAAGGAGAAGAATGAGGAGAATGAAGATTAATGGAAGCTTGATTTACCACAGGGGGTGTTTTGGTTTTGTAAAAAAGTAATTTTTGAAAAAAGAAGGTAATTTCAAACTCAAATATAATGAAAATAAAAAATATTTTTTCAATTTTTTTGAACTGTTTAAAAGATCTTAATGCGATCTATCAAAGAAGATCCATATTTGTAGAAAAATTATTTGCGTAAATACATAATTTTTGACCTTAAAATTACTTTCTTTTTCTAAAAAGTACTTTTTTTCAAAAATGGATCACCCCCTCAATCGTTTGAGAGGGACAGAAGCATTTTCGCCATGAATGTGGGCGGAAGCGTGTTGTGCAATCGAGAAGACGAAAAAGGGGTTTTTTTTTTTAATCTTTCTTACGTTGTCGTTTTGTAAAAACAAAGCCAGAGCTGTTTTTCACCGTTGAATCTCCTCATTTATATGGTGGCAGCCTCACTTCAAAAGTCTCACACGATCCTCACAGAAATCCTCATAGCAGATCCGGATCCGGGCCAACCGGCCAAGTTAATCCAGCCAATTTACCCTTTTGCGCCCCCCCCCCCCCCCACCCCACAAGGTATCGATCGTAATTTGAGGACTTATTTTGGAGTCTCATACAAATAAATCGAGTCATTCAATAAATTTAAAATAATTTTTTGAATGGTCTTGCAAAAAATCAGTTCAATTTGGTAATCACTAGGTGAGGGGCACGTGCTAGCACGCGAAGTCTTGTGCTTGTGAATTTTGTGAGGATAATGTATTGATGTGGTAGTACATTTCATGAGGAAGTTTTAGGTGTGTACATTGAGGTAAACTAATAATGAATTATTGGCTCGTGCTAGGACGAGATTTTTGTGCCTGTTTTGCTTTTTTCAGTAGACTTCGGTGGTGTTCCAGTTTTTGGAAAAAAGAATTTTTTGAAAAAGAAGGCAATTTCAAGCTCAAAAATCAAGTGTTTACGCAAAAAATTTTCTTACCAATATGGATCTTGTTTGATAGATCTCATTAAGATTTTTTAAACAGTGCAAAAAAAATTTAAAAAATATTTTTCATTTTCATTATATTTGAGTTTGAAATTACCTTCGTTTGAAAAAAAAAGAACTTTTTGTAAAAATAGAACACCCTCGAATTCGTAGAGATAATCAGTTTATAGTTTAATATGGTTCGGTAGTATTTACCTTTTTCCAGAACTAACCAAAAATGATTGGAAACAAATGGTTCCTTAGAACAGCAATCCTGTGCAAGATTCTTCCAATGCCACTACTCACTGGTACATACTAGGTTTCTAGCAACATGCTATGTACGCTCGGTCATGTTTGTTGATTTAATAATTAAATTTATTTAGCATTTATTGTTTATTTTTTTGGTTGATTTTGGGGGTTTTTCGAAATTGTTGTAAACGAGACCAAAATTTCAGCTCCTTGCTCCTTATTGCAGGTCTTATGTGAAAAGACCTGCAATAAGGAGCAATTTAGCAACGTAAAAATAGGAAATGTATTTGTTTCTTGCTCGTTCCTTGGAGCCCTGTATTTGCTCCTTGCTCGTTGTTAAATGGCTATCACTACAAATACATTTTCTAGTAGGGGTGAGCATGATCCGGATTGGTTTGCTTTTACAATAAACCAAAAACCAAACTAATACCTACCGGATTATGAATTTTGAGAACCAAACCAATCCATAAAATTCATAAAACCTAACCAATCCAAACCTTTAAGATACGGATTGATTTCAATTTTGAACCAGGGTTTGCTTGAAGTTAAACTATCAATTTTATACACAATTTAAAGTACTCAAAATGACATAGATAAATAAAATCAAAACTTATATTTAAACTTAAAATTATATTGAAATCACCAAAACTCGTAAACTAATAGAAATTTAGGGCAATTACTATTTGCAGTAAAGGAATGTAGCGGTGAAGTGGAGTACTAAATTAGAAAGTTAATTCACCATGGCATAGCCTATATTTATTGTTGTATCTATATTAAATTAAAAAAATATATATAAATGCATATATACGGTCTGGATTGGTTTGGAACCTCAACCGTTAATGTAAATTCACAAACCAAATCATATAACTCGGTTTTGAATTTTTTAAAACCAAGACCAAACCATACTACTTAAAAACCAAACAAAATAATTCGGTTTGGATTGGTTTGGACTGGATTCACGGTTTAACGAATTATTTGCTCACCCCTATTTTCTAGGATAGCCAATTCAAGTGCAAACACTTCATTAGATCTGTTATGTTACCACTACAAATACATTTCCTAGGATTATGTATAGCAAATAATTAAGTTGAACACGTACACAATCAAAAATCCGCCAGTAATATTCTTTAGGCTTACTTTTTGCAACCGATTGTTTTGAAGTAACCGAAATCATTGGATTTGACAATCTGAGTAAGGGATAACTAAGACCGTCTAGTTACAGAGAGGGGAAACCACCCTTGGAAACATCCCTTCTTTCAGCTTGTTAGCCTCGTTCTCTTGAGTTACAGCCATGGGAAGTTGCAGCCAACACACCAACTGGTTCACCAACAGCAAAAATATTCTTAGCTCCAGGCCTAGTAACACACTCAAATTGAACGATTGAATTATTGCAGACATTTTTCATTGTGCCGTCATAGCAGATAACAACATCCTGAAGGATTGTATTGAACAATGTACAAGGTTTTATCAACCCTCTGGATGAACGGACAATTACTTCTTTGGCCAAGATAGAATGAGCCATTTTTGCTAGGGGTGCAGTCCATGAAAAGACAGTTCCTAAAGAACCCAAATTCCTGAGACGGGTTATGGAAGAGAGAAGCCATGTCCTCAAATAAGCCAATAAAATACGCTATTGCTAATGACTTCAAAATGAAATGAAAAACATGTAATTTCAGAAGCTGTAAGTGCTTCTTGACTTGCAGCTCAATTAACTTATCAGATGTCAAATGTAAGTGAAATTTGAAATTTCTTGGATGTGACTATGAATGTCGTCTAAGACAGGTCTCTCGATGAAAATCTTTTAACCCTACACTTAAACCTTGAGAAAACAAATTTTCCCTCAGGAAAGGCAAGGCTGTAAAGCATTAAAACCTCATCTAGGCCCTTCGCAGAGAAAATAGAATTGAAATCAATGGTCAAAAGCTTACTCTTCCTAATGAAAAATCTATCACCAGAACAGTCAAAACAAAGTGGTAGAGCTGTTTGTAATAAGTGCACCGCAGTCCACTGAGGCCCTGATCTGTTTGCCTTAAATAAGGCCAGATGCGGCAAGGAATTGGAGACAAACATTGCAGCAGCTGGTCTGGTCAAGAAATAATTCAGAATTTCATTTTGGTACTTTTTCTCTCTTTTTCTCACCAAATCATTCAATAAATGATTGATTTGGAGACAAACTCTAATCCTTTCTTTTTGTTTCTCACAAAATTACTCAATCCATACGTATTATACACATCTAGCGATTCAAGACACACTCAACTGAATTCAGTAATGTCCACCTTCAGCTACATAGTCACCACTCATGTGGAACTGAATTGTATAATCATAACATGGCTAACAAGGTAATTAGAGAGTCCAATATGATAACATTGAATAATCATTATCTAGTAGTTTTTTGAGCCACCGAGGTAATGAACAACAACAAAACAATAGGAGTAATTGGATAGGGAGTCAGGGACCATCACTCTGAAGATAGCAACCTGATGTTTCAAAGTGTGGTGGTTGGCCCAGTTAAAAAGGAGAAATCCTGGGCAAGTTTAATATGCAGGTCACACTCTATTTTCTAGGTAGCTCAACAGGGCCTTAATAAGTGGAAAATTCCGCATCAAATTAGTCAGGGTGAGGTATTGTTTATGTTTTTATAACGCACATCGCAGGAACCCGAAAATACTCCCAAGGTTTGTTCTAAAAAAAAATGAAATTAAACCCTTACCCTAAATTAAGTGAATTGCCTTATGTTTTCGTCCTTTATAAATTTTTTTGTTAGATTCACCTAATTTTTTCAAAATTACTCATTTCTCTTAACGAGAGAAATCTAAAAAAAATAAAAAAAATAGGGAGGGAAAGCTAGAACAAATTATAAACGATTTTTTTTTATTTAAAAAACGACAGTTTTTAATACTATCATTTTTTGTCTTTTCTATTTTTTATTTCGGTCTATGTTCTTATCATTTACTCCTTTCTATGACCTTCGTAAGTTTGAAATAGTTTCTCTTCCCAAGTTTATGTAGCTAGGGTCATGCTAACAAAATAAACGCTACGCATAACTCATTAGTTTTCAAAAGGGTTCCCATTAAACTATTTTAACTTTTGTTTACTTCATCCTTTAATTACCAATTGAACACACTTTCCCCTCGAACTACCAAAACATTACTCCCTCCATCCAACGTTAACCCCTCATCCTTTTTGTGATGCTAGATTATGATGAAAGAAGGTTCTCATCCTTTTTGTTGATTCTCATGCCTTGTCTACTTTTTTCTATAAAATAAAATGTATACGTTGTTTAACCTATTTTCAGATGGGATTCCACTCCTTCGCATTTGAGTAGGGAAACGTCGTAAGACTGATTCTATATGATCCCGGAAATATTCTTCTCTAAGGTCCGTTTAATTAGCATGACAAATAAAATGGAAAATGAAAATGATAGAAAGTGAAATGAAAGAAAAGAAAAGAAAATTTATTTTTTTCTCACATCCGTTTGATTAGAATGAAAGTTTTGCAAGAAAATAGTAGAGAAAATAAGATATACTTGTTTGAAAAGGAGGAAACTTGCAAGAAAGTTATATCATGTTCCAAAATTTGAATAGAAATTGTGGAGGGAAGAGGATAAAGAAGAAAGTTAGAGTAATTGTTTTTGATTTTCTCGAGAAAATAAACTTTTCCTGCATAATTTATGAGAAAAAGTAAAGCAAGTTTTCATACTTTAGGGGGTTGTGCATGAAAGTTTACTTTCTACAACTTTCAAGAATATTCTTGCTAAGTGAACACACAAAAAAGTTTATTTTTTTTGTCCTCTTTCTTATGTTTTCTATCACTATCTCGCTAATCAAACAGACTCTAAGTCTAAGGCCCTGGTTTCTTCCGCACCATTGGGTGATTGGGCCTACATTAATCTAAGTAAAAATTACCCTTCTTAAACCTAGATTTTTCCACAATCACCCTCAACCACCAACATGCTCCTCCACCATCCAACTCAGTACTGATGGTGATTCATCTAAAAGGATTAACTAAAATCCAGCAGGAACACAACCACCGAATTTGAACTCTATCGACAGTTGCTTAGCATGGTTAATTACCACCCACGTCTTTTACGTTGGCGGTTGAACTTTTTTAAACTTCATTTGTTCCCTCATGACATAAGACCCAAACATTTTAAGGACCAACCTGAGTCTTAAGAATGTTCTTCAATTTTTGTCTCCCGTATGTGTTCCAGCGAACCTTATATGTTGAGGGTTTGGAGCCATTTCTTATGATGGTTTCTGGTGGCTAAAGGTGTCTGTAGAGAAAGAAATACTCTTAGAAAAGGTTGAAGATGAGACTTTTAAAGGAAACACAAAAGTGTCTTAAAGAGAGAGAAAGATTGGGGCCGTACGTAGAGAATTTGTTATGGGTTCGATTCATTCGAATAGAATGACTAAATCGAATCCATAATAAATTATATTTTTAACAATGGCAAAATGCGAGTGTGGGCCACGAAATCCATGTAAGTGGACGTTCAACTGGAGTAATTACGTGGCGACAAATTATCTGATAGGAACATTATGATTCCCTTTAATGGGTGGTTGTCAGACAATGAGTGACTTATATTGTATGGTGACAATCTTTAATTTGCAAGGAGTACCACGTAACAAAGCCGCGCAATACTCCGGAAGTACCCAATGATTGGCCGTTCAAATGTGTGTGCAGAAGTGCCTTTGGACATTGCAATTTTTTACTCCAATGATCAAATTCAATTGATAACGCTAGTTCAACTATCCCACCACATGGCAACATGTGGCAAAAGGGAATGGGCTATAGCTCCTTATTTCTCAGGGTCATAGCTTCATCCTTAGAGACGAGGACAACTTTATGTCTATTTTAAGGACAAATCATCTCCATGCAGGCCCGGAGGCCGCGGCCTGGAGCCTCCAAATTTAGGGCCAAACAAGACCCCCTCTAAAATAAGTATTTTTGTTTGTGTTTCTCCACAAAAGCGCAAAAATCGAATTGGCTTGGAATGCGCGGACGTGCCAGGGCAGGATTGCTGTCCAAATTTGTATCAAGGCCTGGAAGCCTTAATCCAAGACTGGATTGCGGTCCAAATTCGTGCCAAGGCCTAGATACCTCATGCCACGACTGGATTGCAGTCCAAATTCGTGTTAAGGCTTGGATGCCTCAAATCTGACTTCTAATGGATCGATTGCGTACGACCTAAGGGGTGATGCCGTATGTGGTTCGTGGTTTGCCTTGTCGGGATAAGGACTTAGAATTTCCTAACCGTTGTTAGAAAATGGAAAAAAGAAAAGGAAACGACTGAAAGATAGGATAAATGAACTTCATTAACGGTTTAACGAAGTTTAGGTACAAGGAAATAAAAGACAAGATAAAATTTAGGCTGGGCTAGATTGAATGGGAAGTAAAATACTTTGCTGAAAAGTAAATAAATTTGCATAAGCCGTGGGCTTGATGGTCGTGGACCCTTTGCCAAGGCCTCAAAAATTGAGAGTTATAGGAGCTACAGGTCTTGAGCTGCTTCAAAATGCTCCAATGCATGGCTGCCATGTGGCCTCCTAGCAAAGGCTTGAGCTTGAGCATCTTCGAAATGCTCCAATGAGGGGCTGCTTTTCTGAATAAAACGTGCCTTATACTTCAAGAAAATAGCAAAGGCCAGAGAAATCCTTCTTCTCCTTGTAAAAGAGCAAAAAGAATTTCAGTCCCTACAGCATCCAAGCCATTTGAGCTGCTTCAATGCTCAAGCTATTGCTTGAATGGACTCCTTCTGGGCCCACCACTACTGAAGACCAATACTTCTCCAGGCCTTTCTACTATTTTATTGGTCCTCTATCTCTTGTGGGTGCTCAATTTCTCTAAAATTGATTCCTTATGAAAGAAGAATTGAGAAACAAAAGATTAACCAGACTTGAGTGAGCTGCTTGTGTGCAGCTTGCTTAGGTCTGTATGAGTCATTCACCAACAGCTCCAAGGGCTGCATGTACGCCACCTGTTCTTGGCCTTGCTTTATGCTGAAGGATGGAGTCCACTGCTTCGCCTTCAAACCTCGCCTTCAAATATAAGGTTGAATACCTCAAGCGTAGGGCTAGGTCGTTGGTAGCATAATATCCGGAAGTCCGGGATCGTACCCACAGAGAATTCGAATGTAGCTTAATCGGATTGTAGGTTTTATATGGTGGATTGTGGCGTTTAAGACGGCCAACTTGGTTTTGCTTTAAACGGTGAAAATTGCCAAGGCAAAAGACTAGGATAACGCTTAATAAACTAAAAGGAGGCAAGTCTAGGGATCGTCTAACCCTTGACTTTAGCCGTTACCGGTTCTCAATATAACTCAGGCGAGAGCCACGACCGCGTGCTCACGCCCGAAAGATTTAGCTTTAATGACTACGTTTATCAAAAGAGGTGATTAACCGGAATTAAATCAACCTATTTTTGCTAATGTATCTAACACGTAGGGGGCCACGAGCCCTCAATATGTCGCTTGCCAAGACCGCTTGACTAAACTTCATACCAAGGAGTTAACACGCCTCGCTTAGACCAAAAAGGCTAGATTAATGAAATTCCGAAAACCAAGATTTTAAGCCCGAAGGTTTGAGAACCAAATAACCACCTAAGTCCTCGGGAAAGATTACCCCGAGACTTGGCCTATCAACTACTCACACATAGCTAAAGCATGAAAGAAAGCATAAAAACGAGACATGACTTTTAACCGATAAAAACGAAAATAAACTTGATATTATAAAAGATCTAGTCCGTAGGAACAACTTTAATAAACGAGAAATTAACAAACGAGAATTACTTACTTGAGTTCTTAAGGAATTACACTAGAAAAGCTTGAAAGACCATTAATGGAGGAAAATTAAAAGCTATTAAAGACCTAGATAACAAAGGGGAGAGAGGAGACCCCTATTTATACACAATGGGTTTCTCTCTCCTCAAATATCTAAAAACATACTATAAAAGGCAAGTATTCCATAAATGGAAAGTCCAAAAAGTAGCAAAATATCTGGTCGGAAGCTCTCCGTATCGATACAGAATAAGCAAAGTATCGATACCACATCGTTAAGCTGAAAAGGCCAATCTCCCGTAACAATCCCGTATCGATACAGATTATGACCGTATCGATACGGGAAGCTCTGCTTGGAAAGGTAACAAACGCGTATCGATACGGTCCAAAATCCGTATCGATACGGGGAGCTTATCTCTGGTCTTCAGGCCAGCCTCCAAAACTTGACACCCGACGACCGTTGGCTTGCCCGATGCTCCTCGCCTTCGTTCTTTGGTCACTTTGGCACCAGTTCCACCGGGCGATGATTCTTGAATTAACTTGGGGGTTGACTTTGCACTCAAAATACGCCTTTTAAGGGCGTTTTGCCTGAAAACACTAAAAACACACCTTACGTGCAATATCGTTATAAAAGCTAGATAAATGCAAGTTAAAGCAACATAAAACGGGACTAGTCGCACCAAATATCTACAATATTGGGTGCGCATCACACCCCCCAACTTGAACTTTGCTAGTCCCTAGCAAACTAAAGCAAAACATACTTAACTAAGCTATGCAATCTTCCCAAGATTCAAGATACAAAAATTATGCTCAACTACTACAACTAGGCAAGAGTCCAAAACACCCCTTCAAATCCGAGTACGTGTAATCCATGCACAAGCATGCCATTAACTAGGACGAACAAACTATGCCATATTAGAGTAGTCAAGCACGTATGCACCACAACGAGTTTCGACTCCAAAACTCACAAGGATACGCTCTTATTCAACTTTTTACTCAGTGAGATACAAGATACATCCCATGACAAGCGCTAGCGAGTAAATGCAATAGCCAGAGACAAAAAGCTACGCATGCTATCGAAGGAGCGCTAAGAACGAAAGGAAAGCTAATTATTCACAACTATGCACATCAAGGAACAAATCATACTCAAAAAGTAATAGATATCAATCATGCATCAAACGGAGTTAATTAGCGTACAAAAGATCAACGGAGGACTTTATAAGCTTATAACGACCTTGGATACAAAGAGAAAAGGACTACAAAAATATAGTGGCCATATACTTGCATGGTTCATCTACCCTTGGCCACTACCGACCCTAAATTACCCAAGGTATGGCCACATAACGGCCAAACACCAAACAAAATTATGAAAAAGAAATAAAGAAAAACTTCTACCACCGACTCTACCTCACATAGTCGTCGTCCACATCTAGCTTCTTACGGCATTAAGCCTCGAGGCTCCCCCTTTCCATCGGACTCCTTTCATCCGGAATGTAAGTTAGCCCAGAGGTCACACCAATCCTCTCATCATAGTATTCAACCCTCTTTCGGATATGATTTTGCTTTTTCATAGCATTTCTTTGATTTTTCTTTGAGGAATAGGGTCATTTGAGGTGAGATTTGTAAGGAGAGAGATTGAGGGGCCAATTTTGAGAGCTTGGAGAGGGAGATGAAAATTTGGAGCTTTAACATTTGTAGTGGAAGATGAGAGATAAGGAATCATGTACCAATTTTTGCCTTTTTGCATCCCAACCACTTCTATCACATTCACACCACCCCCAAACCTTCTTAAAACATTGAAAACTATAGACACACAACCCTCCGAACATCTGGTTACCTAGGTTTGCACAACGGAAGAGACTCAGACTATGGTTCAAAATAAGGACAAAGTGACTCTTATGTGGTTTAATCAAGCAAAAATGCCTTGAATCATTTCCTAAGTACGCTAGCAACTCCAAACAAGATGCACAAGAGATATAAACACTACTCAAGCATGAACAAAAGATATTATTTACGCAAATGCGGAAAATGAAAGCAAAAAGCATGGGATGCTTAAGAATGAATCTCTACTCTAGCGATGCACAACACTTGACTTGACTTTTAGGCTAAACTTGTTCATTAAAATTCATGTATATGCACGCGACATGGATTCAAACACATAACCAAATTCGACGGGATACACGACTCTTGCCATACTGACATCATTGAGCATAATTAAAGTATCTAACAAGCGAAATCACTACTAACAATGGAGAATTGCTAGACGAGCAAAAAATTTAAAATTTTAACGAAAACAAAAAGAGATAAGTCTCAACAACATATATATAGCATATATATATCCCTCCCCCCAACTTAAACAATGCTATGTCCTCATAGCATGAAGAACAACAATATTGAGAGGAAAGAACAAAAGATTGTACCTCCGGGGGAATGTCAACCCCCGTATACCTCGACCAAGTTAGAGGCTTTCTTGTCATTGCTTCCCTTCGTCATTGGAACTGCTTCCAAGGCTCACTCTTTCGGCTCCTCCATCAGAACCACAGCTAGTCACACAAGGTCATCGCCAGGGCTTTATTGGTCTTACAACCGCGACACGTAATCGCACCTATGCTTAGGGCTCCTGAATGCCTCACTCACCCTAGCTTTTAGACCTAAACCACCAAGGCTGGTGTGGTAGCATGATTACCCTGCAAAAGACTTAAGAACCAACTACCTACGAAGAAGCAAATGACATTAGTACCGCCCGGCTCGTGTTATCCGGGTGCCAACAAATAGATAAACAAAGGAAAACAACAAAGAACACCACCCGATTTTCACGCAATCTCACGAGTCATACTTTTCTCCCCACTTCCCAAGCGAGAAACGGGTGGCTATACCAGACCATCAAAAGAGAAAAAGAAAAGAGAAAGAGGGAAAGAAAGAGCTTATGCACGTTCAGCCAAACGCGGGCTCCGAACATTTAGTATGGCATCAAAAATTATTACCATGAACATACCACTCAAATTTATACTCTTTATCAAGAATTGAATTCGACCATGCCACAAGAATAAATACTTGGAGTAAAGCAAGTGCCGAATTTGTTTCATAAACTTGAGTTCCACCAAATGCATATTCCAAACTAAATCTATTTTCAGACTATTGACAAAATCTACTATAAGAGGATGGTACACCAAATCAAATTCGTCAACACCAAGAAAATCAATCAATTCGACTTTTATAAGCTCTTGCAATAGGGGAGACTCAATATGAAGGGTGACAGCATCAAGAGTCGAGACTTTTGGATGGTTCAAAATTTCTATAGAATGTATCTCCTCAAAGGAAGGAGACAAACGCTCAGGTCTAGACACATTCTTTCCATCCTGCTCATTCAGTAGAGCATACAAAAAGTCTACCTCCACATTTGTTTTCTCAACAATGAGAAATTTCTCCCCCGGATCGTCACACAGAAAGCGATCTATAGGGGGAGAACACTGGATATCAGGCTCAACATTTGGCTCACCACCCCAATCAGACTCTGAGGAGTTATCAGAATCTAAACTAACATCTTCAGCAAAGGTATGCAGCTCAATTTCCTCTTCCATGGCATTTGAATTGGACTCTTGAAAATGTTTAACAAAAACCCTAGATTGCAAAGTTTGAGCCAATAGATCAAAGAAATCTAATGCTTCAACGGGTTCTTTATCAAACAATTTACCATCGCACAACACATCTATGAAAGCATGACTCTTGTGAGAAAGTCCATCATAAAAATAGTTAGCAATTTGAAAATTTTCAAAGCCATGATTCGGGACCGCAATGAGCAAGTCCTTGTATCGTCCCCAACATGCATAAAATGACTCATTCTCTCTTTCAGCAAAAGTTTGAATTTGGTTCTTGAGATCAAACCAATTGGTAATGGTCATACGACTTTTAAAAACATTGGCGTCATGAGGGGCTATGCAAGGGGGTGTGAAAATTTGATTGGAACAAAGATAATCCCGCAAAGTCTTGTGCGGTGTGATGATTTGATTAGGACAAAGGTAATCCCGCAAAGTCTTGCGGGGTGTTTCCCACTTTGCTGCCGCCATTCTATTAGATAGATAAGACATAAAGTAAACAGGCTAGAGGGGCTATGCCGCCACCTCTTTTCTCAAAACAGTTCCATGGGGTTAAGCCACCACCACGTTATATGGACAATAAAAGAAAAGGCAATTGATGCTCAATCTAGCTTCGTTACACCTCAAATCGAATTGGTGGCTCAGTTAGAGGTATCCGCTAAGTTGAGTTCAAATTACACAAAGAAAAAAAAATAAACGGAATACTTACAGTGGTTTGTCGATCCTCCAAATAAGCTATAAAAGAAGTCCCCGGCAACGGCGCCAAAAATGCTTCGCCTTCAAACCTCGCCTTCAAATATAAGGTTGAATACCCCAAGCGTAGGGCTAGGTCGTTGGTAGCATAATATCCGGAAGTCCGGGATCGTACCCACAGAGAATTCGAATGTAGCTTAATCGGATTGTAGGTTTTATATGGTGGATTGTGGCGTTTAAGACGGCCAACTTGGTTTTGCTTTAAACGGTGAAAATTGCCAAGGCAAAAGACTAGGATAACGCTTAATAAACTAAAAGGAGGCAAGTCTAGGGATCGTCTAACCCTTGACTTTAGCCGTTACCGGTTCTCAATATAACTCAGGCGAGAGCCACGACCGCGTGCTCACGCCCGGAAGATTTAGCTTTAATGACTACGTTTATCAAAAGAGGTGATTAACCGGAATTAAATCAACCTATTTTTGCTAATGTATCTAACACGTAGGGGGCCACGAGCCCTCAATATGTCGCTTGCCAAGACCGCTTGACTAAACTTCATACCAAGGAGTTAACACGCCTCGCTTAGACCAAAAAGGCTAGATTAATGAAATTCCGAAAACCAAGATTTTAAGCCCGAAGGTTTGAGAACCAAATAACCACCTAAGTCCTCGGGAAAGATTACCCCGAGACTTGGCCTATCAACTACTCACACATAGCTAAAGCATGAAAGAAAGCATAAAAACGAGACATGACTTTTAACCGATAAAAACGAAAATAAACTTGATATTATAAAAGATCTAGTCCGTAGGAACAACTTTAATAAACGAGAAATTAACAAACGAGAATTACTTACTTGAGTTCTTAAGGAATTACACTAGAAAAGCTTGAAAGACCATTAATGGAGGAAAATTAAAAGCTATTAAAGACCTAGATAACAAAGGGGAGAGAGGAGACCCCTATTTATACACAATGGGTTTCTCTCTCCTCAAATATCTAAAAACATACTATAAAAGGCAAGTATTCCATAAATGGAAAGTCCAAAAAGTAGCAAAATATCTGGTCGGAAGCTCTCCGTATCGATACAGAATAAGCAAAGTATCGATACCACATCGTTAAGCTGAAAAGGCCAATCTCCCGTAACAATCCCGTATCGATACAGATTATGACCGTATCGATACGGGAAGCTCTGCTTGGAAAGGTAACAAACGCGTATCGATACGGTCCAAAATCCGTATCGATACGGGGAGCTTATCTCTGGTCTTCAGGCCAGCCTCCAAAACTTGACACCCGACGACCGTTGGCTTGCCCGATGCTCCTCGCCTTCGTTCTTTGGTCACTTTGGCACCAGTTCCACCGGGCGATGATTCTTGAATTAACTTGGGGGTTGACTTTGCACTCAAAATACGCCTTTTAAGGGCGTTTTGCCTGAAAACACTAAAAACACACCTTACGTGCAATATCGTTATAAAAGCTAGATAAATGCAAGTTAAAGCAACATAAAACGGGACTAGTCGCACCAAATATCTACAATATTGGGTGCGCATCATCCACTCAGACCTTGAGCTGTTTGTAAGCAGCTTACCCAGGTCTGCCAAACAAGAACATTCTAGGCCTTAGAGCTACTTGTAAGCAGCTTGTCCAAGCCTAAGCTGTTTGTGAGCTGCTTGGGATGTCTCCATGCATGGCTGCCATGTGTCCCAAGCCTTGCTTCATGCTGAAGGATAGTAAAGACTCAGGCCTTAAGCTACTTGTAAGCAGCTTACGTAGACCTACTAAGCAAGAACATTCTAGGCCTTTGAGCTACTTGTGAGCAGCTTGCTTCCCAAGCATGACTCAGCAGTTTATGGCCTTCTTGACTTGGTTAGTTTTAGGCCTGAATAAATCTGAAAAAATGGGCCCAGACTTGAAAAACTAATTTTGGCCTTATTGGGCTAAATAGGCCTAAAAAACTAGTCCGAACTTTAATTAGTTGGGCCAAGGCC
This sequence comes from Rhododendron vialii, assembly GCF_030253575.1. Taxonomy (NCBI): domain Eukaryota; kingdom Viridiplantae; phylum Streptophyta; class Magnoliopsida; order Ericales; family Ericaceae; genus Rhododendron; species Rhododendron vialii. The sequence continues at coordinate 1,756,912 of NC_080568.1, read as the reverse complement.
TGAAAATGGGCCCAGCTCTGAAAATCAATTTGGGCCTTGACTAATTAGGCCATGCTCCAAATATTAATGTGGCCTAATTAATTTTCAAACTCTCTCCTGCCCTTCCAAACTCAATTTGGCCTAATTGTGGCCACTTTAAATTCTACCAAAGGCCCAATTCAATTAAGGCCTAATTCTACCAAGCCCCAATAAGCCTTGCGAGCCCATGCCTAGAGAAAAACCTAGGTTTTAACTGATTTGGACCTACTAGAAGGCCTTATTGTTTCTAAAAACTGGCCTAAGCCTGGATAAAACTCTCAGACTTAGTGGGTCGACCCAAGACTTTGGCCAGTCCTGGGCCCGAATTTGTGAAAGTGATATTTGGGCATAAATTTGGCTCAGGCCTTTGAAAACTCAACTTGATCAGTGGCATTCAAATCGGCCCGATTTCGTAGATGACCGATCATGAGACTTTTCAAGGCCTGAGACCTTCATTCAAGGCCTTCTTCTAACCAACAAACTGATTTTTTGAATTTTGGCCAAAAATGGGTGTAAACTGTTTGTAGTTAAAGACAAGTGCCTTTCTTATGGTTTAGTGGTAATGCGATTTTGAAACCTCAACTAATGTCCGAGTTTGAATCCTGGCAGATTACTTTCTTTTAAGCCAAAAATAATAAGCTGCACAATTGTAACTATTGTGTTTCAAACCTAGCTCAAGGAGGATACAAGGCAACCACCTAAGCTGCCGAACCAAAGCATTTGGCGTGCTCAATATAGACCAAATTAATTATATAAATAATCATATGTATTATTGTTGTTTAATTAAATTAATTCTAAAAATATGTAGGACCCCATCCCATGATTTCACTTTGGGCCGGCCCCGTCTCCATGAAGTGCAGAGTATTCAGTATAAACACACACCTTATCATATCCAACTTGGTTCTTCCTTTCAATTTCATTCTTTGTATTTTGTTTAGAAATGGCATCAGAATTGCCAAATTGTTCAAGTTCTTTGACTGGTATTAATGAACTCGAAGAATTGGAAGCCAGAAATCCACGAATCCCTTCTTAGAGATTTATTAGAAGAGGAAGAAAATGACCAAACCAATACTTATGCAGTTCAACCTGTAGATGCAACCAGTATTGAAAATGTTCATGCGGTGATGTACGACTGTGCTGATTTCTCAGTGCATATAATGGAGTTCCACACAAACGACTCTGCGTGGCACGATATCATGGAAAAGGTTCCCTCATTGCCAATGATGAAAGAGATGACGTGGTATGGAGAGTCGTGTGGAAGAGATAGGCAGAGGAATGGTGGATTTTGTGGGGACTGGATCAGATGAATCAGATGAGTCTGAGCTCTATCATCGTGGAGTAGTATCTATGCATCATGATGAAACTACGTATGGCTTCTTGTGGCAGCATGACAACTTTTAGGGGCTTTTTGGCCAAATAAGCCAATTAGTCTTAAGAAATCCATTAAGTTGTAAAAGGCATTCTTATTCAGCTCAACAGTTAAAATCTTGGACATAATTCTGAGAGAGAGAGAGTCCTATTTCATTGCCCACGTCTAGTACACCTCTGCTATGTCAATTACAACATTAATTGAAATTTTTTGCACACAGTGAGAAATCTTCTTCTATGCTAACTGTGGTTGGCCCATTTATCATCACTTTTCTGTCCCCCAAATATTCATTCTCCTTTTTTTCAGTGGTAAGAACTTCATTGAAAAATAAAACAGTTTACAAGGATAAACAACACAAAGGAAATAAAGCTATACTGTAAATGAAACATCTGCACTAGCTCGATACAAAAGGTGTTGTTCCCATACAACTGGAGACTGTGCCTGATGAATGTCCTTGCTATCCACCTTAGTAATCCTGCAGCTTCAAGATCTCGTGTCTGAGGTTGCGCAACGGAAAGAAATTCTCAAAATGGCACTCATTCTGCCCTCCTATCTGCTCTGCATCGCAACGTTTAAACAATTAGTAAATATATCTTTGGCTCACTATATTGCCAAGAACATGTTTTATGGATATTCAATGTGCAATAACAAATAACACAACTTAATTTTTTTAATCGAATAATGTGTTTACATGTTCTACCAGGATTAGTTGTCTACTATTTTTTTGCTTCCGTTCTACACAAAAGGTGCTCAGCAGCCTGCGACAAAACAAGATTATATAACAGATTCCCCAGACTTCTTCCACAGCTCGTGATTCATACTTGAAATGTTTTTTCAAAGAGCATGACCAATAACAAAACTGTAAGGAATGGATGCAACGGCTATCTGTAGCTTGATTTACAATTTGCTTTTCTAGATATGACACATGAAACTGTAAACATATCTCAATGTTTGACTTCCAGGGAATTTTGTCACTGATCACTAAATGAATTATGGACAATGAAGAGACTAAAGAGAACGTCATCTTTATACAAAAAGGGTGAATGGTACCTATCTCAATTAACTCTTTCACGAAGATTATGACACCATTGACGTCAAGTCCAAATCTTCATCGGAGTCTGGCACATTCAAGTCCAAATCTTCATCGGAGTCGGGCACATTCACATAGTCATAGTAAGGATTTGCCTGCCATGCAATTTAAATCAAGTTCAATTGTTCATTGCATATGAAAACACCGATATATATACACTTACACGATGATACAACTATCCAATCCAAGAAAGCCCAATTTAGCCTATCAATGATCCACATGCACAGATAAGCTAGATAAATAAATTCTTCACTTCATTATCCTCTAAATTCTTGACCTTTTTTGTTGCACTCCATATATTTCCACTAGAAATTCATCATCAAAACAGTCTTAGAAATGAGTTTCTCCTCTAATGCCTCATAATAGATTTTAGAATGAGAGCTTCAGCCATGTTCATTAATTCATCTAATAGAAACATGGAATTAATGACTATTTTCTTCTACAAGATCCATACCTCAGGTCTTGGAGTAACTGCTCCAAAACTGTGAAACACTGGACAATCAAAATGAGGGGGTTCTAGAACAATGTATGCGCCTTTATTGTTGTACCGTTTTTCTGCTGGTGCCTGCTGCAAGAAAGAAGTAGACATAACTAAATATTCATCCAACTTAACCAAAGAAGAGAGTAACTTCCAACATTTACGTTAGGACAATTCATCCAACGCATACAATCAAGTGTAAATGCACAAAAATATTGTCCAGACCTTAAAACCGAACATATTAATGTCTCATACTTGGCAAAATCTTATCAAAGGTCTGGTGTTAAGGGATTCTGTAAATCTAGATTGTTTGTTTTTTGAGAAATAGTTAGATTCAGCAAAAATCAGCTATCATGATCAACATATAATTACCATCTTTTAGGATAAGTAGCATATTTTCTCAAATAGAACTTTGACATTCAACTAATCTTACTACCCAAGTTCGATTACCTATTGCGATTTACGAAAAGGAACATCACATTCCTATCAAATCAACACATTTGCTTTTTCCTGATACTATCTGATGGTAGATAAGTGAGGTCAGCATCGGCCCTTATCATGCTTATCGGTAATCCTTCTTGTTGCCGATACAGTTGAAGTTCAGGTCTGCCAGTCCACTCTTTACTTTTTGGAATCTATTTTGGCATATTACTTATATTGGCTCTTTCAGTATCTCATCTAACATCGAAGAATCTCAGGGAAATGGTCAATTGGGGGAGCGAAATAATTAGGGGAGCATGAGAATACTCTATCTGTGATGGTCTAGTAAAGTGATTTGTGGTTTGGACCACCCTGCGGTATCCCAAAGAAGCAGAGGACAAAAAAAACCGGCTTAAGCAGGGACCTCTGTCCTTACCAAAGCCAAAGTAGTAGAGTGGAAAAGATTCGAAACAAAAAGCAAAAGCATGTTTAAGAGGTATATATCAACAAGTCAGTCCTCTGACATCATGTCCAAGTTAGAATTGTTTTTGTTAGTGTGAATATCAGGTCCATTGAAGGATATGATCAGCTTAATGTCCAAAGAATCAAAGAACTATAACTCCTGTTTGTCAAGGTTCCAGAAAGATGTATTGGCCTCATGAAGCAACGTTGAGGGAAAAGGGAAGGCATAAAATAGAAGCCAATCATTATATGCTTCCAAATTGAAACCTTTGATATAGGTCCTGTCTCTGTGTCATATCCATAAACCCAATTTTGAAGGCATTGAAATATTTACTACAAACATATAACCAGTTCTCATGAAAAACTTACTCACCTAATTTATCAAGTAGGTAAAGTTTTTTTGCCAGCCCATACCCCCAATGATTGGGGACTAGATGGGTTATGTTATGTTGTTGTAAAGTTTTTTGCCACCCAGTATCCTTACAATTTATAATAAAATAAGTGACAAAAGAAGGCACACTTTTTCAAAATTATATTTTAGTAGAATAAAGAAGAATGCAAAATAGGCAAACAACTATAAATAGCAGACAAAATGCTATTCCATTATGTAGCCCAACTAAAATTGGAAACAAGATTGAATCCACCTCAAATGGTGGTTATTTCAGAATAAGATTCACAAATCTAACTTTAGATTTACCAATAGTTGGATAGCCTTATTCAATTGCCCATAACATACGTTGTAAGGAGATGTAGATAAAATCACAATAGAAGAGAAAATACTAAAGTTGCAGATGCAACTAGAGCAGCCTCAGGGAAGACGATCTGACATAAAAGTACCTGGAACTGGGGATAGTCAGGAGCGCTAAACACGGTAATCAATTTCCCGGACTCCACGACATGATCTATTGTGTACCCTTCATCCATCCCTTCTAGACCAGTCCGCTTTTCTCTTGCATCCGGACCTTCATGTGATCTGATTATTAACTGCAGAAACAAGTATGTTACCTGGAACGCGGATAGTTTCGGAACGGGAACTGAAACGCGGTACGCCACATGCTTAAATTGTGGTACGCTAGGGGTAGGCTTCTATAGATAAAAAAACTAGAACTTACTCTTCCAAGCGATAAACATCTAGTGCAACTAAACATTGTTTGTCAAATTAATGAAATTATTATACAAAACACATTTCTAGGAGTATAAAGACTGAATTTTTTACACTTTCTCCCACCTAAATTCCATTTTCTCTCTATTTTTACCATTATAAGTTGACATTTTGGGGAAAACTAAAGGGATTACTTTGGATCACTAAATTTACCGTTTTGGAACGGTAGTGTACCATGCTTTGGAACATTCGTACCAAAACGTAATTCGCTAGGGTAGTAGAGTTCACTGGTAACATAGGAAACAACGATGGCAAATGACTAGTTAGGATGGAACATTGTATTCCACTATGTAGTGTCATACAACTTGATAGATACTATTAAACACAAAAGTATATCCAAAGATGACAATGACAATAAATAGGTGTTTTTTTGTTTGTTTGTTTTTTCCAGTGCGGCTCCAGAATATTTGGCCAGGGTATTCATTAAATAAAAGCTCTTCAAATATGTATCTACTAATTTTACTTATAAAAATATCTATAAAAAAAAAATCTATATTATAATTGGTATTAACCTTCTAATAAGAAACATGCCAATAATTTAACCCATTATGAAATATTTAAAATTTGGAAGAAATCACAAACAAACAAATAATCATTCACCACCAGAATGTGGTGAGAGAGAATTTTGGCCCTGTGAATATAAGAAGGCAAGAGTTTTTGACATTATGGACTTGTTGGACAGTTTGCCAACGTAGGTAAGGTGCTGACTGTGATATAAAGCCTTCCATGTGCTAAATAAATGTTAATTTCGAACCTATAGCAACAATGACGATTTTGGAAAAGTACTGAGTGGTGTCAATTGACTCACAAGTGAATCCATCCTTTTGGTTAGGTAAGTTAATGTTTATGCTAAATGTTCAATTTTCCTGTGAGGGGTGTTCAAACCAATGGGTTGAACTCAAAATATATTAATTATCTGCATGAAATCAAAACTTGGGGTATTCCCTTGAATACCATAAGGTGGTGGCTATGAAGCCGCCAGTGTGTTTTTTTCTTTGGGGGGGAGGGGAGCTTACACCTGAGGCGAGAAGTACACAAGATTAAACAACCAATACATTTTTCCATGCAACACTCAAGTTCTACTCTACAGAGAAAGAGACTTATGCAAATTGCAACCAGAAAACTATACTCTATACCGATAAATCAACTGTACTCTTAGTTCACTACAGACCCCATCCTTCAGCATCGAATGAAACATAAGCTCGAAAGAATCAAATTTAGTAAATGCAGCTACACAGTGAATTTTAAAATTGTCAACTAAAGCATTCTAGTCAAGTATCCAGAGTCCAGAATTGTAAAGACTGTGACTAATGAGTTAAAACTAATAAGCATCTTTAAGCATCACTATCAGCCTATGTTCTATTATTATTGCTTGAAAAGGAGAGAGAGATGTTGGATTGATATACACTGCTGAGCATGTTTACCAAAAAATTAACCTTTGGTCAAAATTGGTGCAATATCACGGTGTCAAATCTTTGGTCTTTTGGGAGGTGATGGGTTCAATTCTCCATGGTATTAAAACTTTGGTTGACGGGAGGGCACAATTCTCCCCATTTGCTGTGGTTCCCAATTTTCATTCATCTCTTCCCTTGTGCGTATGGATGTTTGTATCTCTTCCTTTGTGATGGGATTTGATTGTGAAGGGAGTAGGAATAGCCTGATATACATTTTTAAGCCCATTTCATTAAAGCTTAATCCTTTAGGATAATTTGAGAGTTACCAAAGAAATGAGATGATGTAACAATTTGATCAAACTTTTTGGTATTTATAGGTCATGCATTCTCCAATTTGATAATAAAAATTTAGAACACGGAAAGAAACTCATCAAAGCATTGACCAACAGCAACACTGATATGTAAGCACAATATAATTCTGAGTAAAGGGAACATTGCATTTTCAATCACCTTTAGGTTAGATTTCTTTAGGAATTCTTCTGTGCAGTCCGGGCCCCATAATAGACCGACTCCTCGCTCTGTATTTGGAGAAAGGCCAAGGCTCATTGCCGGGTCTGACCACAGGACATCACCCAGAATTAAGTTGGAACTTTCCTCTGGATTGACCAATTCCCTTTTTGCCTTTGATAAGTCGTCCAATGACCCAAGAACTAAAGAAGTCTTCTTTCTCTTCTTTCCTCTAGTTCTGGTAGTGGCTATAGAGCGAAAAAGCCCTCCATGTGCGGTGTATACGTGTCCTCCAATAACAGAGGCTAGAGGAAGACATTTAAAACAATTTAAGCATTTCCCGTAGACATCCTCTCCTTTATCCCCATATTTGGCCTCCACTTCGTTCTTGAATCCATAATTCGAAGTGCAGTACTTCGATTCATGATTACCTCGAAGAAGATAGACCTTCTTGGGCATAGAAACCTGTAAAATGCACATCATCCAGCGAATGTTTATTTCTTCAACACAAAATAAATAAATAAATAAATGCAACCAAATTGGATTATATCTGCACAGTGGTCCAGTTATACAAAGAGAAGCATAAATTGTCTTCTAACAAAATGATGACATTTTGGGTGAGCATGAAAAGAAAGCTTGAACCTTTTACTTTTATAAATATTTTTTAAAGGGGCCGATAATGAACAACAAAATTGTATAACTTGAAGTCTTCAAACAATCCAATAACCATGATGAAATTCTAAGATTAGGATACACAAAAAAGAACAGCAATCACTAGCATAGTGTGCAACCATGCTCACTATATATTAAATCAAACCGCAAATAACAACTCAACATAAGAGACATAGCAACCTTCCGGTTTCAAAAAGTAAATGTAGTCCAAACGACCAAACCTCAATCAATTGTAGGTGTCGTAAAAATAGCATGTTTAACACAGATCATCTATAGCAAATCCACATACTGGGCGACATTCAAATTTCAATTAACTCAATTCTTCACATTCTTAAACCTTCATATTTCATGTCATTTTACCAATTTAAAGCTCATCAAGTATCATCAGTGTCAAACATGAAAAACAAACATGAAAAAGACAAGGGGAAACAACAAAATCACCAAACAAAGCTGACACCATTAAAATGCCCCACAACCTAAGACACAACAAAGCTTTGATTTTAGAATTCAACAATGTACTAAAGATATGCATAAGTGAATCTTATATACCTTCCATGCCAATAAGAGAAGGAAAGTCTCAAGACCCCAAGCCCCTCTATCGACATAGTCACCATTAAATACAAACACTTTGTTGTCTGCCAGAAATCCCGCATCGTGTAGCAAGAAGATGAGGTCATGCAACTGCCCGTGTATGTCACCGACCACCACAACCTCCGAATTGGTGTCCAACCCGTCAACTCGAATAACATTAGGCTCTTCCATAAGGATTTCAGAAGCACAACGCACCAATTCATCAAACACTTCTACGGGGAGTAGTGTAGGAAATTCCGAAGCGGGTATATTTTTTGATGCCCAATCAAAGGTTTCCATAAGGGATATCACCCAATTTTGGGTTAGAGAATCAGACGGCCATTGAATGGGTATTTGAGGGGGTGGTTGGATATCAGATTGGTTGTCCAGAGAGTGTGTGACGTTGGGAGCTGATGTCTCAAGCATACCTTGCAATAAGGAGTTAAATTCAGAAAAGTTACCCTTAAGGTGCTCAGCAAAGGTGGCCTGCAGCTCAGCAAAGGTCGCAATATCCGTACGAATGTCTATGAGTTCGGTATGAAAGCTCCGTAATTCATCTGTGATTGAAGGCTGGGCGGGTGGAGGAGGGTTGGCAGTGGTGGCAGCTGAGGAGGAAGATGCATTGTCACCCGGAGATGGTGTTTGGCCAATGGTCATGATTGCGTGCGAAGAGTGGTGGCCGGTTGTACGAGTTGGCTCGGAACAGAACCCTATTTGAAGCAGACCTAGTAGAGACAATTCGGCATGGTGCTAGAACCCTGTTCAGAGATATTTTGCAGGTATTGACCACCGATTTGAGCAGTGAACTTAGCGGAAAGGGGGGACAGGAAAGCGGGGTACTTGTCCGGGTGAGGGTTTAGGCCTTAGAGCATCTCCAACCGCTTCAGTTGAGAGTGAGTGACAGAGGGAGGGAGAGAGAGAGAGAGGCGAAGCGAGGCTCAAAACCTCGCTGGGTGTGGTACTGTAGTAGTCGCCGGAGAGACGAGCCGAGGGGTTTTGAGGGGTTTCACTCTGGGGTTCAGGAGAGAGAGGGGTAAGGGGGACTAGGGCAGGGTAAATTTGATTTTCCTTTTTCTTGGTTCGAGTCACAGAGAACATTTTCCGAAAATTAGGACACTCTAATCTGCAGGTGAAATTGATTCTCAAAACAATAAAATAAGCGTGTGACTCCTCTTTTTACTATGCACACACCCTTTTTTGACATTATCAATGGAAATTTACTATTTTGTATTTTTCACACGTTTAAGGACATTATTGTAAATTCACGTAGTCTACATAGATATGAAAGAAAAAAATGGGAGTGTCAAGTGTGGATTGTGAAACTAAAATGAGAGTGGGAAAATCATTTTTCTAAATTAAATAAGCTACCGGTGAAAATTGAACCCAACAACAATAAACGAGAGGCGAGAGATAGATTGAGAATATGCGAGTAGCAATAGTAGGAGGATATTGTGCACTCTCCGGAGCTCTCTCAATGCTATTCTTTTCTTATTATATTGATTTTTTATTTGAATGAATTGTTTTTGCCGATAATATATATATATATATATATATATATATATATATATATATATATATATATATATATATATATATATATATTAACAGCACCATGCACTATTTTTGCTTCTGTACGTCATGGTTTGAATCAGCACAAAATTCCCTTACAGCCCGAACTTTCAAAATTAAGCTATAGAAAACCAATTTTATGGGACATTAATATTTATTTGGTGAAAAATACGAGATTGATAAGACAATTCCAAATTTCATTACTATTATTAATTGCAGTTGGTTCATGCTATAAAGGAAAAAACTCATACAATCAAGTCTTCTAAAGTTCTAGATGTGTTGTTAATTGAATTGAATTGATTATAAGTTGAAGCAACATCATCTTTCACTTCAAAATTCAAATAATTATATTTTCAGGGAAAAAATAGATCACACAAAAGTATAAATTCATAGAGATTTCAAATGTGAGTGTGTACAGTATACACCCTTGAATTTAGGGCCACCTCTGAGTCCCATTATCCCTTTAACAGCTATATACTAGATAGAAAATTAATTTTGGCATTCCACTTTTAGCCATTGGCACTCCATTTTTTGTTCTTTTTATATTTGAAATTACAAAATTACCCTTTAAAGTGAATGAACACAAACAAAATAAAGAGTAATTCAGTAATTTCACATAGAATAAAGACAAAAAGTGAAGTATCAATGGCTAAATGTGGAGTGCCAAAATCACTTTCCTAGTAGATATATAATTCATTTCATTTTTTTTGGGGTGAGTGAGTGGGACTTTTATGTCCATTAGTATTTTGATTACCCTGGAGCTTTGTTTTGGCAAGCATTAGTTAAAAAAATGTTTAACTAATCCTCAGAGCAAACACAATGTATAACTAGGAATGACAACGGAGAGGGACGAGTTTTGATGTATCCGATCCTAAAATTCCTGAACTCTCCCGCCCCGCCCTGAAATCCGACCAGGTAATAAAAAATTCCCCAATTCCCACCGCTATCGGGTAACGGGTTTACTTGCCCCGTCTTTTTCTCTCAATTCTCGATCAGAAGAATGCAACAATAAAACAATAGTAAATTAGAGGCCGCCCCCGTTTTTTAGCCTCGGTTTGAAACCAACCCTGAAATATTTTTCCGATCCTAGATAGGCTCGGTTACCTACTTGATGACTTTTCTGCCATCAAATATCCCGTCCAAGAGTAAATGAAAACTGAACTTATTCCCACCCCTCTCTCTCTCTCTCTCTCTCTCTCTCTCTCTAAACAACTACCAGTAACACCACCAACACCTCTCTCTATGTCTCTCCCTCCACCGATGGAGAAGCTCCGACCACCGCCGCCATCGTCTCCTCTCCGACAACATCGCCGTCGCGCAGCCACCACCACGCCTGGTCCTTCTCTGCTACATCACCAGCGAAGGTGGGCGAGACCATGATCGTAGCTCTTCGAGTCAAGATCTGAATTCGCTACCGCCCTCAGCGGCAACGACAACGATCTGAATCTGCCGCCGATCAGAGAAAGATGATGTGGGCGGAGCGAACGAAACTATTGTGGACACCGAGGCCGCGGTGCTTGCCGGAGCACGAGGCACATGAAGACGACGTAGGAGACGGAGGCCCATTGAAATATCTTCGATCCAATTTCAGAACACAGTTTTTTTGAGATTCATAGACCAATTGAGAGCAAATCAAGGTAATCAGGTCAAATCTCAGAATTGTGGTCGGATTCAGAGCATCGCGGGTCGTCATGGTTGTTCTTCTATGAAAATGAAGAAAATGTTAAACTGTTGTTGTGCAAATAGTGAAGCTATAAATCCTTTTTTTTAATTCATAGCTATAAATGGCTATGAATTCAAATTACTCTAGGGACAGCCCAGTCCTCAACCACTTCTTGAGTAATGCTTCACGTCGGTGATTGTAAATAAACTTTTGATTACCTTTTTTTTTTATTGTAAATACACAATTTCCATATTTGATTTTGATTACCTTTTTTTTTGTTTAATTTTTGTTCGTGTGTGTATTTTTTTATAAAAATTGTGTATTTTTCTATAAAAATTGTGTGTTGTTCATGTGAACTGTCTATGAGAACTGTGTATTTTATATGAGAACTGTGTATTTTTCTATGAGAACTACATATTTTCTATGAGAACTGTTTATTTTAGTGTGTGGTAAGACTATGTGAACTGTGTATTTTTCAGTTCTCATAGTCCAGTTCTCAAAATCAGTTCACAAAATTAGTTCTCTATGAGAATAGTCACTTCTCATAGTCAATTCTCATAGAATTGACTATGAAAACTGACAGTTCTCATAGAACTGACTATGAAAATTGACAGTTCTCATAGCTTAATTCACTTCTCATAGTCAGTTCTCATAGCTTAATTCACATAGTCACTTCTCATAGCCAATTCCCATAGAATTGACTATGAGAATTGACAGTTCTCATAGCTTAAAATACACAGTTCTCATAGTGGCTCATAGCTTAAAATACACAGTTGTCGTAGAACTGACTATGAGAATTGTGTATTTTATGTGAAAACTGTCTATGAGTATTGTATATTTTCTTTGAGAACTGTGTATTTTATGTGAAAACTGTCTATGAGAACTGTGTATTTTTGTATGAGAACTACGTATTTTTTATGAGAACTGTTTATTTTAATGTATGGTAATACTATGTGAACTATGTAATTTGTGTATTTTTCAGTTCTCATAGTTCAGTTCTCAAAATCAGTTCACAAAATTAGTTCACAAAATTAGTTCTCTATGAGAACAGTCATTTCTCATAGCCAATTTTCATAGAATTGACTATGAAAACTGACAGTTCTCATAGAACTGATTATGAGAATTGGCAGTTCACATAGCTAGTTCTCATAGCTTAATTCACTTTTCTTAGCCAATTCTCATAACCAATTTTTCTCATAGCCAGTTCTCATAACTTAATTCACATAGTCACTTCTCATAGAACTGACTATGAAAATTGACAGTTCACATAACCTGTTCCAATAGCTTAAAATACATAATTCTCATAGTGGCTTATAGCTTAAAATACACAGTTGTCATAGAACTGACTATGAGAATTGTGTATTTTATGTGAAAACTGTCTATAAGAACTGTGTAGTTTCTATGAGAACTATGTATTTTTCTATGAGAATTGTGTATTTCATGTGAAAACTGTCTATGAGAATTGTGTATTTTTCTATGAGAACTGCATATTTTTTATGAAAATTGTATATTGTTCATGAAAACTATCTATTAGAACCATGTATTTCCTATGAGAACTATATATTTTTTATGATAACTGTGTATTTTACATAGTTCACATAGCTAGTTCACGTAGTTCAATTCTCATAATCAGTTCACAAAGCTAGTTCTCTATGAGAACAATCACTTCTCATAGCCAATTCTCATAGAACTGACTATGAAAACTGACAGTTCTCATAGAACTGACTATGAAACTCGGCAGTTCACATAGCCAGTTCTCATAGCTCAGTTCACGTAATAAGTTCTCTATGAGAACTGAGCGGTTCTCATAGAACTGACTATGAAACTCGGCAGTTCTTATAGCCATTTCACATAGTCGAGGGTATTTTTCTCCGAAATAATATGATTCAGGAATTGATTCTAAAAATATAGCTCTCATAGTCCCAGTTCTCATAGTCATAGTTCAGGGATATTTTTATCCAAAATAATATGTTAACTTGGGCTATGTGAACTGGCGGGGATATTTTTGTCTGAAATATTATGTTAACTAGCTATGAGAATTGACAGTTCTCATAGTCAGTTCTCATAGTCAAGGGTATTTTTGTCTGAAATAATATGTGTCAGGAGTTGATTCTAAAAATATAAATTTTACTAAAAATGAACATGTACACAAAAAATTAAGAAGAATGGGCAAAATAGTAAAAATGCATGAAAAGTAAAAAAAAAAGGACTGAAATAAAGAAGAAATATTTTTGTCAGGACTAAAGTAAGTCCGAACCTACTTTTTGGGGCCGGCCTAAAAATTCCCCATAAAACAAATCTGTGAGGAAAAAGAAAATCTGAATTTGTACAGCAGCACTGAGCCCCAAGGGAGGGTTTGTAAGTTTGTACAATTGTATTGGGCTGAATTTCTGTTGGGCTGTGGACGACTACCTCATGATCTAAATTTTTTGTTGGGCTGTGTAAAAAAGTTAGGCCCATACCTGAGCCAGCTTACAGCCTAATAATTCCATTCCTATTTTATTACTAGGAAAAAAAATGTAAGGATATGTATATAAAAATGTATACATATATAGATTGGGATGTACTTTCACCACGAACCCTGCCCGAACCCGGTCGGGATTTAGAATTTTTACTCCCACCCCAACTCTATATCCGAAATTGTGGTGGAAAACCCGCCCCGTTTGGGGTGGGGCGGGTCCGATTGCCAAGTCTGGTACTTCATTATGTTTGATTCGTATTTTTCTAATGGTATTACGAAGTTAAAATTTCATGTTTAATCTTTTTACCTCAAGAGAGCCAAAAAAAAAACTTTTTAGCTTATATTAGCCACTTATATTGATTTTTCTCATGTTAAAAAGTAATTCCCATTTTTAAATTCACTTTAGGCTTCTATAATATCGGGCTATCACGGCCAGTTTGAATTGTATAGAAACTATCGATTACCCGTACCTACAACATTGAACGCAAACACAAATCAACAACTATAACATACTTAGTTTAATATAAAATATAATAAATATTAAATCAATGAACTCAAGATGAACTGATCATTCGGATCAAAAAACAAAAAAGATGAACTGATCATTTGTAATGATTCCTGAATACCAACAAACGAATATTACAACAATACAAAGCAGAGAAAACAATGAAGAGTGCATCTTCATATCCATTCAAACTCCACAATTCTGTGAATACTACACACTGTATAGTGTATCCTCAAGTCACCTATGCCATCAAACTCGAGTTTGGTCCACTCAGTCTTCTTGTTCATTTCATCGAACCTCGCCCTCCATTCTTTTCATTTGATGCTCCTTCCAGGCATAGCGAAAAATAGTGAAGACCGAGGCATTTTTCTCGAAGAAGTATGACTGTCAAATGCCTCAGCGACAGGTATATTGCTTGTCATATGGTCAAGACCTACAACACACGGAAAATAAGATTCATGACTTTTCATGAGCAAGATCTACAATGCAGTAGACTGAAGATTCTATGCCTGCTCTAGTAGATATAACTGTCTGAACAATTTTTGGTTCCCATTTATGATCTCATCATGCTAAAACAACAAAAATTTGCTCCTTCAAAATGGATTAATGTATTATAAACCATCAAAATCTACTCCCCACTATTTTTTGATGGATGAAAGGATCATCATAAATGTTTAAGATGCAAATGCCATTGCTCAAAAAAAGGAATGAAGAACCGGTTGTAGAAGATGTGGCTGATTTGGTGATCTAGCCAGAAATAGAGCAGACATCAGTGCTTCTCAAAAGCGACCAAACTTGCAGCAGTGGAACCAATCTGTCCTGGCGATCGGTGGAGTCGGCAAAACAATTTTTGGCAAAGGAATGGAGCTACGGCGGGCAATGGAAGGGAGCTGCTTAGAAAGAGCAGTTGGGCAAACCCTAGAGACAAATACAACCATTTTGGGCAGTGGGCACACTATGGTCCTAAAGCTAATTAACTGCACGTGAAAGTGTAATTGTCTTGCAAATAACTAAAACCCATGGTGGTGGTAGTCTAGTGAGATGCAGGGAAGGCTAGTGATGTCTCCGTTGAGGCTCGCACAAAATTTGTTTCAAAGTCATAGTCAGCTCTAAAAAAATGCAAACATTAGGTAAAATCAAGTATTTATTCAAATCTAATAAAGATAGCATGACCTAAAGCATCATAAGTAAAGATGCAAAATCCGGTCATCAAAAGCATGTCGAAATATCATTGTCCAAAGTACAGTGCACTCTATTGTACAGTTAATTACGCATTATGTTCCTTGATTTTTTTCATCCTTGAAAAGAATCTAACTAATGCTCTGTTTATTTCAACGTAAAAATATTTTACATGGGAAAATATTTTTCTGAAATATCTTTGACAATTACCAAACTTCTATTTCGGTGCTTGGCTAAAACCTTCAAAAAACTTTTTCTACCAAATCATGTTTCAGGCAACAAGTAAGAACAAAGGGGCAATCATCCCCTATCTCTGACCTTTTCTCTACCTAAAGAGAGAATACGAAATGGATATATACGTACACATTCATATCTCTACACATATGTGTCAAAATATATCCATGTGTGTTTATGATTGAGATGCTGAGATGTATAAAGAGAAAGAGGATCCAATTGTGAGATTGACTCAAGTGGGAAACAGGGAGAGAGCTAGAGAGAGCATACCAGAAACGTGTGTCAGTGGGTTTTAGAGAATATGGACTCAATGGAGATAATCACTACAAAACAACTGTAGTAACGACGACCAAACAAGAATCAACCTGCACAGAAATCAAAAGACAAACATCAACCAGCAGTAGCACCGAGTTCTTTAGGCCTTTCAACATTTTAATAGGCTCTAAAGCTAAGAAAATGAGCAAATGTAAAGAGGTATACAAAGTTAATTTGTTGTTGATTATCCATAAAGAAATCAAATCAAACAAGGAGTACTACTTCTTTTCCTTTTTCCCCTTTCCTCAACAAAATCCCATAATCAAACATGGCTATAGGGCAAAGGGAAGAAAGTCGCACTTCATCCTCAGATCCAGTAAGAGGTATTCAGCTTGAGCTTCATAGTCTTTGGGCCTTTCGGTGTCCTTTGAAACCAGTGCTTCTTTCAAGCTCTCTTGACGTTTCTCCAGGAGTTATTTGGTAATTTCCATTGATCTGTCCATTGCTCTTACTTCCAGATACCCGTATGATGTCATATACGGGAGTCAAAATGTAAACAGATCCTCTTTTCTGAATTATGGAACCAAGAAATAAAAACAACTTAAATTCACGCCACAAAATAAATTAACTTAGTTGTAAAGGTTAGCCCTCTACTTGAAGCAACTCAGAGTAACATTAATGGCAACATCGTTCTGAGACATTCAACACACAGTTGGCATTTATATATATATATATATATATATATATATATATATATATATATATATATATATATATATATATATATATATATATATATATTAAAGTAACAAAATCAAATCTTTAAACATAACTGCCATAGAGAGGGATGCTGATTCCTCTCAATTTGTAGCGCATTGAATCCCCAAATGGTCTATTTGCTTCATCCCAAACCGCATGGATGCTAATAAGAAACAAGCACACTAAATCTCCTATAGAAATGATACGCTCTAACTGGATTGTGATTGATTAATTCTTTGCTGTCTTAAAACTAGTTTATGAGACTTTAAGAAGATTGCGGGATTTAGATATAGCAACTAAGGTCAAAGCAATTTAGTATGTTTGGATAAGGTGTTTGGTGATGATCCAATGCGCGATGCGCAATCATATCATATTTTACAAGACAACTCATCTTCCAATATTTCAGTTCCACTTCCAACTATTTCAGAAGAAAAGGAGGAAAACTCTCTATCATTGTGTGCTAAACTCTCTATCATTGTGTGCTTGATATTGTCGAGCTTTAAAGCTCTTTTAAAAAGAAAACTGTTCGGCCAAACAGAATACTACTGTTTTGCAAAACTATTTCTGGAAACAGTGTTGATTTACCTGCAGAGCAACTACCAATTGCAATGCCATGCAAATCTTTCAGTGGTGATTTTCACAAGTATCCACCCAAGTGCTGAGCCAGTTATAATGCGAGAAGGATATTCACTGGCATGAACCACACACACATAATATAAGATATCAAAACAAAGAGAACTAACAAAAGTTTATTTAAAAAGGGACAGGGGGAAAAAACAGTGAAGGAGAGAATCTGTTCACTGAGAAACTAAATTGCTTGATGTCATTGTATCAGCCAGATTGCTAACAAGTGCAGGGGAGAACACAAAATACCAGTCATTCACAATGCCGAAAAGTGAGCTATGCTCGTCAGAATCTGCTTTCTGCTTTCATTTAACAGAAAATAGAATTGTTTAGTCGACAATTCAGAACTTGTTTTCTAGAACAAACTTTTTGAAAAAGACTCCATTCCGGAGAAAACGCTAAAAAGAAGTTCTCACATTCGTGAAAATCATTCCGCAAAAAAAAAAAAAAAAATGATATGGGAAATAGTGATGAGTATGTTGTTCTTGAAATATAGGTTTGTGATAAGTATTCTACCAGACAAATTCTAGAAATTGCAATGTTGTTTAGCTTACTTTATTCAAAATTCGGGATGGTGCCTTACATTGTTCAAAACTGCAGTATCCAAGGAGCCTCTACACCAGCAGCAGCATCATTCAAATTTCAGCACCAACGGAAACCTTCTGAGCAAACAGCAGAAAAATTGAATAGAAACTGCAGAAAAAAACTGCATTATCCAAGCAGCCTCCACACCAGCAGCACAGCATACCAATTGCAGCACCAAATGAAAACCAAGGATCCCGATATAATACAAAGGACGCACATCTGTATTTTCAATAGAGTGTCCCCAGTCCTGTAATAAGACCATTCTCTTACCCCAGTAGGTCCCAAAACAAAGTAACCTTTATTGCAGTTTGGATGTCCAGAATCAATAACTATAGCCACTCCATATCCAGTTATAGGCAACAAAACAATTCAAACTGAAAGCCATCACCAGATTTCGCCACTGCAGATCCCCCATTTCCCAAAACTGCAGAAACCATCCATGCCAGAGCTCACAGTCCCAGCCCCAGCAACCTCGGTCACCGAAACTCGCAGTCCCTGCACCCAGCAACACCAGAAAACAGCAGTAACACCATCCCTTCCACTTAACCAATTAATACCCCAGTTCACTATTCTTGACACTTCCCAGAAACTAATTGAACAGAACCGGCTTAAACCAACAAAGAACGATGTGCAGAATCAGAGCACAAGATGTGACCGAACCCAATGCAGGGACCAATCCAATGTAACAAAACCAACTTGAGCCACCACAGAACCATGTGCAGAATCAGAGCACATGATTATATTGGGTCCCTTTTGCCAAAATCCGCAATATAATCATCCCCTTATGACCAACATAGCAGCTGCATCATTGCATCCACCCAAACAACATCACTACCCCTCTACCCACTTGGTGTACTCTTGCTTTAAACCCCTGCTATTTCCTGATTAAGCATTAGCTTCCCAACTTAAATAACCAGTCTCAGAGCTTGAAAGTGAAAAATATGTCATTAGTTCGTATGTTTCTTGTTGCTTCCTTGTTTTTTACCCAGAATGCTACCTTGAGCTTAATTGAATCCATGACTGCATCCCACCTTGGATTTTTCCCTTCAAATATCGAATCATTCGTCAACTTCTTAATGGTCCAAAGGACTGCAAATGGAATCTCTTACCATATTATCTTTATAGCCTTCTTCAACTTCCACCCTTACCACAACAGGAATAGACTTTTTTTATTTATTTATTGAAGCTGGCACCACCCAAAATACTCCCCACCAATTTAATATGCTCCCTCAGCCTATGCCTATTTAAGGCTATGGTTTTCAGTATTGTACACTTTCAACGAATATGCATATCTCTCTCTCTCTCTCTCTCTCTCTCTCTCTCTCTCTCTCTCATACACACACGCATCTTAAAGCCCTACTCCAATAAATTTCTGCTTTGTTTTATAGCGGTTAATAAGTTATATTCCTTTTTTCAGTAGTCTAAAGAATTAAGAATTTCTATAGCCAGGTAAGAGTTTAATGTCTAATTCATCACAACGGGTCTCAAATAACAGAATATAAAGCAACAAATTTCCGAGTGAAGATGACAAAGCATATAATACAATATTTGACTCTTGTCATATAATATTTGTCATCTTCACTCATCTTTAATCTCAGACTTTACAAAGTATACTTGTCAGGAACTGTATTTTCAGAAGATAAAGAGAAATCTCAGTTCTCAAACCATTTGAAAGAATCTCCCAATACGCAGAAGAAATTTCAGAAAGGGCAGAATGTCTCCATGTATCGTCATGATGTACTCATAGCTAAGTGAATTCTGCGAAGTTTCCTTTTCCTGGGAAGATTCTCTTCTTTAAGAGGCAATTTTGCATGGTTAGTATCCTCACAATCTATAATAACAGAAGTTACAAAAGCAAAGTTATATCAGGTAGAATAAGGAAGAACGAAAATTAAGGAAATAATTAAAAAGAGTAGACAAAATGCTATTCCATTACGCAGCACAACTAAAAGAGGAAACCAGAATGAATCCACCTCAAATGATGGTTATTTCAGGATGAGATTCGACAATCTAAACTAATATAGAACAAGAAGATATAAAGATATAAATCACAACAGAAGAGCCAATACTAAAGTTCAGATGCAACAAATCTTGCTATGTTATTTCCATTTCATGTTCCTGGGACCAAACAGTGGAAGTTCTGGCCTTACTATCCTATGTGTTCCCCTTTCTTTCCTCAATTGAGAGTGATTCAGCTTGTAGTCCTCCCAAAATGTAAAACTTTCTCACTGAAAATATATCCGTGGGAAGCTTAGGAGACATTTAGCAACTTTGTGGTTGATCATTTCAGAAAATAAATTGAGTCAAAACGACCAAATCTCAACCAAATGTAGGTTTTATAAACAACACCTGTTTAACACCAATCACCTACAGCAAATCCAGTACTGGGTCACATTCAATTTCAATTAGTTCAATTTTCACATTCTTAATCCTTTGTTATTTCATGTCATTTTGCCAAATTAAGGTTCATTAAGACAAAGAAACAAAACAACACCACAAAATAACAAAGCAACTCATTTTGCCAAATTAAGGTTCATTAAGACAAAGAAACAAAACAACACCACAAAATAACAAAGCAACTCAAAGTAGATACAGTAAATGCAGCAAAAGAGTTGGGCTGAATTCCGCCAATACTTAGAGCAAACATGCATACATACATCATAGTTAGCCAAACAATGAACACTCTAAAGATCAAACCATATCATAAAAATCATCCATTTCTTTCTTTGTATATCAAAAAGACTAATACTATCAAGATAGATTAATCTAGCCTCTGGTATTGGTCATCGCCGATCACGCAACTCCCGTAACAAAGAGAGAGCCAGAGAAATCTCGCGCTCATGGAGCTCAACCAAGGCTGCGTGCTGAGTACGGAGGGTCTCCTGGCAAGCACGGATGGCTGCAAGCTCACTACGGATGCCTGCGATCTCAGTAAGCAAAGCTGGAGGATTAGGAGCGGCTGCAAGCTCGCTACGGATGCCTGCGATCTCGGTAAGCAAAGCTGGAGGAGGAGGAGCGGCTGCAAGCTCGCTACGGATGCCTGCGATCTCGGTAAGCAAAGCTGGAGGAGGAGGAGCGGCTGCAATCTCGCTACGGATGGCTGCGAGCAGCTCGGTACGCAATGCATCAATAGAAGCCGGGGCCAGAGAAGGAATCGGGTCAACGACAGGCGCAAGGGGAGGAGGTGGGGGTGGAAGTCCGGCCGACGGCTGCAAAGCCCGGAAACTTGTGTCCCAACGGGATTGATCGAAATACTTAAAATTACATGCCTCATCCTCATCGCTAGGTATGTCGTAGTACTGGCGAACTAAGGTAGTAATCACCGTGGGGAATGGCAGAGCACGAGCAAGGGCCGATGGGGTTTGTCGGACTTTCGATGTTTCGTAGAACTTCAGCATCTCCCCCCAAATCAAATCCGAGATCGATACCTCGTATCCCTTGTGGAAGGCGTACAGAGCCTCCAAGATCGTCCCGTTCCGTTCCTCGTGGTGGCCCGAAACACAGACGTTTGCCTTCAAGACCGAATCAACGAACCAAACTCGAGCCGGTAGAAATGCACGGCGAGTGTGCGATTGGCGGCGGCCGTAGCGACCCCCGCACATGTCACCAACAATCTCGTCGAACGTTACGCCATCCGGGAACGGTGCGTAACCAGAAACAGCTCTAGTACAGTGGAGTGCCGCGGCAATGTCACGGGCTGTAACCGTGACGGTTACACCATCGATCACGGTGGATAGCTTGTTGGGCTCGGCTTCAACCACGACCATATTCTGATAGAATAAGCGACTAATACGAGGATACGCCGAATCGAAGGGCCCAAACAAACCCTCGAGGTCTCGCCGTTCGAACTCCCGTACGGCCCAGCGGGTGTTCTCGTTCCTGCGAAAGAACTCCTCGACCTCGAATGGCGTGGGGAGGGCCAAAGGGCGAGAAGCCCAATCTGGCAATGGCACGTCGAGTTGGGTGGGAGGCTGGGCGACGCGATTCAGGCGACGCGGTCTGGTGGAAGCCGAGGATACGGAGGTGCTCGGTGCTCGGTTCTCGGCCCGAGCTTTTTTTCGGGAGCGAAGATTCATGATTCCGTCGAAGAGTGGTCGCCGGCGAGGATTTACGGTGGCCGCTGTGTATTCTTGGGTTTTGGAAGGGGAGAGGGTCAAATGGAGGGTTTTAGAAGGGCAGATTACAGCATTCGTTTTTTGGAAAGATATTCACCTTGCTTGGATTGACATTTTGGGAGTAACTTTTAACTCTCGGCACAGTTTTCAATAAATTTTTCTCTCTATCTCTCTCCACTCATTACCACTCCAACTCTCAAAAATAACTTTCTAAAATCTAAACCAAACAAAGTGATTGCCTTTCTTTATTGGAGGGAAAACATATCTTTTTGTTAGACGTCATTTTTGTTTTCCTTTTAGTAATTTATTTTTATATATAAACATATCAAAATCTCCCAATGGTTTTCCTTCCAAAATTATGGAAAAGAAGGAGAATTTTTTTTGGGAGAATTTTTCATAAGTCCACTATACCACTTTTTAAACTCCATAAGTCCACTTCTAAATTCTATAACCCCCTAGGTCCACTAATCTATTAGTAAGGATATAATAACCCTGATTAGTCTAATATACCCTTGTTTTTAAAAAAACTTTTTGCCCCATTTTTTCATTCAGTTCAAAAACATCCGATTCAAAATTCTCCCAATCCCGAAAAAAACTCCGGATCGATTCACTTCACTATAAAACCCCTACCCCCCCCCCCCCCCCCCACACACTTTTCAGAAGGAACAAAAAATTTTCCCAGCCCCCCACTTTTCAGAAGGAACAAAAAATTTTCCCAGCCCGATTCATGATTGTAAAAAGCACTACATCACCAATCCGCGGCCTCGAGTTCCTTTCTTTGTCGACAAAGTTAATACCCAGTCAGCTTCGAGTTTCTTTGGTTTTCCTTTCTTTGATGAACTCGAAGGCCAGGGAGCGGTGTCCTGTCACGCTCAAGAGAAAATATACCCAGTCGGCCAAGGTTTCTTTATTCTATTGGTGGGGACCCGTTCATCGTTCTAGTTTTAGTCGGAAGTTCTTCTCCACTCGTCACCTTTTCTTCACCCGTTCTATTCGCCATCAGATCCTACGACGCAATCGATACACTAGGTATGTTTCCCTTCGTATACATGGTTATATGAATGGTTTGACTAATTTAACTTATTGTTTTTATTTTTGTTATATCATAAATTAGATTTCTTTTGGTTCAGAGTTTGTTATCGATACACTAGGTATGTTTCCCTTCGTATATATGGTTATATGAATGGTTTGGCTAATTTAACTTATTGTTTTTATTTTTGTTATATCATAAATTAGATTTCTTTTGGTTCAGAGTTTGTTGACCTCTTTGATTCTTTGTTCAAACAAGTTATGTACCTTCTATTTGAGGGTTTTTGTACAGAGCATTCTGGGGAAATTTTATGAATGATTTATGTGTGTGTTTATGTTTATGTTTGAGCAATCCAATTTATATGGTTATATAACTGGTTTGGCTAAGTTAATGATTAATGGTGATACACTACGGAATAAAGGTGGCTTTGCTGGATTGAATTTTGGCAAAGCCCTCAACATCGTGGGCCTAATTGGATTGTGGGAGAACACGTGCAACGCAACTGAGTAAAGCTTGAGCCGTTTAGTTTGTAATCATTATAATTTAATTAGTTAAGTACAGTGAGGGATTAGTTGAGTTGGGTTAGTTGAGTCAGTTTCTCCTTGTATTGGTTTCGTGTATAAAGAGGGGTAGAAGAAGCTGTGAAGGGCATGTTGAAAAGTGTAACCAAAAACAGTTGAGACGAGAGCTCTCAATATGTCAATTCCTGATCTATCAATAAACTCTCCCATTATTTTCCATTGTTCTTATTTCTTCTGCAGTCTATACCACCAATCCTATCAAATGGCTAAGTTAATTTAGTGTTTTTGTTGCGAGTATATGTGGTTATATCAATCTTTGATCTGGTATGGTATGGTTGAATTAAGTTAGGGATTCGATTGATAGTATATATGGTTATATCAATGTTGGTTATATACTAATTTTGTTAAAGGCTGTTATTTGTCCAGTTGTTCAAGGGGTGAAGAGTATTAAGTTGCCTGTGAAGTCGACTGTGAAGAAGGTGACGGCGACAAAGGGAAAGAAGTTACGAAATCTCCTCTTTTTATTTTTTTAGAGTTAGAAAGGACAAAATCTCATGTATAACGTTTTTTTTGTGTATTATTGTTACTAGAAGCAAGTCATTGAGACCGCTGCGCGGACCAATTCAATAAAGTGAAAATATAATAGAAATAAGTTACGAGATCTCCTCTTTTTCTTTTTTTAGAGTCAGAAAGGACAAAATCTCATGTATAACGTTATAAGGTTATATGTTTATTTTTTGTCACATGCATTACGTTGTTTTGTGTGTATTATTGTTACTAGAAGCAAGTCATTGAGGCCGCTGCGTGGACCAATTCAATAAAGTGAAAATATAATATTATATGAGAGTTTTTATGCAGCGAAACTCAAAAAAAAATTCAACAAAAAAGTTGAGATCAAGATGTTACTCTACAAAATAGAATATACAATGTTATATAACGTTATATAAGTACAATAATGTTAGATACGAAACTGATCCAACGTAACTGTTATTTCCGATAATTTTGCGTGATTTCAAACGTATAAGGGATAATGGGCTAAATGGATGAGATTTGAATGGAAGGGTAAATCTGTCAGGCACTATTTTCCTTTTTAAATGTAGTGGACTTTATGCCTTATCAAATACATATTAGTGGACTTAGTGGGTTAGAAACTTAATCAATGGACCTAATGGGTTAGAAACATGCTATAGTGGACCCTAGACCAATTTTTTAATTTTTTTTCCTCTGGTTAAAAATGTGGGATTTATCGATCATGGAAGGGGAGAGGGTAAAATCAATTTTGTTTTTTTTTTAATATTTATTATCAGCAATTTTGGTTCTCTTTTTTTAGTCGCATATTCCTTATTGTCTTCCCTTTTTTTTTTTTGTGAGATTTTTTTTTGGGTCAATCGATAGGAGGAATAAAAATGTGAGATTGATCGATAGTGGAAGGGGAGAGGGTAAAATCAATTTTGGTTCTCTTTTGATAGTGAAAGGGGACAGGGTAAAATCAATTTTGGTTCTCTTTTTTTAGTCACATATTTCTCATTGTCTTTTGTGTGTGTGTGTGAGAAAGAGCAAGAAAATCAATTAAAATGATAGAGCAGTTGTCTTCCTTTGTTTTCAAAATTGGACATTAATTTTCTATAAAAGGTTCTTTAGATCTCAAAATAGAAAAATGACGATTTTCCATAAAAAGTACTTTACATAATTAAATTAAAGGTATAATTAACCCACAAAGATTCCATACTTCGGTGTGTGTACTGTATGCCCCTTGAATTTCATAAAAATTCTTAATATTTACGTTTAAATTCACAACATCAGTTTTAAAATTCTAAATATGAAAAATCATACCATTTGCGCATCAATTCATGGCAAGACAATGTTGCAAAATCATACCATTTGCGTATCAATTCATGGCAAGACAATGTTGCAGCTTATAAATTCGTAACATCATTCTCTAAAATATGTTCTAGAAGTTTTCCGATAATTAACTTTAACCTCAATTTAGATGGCTGAAATCTTGAGAAAGTAGTAGGAATCAAATTGCTAATAATTCAATACATGTAGTAATTGTATTACAATATTTGGATTAACTCGGTAATTTTGTTTAGAAATTATTTATTTTGGAAGTTTATTTTAGCGAGAGAGATTGGATTCCCACTTTATTTGGAAAAAAAAAATAATTTCTGGTTGAATATTCTATAAGGATACACATTTCTATTCTTATTCACTCCAAGCAGAGGAATTACGGGGACAAAAATTATATTTTCATGATTCCGGCCTTCCAATCTGGACCTTAATGTTTAGATTAGTTGATGTAGTCGTAAACTGATTGGAATACGGTATGGAACATAAGGTAAAAATATTTAAAAAATGAACTGTTCAAAAAGATTCTTGCATTTCTACGGAGGAAGCATAGGTATAATAATTTATTACCGGGGAGGATGGTACGGGGTCCGATCCGGTCAAGTTTGGTCCGACCAATTTGGTCTATTTTTTTCATCCGTGCCGTTCAAAAGTGTTTTGCACGGTCCAGATTTGTTCGGGGTGTTTGGAATGTTTTTTAATAAAAATTTACATGAACAAATCTGGCCCGTCCAAAGACGGCTCAGATAAAAAAAATGGACTAAACTTGACAGGATTCGATTCCGGATGATACATTGTGTCATGCTGGCTTCGCGGTACCAATTAGAGCATCTCCAATCAAGCTCTATATTGGTTCTCTAACTCTAAAATAGAGAACAAGTTCACTCCAATCATACTCTATATTAGAGAATGATTCTCTATCTATATTTAGAGATGTTTGCAACGAATAGAGAATGATCTCTATATAAAAAACTTGTGTATATCATAAAATATATTATTCCGATGTATATAAATTTGGTATTGTTCAACACGTATCGACAATATCTACAAAATGAGACCACTATTGAATATATTTTGTCAACATTTGAAAAAATTATAGTATTTAGTTTTTGGAGGGAAACTTGAATTTTAAAAAGAAATGAATGGATTTTTGAAATATAGAGATTGGAATGGAGATTTATGGTTGGAGTGTATGTGAATAGTAACATTTTCTATATTCACTCTTTGTATAAATATATCATTTTTTGAGTCTCTAAAATAAAGAAATGAAGAACCATGGGTTGGAGTTGCTCTATAGATAGATACTTTTTTTCAATCAACCATGACAAAAAATAAATAAATATTGAAAGGCCAAGGATTCGAACTCATGACCATGCATTAAGGGACCCCGACGTCTAGCCCCTGGTACCCGAATTAATTCAACCATTTGTAGTCTAGAATAAATATATCAATAATTCTAAAATCACACACAAACTCTCTCACGTAACATGCGGGCCCTAACACACATTGAAGGTGTGGAGTGTGTGGACCCCATAGGTGATGTGAGTGAGTTTGTGTAAGTGTTGTGTGTGAAATTGTAGCAAGACTCTAAATATATATACTTACTCTAACCTGGGGGTAGGGTCCGTAGGGATGACCATGGGGCTGGTTAGAGCTGAATTTAGCGTCTCCCAAACCCACCCCATTCTATATCGGATTGGAGTCGGAACGGAAGAAATCGAGGAGATGCTGGGGTCGAAAAATAATCGAGTTCCCATTCACCTTAATAACTTGACTAATTTTGTTCATTTTAGAATGTTTTGACAAGAAAACAAGATATTGATGATTGATGAGATTTGAGAGTTTACAAAATAGAAATAAAGAAAATAAAAACATAAATTAATGTTTTATTAATTGGTATGTTGCTCTTATTATATATGAAAACAAAGAAATTTATTTAGACATATACATACAAAAATATAGTAAATACCTATAATTGGAGTTGGATTGGATTAAAACTTAAAACGGGGCGGAGAAAGCAAATACCATCTCCGTCCCATTTGTTTATCGGATCGGGGAATACCCGCTCGAATCAGGGTGGGGAGGTCGGAGGCAGGGACAGGTCAGGGGTAATTGCCATCCCTGCTTTTTTGACCAAAAAATTGGGGGCCTAGGCTTTTGCCTCTTGGGCCTTGTCCTAGCGCCAGCCCTGCGAATGCCAAATTATCAACCACAAAAAAGAAATTGAGAGAAATAATAAGGTACCCTGCATGGTATTATATATCTCATACCCATGGTTTAAGTATATACTCAATGCACATTTACTGTAAACACAAGAATTCTGACCAAACACTAAATATGTACGTAATTTCCTTAAAAAAGTTTTAATACAAACAAATGGGCAGTGATAAAGGTTCAAGATTTTTTTTTAAATCAATACCATTAGAATAGTTAGATTAGCACTTTGAAAGAATAGTTGGATTCTTGACTCTGTTCTCCTGCCACTTTTGTTAAGTTGTTGGGAAGTGGACCAAAGACCATAGACCTCTAATAATGGCGCTCGACCAAAGACCTTTTTGCATAGAAAGGTTGGACTTGTCCATAAATCGATCGAGGCCCTTATGGCCTATCATCTAACCACTATTGGCCCCGTTCAAATGACAGGAAATGATGAGAAAATCAATTTTTTCATTGGCATGTTCAGTTATTAGGAAAATAATGGAAATAAAAAAAAATACTTTTTCCACCAAGACTCACTTTCTCTCAAAGTTTTTTTTTTGTGTGTGTGTGTGTGAGATCAGTCTAATATTACATCTCAAAAAAAAAAAACAAAAACAAAAAAAGTCTAATATTCTTTTTGACACTTGTTTATCATTTGGCTCATTTAGCATGAAGCGAGGGCATAACTTAGGCATATATGCTGTTGTTGCAGAAAGAACTTTCCCGTTGGTTTCCTTTTCTTGGTAAATGAAGAAACAAGTTTTGGTTTTTCTGCAGAATCCCTTTTTCAAGTGAAAACTTAAACAAACTAAACTCTTCTTTCATTTACGTCACTTCACTTTTCTGATTTCTAACTTTCCTCCACAACTTCACTGACAATTGAACGGAGCCTATATCGGATCGTCATGATGACTTTTAGAGGATATTACATCATGGGAATTAATGCGAATAAACGATTGATAATTTTTCATAAGAAGTACAATCATTGCGAATGTTTAAGCTCTGTGCCAACGGTATGCGTTTATCAAATCACAACATTTTGGTTTCAGGTGAGACCAACATGACATTGATAATCGGTATCCCATCTTAATTCTTTGTTGTCTTCTTTTGTTTTAATCTTCTGAATTTTGCGGAAAACCTCAAATGATCCTCTCATTCACACCATTTTCAGAAACTTATCACATCCCACATTAGTAATAACTCACTTCAAACACTCAAAAAGATTCAATCCACAATACCTATAATGTGAATGAATATGGATATCATGATGAAAACTCAAATGCCATCTAACTATACAGCCCAAAACCTACAACAGTTTTTTTTTTTTGGGGTCAAATGATAGGATACTTCTTTGATAATAACGAAGAAAATACAGAGAACGGGCAGCCAACAGTTGAAGCTGCTAATATATTGTGTCAATTTATCTTCATATTTTTCTCGTCCAAATAATGATTGAAGCCAAAACGGAAAGTGAAACGCATCAGAAATCAAAATGGAAACTGTAAATGGCCAAGCTCACATTATCCTAGGCACTTCTCACTTTCAAAGTTCGGTAACCCATTCCATTGGGAAAATTTTTCAGTGCCGGGTGGGTACCACGTGGTGCCCTCTCGGCGCATCCGAGCCGTCTAAAAGTGTATTGGAAGGCCCGGATATGCTGAGCAGGTACCACGTGAGATATATCCACCCGGCACCGAAAAATTTCTCCATTCCATTGGGGCCAAACCTACCAGCAATTATGAACCATGTACCACTTGTTTCTCTCGACTAAAGCAATGGCGTACTAACCTCAGGCAATGATCCCACAGCAATTCAACACCTCAAAAAATATCTAGCGAAGAATTTATTCATCAAAGACCTTGGAAGACTCAAGCACGTACTTCATTGGCATTGAGGTAGCTCAATCCCGAAAAGGCTTATTCTTATCTCAACGCAATTACACGCTGAATATTCTTCAAGATGCAGGTTTACTAGGTGGCAAACCTTCAGATTTTCCTATGGAACAGCATCTTCGCTTGAAGCCAACTGATGGCCTTCCTTTATATGATCTGCAACATATTGTCGCCTTATTGGACGTCTCATCTATCTTACAAGTTACAGTAACTAGGCCAGACATTGCCTCTTCTGTTCACATGCTAAGTCAATTTATGCAGGACCCTTGCACCTCCCATATGGATGCTGCTACTCAGTGTTCTTCGTTGTCTCAAAGGTTCTCTGGGAAAATGAATTCTACTATCATTGACTAGCTCATTCACTGTCAGCGGTTTTTATAATTCTGATTGGGTGGGTTGTCTGACAACACGTCGCTCTACCATAGGATTGTGCAGTCTTAATTATTGGTTCTAGTCCAATGTCATGGAAAACCAAGACACGAATCGCGCTCCTCTGCTAATGCAGAATATCATGCCATGGTGACACTCACCTCAGAACTTCAACGGTTAACCTATCTCATAATGATCTTGGGATTCCTCGCGCCTCACCTGTCAATCTCTGCTATGACAACCAAGCAACCATTCAAATTGCTGAGAATCCTGTATTTCATGAGTGTACGAAGCATATCGAGCTAGATTGCCACTTTGTCCGCGAGAAAATACAATCCAAGTTGATTTGTCCTTGCTATATTCGGTCATCTGATCAAATTGCTGACTTCACCAAACCATTGGGCAAGGATCCTTTCTGTTGTCTCACTAGCAAGCTGGGCGTTACTCACATATATGCTCCACCTTGATGGGGAGTATATATTGAACATGTTAAGATCTCCCAGATATCTCCAAGATCTTCCAAGATATCACAAAGATCACCCCTTGGCTGATTGCTTATTTCCAGCCTTAATTTAGTGATTCTTTTTCATTGTATAGTTTTGTTGATTGCTGCAGTTTACCTTGTAAAGTAGGGCACAATGTGTTCCTCAATATATTCTGAAATACTTTTTGTTTTTTAGTCTCACGGTCACGAAATCAGATGGAGTTTCAGTGACCATGATTAGCTACTTTGGGTAATACAGAAGTCCTCGAAGGATAGCTAGAGGAAGAAATTAATGGACACCCTATTCAAATTGATATAAAATAAATGACTGCAGTGAATAAACACCAACATGAATCATGATCATACACTCGATGGTGCAAACTACATCTTCAAGCTGATATATTCTGCAAAATTCTTCATATGCTGCTGAATCTTCTTGAAAACTGGCACCTCTCAATAGATTCTATACGGTTTGCAGGAGCTCTGAAAGTAATCATGAGAGACCAAATTGTAGAGACAGTGAGCATGAGTTGATACAGCTGTCCCTTTGCAACATTTTGGTTTTTATACAAATAGGGTACCTAGACGGCGTAAGTGGATCATAGAATAACAGGACTTAACGTACGGAATCAAAAAGTGGATCATTGTGAGTACATTGAAGCTCACATTATGATTTTGGACAGCTCGATTGGATGCTATTATTGAAATAAAACTGTGACAGAAGTTTTCTCTTTTAAAGGATATCTACTTGGCACTAGGGTTGTATACTTGCACGCCTGATTGCTAACACTCGTCCTAATTATTGTGAACCTAGTTTTTTAGGCCATTCAACATTTTCATTTGCTCTAAAGCTAACAAAATGAGAAAAAGTGAAGACATCTATGAAGTTCAATTTTATTTTTTCACTACCACATTAAAAAAAAAAAAAATTAAAACCAGGATTACTATTTCTTTTCCTTCCCCCCCCCCCCCCCTTCTCCTCAACACTAAATCCTTGAATCCATTTGGAGGTAATTCAGCTCGAGCTTCACAGTCTTCGGGCCTTCGGGAATCCTTTGAAACCAGCAGTGCATGCTTCTACCAAGCTCTCTGATGTTTCTCCTGGTCTTATGGGGTCTTTTCCATTGATTTCTCCATTGCTCTTGCTTCCAGATACAGAAGTCCAAATGAAAACAGCTCCTATCTGAATTATGGGAACAAGGTACAAAAAATAAGTTGAATTCCTCCCACATCATAGCTTGACTTAGTACAAAAAAATAAGTTAAATGAGTTGTGAAGGACTACCCCTCTACTTGAAGCCACTTGTAGTCATATTAATGGCTGTGACATTGTTCTGAGACATTCAACAAACAATCGGAGTTTGCATATGTCTTGCAGTAACACAATCAAAACCAGTAACATCACAGCAATAGAGACTAGAGAGGGATGCATAATGCAACAGAGACGAATGCCCTGCTCATCCACTTGGCATGGTGTTAAGAAGGGATACAACCTATTCATGCAAGGATCCCGAACACTCAAAGGAAATGGAT
Organism: Rhododendron vialii; assembly: GCF_030253575.1. Taxonomy (NCBI): domain Eukaryota; kingdom Viridiplantae; phylum Streptophyta; class Magnoliopsida; order Ericales; family Ericaceae; genus Rhododendron; species Rhododendron vialii. The sequence goes on along the minus strand of NC_080568.1, from coordinate 1,724,946 downwards.
CCTCATCATCTTTCTGGATGACCAATTGGGTAGGAGAGGGACCTCTTTGATCCCAAACCTCTGGGCCTCTCAATTAGTTCACTATTAGTTCTGCCTACAACATTCTCAGATGCGCCACTGTGGGCACGCGCCCCCGGAAATTTTATTCGTAAAATTGGGCGCGGCCCTTTTTGCTTGGAAAGAGCGCGGCGAAACGCCTCGATTCGGAGTCGCCACTCGGGTTTTAGCGGTAGGAGCACCCAAGGAACCGAACTCGAAAAACGTTTGCCACGTTTGTTTGATTTTGAAAAAGGCTTGTAGGCTGGTCCGTCGTCACCTTCGATATCTGAGGTTCGGGAGCCATGTTACGAGAGGGGAAGGGTTTTATGGCACCCCTCTCGCCCAATCCGGAGATCGGTCTCTACTCAGGCATTTTTATAAAGCGTTTGCACTTTTCTCTCATTTAATCATTTTTTTTAGCCAGTTAGGGCGGGGGAACAGTTAATGGGAATTAAAATACTGTAACAAGTTGTGATTTATGGCAAAATGTATATGAATGGTTTGATTGCAATGCTAAATATAGATTGAGAACAAGCACTGAGTATCCCGAGCAAACTGCGGTACGCTGTCACTAGGTGACGTGAGCAGATTCTGCCAACATGCACTGGTCGAGCCACTGCATGGTGAAACAAACCTGCGCACGCCACATATGAACTGGCGTACTCCACTTTTTAGATCTCTCAGTCCTTGTTTGCAACCCTCTGGGCTCTGGAAAGGGACCAGCGCACACCCAGGGCAAACCACGCAGTTTAATATAGCAGAATATACACAGTCACAGGCAGAATGAATGGCTTTAGGCCATGAAAGAAAGCAGAACGCCCCAAGACAGTGTGGGACATAAGATAGGCCTAGCTTACGCTTCATGTGCAAGGGCCAGTCACTGGACCCATAGGACTACTGCCGTACGCCAGTGTATTACTGCCGTACGCCACTTGTCATTTGATTCCAGTGTTAGGCTTTGCATCATCTGGGTTCTGGAACATGACCAGAAGGATCCCAGAGGCCTTTACATGACAGAAATGAAAAAAAGATAGGATATTACCACTAAACAGTTCTAAAATAGGGAAAGCAGTAAACCAGTTATTAGCATGCCAAGGTGATCGACAGAAAGATAAAATAAGAGGAATGACGATCCATGATCCCCACGCCAGTTGTGCCCATACTTCCATTACTGGCGTACGGCATAGACGTACTGGCGTGCGCCATGTTTTATCTGATACGATTGTCACATTTTTGCCATTTCAAAGGCCAGGACTAGTATTGTTTACTAGCCTGGGCCCTGCTGGCTCCCCTCAGGGATCGAAAACAGAAAAGAACGTAAAGGTGGTATACCTTTTTGTATGGAGGTTTGGAGGAGATATTGAGCTTATGGGTTGAAGATGGAGGCTGAGAAGATGGCTGTATGTCAGCAGGGTGTATGGAGATGGGTTGTTCTACTTTCTCTTTTAATGGAGGAAGAGAAATAAAGAGCAAGCAGAGAGGTGAAGAAAGCTTTGTGCTTCTTAATGAGGCCAACCCCTTGCAAATGAATGCAAGGGGGGTATTTATAGAGGGGGAGTGACTGAGATCAGTCTGGTCTAAGGCCCTGTTTGGCTGTTTAAGGTAAGGTTGGAGCCTCCCATGCATTAAATGCATGGGACTTGCCTTGATGGGGGGTGTAGGAGAGAGAGGGGACGCCCCTGCCGAAAGCGATCATCAGGGACACTGTGGCCGACGTCAGGGTGGCACAAAAGTCCCGCCCAAGTGGCTGGATAAAGTTGATTTGACTGGGTTTGACTGGCGTGCGCCACTAGTAACTGGCGTGCGCCAGTACAAGATGGGCCACTGGTCGATGACTGACACGTGGCAGGTGACTGGCGTACGCCTCTAGGACACTGGCGTATGCCAATTAGGTTTTGCTGGGGCTGTTTGGCTCTGGTTTGAAGGGTTTTGAAAGGTGTTTGAGAGAGATTCGGGACGCTCAAAGCTCGACCACACCTTTGTCCTTAAACTGTTTTCGACTAAAATCATCATTGGGGAAATATAAGATCGACAAATAACGTTATCTGGACAGTCCAGAATGGGGTGTCTACAGAAGCCCCCCTTTGACGGCACTTGACGCACCATTGACTGAAGACAAGTAACGTCAAAGGTTTTCTAGACACCCTCTTCAAGGCTATCCGGAATGCAAGAAATTTGAAGAACCTGTTTGACTTGTCGCTGGGGCGGATAGACCAACAGATCATAGAAATGTGGACTCCCCTGGGGAATGACCCTTTTGCAGAAGCATTGATTCCGTTGGGGAAAGCAGATTGTGGGACGGATAGATCGTCGTTGATTTGAAATTGGACGAGGGGATCGTCGTTGATTTGAAATTGGACGGGTAGATTGTCGTTGATTTGAAACTGGACGGATAGATCGTCGTTGATTTGAAACTGGACGGATAGATCGTCGTTGATTTGAAATTGGACGAGAGGATAGTCGTTGATTTGAAACTGGACGGATAGATCGTCGTTGATTTGAAATTGGACGAGAGGATCGTCGTTGATTTGAAACTGGACGGATAGATCGTCGTTGATTTGAAATTGGACGAGAGGATCGTCGTTGATTTGAAATTGGACGGATAGATCGTCGTTGATTTGAAATTGGACGGATAGATCGTCGTTGATTTGAAATTGGACGGATAGATCGTCGTTGATTTGAAGTTGGACGGATAGATCGTCGTTGATTTGAAACTGGACGGATAGATCGTCGTTGATTTGAAACTGGACGGATAGATCGTCGTTGATTTGAAATTGGACGAGAGGATCGTCGTTGATTTGAAATTGGACGAGAGGATCGTCGTTGATTTGAAATTGGACGGATAGATCGTCGTTGATTTGAAATTGGACGGATAGATCGTCGTTGATTTGAAATTGGACGAGAGGATCGTCGTTGATTTGAAATTGGACGAGAGGATCGTCGTTGATTCGAAATTGGACGAGCCTCTGCTTGGGGATGGGTCCACGTGAGCCGATATGAAGCTGGGCCTTCCTTTTAGGACGAATCTCAGCATTGGACATGGATTGGGCCTGAGGCCCACAAAGTACTGGCGTACGGTACAAACAACTGGCGTACGCCATAAAGCTCAGAGATCCGAGTCCAGACCCGGCCCAACCGTCCCATACGTCGTATGAGATGCCGAACCAGTGCAGAAAACCGCCATTCGTTCCGTTTTGAACTCCGAACTCTCAAAACTCTCTCAAAACCCATCATACCCTCACTCAATCTCTCATCTCATCCATTATTCATTCAGCCCACCTCATCTATGGCAGAATCCGGTGAAGGTGGCGGCAATGGCGGTGCCGGAGAAGGAAGAACCCAAACAAGGGGTGAAATCGAGGCCCCAAGGCCACGAATCGACGATCAAACGACGGTAGGGGCTTCGTCGAGCATTGGTGCAGACGGTACAGGCGGCGAAGACGGCGGTGGTGGCCATGCAGAAGAGGTGGTTGGTGGCGAGGAGGGGCGTACGCCAGGAGGGATGAGGCGTACGCCAGGTTCTGTTGTGATAGTGGGTCCATAGGTCCGGCGATTGGATCCAAGCAGCGGGGTAGAGGGCTTAGTGATCACGGGTCTGGGCTCGGCTGGAGCCGGCGGCAACGGTAGCGGCAGTGGTGATGATGGTGATCGGCCGGAGACGCCGGTGAGAGATCCGGCAAGGGGCAAGGGCCCGGCGGTTGAAGAGGGAGCATCCGGAGAGCTACCCGTGGGAGAGGTGTAGTTCAGGCCTGCAGCAGGGTCCTCGGCGCACGTACCCATCACACGGGGTGACTTTGCCGAGTTTGTGTCCGAGGAAGAACTCGGCCGGTTGCTCCGTGAGAACCCGGGGGTAGTGGCTGCAGTGCTGGCAGCACGAGAGGATAGGGCCCGGCAAGTGGAGAGAGCGCAGGAGGAGGAGCGCTTGAGGGAGGAGGCCGAGAGGGCCAGGGCCGATGAGGAAGCCTTTGTGAGCGAGACTGAGATAGCTGAGGTGGCTCAGGGGGAGGTGTGGTCCCTTGAGCGGGCAGTGACGCTCGCAGAGTCCGCCCGGCTGGCACCCCGCCGTCAGTTTGACGCGGCTACATACGCTCCGCCCGAGCCACACCTGTTTATACCGTCCGGGGTCGAGAGCCTCGCGCCTTTGAGGGGGAGTTATGACGCTGAGCTGATACTGAGGGACCCGCAGAGGCACTTGTCAGTGGACTGGGCACAGGTATTCCTTTGAACTTTTTCCTTTGATATGCATGTCTTATCGTTTGAATCCAAAGGTAGTTTTGAACTGTCGTAGCGTAGCTCGTAATGCATGTAGATTGGAACCTCGATTGTAACCCGACTGAGAAAATGGAACCTTGAATAATATGCCTCGACGCAGAAACTCGACTTGAATGGTAGAACAATCGAAGTAGTTGAATCGACTTGCAGGATGCCCCATAACTTTGAGGGACGGTTAGCGCTAAACTAGAATCGACCATAAGTGGCTTCGATCAATAAGGCTATCCCTTGAACTTGACTTCGACTAAGTAGATTGCCATGACATGACGGACGCCCGGATGGCGTGCCCAATAGCTTGATTCGACCATATTGCCATACCGAAAACTCGTGTAATCGACTGAGAGATGTACCTTGAGAAAAGAGAGGCCCAGTGGCTCGGAACTCGACCAAAAAAAAAAAAAAACACCCTTGAATTGATTCGACTGATAGCAGAGCTGGATAGGAGAATACAAGTGCCTAGTAGCTTTTGTTCGACCTTTATGATACCTGTTTTCGACTTGTAGAGTTACTCTTTGATATTCTGAATTCGACTAACTGTTTGGAGTGCAATTTATTGATGAGGTTCTTTCTGCTGTCTGTCTGTCTTTGTTGTGCAGAGGGGGGCGGCCAGCACCCGGGGCCACGGAGGTCCGGCGAGTTCGCTTGAGCTGTACAGGAGCTTGCCCGAGCGTGTCAGGGCCTTGGTTGACGCTGCAGGGTTCCGGCCGTTTATCCTCACGTTGACGGCCGTGAAAAGCGATCACGCTCTGCTGACAGCGCTGGCCGAGAGGTGGTGGGATTCCTCAAATACCTTCCACTTACCGATTGGGGAGATGACAGTGACCCCGTCCGACTTCGCAGCGCTCACAGGCTTGAGGGTAGGTGGAGAGCCTATCCCGTTTGACTCAGAGATTTACAGGGATCCGGCGGCTCTAACGTGGTTTCTAGGGCAGGCGCCGGCGGGTGAGGCGGAGACCGTCCATTATGACCAGTTCAAGCGGTATTTGCACGGGAGGGAGCCGGAGTCAGAGTTGGAGGCGGAGCAGATGGCGAGGGCCTACCTGTTGTACTTGTTCGGGGCTACCCTGTACCCGAACAAGCGATCCACAGTGCACCTGTCCTACTTACCGGCCCTCCATGACTTAGGCGCAGCTTCGAGGTTTGACTGGGGAGGAGCTGCCCTGGGCACCTGCTATGGCTTTATGGGGGCGTTCTCTCGCGGGAAGAAGGCGACTGCCGGCTACTGGAGGGTGTGGGAGGTAAGAAACAAAGACTATCATTTACTTACCGCTTTTCCCTTTATTGCATTTGTACTTTGATTTGCATATGAACTGACGCCTTGGTTGTCTTTACCATTTGCAGCTATGGGCTTATGAGGTGCTGAAGATGTACCCTCCGGAGAACAAGTGCCCGAACCTGAGGATGCTCCCCCGTGCCATGATTTGGGGTCCTATGTACAGCGGGAAAAAGAAGTCCAGAGGGAGCCTCCTAGCTTTCCGGACCTACCTCGACGAGCTGTCTGGCACTCAGGTATGCAATTATGTCGAATTTGATCATTATACCCGTAGAATTGCTTTAATGCTGTCGCTGATACCTTACAAACTGTGCCATTGCCTTACAGGTGGATTGGAACCCTTGGAGCGGCGCTGAGCTTGAGCCTGCGTACTTGGCGGAGAGCAGGGTGGTGACTGCGAGCCGGGTGCTTTTGGAGTCGGCCTTCGGGTGGCGGTGGTACCTGGGTGACCGGGTGACACGGCAGTCACTAGGCGCTCTTGACTTTCAGGTGCCGGGGCCACTTCCTCCTCACGCTTCCCACACGGACAAGTATACCCTGGCTGAGCTGAGGCGCTTCACTGTTCCGACCGGGCTGGCTGCTTTTCTGAGGCCTGAGCGTGACTACGCCGTATACCGGAGGCAGCACCTGGCGAGGCCGCTCGGCGTGCTGGAGCATGTCGCCGTGCAGAGTGAGGCGCTTGAGGCTGGTGAGGAGAGGCGGAGCCGGGAGAGCAGGGCATCCCGCCCGAGAGAGAGGAGCGACTATGCCACAGCGACTGGGCTGCCTCGGCTTTCTTGGACCCTAGCTGTGCGGGACACGGCAGGAGAGGAGGCTATAGTTCGGTTCGAGCCCGCCAGGACAGACCCAGCAGAGATCACAGGGCCGGTAAGACATTCCTTTACCCTTTTGTAGTTCCCGTATTTGTTTTCAGTATGTACACTTGGCTTGCATTCTGATTCTGTCCCGAAATATGTCACAGGCCCTGATAGAATGGGTACGGGAGGCAGCTCGCCTGATGAAGGCCATGGAGAAGGAGTTCCACAGGATAGCCGGCGGCGCCTCTTTGCAATTGGAGTACCCACCACCAGTTCCAGCTCCCGTTGAGCAGCCTCAGGTATAACTGTTCCTTTTACTTTTGATCGGGATTGCTTTTGACATTTCCTGCACTCAGCATTTCAATATATACAATATGCACAATGTATGTTAACTGAATTGAATGACTATGCAGGGACACGCTAGGGCGGCTCCTAGGAGAAAGAGCGTGCGGCCTCCCCCAGCAAAGAAGGCAGCTTCGAGCTCCTCCCGGCCAGTGGCAAGGGTGGAACAGGGAGTGCAAATCACTTCGGCCGGCGAGGAGCTCCAATTCCGCCGGGAGCTGAGGAAGAGGCCTGCAGAGAAGAAGCCTGCCGAGGGACCCTCGCAGAAGAAAAGGAGAGAAGAAGAAGAGGCAGAGGAAGAAGAGGAAGAGGGGACGTCCCTCAGCAGCGGCTCTGACTCAGCGAGCGATCCGAGGTTCCGGATAGACCCTAGGGAGGTGGAGGACAGCGAGGACGAGGACGACGAGGAAGACCTTTTTGATGACTGAGGGCTATCACCGAGCCTCAGTCTATTTTGCCGGTACTTGCCACTTTTGGATAGATATTTTGATACTCGATGTTTTGGACGGGGCCTGCGTGCCTCTTGATTTTGCGGGCGAGTGTGCCCTGATACATTTAGCTCTGCCCGGGCCGTTGTGTCGTTTGATACCTGATACATTTCCACTAGTAGCTTTGACACAGTAGTATATAATAGATGCATTTTCTGTTTTACTGCTTTCCCATTACTTTGGTGAGACTTGGTAAAGGAAAAGAACAAAACATCCGCTAATATCTAACATGCATTGATGAATACTTTGAGTCGACCACAGACACTTGACTACGCACATAATTGACTTAGCTCGAAGAAAAGATGGACAGAAACGTCCTAGGATACCATACGTATCCCAGACACGCGGGGGATACGGGAGTTTTCGGCGCCGGTAGGCCAAACTCTAAGATTCTCCCCGGGGAAGGGAACTGACCCTTTTGAAAGGTGACATAGATGCACAATGACCTGTACGAGCCATCAAAACCGTATAGAAAAGTCCCGGTGCAAGGGGAAATACCAAAAAAATGCTAAAAATGCCATAAAAACGGGCATAAGACGCCAAAGATGACTCGATATAGTCCCGGACTGAAACCGACACCCCCACACAGTCACATAAGTCCTACGCAACTTGTGTGGTATGACAAAACTTGGCAAGAGCCCCGGAAACGAGTTTTGACCATCCGTATCCTTGATTTTGTCTCGACACGGGCCACCGAGGGTCCAAAATCTTCATCAGGCGTGGCTTTTGGAATCCGATGCTTGGCCATAGTCTTAAATGTTATTTGTGACTTGTAGGACCCAACAAATAGCCAAAGCCAGCCCCGGAATTGAAAACGACCACACGGAGGCAGTAGCTGCTCAAGACTGGTTTCTGGTGAAGCCGAATGGCGTACGCCAGAAGTTGAGGGCAGTACGCCAGTAATGTGGGGACACGGACACGCCAGTAAATAACTGGCGTACGCCAGGGTCTTGAGTGCCAGATCCACTTGACTGACCAACTGTCCTTTTTCGGGGGCCACTTTGTCTTCACCCCTACACGGTTTGCACACGGTTTCTGGGTGTCTCAGGGGGGCAGTGTCCTTTGCAGGAACATGATTTGGAGTGTAGCATGAGGCTTTGGATGCCCCATTAGTGGAAAGAAATTCAAAGGGCAAAGGCCTATAAAGCAGAGGCCCTGCAAAGGTTTCCCAAGGTGCACTGCTTCCCCTTTCCTCCAGTATACTTCAATATTTGCCATGGATAACCCCCTCCTGACTTTACTTAGGCCTTGGTTGGGGCAATTTCTAAGCGTTGACTGGCTCAATTTTCAATACCACGGCCTCGCCTCGTTCCGCTTTCTTCGGCATGTGCCACTCCGCCCAGCGCTCCTGCAGGCAGCTCTCAGATTCTGGGATCCGGACGTCCATGTCTTTCGCTTTGGCGACGACGAGATGTGCCCGACTGTCGAAGAATTCCAGGCGTACCTTCGGACCTTCTCGTCCCCTACGCTTGTAGTTTCGCCCTACCAGGTGAGTATGCCCAAATTGCTGGCCAGTTCACTCAATATTTCCCGGGGCTTGGCGAATACCATCCTGGAGGGCGGCCAATTGAAAATCATGCGGTTGATCGAAATGTACAGCCCGGACGGCGATTTGGCTAGTGATGATGCTCAGGCGCGTCGCCGCTTTGCCTTGGTGATCTGCTTGCTGGCCGCCTACTTGCTTGTGCCGGCCGACGGGCGGGTCAGCCCTTCACTGGTGAGCGTTGCTGCACAGATGGGGGCGCGAAGGAACGTGGTCCCTCTGGTCCTGGCCGAAACTCTCTTGGGTTTGGATTTGGTGTATACGGGCCAGTCTGCCGTTTTCAGCGGCAGCCCGCTTTTGCTTCAGGTAATCTCACTCAGCTCACCTTTTTCCGGCTTTTCACACGTTCTCATTTTACCTCAACGCTCGGCTTAGGTTGCTTCCTAGCTCCTTACTTGTCTTTTCGCTCAGGTTTTATCTAGCCTCTTACTTGTCTTTTCCTCTTATACAGTTGTGGCTGTCAGACAAGTTGAATCTCTTGCATCCTCCGGTAGCGGGCTGGAATCTCTTTCCGAAGAGGATCCATCAAAGGGAGATGCGGTATCCGGACATGGACATAGAAGGCTGGTATGCGTTCATGCAGCAAATGCAGCCTGATGAGATTGCTTGGAGGTGCCCCTGGCTGGACCTTCCGGATATGGCTATTTCCTCCGACGGATTCGACCGGATGGTGATTGCTGGGCTATCGAGTTTCACTTTCTACATTCCCGGCCGTGTTCTTCGACAGTTGGGCGCCTCTCAAGAGAACCACCGCACCAGCATTGGGGATTTCCGTGTCCCGAACTTCAATGCTCAAACACTCGGTGGTTACCAACGGCGCTGGGGCCTTAGAGCCCTTCAGGCTGAGATGCCAGATTTTTCAACAGGGCTGAGGAGGCGCTACAGACAGTGGCTGAGAGCAGATGTGAATGAAAGAGAAAGTATTGACTGACTCCGGGCCACTCTGCTATGCTTAGAATAAACTGCGAGCCGTTAGGCTTCATAAGCATTTTGTTCTGTTTTTCATGCTTCAACTGTTTTTAAGGCTTTTGTGCTCAGCTTATGTATTAGAAATAGTAATTTGCAATAAAGTTGAAAGACGACGGGTTTCCCCCTTTCTGACTCGCTTCGGTGCTGCCTCTGACTTGTGCTCGACCCCCCTCGAATTGTGCTATTGACCCAAAAGTGTCGAACCTGGATCGAAATTTTGATAGAGTGTGACCGAATCTCAAAGTGAGATTGCCTACGTATCCCTTTTCAGGGAATCAGGTCAGAACGTAGTTCAGGCCAAGGTTCACTCGGGTATTTTACCTCTCCTTTTACGCTCTAACTTTTGCCTAGTACCGCCTTTGCAGGTTTTCGGTCTAGCGAGCTTTCGACTTTTGCCTATTTATTTTTTTGCCTAGAACCGCCTCCTTAGGTTTTCGGTCTAGCAGGCTGCTCTAACTTTTGCTTGGAATCGCCCACCCTTGTGGTTTTTCGACCCAACGAGCATCTCTCAGGGAAAATAACGCTTGAGCTGATCCAGGTTGACCAGGGTGTTGAATTCATTGCCGTCGAGGTCGATGAGCTTAGCAGCACCCCCGGATAGGATGGCCTTGATGATGTATGGCCCGGATCGCTTCGGCCTGAATTTCCCACGAGGATCAAACACTGGAGCCCGGATCTCCTTCGTGACCATGTCTCCTTCGACCAAGCCCCTGGACTTCACCTTTTTGTTGAATGCACGGGCAATTCGACGCTGATACCCCTGAACATGATACAAGGCCCGGAGTCTTCTCTCATCAAACAACATCAACTCGATAAACCTTCCGCTTAACCAGTCAGTTTCCTCAAGACCGCTTTCGACCATGATTCTCAGCGATGGTACCTCGAGCTCGATGGGAAGTACCGCCTCCATCCCATAGACTAAAGAGAAAGGAGTTGCACCCGTTGAAGTGCGAATAGATGTTCGGTACCCCCAGAGGGCGAGAGGCAGCTGCTCGTGCCAATCCCTTGCAGACTCGGTAGTCTTCTTGATGATCATCTCGACATTCTTGTTTGCAGCTTCGACAGCCCCATTTGTTTGCGGGCGATAGGTCGTTGAATGATGGATCTCGACACCAAATTCCTCGAAGAGCTCCAGAACCCTCCCCTTGAAATGGCTCCCGTTATCGGATACAAATGCCTGAGGAACTCCGTATCGGTAAATGATGTTCTTTCGAATGAACTGAGCAACTTGAACCGTTGTCAGCGTCTTGTAGGATTCGGCCTCGACCCATTTGGTGAAATAGTCTATCGCTACTAGTATAAACTTATGGCCGTTTGAAGCAGACGGTCTGATCATCCCGATAACATCGATGCCCCAAACAGAGAACGGCCACGGCGAAGTCATGCCATACAGCTTAGACGGAGGGACATGCTGCAAGTTTGCGTGGATTTGACACTTGTAGCAGCGCCGGACATAGTCGATGCACTGCATCTCCATTGTAGACCAGTAATAACCCTGCCTGAGGATTTTCCTAGCGAGCATGATGCCGCTCATGTGAGGCCCGCAGACTCCTTCGTGAACCGCCTCCATTATCCTTGTTGCCTCGACGCCGTTGACGCAGAGCTTGTGCATCCCGCAGTGCGACCTTCGATACAGCTTTCCCCCACAGATGATGTACTGAGAAGCCAGCCTCTGTAAGGCAATCCGGTCCTTCTTCGTGGCCTCAATAGGGAACTCCCCGCGCTCCACAAAGTTCCAAATGTCATGGTACCAGGGTAGGCCATCATCGACATCATCAATGGCGTTGATATACTCGTAAGCGGGCAAGTCCCTCTGTTCAATCACAATTGGCCGCAGCTTAACTCCTATTGGAAGTTCGATCATTGAAGCCAAAGTCGCCAAGGCATCGGCGAACTGATTCCTCAAGCGTGGGACGTGGGTGAAAGTCACCTTATTGAAGCGAGGAATCAGTTCTTCCAAATCTTGGTGATAAGGCTTCAGCTTTTCCTCACGAACCTTCCAATCTCCATTGGCTTGGGAAACCACCAAGTTCGAATCGCCAATTACTTCCAACTTCTCGACCCCTAAAGCGATAGCAGCTTCCATTCCGACGATGCAGGCCTCATACTCGGCTTGATTGTTGGTGACATCGAAATTCAGTTTGAAGGCGAGAGGAATGTGTGCACCGGCGGGCGTGATCAACAATACTCCGATCCCGAATCCCCTTTGGTTAGCAGCCCCATCAAAATAGAGCGTCCATACTTCTTCGACCACTGTTAGAACCTCTTCGTCGGGGAATGTGAAATCCACGTCTTCCGGGCCGTCGATAGGGTGATCAGCTAAAAATTCGGCCACAGCGCGCCCCTTTACAGACTTCCTCGTGACATGTTGGAGTTCGAACTCAGCCAGCAGAAGCAACCAACGTGCTAGCTTATGGGTGAGCGCCGGCTTCTCGAACAGATACTTGATAGGATCCATCCGAGAAATCAGTCTCACCGAATAGGCTAGCATGTAGTGTCTAAGCTTTCTTGTAGCCCAAACTAGCGCCCAACACGTCTTTTCCAGAGGGGTATAACGCTCCTCAGATCCGACCATCTTCTTGCTCAGGTAGTACACAGCCTTCTCGACCCCATTGCTTCCTTCCTGTGCTAGCAGACACCCCATGGCTGTTGAAGAAACGGACAGATAGAGAATCAAAGGCCGACCCGGCGTTGGCGGCATCAGCACCGGTGGGTTCTGCAAATACCTCTGAATAGACTCGAAAGCGGTCTGGCATTTCTCCGTCCATTCGAATGGGACCCCCTTTTTGAGCAAATGGAACAACGGCCCGCAGGTTAGAGTTAACTTAGAGATGAACCTGCTGATGAACTGGACCTTCCCTAGAAAACTTCGCACACCTTTCTCAGACTTGGGTGGCTCCATCTCAAGGATTGCTTTGATTTTGGAAGGATCCACTTCAATTCCCCTCGCGGTGATCAGAAACCCCAACATTTTGCCTGACGTGACCCCAAACGTGCACTTTTGCGGGTTCAGGCGCACATTGTATTTGCGGAGCCTTTCGAGAAATTGCCTGAGTGTCGGGAGATAGTCTTTTTCCTCCTTTGCCTTCACAATCATGTCATCGACGTAGATCTCGACGGTCTTATGGATAAAATCGTGAAACAAGGTCGTTTGAGCCCGTTGGAAAGTGCACCCGGCGTTCTTCAGCCCAAACGGCATCTTTACATAGCAGTAAGTCCCCCATTCCGTGACAAATGTCGTTTTCTCTTGGTCCTCGGGTGCCACAGAGATCTGGTTGTATCCGGAGAATCCGTCGACAAAAGAGAGCAAGGCATGCCCCGCCGTGTTGTCCACAAGCACGTCAATGTGTGGCAAGGGAAAACTGTCTTTGGGGCTTGCCTTGTTTAGGTCCCGAAAGTCGACGCAGACTCGGATCTTTCCATCCTTCTTAGGAACGGGCACAATGTTGACCACCCATTTGGGGTATTCTGCAACCCTTATGAATCCTGCATCAATCTGTTTAGTAACCTCTTCCTTGATCTTCTGAACCCAATCCGGCCTCATTCTGCGGAGCTTCTGTTTGACGGGGACAGCCCCAGGCTCTAACGGGATGCGATGCTGCACTATCTCGGGATCGATGCCGGGCATATCCTTATGAGACCACGCGAAAACCTCGGGAAATTCCTTGAGAAGCTCGATAGTTCCGGCATGATTTTCCGGGGATAGATTTGCACCGATTTGCATCATGCGGGGGTCATCCTCGTCTTTCAAATTTACAAAAATTACTTCTTCTTTTAGAGGCTGAGCACGCCTTTCGTCTTCCTTTTCGATGAGGGAACGCAACTCAGCCGGGATATCCCCGTCGAAGTCTGTTCCTTCATCGTCAGGGTCGACACAGTTTATATAGAAGCTAGCAAAGTAGTCAGAAGTAGGATCATGCATTTCATAAAACCCCACGGGGTTGCCAAGTACAACAGACTCGAACTCGAAGTAAAAGCTACGACGTGGAGGGCCGAGAGGCACAAGCTCCGACTCTGAGCTAGACTTAGACTTGACAGACTCTGTGTCAGACTCAGACTCATCGTCAATGCATGTTAGACGCGGAGTGAAAATGCAATTATTGAGACTTCCCTGTGCCTTCACAATGAGGGAGGTAGGATCCTCGAGAGCATCTGGGGAGTCGGGCCCGAGCATCAGCACTTCAGCTTCTTCGCCCTTGCCAACCAAACCTACTTGGGAGAACAGCATCTCCAGATCCCCTTGATCAAAAGCCTTCAGCCAGTCAAACTCTCTCTTGGTCTGACCCAGCTGCTTCTCGAACTCCTTTTTGGCCAGTTTTTCTTCGGCCGTCTCTTCATCGGACCAGGTGTCCGCAGCAAATATTTCAAATCCCGGCAGCCAAGTGGAAGCCTCTGGATCCCAAAACGGCTCTATCTGTCCCGAATAAGCAGAACCTCCTCCCTCTCGCACAAAGTAGCTGTCGGGGTTACCAAAAAGGGTTCGAGGTTTTCCTGTGTCTTTCCTCTTTTCGGCGCCTTTGGCCGGTGGAGTGTAACCAAGACCAAAGCGGCCGTTGTTGGAAGGAAAGACAGGGAACTCGGCGATCCCTTGTTGGTTGGCCCCGAGTCCTAGGCCCGGCATGAATGACATCTTCCTCATCATTTCGAGGACAGTTGAGCTTATGGTGAAGTCATCATCCATGGCAATGGCGAGGACTGAGCCAGATGTGTCGAAAGAGAAACCCCCGAAGTCCGAGTCTTCTTCCCCGTGCATAATGCCCAAGACAGGCGTGCCGTCATCCGTGAGCGGGCGGATCCCAGAGTCCGCGCAGATTGTTAAGGTTCCGGTAGGCAGCCCCAGCATGACTTTCTGGTGTAGGGTTGAAGGTACAGCCATAATGTCGGCCCTATGAAGCCAAGGTCTGCCCAGCAGCAGGTTAAAGGTGGCGGGGACGTCAACCACGTGGAACTCTACATCCATTTCGAAACCCTCAGCATCCAGTTTCAGCATCAGAGTTCCTTCCACCATGCGGCGAGTGCTGTCATATGCCTTGACGGCCAGATTGGAGGGCGTTAGGTCGCTCTTTGAGAATCCCAAACGGTAGGTAACCCTCATCGGGCAAACGTTGATAGCTGAGCCGTTGTCAATTAGCACGGTTGGCACCCAATGTCCCCGGCACTTGATGGTGATGTGCAGCGGGCGGTTGTGAGCAGTTCCTTCAACGGGTAGATCCCTCTCAGTGAAAGTGACGGAGTGTTTAGAGAGAAGTGGTAGCACGAGAGCAATCATGGCCTCGGGGGTAATGTCGATCGGTACAGTGAGCCGGGCCAATGCGGAAGACAGCTTCTCACGATGCTCCTTTGATGACGATATCAGACCCCAGATAGAGACGGCGGCAGGAATCCGTTCGAGCTGTTTCAAAATGGCGTCTTCTTCTGGAGCCCCATTCGGAAAGAGCGGATCAGTTCGCTGAGCAGCGGGAACAGTGGCTTTCTGACCGGGCGGATTGGACGAGCTTCCCGCCTGGAGGTTGGAGGGCTGAAACACTCGGCCGCTCCTAGTGACATTGGCCACGTCCCACCAAGATGATGAGTCAATAGAATCCCACAGATCGGCCGGTACTTCTTCCAGCTTGCGCTTCCCTTTGTCCGTTGATGCCACCGCTGCAGTCGAATCTGTCCCCAGAGCGGTATCCCATTCCAAATCCTCCATCACTAGACCCTCCCAAAAGGCGGGATCCTGTGCAGCCTCTTCTTCAAATGGTGCTCCTGGGTTAGTGACGAATGGAACGTCCCAAAATCCTCCATCGACGAGAGCAGTATTGACGGTCCATACTTCGTTCCCCATGTTGAGGTCGACAATGTTGTCGACGTCCCAAATATCAGCGGGCGGTGAGGTCTTAATAGCTTCTTCCGCATCCCAGAGGTCGGCCGGAAGCGCATCTAGAACCATGATTGAGCAGTCATCCCCGGGGGCTGTAATGACAGGACGCGGCCGTTCCACAGAAACAACGTCGAGGGTAATATCACACTCATGGATGCGACGGTCGAGCGTGTCAGCAATAGCATTTACCAAGGGTAACATGGCGCCTAGCGGGCGACGAACTTCGGGCACAACCTCTCCCTCTTGGAACTGGTCCCAGTACTTCTCATCAAAGTCGTTTTGGTCCACATCCGCCTCGAGGCCTTGACCCAATTGCCATCCACCAGGCTGTGGATCCCACACGTACTCCTCGGCTTCCACTTCGACGGGGTTTAGTTCGGGCTGGTAAAAGAGCGTGAACAGAGAGAGACCATCCAGAGGGTCAACCTGCGCCGCGTTCCATTCTTCCTGCCACTGATCTAGCCACATTTGATTGACCTGAGGGTGCGCAGGGAATCCCATATTATACTGTTCAGTCCAATCACTGCAAAGTTCTTCCCACTCCTTGGCTCTGTCCTCCATGGCCCAACCGGCCGCCATCATGTTAATGCTTGGTTCGGAGGGGAAGGGTACAATTGGTCTTTGGTTGAAGGTTGAGGTAATATGGTCGGTAGGGTTGAATATGGTGGAGCTAAGGTTTATCTGGTTCACTTGAGGGTTAGGGTCATGCTTGGGTAAGGAGTTGGAAATGACATTGGGCTTTGCGGGTGGAGTTGGAAGGGTGCCATTGTCCACCAAATCCTGTATCGCATGACGGAGGCGGTAGCAGGAATCGGTGTAATGGCCGGGCATTTGATGGTACGCACAGAAAGCGTTGGGGTTATGGCTAGGGGGTGGATTTTGAGGAAGTGGAGTTGGGGCTAGAGGCCTGAGGTGCCCGGTTTTGATTAGCTTCTCCAACACCGAGGAGAGAGGTGCCTCGAAGTTGGCGAAGTTACGAGGTTGGTTGCGGTTTCGGGGTCTTTGAGGGGTTTGAACTTGGTTAATGTCGGCAATGTGGTTAGAGTTTTGGGTAGAGGGGTTGTTGGCAGAGTTCGCGTTGGCGTAGCTGTTGCCACCGAACAAAGCAGTGCTGTTCCCGGTGTATGCACGAGGCTTTGATTTTGAGGCTGCAGTGGAGGAGGAATTGTCACTCCTAGGCAGAACGCCGGTTTGAAGGGCTTCTTCGATGGCCAGCCCGGAGTCATAGAAGGTTTCAAAGTTTGCGCCCTGAACCAACACAAGGTTTTTGGCGAAGTCGGGCTGCAGATTACGGGAGATGATGCGGATCTGATCCTTCTCGCTTGGGCGGTCGGGCATGAGAGCGGCCTTGGCTCTCCATCTTTGGATAAAGTCTGCAAAGGACTCCTTTGCAGTCATCTTGGTGGATTCCAACTCCCGAGTGGTCATTTTGAGCTGGGCGTTGTAGCTATACTGGGCATTGAAGGCCGTGCCGATGTCCTCCCAGGTCCGCCTCTTGGCGATGTCGAGGGACAGAAACCATTGGAAGGCGGGACCGGCCAGAGTTTGCGGAAATAGCTGAGCCATGGCGTCCTCCTCGACGCCATGCAGCTTCATGGCTCCATGATAGGCCAACAAGTGAGTTTTCGGGTCTCCGCTGCCGTCGAATTTTGCAAAGTCGGGCATTTTAAACCGATCGGGCAGCCGAGCATTCGGAAACGGGCAGAGGCGGTCCATGTCTAGCGCTCCCGACCCTTTTCTTTCAGATTTGGCGACGGCTTCTTCCAACTTGGCCATCTTGGCGACCAAAGCTGCCATTTCTGGGCTTGGAGCGGGGTTCTCAACCAACGGTTCCTCTTGGCCGGCGGCTCCCTGTTCACGCCTTTCACCGCCTTCCCCTCCTGCTACCAGGGGAAGTCGCTCCTCGATTAGGGTTTGGAGATTGGCCATAGAGGCGTCGGCCTGGTCGGCTCTCTGTTGCATGATGGCCAGGTTGCGCTGTAGATCGGCTAGGACGATTGCAAGATTCGGAGGTGGGACATCCGCCATGGCTAGTACTTCTATTTTAACAGGTTTGGGAGATGCTGGCGGAGATGGAGTAGACGGAGAGGACTCGTGCGGAGTAGTCGGTGGCGAATCCTCTCGTGACACAGTGCAGGCCAGAGCTTCCGTTGCGGTCGACTGAAAAACGAACCCCAAATCAGATCCTCAAACAGACTCGACGGACGGTCCCAAGTAGGTTTGGCTCTTGATCTCGGAATTCTGCTTTGACATCAGCATGACTAGACGGCAAAGTTCAAGAGCTCAGTGACAGCCTGCAGTCATTTTATTTGAAAGAATAGACGGGAATTGAAAAATGATGATGCCAACGTCGTCGGTGTCCTCCTAGACTCTACAACTAGGGGGAGTCTGCTTCACGCCACTCGGACAGTTGCCATGGAATCCTCGGATTTTCTTTTCGACGGTGTATCCTTGATTGAATCGAATGTTTACTAAGGGATGCCAAAACAGCCTAAGCCTTTGACTTTCTCCCCTCTCGAAGTTTCAAAGTTTGACTTTGGAACAACTCGGTGTAGATGTCATGATACCGTAACCGAAATGGCGTAAGCAGCACTGTGCCGGAGCCTGGTGTAAGTGATTAGCACTTTTAACCCGAGTGGTGTAAGCATCATGCCATTCTCTCCGTTGTTCCTAATTTTCGGCTTGAAACCTCGATGGGGTTTTAGACAAGGACTTAGGAAGTATCGATTTCCCGAAGTCTCATTGATTAAGGATTTGAAAATTTTGGTAACGTGCAACATCGAGATGCACGACTCGTCATCGGTCCAAGGCAAATGCCGAGTGGGCGCAAGACAGACTCGACAAAAGACACCCTAAAAGCCGCCCTAGCATGCTCCTACGCAAAACGATCATGAATGTATGTACAGGCATGCGATATGGAAAGCGGTAACACATAGACAGGATATGGGGTTAGAAGCAAGTAATCCTACCCTGCGGGTTCCTGTCTTAGGTTGAAAGGTTCTAGTGCTTTGTACACGCTGTAGAGGCCGGTTTTGGCTTAAAGGGGTTCCTCTGACTAGAGCCGCGATATACCTCCCATTGCAACGCGTGGAGCAAAGCAATGGTCGAACGGTAGTACGACTCATCATCGTCCAAGGTTGTTGGGCGTTCGAGGACCCCGGGCTCCAGTAAACTGTGCCGGTTACCCAAAACACCTCAACGGGGCTGACCAATCCATTGATACGAACGGAGAATGCCGAAGAATGATTAGATGAGAGAAAATGCAACACTTTTGAAAACAAACGCCTTTTGAAGCTTGGCTCACTTTTGTTAATTGATATTTTGGAGAAAACTACACAAGAGAACAATAGTAAAAAGCCCCAGTTCGGATTGGTCGGATGCTGAGATCCTGTTACGTTACCATTCCGTTCTTCAGCAGCGCGAAGCGTACTGTTTTGACAAGCTTTTTGAGAATTGTTCAATTATGTATTAATCGTCAAATATCAATCAATGCAATGTCCCCAGCGGAGTCGCCACTGTGGGCACGCGCCCCCGGAAATTTTATTCGTAAAATTGGGCGCGGCCCTTTTTGCTTGGAAAGAGCGCGGCGAAACGCCTCGATTCGGAGTCGCCACTCGGGTTTTAGCGGTAGGAGCACCCAAGGAACCGAACTCGAAAAACGTTTGCCACGTTTGTTTGATTTTGAAAAAGGCTTGTAGGCTGGTCCGTCGTCACCTTCGATATCTGAGGTTCGGGAGCCATGTTACGAGAGGGGAAGGGTTTTATGGCACCCCTCTCGCCCAATCCGGAGATCGGTCTCTACTCAGGCATTTTTATAAAGCGTTTGCACTTTTCTCTCATTTAATCATTTTTTTAGCCAGTTAGGGCGGGGGAACAGTTAATGGGAATTAAAATACTGTAACAAGTTGTGATTTATGGCAAAATGTATATGAATGGTTTGATTGCAATGCTAAATATAGATTGAGAACAAGCACTGAGTATCCCGAGCAAACTGCGGTACGCTGTCACTAGGTGACGTGAGCAGATTCTGCCAACATGCACTGGTCGAGCCACTGCATGGTGAAACAAACCTGCGCACGCCACATATAAACTGGCGTACTCCACTTTTTAGATCTCTCAGTCTTTGTTTGCAACCCTCTGGGCTCTGGAAAGGGACCAGCGCACACCCAGGGCAAACCACGCAGTTTAATATAGCAGAATATACACAGTCACAGGCAGAATGAATGGCTTTAGGCCATGAAAGAAAGCAGAACGCCCCAAGACAGTGTGGGACATAAGATAGGCCTAGCTTACGCTTCATGTGCAAGGGCCAGTCACTGGACCCATAGGACTACTGCCGTACGCCAGTGTATTACTGCCGTACGCCACTTGTCATTTGATTCCAGTGTTAGGCTTTGCATCATCTGGGTTCTGGAACATGACCAGAAGGATCCCAGAGGCCTTTACATGACAGAAATGAAAAAAAGATAGGATATTACCACTAAACAGTTCTAAAATAGGGAAAGCAGTAAACCAGTTATTAGCATGCCAAGGTGATCGACAGAAAGATAAAATAAGAGGAATGACGATCCATGATCCCCACGCCAGTTGTGCCCATACTTCCATTACTGGCGTACGGCATAGACGTACTGGCGTGCGCCATGTTTTATCTGATACGATTGTCACATTTTTGCCATTTCAAAGGCCAGGACTAGTATTGTTTACTAGCCTGGGCCCTGCTGGCTCCCCTCAGGGATCGAAAACAGAAAAGAACGTAAAGGTGGTATACCTTTTTGTATGGAGGTTTGGAGGAGATATTGAGCTTATGGGTTGAAGATGGAGGCTGAGAAGATGGCTGTATGTCAGCAGGGTGTATGGAGATGGGTTGTTCTACTTTCTCTTTTAATGGAGGAAGAGAAATAAAGAGCAAGCAGAGAGGTGAAGAAAGCTTTGTGCTTCTTAATGAGGCCAACCCCTTGCAAATGAATGCAAGGGGGGTATTTATAGAGGGGGAGTGACTGAGATCAGTCTGGTCTAAGGCCCTGTTTGGCTGTTTAAGGTAAGGTTGGAGCCTCCCATGCATTAAATGCATGGGACTTGCCTTGATGGGGGGTGTAGGAGAGAGAGGGGACGCCCCTGCCGAAAGCGATCATCAGGGACACTGTGGCCGACGTTAGGGTGGCACAAAAGTCCCGCCCAAGTGGCTGGATAAAGTTGATTTGACTGGGTTTGACTGGCGTGCGCCACTAGTAACTGGCGTGCGCCAGTACAAGATGGGCCACTGGTCGATGATTGACACGTGGCAGGTGACTGGCGTACGCCTCCAGGACACTGGCGTATGCCAATTAGGTTTTGCTGGGGCTGTTTGGCTCTGGTTTGAAGGGTTTTGAAAGGTGTTTGAGAGAGATTCGGGACGCTCAAAGCTCGACCACACCTTTGTCCTTAAACTGTTTTCGACTAAAATCATCATTGGGGAAATATAAGATCGACAAATAACGTTATCTGGACAGTCCAGAATGGGGTGTCTACAGCCACTCATACTGAACCCTATCCAAATTGGACATGGGTCTGGAAACTGCCATGTAACGACCCTCGCATCCAACATTTCTTCTGGCTTTTGGCACAAAAACGCCTCCCCACGCGTGATAATCTATTTCCAAGCTAGGCGTATTACTCCTACTAAGGAAGACACCTGCCATATTCTGCGCAAGTGCCCACGAGCTGCAGCCATTTTTACTACACTTGGGTTTACCTCTACAAAAGTCAATGAACCTTTTCATGATTGGGTTAAAAAAACCTTTACATTTGTGGATACCATCCTCCGGAAGTCCATTAGAGTCCCATCTTTCTCTTCGCTTGTTAGCATATTTGGTGCAACCGGAATAGCAATCTCTTCGAAAAACAACCCAACTTGAGTTCAAACTAGCCAACTCAAGTTGCGAAAACCATTTTACCCAAATCCGTGGAATGGTATTTCAATGGTTTTCGTGACTTCGGGGGGTGTATTTCATGATATGGCCTGAGCCGGGGGGAATTACTTTGGATTTTCTGTACGTACACGTAATTTTCCCATAACGTGTAACATTTTTAAAATCCAAACTTCTTAAGTTCAAAATTAGACTCAACAATATTTTCAATGGTTATTACGATGCACAAATCGAACTTCGGGAGTGTTCATGGCAAGGTCGCGAAGTTTGGCTTACTTTGCAGTTTTTTGGAAGATGCGCCCGGGACGCATAAGCATGCGCCTGAGACGCATATGGAAACTATTTCTCGCGCCCGGGGGGCAATAAACTGCGCCTGAGACGCATCAGTGACCACTTGTATGCGTAAGAATCGCCCTTGTTGTTATAGTACCTAAAATACACCTACGATCATTTACAGCTCTCCACCATTTATCTAGATTTCTAGTGTTATGCAAGGAAAATATACGAAAAATCTCAAGACATTGCCATCTCTTCCTCCCTCCGCCCCAACCATGCCTCCCCTCTCCTCCTCCTTCACCATCACCACCACCACCACTAACACTAACACTACCTCACCACAGGGACTAATATTTAATCTCGCGTTTTTAGTTTTCTGTGGTTCACAACTGCTATCACTACATAGCTACCACCATCACTTCACCACTACTACCACCCCATTGCAAGAAGAAGAGATTCAAGGAGATCCATCCATGAAGATTTCATTGAAAACTTTGGATCTCTCTACAAGCATGAGCGGTTAATCTTCCTCCTTCAGGTTTAGACAAAATCCTTGCAACTTACTTTAGTTTTCATATTTTATACTACAACAATTATTTAATGATTTAACTATTTTTTGATGTTTCGGGCTTTTGATATTCATCAAATGCACGGATATTTTTTCTTATCTAACATATGTGATTGGTTTCAGTGATATAAAAAACATAGATGTATAATAATTTTATTTGCAATTGTAATCAAAAAGTAAAATAAACTATGCTTAGAAAAGAGGTATTGTGCTTTGATTACATCCAAAACGATCCAATATGGCAATTTACTAATTTAAGATGGGCTATGTTAATTTTTCAATTCCATCAAATTATTTTGCACACTGCTAAGGCTTGTGGCCATGGTTCGTCAATGTTAACTCACCTTGATAGGAGCCTCATGGATAGAGAATTGTTTGAGCCATTAATAGTGAGAAGAAAAATGGTAACCAAGGTCTTGTGCTTAAACTGAATTTTGAGAAAGCATGACAGTGTTAATTGGAGTTACTTGTTCTCTATGCTTGTGGCAGAAAATGGATTTCTTGGATGAAGGCTTGTACTACAACTGCTTCTTTATCTATCTTGATAAATGGGTCTCCTACGGCTGAATTTTCAATGGAAAGGGGTCTTAGACAGAGAGATCCTTTGTCTCCCTTGCTGTTCAATATTGTGGCTGAAGGGTTAAATATTCTCTTTGAAAGAGCAAAGATGGAAAGGGTGATTTCACGGGTTAGAATGGGTGAAAATGGTCCAGTCATTTCCCATTTACAATTTGCCGATGATACTATTATTTTTTGCAAAAATGACAGAGAGGAGGTGCAAGCTATCATGGAAATTCTGTGCACATTCCAGTTAATTTCTGGTCTGAAAAGAGTCAATTGTGTGGCATTGGCATTCCTGAGGATATAGTACAATCCTATGCGGAGATTCTGGCCTGTAGAGTGGTTAGTCTCCCCTTCAAATATCTGGGGTTGCCTTTGGGGGCTAATCCTAGAAGGATTGATACTTGTAAACCAGTTATCAAGAAGCTTGAGAAAAAACTTGCCTTTTACAGCAGGAAATACATTACACTCAGTGGTAGGTTAACTTTGATTAATTCCAACTTGGAAAACCTACCACTATACTACATGTCCTTATTCAAAATGCCCATCACAGTTGCAAGGAAGATAGAAAGGATTCAAAGACAGTTTCTTTGGGGGGATTTAAATGAAAAAAGAAGATTGCACATGGTAGGTTGGGATAGGGTGACTAAAAGTAAGAAAAGAGGGGTTTGGGTGTTAAAAGACTTCTTATTCAGAATGAAGCTTTTTTTATGCAAATGGTGCGGAACAAGATGCACTTTGGGTGAAAGCTATCAATAGTAAATACGGGGTGACAAGCTCCAAGTGGTTACCATCCCAATTAAACAACCAAAACAGCTTTTCTAAAATCTGGGGATGTCAAGTTGGTAAAGAAGGTGCAAATCTGGAAATGATTATTGCTGAAGGTTTTTGGATTAAAGTTGGGTCAGGGCAACAAACCTCTTTCTGTAAAGATGTATGGTGTGCCAATCAGGCCTTGAGAAATGCATACCCTAGACTGTTTAGAAAATCCAATCTAAAGAATTCCACTGTTGAGGAAATGCATGACTCTTCTAATCTGGTATGGGACCTTACTTTCAGTAGAAGGTTATTTCCTTGGGAAAACGAAGAGGTGAATGAACTGAAGCTGAACTTGAATACTATAACATTGCAGCCTAATGTCAATGACTCACTTTGCTGGAGATGGTACAACCAAACTAATTCCTTTTCTGTAAAATCTTGCTACGAGAAGTGGGAAGATGATCTCAACTCACAGAATCATATTGGCCCATTATGCAAAAGGATTTGGAAAAACTTATGCCCTTTTAAAGTGGAGGTATTTGTTTGGCAGGCTTTACAATAAAAGGTTGCAACTGGTTCAGAATTGAAAAAAAGGAATGTTTTAAACCAAGAGGATACTTCTGTGGGACTTTGTCCTTTTTGCTCTTCGGAAGTAGAAACTGTGCCTCATCTTTTTTTGCACCGTGCAATATCATGGAGGATTTGGTCTACAATCCAGGATTGGTGGGGTAATATGTGGGTGTGCCCATCCAGTCTATATGAGCTTTTGTGTTGGTGGTTCACCAATAAATTCAAATCGGTGGAAAAAAAGAGTTGGGAAATCTGTTTCTATGCTATCACCTGGTCCATATGGATTGAAAGAAATCATATTTTGTTCAGAAACAAAGCTTTTGATGAAAGAAAACTATTAAGACAAAGATAGCTATTTGGCTGAAAGCTTGCTATAATCTCAAAGAGTATTCAATGGAGGACATTAAAAGATGCAATCAAGGGATCAGGAAATTGAAGGTGGATAAGATTCAGAGTGTTTAAGTGATGAGGCTGTGTTATAGGGACCTGGGGTTGGTTTGACTGGATAGGGACTGGCTGTGGTTTGATTTTGGTATTATGGGTGATGTCTAGTGTGAGTTAATGTAGGGATGAATGGTAGTTGGGTTTTTTGTTGCTACAAGGGGAGTGGTGGTGTCTGGTTGTTGTTCTCTGCTTTGGTGCTTTGATTTGGGTCATTACAGTGATTGGGGTGTTGGGTGAGTCAGACCCTCAGTTGATATTAACTCTGTTTTCAGTTTTCTTGGAATTTCAATCGGCCTTCTCTCAGTAGATGATGGGGCTTTTTTCCTTTGATACTGAGTAAAGATTATTTTTGTACTTGCTCCTCTTATCTGATCCTCTTATCTGCGGGTGATAGTAGATGATTGAGACTTTTGTTCTATGATACTACTATTCCCCCCTTATACCTCTCAAATTTCAGAATGTTTGGAGTCTCAAGTCTGAGGTGGATTGTAGACGATTGGGACATTTGTTCTATGATACTATCCCCTACCCTCCGTATTTTATCAAGTCTGGTTCTGAGTAACGTGAAGAAAGCTATCAAGAAGGAAAATCATGTTGGAGGCTGATAGTAGAAGATTGGGACTTTTGTTCTTTGATACTATCCCCTCTCTAATTAGCACAAGTTCTGCGTTTTATTTTGGTATCTATGCGGAAACTCAAGTCTGAGGTTGATAGTAGAAGATTGGGACTTATGTTCTTTGATACTATCCCCTCTCTACTTTGCACAACACAGCTGAAGTGGATCTAATGGTATCTACGAGTTATCAGAAATTCTTCAAGTATTCCAGTGGATTGTTTGTCTCAAGTTTCTGGGTCAATCCCAATTATAGCAGCAATGGTTTGGTTCTCTTAGTTGCAGGATTATGGAGCACAGATTCAAGTCCATGTTCAGGAGATAGAGCTGTTAGGAAAGTGCATTTGAGTTATGGTGTTGTTTCTCTTTATACGGTGGTTGTGATGCCTCTTTTTCCCCGTTTCTGTTTAATTTTTGTAACTTCAGTTCGTTGATTAATAAAATCTTCTTTGCTGATAAAAAAAATAAAAATTGACCACATTATTTTTTGATCCAAAAATTCATTTCATTACAAATGAATGCATCCGAAGACAGTGAAAAGGAAAACTACAACCAACCCATCATAGAGAAATACACATGAATGCAACTAACCACATTTGGTACTCAAATTTTTGAGTATCATGTAATATGTCCTCGTTGCATTGTTGGAATATATGAGAAGTGCGGTTTACTTAATATGAGCGAAAATGTACACATGTAGTCAATCCAAATGTATAGAGAGAAAACGTACACATTTAGGCAGTCCAACATACATTTGTTGTTGTCTTTTTTCAGTGTTTCGATGTCTATTGCTACCTGTAATATCTCAAGTGGTTCTTGTGATTGCAGGTTTTCAAGTTGATTGCACAAATTTTGACATTATTTTGGAGCCTTAGAAGTCTCAAGAAATGATAAATGCACACGAAAAATGATCTAATTAGCGATCCAAATAAGGGCGCCTGGAGTGGGGCCTATTCGCGCCTAGGCGCATTAAGACAGTTAAATACACTGATGCGCCCGGGGCGCACCATGATCGCGCCAGACGCAAAAATAAGGTGCCTCAAAAATAAGTACTCCTGCAACAACATCCACGACCACAATTTTAACCCGTATACCACCACCCTCTTATCACTTCCACTGCCAACAATCACTACTCTACCACCACCACACCCCTACCACACCTCCGTCGTTGTCATCTCACCACCAAGTTGGAGGTGATTCAGCTTGAGCTTCATAGCCTTTGAGAATCCTTTGAAATCAGTGCTTTCGTCATACTCTCTGATGTTTCTCCAGGACTTATGGGGTCATTTCTGTTGATCGCTCCATTGCTCTGTTTCTGTTTGTGATCATCACCAATCTAGCCATCAACAACATTAGCATTAAGATGGACAGGGTGAGTAAATGGTGATCGATGGCGGTCTGTAGAAGGTCCGTGTAATCTATGAAAGGGGCAGGGAAGAGAGGGGTAGAAGCGTGATGGGTTTGAAGTTACATCTGGTTGAGATTTAGACACACACAAACAAACGTGATCATTGATCTAGCTATATTGCAATTTGAACCCTCGGAAAGAAGAAGTAACCAATCTTAACTGTTACTTTAGCACGCCAAAAAGCTCGGTCCTTGGACTAGTGTACATTTTCAAAACACTACATCCTTATTGTATAGACTAACGCGTGCGGCTCAAAGAAATTGGCTTTCAATAAAGTGTTC
The DNA here is from genome assembly GCF_030253575.1 of Rhododendron vialii. NCBI lineage: Eukaryota > Viridiplantae > Streptophyta > Magnoliopsida > Ericales > Ericaceae > Rhododendron > Rhododendron vialii. The sequence continues at coordinate 1,697,974 of NC_080568.1, read as the reverse complement.
TTAGCGAGGTATGAGGATATTGCTTGACACAACCATATAATTATATTGCAATGAGCTTTTCAAGAATTCGAGAGTGTCTGTGGCAAGCCGGAAGTTTGGCCTAATTTGCAAATTAGAAGCTACGCCCAGGGTGTGACGTAATGCGCCTGAGGCGCATAAGAGAGATTTAGAGCAGTGCCAAAAAAGTGAATGTAAAGAATCACATATTTGGAACAAAACTAAATAAGCTTTCACACAATGGAAAACGAAAAGAAAAAGGATGAGATCAAACAATTAAAATGTACAGAGATATTTCCCCCTTTTGTTCATTTCTTATCTTCTTTTTTTTTTTTTTATCTCTTTGTCCGTCGATGATTAGAATTTCAAAAAATGATGATTATTATTATTTTTTACTTTGAAGCTAAGATCATTGTATGCTTTAATGTGTAAATAATTCTGAATCATAATAACTTGAGTGAGAAAGTAGACTCTAACCATGTTGAAATTGGATCAGTTCGACAGTTTCAATGGCAAGCCGCGAAGCTGCAATTGGCCTACTTCGCTATTTGAAAGCTGCACCTGGGCCGCGACACAATGCGCCTGAGCCGCATAACTAAACAATTTCTGGCGCCCGGGGCGCATTGTCAAGTGCCTGAGGCGCAAAAGAGAATAATTAGATGCACATTATGCGTAATTTTCCCTCACTTTCTTCCGCTACCACCACTGAACCACCTCCAGCACCGTCACTTAACAGACATTACGAGTGTAACCCTACCCCTCTCCAAAGATCTATTAAGTTACTCCCTCCGTCCCGATTTGCTTGTCCCAAATTGACTGTCCAATTTCAAAATCAATGGATCAGATTATGTAAATTTCCAAATCAATGGATCAGATTTGGTTTTCTTAATAAGTTGAAAATCTGAGATTGGACAAACAAATTGGGATGAAGGGAGTACGAAATATTCCAAAGGCGCAAACGTTCAAGTGGAAGTAGTCATATGAATACATTGCATTAGAAATTTTATATGAATATCATTCTTATATCTATTTATATGCTATAGTTATGTGCATTTTCACATAAAAAATAGAAAGTCACGTGCAGCTAATGGAACTTAGAATGTGTAGAGGGCGCGCAAACTTGTTTAGCTTTAGTGGTCCGAAGATCTTTGAATCGGTCTTCTTTTTAACCAACTTTTCATAAAATGTACTTCTTAATTTAATTCTATTTTTCCTTTTCATCCTATTTTATTAGTTTGGAAACCTTAACTATAGATTCATAATTGGTCTTGATCTGATTTAAAATGACGGTGATACGAGCTTTTTACCAAAATAATTTATTTTTTGACCCACTAAGGGTAAAATGGTAATTTACTTTGATGTACAAATGATTTTGGATCAAAATAACTTCAGTAAAATATTATATTTAACAAAATTCTAAACGGTTCAAACCACGTTCAAATCAGATTTCATGTGTGTCTGTGTCGAGCCTACAAAGTTTATCATGTTTTTAAGTGTTAAGGATGTACCCGGGGCGCAATGGAGTGCTCCTGAGGCGCATAACAATGCTCCTGGGGGCGCAGTAAAACTTGCTAACAAACCAAACTTTGCGGACTTGTCCTGGACACTCCGAAATTCAGATTTGCGTGTGGTTTGAACTGTTAGAAAGTTTGTTCAATCTAATTTCTATCCCAAGTAGTTTGAATCCAAAATCATTTGAACATAAGAAAATGTAACCATTTTACCCTCAGTGAGTCAAAGGACAATCATTTTGATAAAACGGTTGCAACTTTCTCATTTTAAATTGGACCAAGACCATCTATACATCGATAAATAGGGTTTTTAAAGTTATAAAAGATGGTGGGATGAAACCATCAAAATATTTAGATCTAGTTCATGAAAAGTGAGTAAAAAGGAGACTATAAGAAAAATCTTCGAAGCCTTTAAGGCTAAAACACGTTTTGTCCTTCATTCGGTGCTCAAGTCCCTAGTTCTTAGGTAATTATTCGCCGTTTTAAGTGGTTCTACGAAAAATTTCATTACTAACTTGTGATCTAAAAACAGAGTTTTTCTCTGAGTGTGTTATAGCTATTAAGTTACGAAATGTTCCAAAGGCGCAAACGTTCAAGTGAGGGTAGTCAAAAGGCAGTTGTGGTAGTAGTAGTCATAGTGGTCGGTACATTGTGTTGGTGGTGTAGACAATCGAATTTTGCTTCGTAAACGTACAAGAGAAAACAACGCTTCCGCCGCACTCCATTCCTTTGCACTCGACTTGCTAATGCAAGAGGTCGTCAAAGATATGCGTCATAAAGCGCCCAACAGCAAATGGAGTTGTGAGCTTCTTCTCTTCTTTTCCCATATCTCCAAAAGATATGTCACAGGAAAGAGAGATGCTTTGTACTCAAAGCAGATGGAAAATGGGTGAACTTCAAAGGTGAAATTGAAAAAGTCTGAATTCAGGCACGGTCCGCCCGTCTGCTGCTAGGTCCGGGAATGGCGCCAGGCAAGGATCGAAAGAATGTCCTAGAATTAGGAGTGTGTGTTTGGAATGGAACTTAGAATGTGTGGATGCCCAAACGTATTTAGCTTTAGTGGTCCGATCGGTCTTCTTTTAACCAATTTTCCATAAAATTATACTTCTTTAATTCTGTTTTTCCTTTTCATCATATTTTAGAAGTTTGGAAACCCTATCTATCCATTCTTAATTTGTCCTGATCCGATTTAAAATGACCGTGATTCGAGCTTTTTACCGAACTAATTTATTTTTTGACCCACTAAGGGTAAAATAGTAATTTCCTTTGATGTATAAATGATTTTCGGTCAAAACAACTTTGGTAAGAAAGAAGACTTAACAATCTTTTCAATGGTTCAAATCATGATTGAATTGGATTTCCGGTGTGTCCGTGTTGAGCCCGCAAAGTTCAGCATGTTTTCAAGAGTTATAGATGCGCCCGGGGAGCACGGGAATGCGCCTGAGATGCATCAAAATTCGCCTGGGGCGCACTAAAGCTAGCTAACAGACCAAACTTTGAGGGCTTGTCCTGGATACTCTGAAATTCAGATTTGCATGTGGTTTGAACCGTTACAAAGCTTGTTTAATTTACTTTCTATCCCAAGTAGTTTGGATCTTAAGTAACTTACACATAAGAATATGTGACCATTTCACCCTCAGTGGGTCAAAAAACAATTCATTTCGGTAAAACGCTCGCAATTTTCTCATTTGAAATTGGATCAAGACCAGCTATATATCGATAAATAGGGTTTTTAAAGTTCTAAAAAATGGTGGAATGCAACCATCAAAACAATTAGATCTAGTTCATGAAAAGTGCTTAAAAAGAGACTATTAGAAAAAATCTTTGGAGCCTTTAAGGTTAAAACACATTGTTTCCTTCATTCGGTGCTCAAATTCCTAGTTCTTAGATAATTATTCGTGGTTTGTGTGGTTTTCCAAAATATTCCGTAAGTAAGTAATGATCTATAAATAGGGACCTAGGGGTGTTGTAGTGCACCCCGCACTACACGTGTAGTGCGGCCAATCCGGCCATCCATCTCGGCAATGGACGGCTCGGATTTTCATCCGAACAATGGACGGTTAGGATTTGTTAGAGATTGGATTAAATCCAAGCCGTCTGCACTGAGATGGACGATCGGATAGGCCGCACTACATGGTGTAGTGCGGTATGTGCACTACAGCCCCTCCCATTCCTATAAATAGAGTTTCTCTGTGTGTTTGTTATAGCTAATAAGTTACGCAATGTTCCTAAGGCGCAAACCCAACAATGTCTGGCCCTTGAGGGGCATTGTCCTGTGCCTGAGGCGCATATATAAGAGAATACTTTCTACCGCTAAACTTTTTGCCCACAATTTCTACTGCTACCACCACTACACTACCTCCACCCCCGTCACCTAACATACACTACCAGTTCACACAATTGAAAAGAGAAAAAGAATGATGTCAAACCATTAAAAGGTACTGAGATAACTCTCTAAAAATGATTTTTTCCTGACTCCTTAAAAGTAAAATCATTGTTTGCTTTAACGTGGAAATACATTTGAATCAAAATTACCCGAGTTTGAAAGTAGATTCAACGAGCTTTTTAAAAGTTCTATCAACGCGAAAATCAAAATTCGAAAGTGTCTGTGGCAAGCTGAGAAGTTTGGCCAACTTTGCAGTTTGAAAACTGCGCCCGGGGCGTGACTCAATGCGCCTGAGCCTTATAACCCAATAGTTTCTGGCGCCCGAGGCGCATTGAACTGTGCTTGAGGTGCATAAGAGAATACTTAGATGCACATTACATGTAAATTGTCCTCATCTTTCTACCCTACCACCAACCACAACCGCACAACCTCCACCACCACAACCATCACCGCACATACACTACCACTGTAAGTCTGTAACACTACTTATGTAACGGGTGGGAAAATTTAGGCACACACAAACAAGCGTGAGCATTGATCTAGTTTTATCGCAATCTGAACCCTCCAAAAAGAAGTAAACCAATCTTAACCGTTAATTTACCACGCCACAAAGCTCGGTTCTTGGACTTGTGTACATTTTCAATAGCACTACTTTCTTATTATATAGATTAATATATGCATGCATGCTCGTGCCCAAAGGCACGACTCGAAGAAATTGGCATTCAATAAAGTGTCCTTAGCCAGGTGTGAGGATATTGCCTGACGCACATTCACATAATTATATCGCAATGAATACCAATCACTCGTTCTACTTGTTGACAACTCTGACTGATTTTGGATCCAACCACACCATTCACAGTAAGTCACACTTGAAGGAAACACAATCATCTTTTGGCTCCTTTTGATTGGATGTAAAATATTTTTGGTTTCCGATGTTTGGTTGTTGAAAAATCTGGAAAATAAATTTTTTGGAAAAATCTTTTACCACTTTAGGTGTAAAATGACTTACAGCCGTATACCACATGAGTTATTTTACAAGCTCGACTCTGTTGGACTGGTTGCTTGAAATTCTCTTTGCTCGTGCCTGGCCACGTGAAAACATTTGCAACTAAACTATAAATAACCGTTCACACAATGGAAAACAAAAAGAGAGAGGATGATATCAAACCATTAAAAGGTACTGATATAATTCTCCCTTTTGTTCCTTTCTTATCTTCTTTCTATCCTTTTGTCCTTCTTTGATTAGAATTTCCAAAAATGATTTTTTCCAGACTCCGTGAAGGTAAAATCATTGTTTGCTTGAATATGTACATAAATTCGAACAAAAATTACGTGAGTTAGAAAGAAGATTCAACGAGCATTTTAATGGTTCTATTCACATGCCAATCGGAGTTCGGAAGTATTTGTGGCAAGTCCCGAAGTTTGACCAACTTAAAAGTTTGGAATCTACGTCCGGGGCGCGAGGCGCATAAGAGAATACTTAGATGCACATAACATGTAAATTGCCCTAATCACCACCTCTACCACCATCACCTCACATACACTACCACCGTAACACTATCCCTCTACAACCATCACTTCACTACCTGCATCACATGCTCATCATCACATAAACCACCATCACTTGACTAGCTAGCTACCACGACTACCGGCCACCCCCCAAACACCACCAATCCCGCCATCAACAAAATTAGCGTTGAGATGGAAAGGGTGAGTAAATGGTGATGGTTGTTTGTAGAAGATCTGCGTAATTTGTGAAAGGGAGGAGCCAAGGAAGAGAGTGATAGAAGCGTAATGGGTTTGATGTCACATCAGGTTGAGATTTGCTGGATATTTATAAGTTATGCATGACATGGTAAAAGGTACAGAAACACTACCACTCTACAATGATCACTTCACTATCAACTAGTGAATGTAAAGAATCACATATTTGCAAATAAACTAAATTACCGTTCACACAATGGAAAATGAAAAGAAAAAAAGGATGAGATCAGACCATTAAAAGGTACTGGGATATTTCTATCTTTTGTTCCTTTCTAGTCTTCTTTCTATCTTTTGGTCCTTCGGTGATTAGAATTTCCAAAAATGATCTCTTTTTTTTACTCCTCGAAGGTAAAATCAATGTATGCTTTAATGTGTAAATAATTATGAATCATAATAACTAGAGTGAGAAAATAGACTTAACAAACTTTTCAATGGTTCTAACCACTTTAAAATCTGAGTTTGACAGTTTTTGTGGCAAGCCGTGAAGTTGCAATTGGCCTACTTCGCTATTTGAAAGCTGCGCTTGGGGCGCGACATAATGCGCCTGAGCTGCATAACCGAACAATTTCTGGCGCCAGGGGAGCAGGTTTAGGAACCAGGCCTGAAAGCTCTCTGACGAGGACAAAACATAGAACGTCAGACCATGACCGACTTTGCTGGAAACCCAAGGAATGGAATTGCTCTGTTTAGGAAGATCAAGAGAAATGAAAGCAAGACGTGGAATGGTACGACAACGCCAATGGAATTGGAGAATGATTCGAACGGCAAGATTAGTACGAATAGAGGGAATCATGAACGAGTGGGCAACCTGTACTTCAGGAAGTGCGGGGGACGCTACTAGATCTCGTAGGAAGGGGAAGAAAAATCACTCTATTTTCTATTAGAAGTCAGACTAATGTTAGAAGTTCAGTCTGCTGAGTCTGATAGGCAAAGCTCCCTGCGCCTGAGGCGCATAAGAGAATACTAAAAATGCACATTACGCCACCTCTGCACCACCTCCACCACTGTCACCTAACACACATTACTAGTGTAACCCCACCCCTCTCTAATGATCACTTCTCTATATACATAAGTCCAAATGTAAACATCTTCAAGATACGAAAAATATATAACATGAATTCCTCCCACATCATATCTTGACTAAGTATAAAAAAATAAGTTAGATGAGTTGTGAAGGGGTACCCCTCTACTTGAAGCCACTCGTAGTCATAATTGTGACATTGGTCTATGACATTCAACAAACAATTGCAATTTTCTCCTGACGTCCACCCTCATGACTATTGATCGTTTAATTCACAATTTTCTTTGGGGAACAACTTCAGACAAAAAGAAAATGCTTGCATGCATCTCGTTAACATAGTCTCAATGGCTAAACTGGCATGCAGATTGCAACACGACAATCAATCCCTTTGGTCATGCGTCATTTGTGGGCGTTATAGCTTAACACATGAACAGAGACGAACACCCTGCTCCATCCACTTGGCGTGGTGTTAAGAAGGCATACAACCTATTCATGCAAGGATCCAAAATACTTGTAGGAAATGGATCCCCTCTACATCTTTCTGGAATCAGCGCCATTGGAATTGTAATTGCATCTCTTTCAATCTCCCTCCATCTATTGTTGAAAGCATTTCACAAGACTAACGTCCAATGGTTTTCTCCCACACCTGACCACCTAATTTAAACCATTCCAGCAATGGTGAGTTCACTATTAGTTCTGCCTACAACATTCTCAGATGCGCCACTCACACCGAACCCTATCCAAATTGGACATGGGTCTGGAAACTGCATGTAACCCTCGCATCCAACATTACCTCTGGGTTTTGGCACAACAACGCCTCCCCACGCGTGATAATATATTTCATAGTCATGTTAATTACTCCTCCCGACTACTGCGTTGGTGTGCTCCTACTAAGGAAGACACCTGCCATGTTCTGTGCAAGTGCCCACGAGCTGTAGCCATTTTGACTACCATTGGGTTTACCTCTACACACTTCAATGATCCTTTTCATGATTTGGTTAAAAAAACCTTGACATTTCCGGATACCATCCTTCTGCAGTCTGTTGGAGTCTCATCTTTCTCTTCACTTGTTAGCATATTTGGTGAAACAGGAATAGCAATTTCTTCGAAACATAACCCAACCCGAGTTCAAACCAGCCAACTCAAGTCGCGAAAACCATTTTAGCCAAATCCGTGGAATGGTATTTCAACAGTTTTCGCGACTTCGGGGGTGTATTTCATGATTTGGGCCAGAGCCAGGGGGAATTACTTTGGCTTTTCTGTACCTACACATAAGTTTCCTATGTGTAACATTTTTAAAATCCAAACTTCATAAGTTCAAAATTAGACTCAACAATATTTTCAACGGTTCTTAAGATGCACAAATTGAACTTTGGAAGTGTCCGTGGCAAGTTCGTGAAGTTTGGCTTACTTTGCAATTTTTGGAAGCATGCACCTGGGACGCATAAGCATGCACCTGAGCCGCATGTGGAAACTATTTCTCGCGCCCGGGGAGCAATAAACTGCGCCGGAGACGTATCACTGACCTATGCGGACGTTGTTATACCTAAAATACACCTAAGATCATTTACAGATCTCCACCATTTATCTAGATTTCTCGTGTTATGCAATGAAAAGATACCAAAAATATCTCAAGACATTGTCATCTCTTCCTCCCTCCACCCCAACCCCACCCCAACCATGCCGCCTCTCATATTCCCCTCTCCTCCTTCACCACCACCACCAACACGAACACTACCTCACCACAGGGACTAATATATAATCTCGCAATTCTAGTTTTTTTTGGTTCATAACAACTATCACTAGATAACTACCACCACCACTTTACCACTACTACCACCGCATTGCAAGAAGAAGAGATTCTAGGAGTTCCATTCATGAAGATTTCACTGAAAACTTTGGATCTCTCTACAAGCATGTGTAAATAAATTTGAATCAAAATTACTTGAGTTCGAAAGTAGATTCAATGAGATTTTTAATGGCTCTATCCGCGTGCAATCGGAGTTCGGAAGTGTCTATGGCAAGCCGCGAATTTTGCCCAACTTTGCAGTTTGGATGCTGCACCCGGGGCGCAAGTCAATGCTCCTCGCCATGTATCCCAACAATTTCTGGTGCCCGAGGATCATCGAACAGCGCCTGAGGCGCATAAGCATTTTTAGAACAACTCAGCCAAAGTCCACTGAATTGTATGAAACATATTTAAATATCCTTACCAAATCAACCGAAGAAAACCAAAATGGTGCTGAAATCATCAAAATAAAATAAAATAAAAAGTGAGTATAAATAATCACACATTTGCAACTAAACTATATATTGCCATTCACACAATGGGAAAAAAAAGATCGAGAGAGGACGATATCAAACCATTAAAAGGTAGTGAGATAATTCTCCCTTTTTCTTTTCTTCTTCTTTCCATCTTTTCGTTCTTCGATGATTTCAAAAACTTATTATTATTATTTTTTAAGACTCCTTGAAGGTAAAATAATTGTATGCTATTTACCCAAAAAAAAATAATTGTATGCTTTAATGTGTAAATAACTTAGAATCATAACTACTTGAGTTAGAATGTAGACTCAAAAAACTTTTCAATGGTCCTAACCATGTCCAAATCAGAGTTCGGAAGTTTCTTTGGCAAGCCGCGAAGTTTGGCCTACTTTGCTATTTGAAACCTGTGCCTGGCGTGACACAATGCGCCTGAGCTGCATAACTCAACAATGTCTAGCGCATTACACGTAATTTGCCCTCGTCTTTCTACCCTAGCAACCACCACTACACCACCTCTACCACCATCACCTAACATACACTACCAGCGTAACCATACCCGTCTCCAATGATCACCACCATCACCATCATCACACATACACTACCACGATCGACTACTGCCCACCCCCCAATCACCAAAATTAGCGTTGAGATGGAAAGGGTGAGTGGTGGTCTGTGTAATATATGAAAGGGGCAGGGAAGAGAGGTATAGAAGCGTGATGGGTTTGAAATTACATCAGGTTGATATTTTTAACTTTTGTTCTTAGAAGGAGAAGACGCATTCAAGGAAAGATGAAATTAAGCACAGAATTTACTAATGTAATGGCTGGGAAAATTTAGACACATGCAAACAAGCGTGACCAATGATCTAGCTGTATCGCAATCTGAACCCTTGAAAAAAAAGTAACCAATCTTAACCTCTAATTTAGCAAACCACAAAGCTCTGTCCTTTGACTTGGGTACATTTTCAAAAACACTACTTCCTTATTATATAGACTAGCGCTGATGCTCGTACCTAAAGCCATGGCTTGAAGATTTTTATTTTTTTTGATCATTTGTAGTGGGATCACACCCACATAATTACATCGCAATGAACCCCAATCACCTGTTCTACATGCTATAAGGGCTGTTCATGGTCCGGATTGGATCGGATATCTATGAATTCAATTCTAATCCATGAGTCACGGTTAATAGAAAATGCAATCTGTGTCCGGACCGATTGATTCACAATTTTTCTTGGACAGCCCTAGGCCTATTACCACCCTGATTGATTTTGGATCCAAGCGCACCATCCACAGTCAGTCACAGTTGAAGAAAACACAATCATCTTTGTATGACAAACATAAAATTAACACTCTAGAACGATCACTTCACTATCTATGAGATTTAAAGCAGTGCAAAAAAGGTGAACATAAATAATCTCACATTTGCAACTATTAAAAGAAAAAGATTTAGCTGAGATCAAACCATTAAAAGGTACTTATATATTTCTCTCTTTTGTACCCTTTTTCTCTTCTTCCCATCTTTTTGTCCTTCGATGATTAGAATTTCATAAAATGATTTTTTTCGACTCCCTGAAGGTAAAATCATTGTATGCTTTAATGTGTAAATAATTTGAATCATAATTACTTGAGTTAGAAAGTAAACTCAAAAAGCTTTTCAACGGTTAACCACATACAAATCGGAGTTCGAGAGTTTCTGTGGCAAGCCTGAAGTTTGGCCTAGTTTGCAGTTTGGAAGCTACACCCGGGGCGCGACCTAATGCGCCTGAGGCGCATAAGAGAATAATTAGATGGACATTACGCAACTAAACTAAATAATAGAAAGCGAAAAGAAAAAAGGATGAGATCAAACCATTAAAAGGTACTGGCATATTTCCCTCTTTTGTTCCGTTCTTGTCTTCTTTCTACAGTATCTTTTTGTCCTTCGATGATTAGAATTTCCAAATATGAATTTTTTTTTTAAACTCTTCGAAGGTAAAATCATTGTATGTTTTAAGGAATAAATAATTATGTAACATAATAACTAGGGTGAGAAAGTAGACTCAACCAACTTTTTAACGGTTCTAATCACGTTGAAATTCGAGTTAGGCAATTTCTGTGGCAAGCCGCGAAGTTGCAATTGAAAGTTGCACCCGGGGCGCGATATAATCTATTCCCTAGGCATATTACTCCTTCCGACTACTGCGTTTGGTGTACTCTTGCTAAGGAAGACACCTGCCATGTTCTGCGCAAGTGCCCACGAGCTGTAGCCATTTTGACTACCCTTGGGTTTACCTCTACACACTTCAATGATCCTTTTCATGATTGGGTTAAAAAAATCTTCACATTTCCGTATACCATCCCTCTGCAGTCTGTTGGAGTCTCATCTTTCTCTTCACTTGTTAGCATATTTGGTGCAACTGGAATAGCAATCTCTTCAAAACACATTAACCCAACTTGAGTTCAAAGTAGCCAACTCAAGTCGCGAAAACCATTTTAGCCAAATCCGTGGAATGGTATTTCAACGATTTTCGCAACTTTAGGGGTGTATTTCATGATTTGGGCCTAAGCAGGGGGAATTACATACTTTGGATTTTCTGTACCTACACGTAAATTTCCCATAACGTGTAACATTTTTAAAATCCAAACTTCTTAAGTTCAAAATTAGATTGAACAATATTTTCAATGGTTCTTACAATGCATAAGTCGAACTTCGGGAGTGTCCATGGCAAGGTCGTGAAGTTTGGGCTACTTTGCAGTTTTTTTAGAAGATGCGCCCGGGACGCACAAGCATGCGCCTGAGCCGCATACGGAAACTATTTCTCGCGCCCGGAGAGCAATAAACTGCGCCTGAGACACATCAGTGACTACTTGTATGCGTATGAATCGCCCTTATTGTTATACCTAAATTAATACACCTGACTCATTTATCTAGATTTCTCGTGTTATGCAAGGAAAATATACGAAAAATCTCGAGACATTGCCATCTCTTCCTCCCTCCGCCCAACCATGCCTCCTCTCATATTCCCCTCTCCTCCTTCACCACCACCACCACTAACACTACCTCAACACGGGGACTAAAATTCAATGTCACTATTTTATTTCATTTTGGTTCACAACCGCAGTCAACCACCATCACTTCACCGCTACTACCACCGCATTGCAAGATGAAGAGATACTAGGAGTTCCATCCATGAAGATTTTATTGAAAACTTTGGATGTCTACAAGCATGAGCGGGTAATCTTCCTCCTCAAGCTTTAGATGAAATCCTTGCAACTTACTTTGGCTTTCGTATTTTGTATAAGAACCATTGAATGATTTAACTTTGGCTTTCGTATTTTTTGGCATATTTGATTGGTTTTAGTGATATCTAAAACATAGTTGTAAAATAATTTTATTTGTGATTGCAATGGAAAAGTAAAATAGAGTATGCTTAGAAAAGAGGTATTGTGCTTTGATTACATCCAAAACGATCCAATATAGTAATTTAAAATGGGCTATGTCAATTTTTTTAGAAAAATGATTTTGACACTCCACTTTTGTATGCAGGCGCTTCACTTTGTAGATGAAATTACTAGTAAGTTTAGATTAAAAGGGAAGCATCTACGTACAAAAGTGGAGTGCCCAAAATTTTCAATTCCATCAAATTATTTGGCCCACTGCTAAGGTTTGTGTCCATGGTGCATCATTGTTGAGTTGAATCATCAAATCGCAAGACTTGTGCAGTACCATAGTTGACTCACCCTGATAAGAGCCTCATGGATAGAGAATTGTTTGAGCAATTAATAGTGCAACTGACCATATTCGGTACTCAAAACCATGTAATATGCCCTTGGTGCATTGATGGAATATATGAGAAGTGCTGTTGTTCTTAATAAGAGCGAAAATTTACACTTGTAGTCAATCCAAATGTAAAGGGCAAAAACGTACACATTTAGGTAGTACAACATACATTTGTTGTTGCATGTCATTCCAATGTTTCGATGACTATTGCTACAAGTAATATCTCAAGTGGTTCTCGTGTTTGCAAGTGCCAAGTTAATTGCACAAATTTAACGTTATTTTGGAGCTTTAGAAGTCCCAAGAAATGATAAATTCACACGAAAAATGATCTAATTAGTAATAAAACTAAGCACGCCCGGGGTACAAATTTAACGTTAAAAACACACTGATGCGCCCGGGGCGCACCATGATTGCCCGATCCGAGTGGGGCACAAAAAAATGGCGCCTCAGGCGCATGTGACGCAAAAAGTACTCCTTCAACCCACGACCACAATTTTAACCTGTCTACCACCACCACACCCCTACCACCTCCGTCATCGTCAATGGTTCTAACCCCAACCACCCCTGCCACCACAATTTTAGAATTTCTAAAAAATATTTAATTTTTTAAACTCTTTGAAGGTAAAATCATTGTATACTTTAATGTGTAAATAATTTTGAATCATAACTACTTGAGTTAGAAAGTAGACTCAACAAACTTTTCAACGGTTCTACCCATGTTCAAATCGGAGTTCGAGAGTTACTGTGGCAAACCGTGGAGTTCGGGAGTTACTTCGCTATTTGAAAGTTGCACCCGGGGCGAGACACAATGTGCCTTAGCCGCGTAACTGAAAAATTACTGGCGCCTGAGAGGCACATAAAAGAATAATTAGATGCACATTATGTGTAAATTACCCTCACTTCCTACTGCTACCGCTACCGCCACTGCACCACCTCCACCACTGTCACCTAACATACACTACTAGCGTAACCCTGCCTCTCTCCAATGATCAATAATCACACATTTTGCAACTAAACTATAAATAATAGTTCACACAACCGAGAAAGAAAAAAAGGATGATATCAAACCATTAAAAGTACTGAGATACAGTAATTCTCTGTTTTGTTCCTTTCTTGTCTTCTTTCTATCTTTTTGTCCTTCTTGATGATTTGAATTTTCAAAAATGATTTTTTCCGGACTCCTTGAAGGTAAAATAGTTGTTTGCCTTAATGTGTAAATAAAATCGAATAAAATTTTTTTGAGTTAGAAAATAGATTCAACGAGCTTTTTAATGGTTCTATCAACGTGCAAATCAAAGTTTGAAAGTGTTTGTGGCAAGTCGAGAAGTTTTGCCAACTTTGCAGTTTGGATACTGCGCCCGGGGTGCGACTGAATGCGCCTGAGACATATAACCAAACAATTTCTGGTGCCCGAGGCGCATGAGAGAATAGTTAGGTGGACATTATACGTAAATTGCCCTCATCTTTCTACGGCACCTACCACCACTGCTACTACCACAACCGCACAACCTCCACCACCATCACCACACATACACTACCACTGTAAAACTACCACTCTACAACCAACACTTCACTACCTGCATCACATCCTCATCACATAAACTACCATCACTTCTCTACCGCGACTACCACCCACCCCCCAATCATCAATCCTGCCATCAATAACATTAGCATTGATGACGGCTCAGGACATGTTTTGATAATTAATACCCGCCAAGGACATGGTAAGAACATTTGCTAATGCTAAAAATGTCATTGGCGAGTTCTTAATTATCAAAACACGTCATTGGACGTCATTTTCCCTCAAAGTTACATCAGGTTGAGATTTACTGGATATTAGAAGGGAAAGACGCATTGCAGGAAAAGAGGAAAGCACAGAATTTACTAATTTAATGGGTAGGAAAATTTAGACACTCACAAACAAACGTGACCATTGATTTAGCTGTATTGCAATTTAAGTCCTCAAAAAAGAAGAAGTAACCAATCTTAACAGTTAATTTAGCACGCCACAAAGCTCGGTCCTTGGACTAGTGTACATTTTCAAAAATACTACATCTTATTGTATAGACTAATGCATGCTTGTGCCTAATTAGGCTCGGCTAGAAGAAATGAGCTTACAATAAAGTGTCATTGGATAATTGGTTTATATGGATCCTTTTTGGTTGAGACCACATGTAAAAATAACATTGCCATAAATTGACAAGGTAATAGTTCCATTTATTCATCAAAAGAGACGTCCCTTTTGAAGCCAAAATGGCTTTTCCTCAATACCTAGCATAATACAGGAGAGTCGTTAGTGAGGTATGAGGATATTTCCTGACACACCCACATAATGACATCGCAATGAGCTTTTCAATGATTCTAACCACGTACAAAACGGAGTTTGAGAGTGTCTGTGGCAAACCGGAAGTTTGGCCTAGTTTGTAGATTAGAAGCTACGCTCAGGGCGCAACATAATGTGCCTGGGGCGCATAAGAGAATAATTGTCCTCATCTTTCTACAGCTGCCACCACCTCCACCATGGTCACCTCACATGCACTACGTACTACGAGATTTAGAGCCATGCACAAAAAGTGAATGTAAAGAATCACATATTTGCAACTAAACTAAATAATCGTTCACACAATGGAAAGCGAAAAGAAAAAAGAAAATCCGTAGTAGGTACACTACGTGTAGAGACCTGAATAAATTTTTATTTTTTTTATTATTGAAATATTTATTCAATGACTAAATGGGAAAAGTAGGAATTATTTAGTGGTTATTTGAATTGAGGGTTGAAGTGAAAGAGTAGAGACTTGAGGGAGTGTGAGTGTGATATAAAGATATGAGAGTATAAATTGAGTGGATGTGTGTGTAGGAGATTATATATCTCTCTCTCTCTCACATCCGTTCCTCCCTCTCTCTCCACCGATCTTCTCTCTCTCTCTCTCTCTCTCTCTTATCCTCTCACTCAAAAACTCCTCAAATACCTTAAGAACCTTAAGGATCAACCTCCCTCCGGCCTTCCAATCGTGTGCTCGAGCTCAAAATTTCGTGGGTCAAGCTTGGAGGGAAGCTCTCGTCGATTTCGGAGTTCGGGGAGGCTAGGGCTCGACCAAATCGTTTGAATCTCGACCATTGTTGCGAGGTAGGGACTTCTTTACCTCTTCTATGTGTATATATGTTGATTTGGTGTGTGGATCGTGCTTGGATCGTTCCCCTTTGGTGCTTCGAAATTCTGTCAAAACTGCAGAAAATCGCCTTGAATCTGCGTGGTATTGATACCCAAATAAGGGGTATTGATACCCCTTTCTTTTCTGGAAATTCAGCAGCTGGGTATTGATACCCACATTAGGGGTATCAATACCCCTCCCTTTTCTGGACAGCTTGTGTTGTTTTGGTGCCTCGTTGATCGTATTGAGCTCCAATTGTCCCTAAGCCCCTTTCGAACATCTTTTAACCTTTCTCACATGCTCAATTGACCTTCTATGATTAATCATTGCTAACCATGATTCATTGGACTCCGTTAGTAAAGATCGAAGAAAGATTGTTGTGATAAAAGCTTTGTTAAAATACGTTATGTTGGTTAATCGATTACTTGATGATGTTTGTGGCATGATTATGGTATTGTTGGCATATCATATGACGTTTCATGTGAATGTGTGACTAGAGGAATGTCTTAACTTGCTTGTTGAGTACGAAGGTAGGTATGTGAGTCGGAAGTTGGATTAGGAAGTCTCGTAACGCAAGGGGTGGTAATACGGTGACCAGAGTTGTTAGAGATCACCGTGACGCAAGGGGTGGTAACACGGTAATCCTCGTGGTGTTATACGGTAATGCAAGGGGTGGAAATACCGATGGAGGTGATCGGCAATAGTGAGATGTGTCGAGGTTACTTGAGTTGTTTAACTTTGTGTGAACTTGGTGGTACATTGAGCTATGGGCATGCGTTAGGATGATCTTATTGAACGTTGGAAAGCCTTTGAATCAATTGTTATCGATTGATTAAGCCGTACTTCCTGTCTTCATTTCATCTGCACATTTCATAGTGTTTACATATAGAATCGGTAAAGATTTTCCTACTGGGCTAGTGGAGCTCAACCTAATCTTTCTTTCAGGACAAAATGTTGGACGATAGACTGTATGCATTCATGTGCTTAGGTATGAAGACTTTTGGAAGCTAATTCCGTTTTAGTTACTTAAACATCTTGTATTGGCTTTCTTTTGACAAAGATGAGTTTGTAACTTATTGTACTTAAATTCCTCTTGATTATAAAGTATGTAATATCTTAAACAAGTTCGTACTTGTATTTAAGTTGATTTGGGACGTAGTGCCAAAGTTGTAATTACTTAAATTTGGGGACTCGTTTGTAAAGTTAAATTGTTGGGAAATCTTTTGAGTAATATTTATGTTAAGCAAGGATCTTTTATTCAAATGGATTATTTATTTATGTTGAAAATCGAGGGCGTGACACTACGTACCTTAACCCGATATGCCAGATCAAGTTTTAAATATCCCAGTTGGTCTAGTTAATTTTTTCTTATTCAAGACCAAAAATGAAAGGAATACAAAAAAGTTGTTAGTAGGTGACCATACAAAAAGATTTATACACTGGCAGATCATATTTTGCCTGTATATTGGCAACTTACAAGTTTGGAACCACCCAATTTGCAGCGCCCAAAAGGCACTTGGATATTTCCCCCTATTGTTCCTTTCTTGTCTTCTTTTTTATCTCTTTGTCCTTCGATGATTAGAATTTCAAAAACTGATTTTTTTTTTGACTCCTCGAAGGTAAGATCATTGTATGCTTTAATGTGTAAATAATTATGGATCATAATAATTTGAGTGAGAAAGTAGACTCAACATTACTTTTCAACGCTTCTAACCACGTTGAAATTGGATTTCGGTAGTTTCAATGGCAAGCCGCAAAGTTGCAATTGGCCTATTTTGCTATTTGAAAGCTGCACCCGGGCCGCGACACAATGCGCTCGAGCTGCATAACTAAACAATTTTTGGCGCCCGGGGCACTTTGCCTTGTGCCTGAGGTGCAAAAGAGAATAATTTGATGCACATTATGTGTAAATTGCCCTCGCTTTCTACCGCTACCGCCACTTCACCACCTCCACCACCGTCACCTAACAGACATTACGAGTGTAACCCTACCCCTCTCCAATGATCTATTAAGTTAAGAAATGTTCAAAAGGTGCAAACGTTCAAGTAAGGGTAGTCAAATGGCGGTGGTGGTAGTGGTAGCGGTGTGGTAGTCATAGTGGTCGATTAATTGTGTTGGTGGTGTAGACAATCGAAATTTGCTTCGTAAACATACAAGCATTGCTTTTGTCGAATTTTGATGTTGAAACGAATTTTGATGATTCCCGGAAGTGTGGAAAGCCCTGTAAGATTTTTTTAACTCTTATAGAATGAAGGAATATCCTAGAATTAGGAATATGTGTTCGTAATGGAACTTAGAATGTGTAGAGAGTGCCCAAATGTGTTTAGCTTTAGTGGTCCGATAATCTTAATTTGAACTAATTTGTTTTTCGACCCGCTAAGGGTAAAATAGTAATTTCCTTCATTGTACTAAAGATTTTCGATCAAAACAACTTTGGTAAGATAGAAGATTTAACAAACTTCCCAACGGTTCAAATCACGCTCGAATCGGATTTCGGTCACACCAAAGTTTAGCATGTTTATAAGTGTTACGGATGCGCCCCGGGCACAAGGGAATGCGCCTGAGGCGCATCAAAATTCGCTTGGGGCGCACTAAAATTGGTTAACAGACCAAACTTACACAATGTTTCTATTGCCCAAACCCAACAATGTCTGGCGCTTGAGGGGCATAAGAGAATACTTTAAATTGCCCTCAATTTCTACGAGATTCAAAGTTGTGCACAAAAATAACAGTTCACATAATTGAAAAGAGAAAAAGGATGATGTCAAACCATTAAAAGGGCAGATCAAAAAAAAAAAAAAAACCATTCAAAGGTACTGAGATAATTCTCTCTTTTGTTCCTTTCTTGTCTTCTTTCTATCTTTTTGTCTTTCTATGATTGTAATTTTCAAAAATGATTTTTTCCCGACTCCTTAAAGGTAAAATCATTGTTTGCCTTAAGGTGTAAATAAAATTAAATCAAAATTACTGGAGTTAGAAAGTAGATTCAACGAGCTTTTTAAAGGTTCTATCAACGTGCAAATTAGAGTTTGAAAGTGTTTGTGGCAAGCCGAGAAGTTTGGCCAACTTTGCAGTTTGGATGATGCGCTCGGGGCGTGACTCAATGCGCCTGAGCCATATAACCTAACAATTTCTGGCCCCCGAAGAGCATTGAACAGCGCCTGAGGCACATAAGAGAATTCTTAGAAGCACATTACACGTAAATTGCCCTCATCTTTCTACCCTTTACCACCATCATCATACCTACATTGCCAGTCTGCCACCAGAACATAAATTAGCATTGAGATGGAAACGGTGAGTAAATGGTGATAGTAGTCTGTAGAAGGTCCGTGTAATCTATGAAAGGGGCAGGGAAGAGAAGGATAGAAGCGTGACGGGTTAAGACAGTTAAAAACACATCTATGCGCCCCGGGCAACGACCACAATTTTAACCCGTCTACCACCACCTTCTTATCGCTGCCACCACCAACAATCAATACTCTACCACCACCACACCACTACCACCTCCGGGCGCATCTTCCAAAAAACTACAAAGTAAGTCAAACTTTGCGAGCTTGCCACAGACACTCCCGAAGATCGAGTTGTGCATTGTAAGAACCATTGAAAATATTGTTGAGTCTAATTTTGAACTTCAGAAGTTTGGATTTTAAAAATGTTACACGTTATGGGAAATGTATGTGTAGGTACAGAAAATCCAAAGTAATTCCCCCCGGCTCAGGCCCAAACCATGAAACACACCCCTGAAGTCGTGAAAACCATTGAAATACCATTCCACGGATTTGGCTAAAATGGTTTTTGCGACTTGAGTTGTCTGGTTTGAACTCGAGTTGGTTTGTATTTTGAAGAGATTGCTATTCCGGTTGCACCAAATATGCTAACAAGCGAAGAGAAAGATGAGACTCCAACGTACTCCAGAAGGATGGTATCTTTAAATGTGAAGCTAGTGGGCACTTGTGCAGGTGTCTTCCTTAGTTGGAGCACAACGCAGTAGTCGGAAGGAGCAATATGACTAGGAAATAGATTATCATGCATGGGGAGGCAGCATTGTGCCAAAAGCCAGAAGAAATGTTGAATGCGAGGGTTACATGGAAGTTTCCAGACACATGTTCAATCTGGATAGGGTTCGGTATGAGTGGCGCATCTGAGAATGTTGTAGTAAAGGTGCGCCTAGGGGCATGCGTTACCCCCAGCCCGCGCCTTGAATCAACCCAGACGAGGCGACTTGAACAAGGCACAGTCAAGGTGCAAAAAAGCACGCTAAAATCGACCAAAAAAGATAGGGCAATTTACGGGTAATGTGAATCTATGTATTCTCTTACGCGCCTCAGGGCAGTTCAATGCGTCTGGGTGCTAGACATTGTTGAATTATGCGGCTCAGGCACATTGTGTCGCGCCCCAGGCGCAACTTTCAAATAGCAAAGTAGGCCAAACTTTGCAGCTTCTGGCGCCGGGGCACATTGTCCTAGGCCTGAGGCGCGTAAGAGAATACTAAAATGCACATTACGTGTAAATTGCCCTCACATTCTACCGCTACCACCACTATACCCTCTCCACCACTGTCACCTAACATACACTACCAGGTACTGAGATAATTAACTATTTTGTTCCTTTCTTGTCTTCTTTCTATCTTTTTGTCCTTCTATGATTATAATTTTTAAAAATAATTTTTTCCCGACTCCTTAAAGGTAAAATCATTGTTTGCTTTAACGTGTAAATAAATATGAATCAAAATTACTTGAGTTAGAAAGTAGATTCAACGAGCTTTAATTTTTAATGGTTCTATCCACGTGCAAATCAATCTATGGAAGTGTGAGTGGCAAGCCGAGAAGTTTGGCCAAATTTGCAGTTTGGATACTACGCCCGGGGCGCGACTCAATGCACCTGAGCCTTATAACCTAACAATTCTGGCGCCCGAAAGAATAATTAGGTGCATATTACTCGTAAATTGCCGTCATCTTTCTACCCTACCATTGCTGCTACGTACCATAATCGCACAACCTCCACCACCGCCACCGCACATACACTACAACCGTAACACTACCTAAGTAATGGATGGGAAAATTTAGGCGCGCACACACAACAAGTGTGACCATTGATCTAGTTGTATCGCAATTTGAACCCTTGAAAAAAGAAGTAATGAACCTTAATTGTTAATTTAGCACGCCACAAAGCTTGGGCCTTGGACTTGTGTACATGCATTTTCAATAGCACTACTTCCTTATTATATAGTCTAACGCATGCTTGTGCCTAAAGGCATGACTCGAAGAAATTGGCTTTTAATAAATTGCACTCACTTTCTACCACTACCCCACCCCTGCATCAGCTCCACCATTGTCACCTAACAGACATTACCAGCGTAATCCTACCCCTCTCCAATGATCACTTCACTATAAACGTAAGTCCAAATGTAAACAGCTCCAAGATACGAAAAATATATAACATGAATTCCTCCCACATCATATCTTCACTTGACTTATAGTACAAAAAATAAGTTAGACCTATATGGTTCCAAATTAATGTGAACAGCTCCATCTGATTAACTTAATTGAATTCCTTCCACATCATAGTTTTTTTTTTTGTGTGCCAATTGTTAGGAGAGATCATTACATCGGATATGAAGTACAAAGTACAAATCATGTGACACTTCATCTATTGTGTGAGAGTCCACGAGATAACGAAGCAGAACAACTGAACCAACATGATGAATAAACCCATCAAAAGGACCACAATCACTATAAGCCCAGCTCAACTACAAGCCCCATTAGGAGGAGAAATAACCCCAACAAATACAAATGAAAGAACACCCACATACATGTAGGTGGAAAGACTCAAACTCTTGACCTCCTAGTGAGATGCAAGAGTCCTGGCCAACTGACCTCAGTTGGTAATCAATGTCTACTAGGTGATGGTGGTGGAGGTGGTGCATTTTACACGTAATGTGCATCTAATTATTATCTTATGCGCCTCAGGCGCAGGAAAATGCGTCCCTGGCGCCCAATATTGTTCAGTTATGCGGCTCCGGCGCATTATGCAAGGATCCAGAGCACTCATAGTAAATGGGGATCCTGTTCATCTTTCTGGATGACAAATTGGGTAGGAGAGGGACCTCTTTGATCCCAAACCTCTGGGCCTCTCAATTAATTGGACATGGGTCTGGAAACAGCAATGTAGCGACACTTGGGTTTACCTCTACAAAAGTCAATGAATCTTTTCATGACTGGGTTAAAAAAACCTTCGCATTTACGGATACCATCCTTCTGAAGTTCGTTGGAGTCTCATCTTTCTCTTCGCTTGTTAGCATATTTGGTGCAACCGGAATAGCCATCTCTTCGAAATACAACCCAACTCGAGTTCAAAGCAGCCAACTCAAGTTGTGAAAACCATTTTAGCCAAATCCAAGGAATGGTATTTCAATGGTTTTCGCGACTTCGGGGGGTGTATTTCGCGATTTGGTTCTGAGCCGGGGGGAATTACTTTGGATTTTCTTTACGTACACGTAATTTTCCCATGATGTGTAACATTATAAAATCCAAACTTCTTAAGTTCAAAATTAGACTCAATAATATTTTCAATGGTTTTTACGATGCACAAATCGAACTTCGGGAGTGTTCGTGGCAAGCTCGCGAAGTTTGGCTTACTTTGCAGTTTTTTGGAAGATGCGCCCGGGACGCATAAGCATGCGGCTGAGATGCATATGGAAACTATTTCTCGCACCCGGGGAGCAATAAACTGCGCTTGAGATGCATCAATGACCACTTGTATGTGTAAGAATCGCCCTTATTGTTATAGTACCTAAAATCCTAAGATCATTAATTTACAGCTCTCCACCATTTATCTAGATTTCTCGTGTTATGCAAGGAAAATATACGAAAAATCTCGAGACATTTCCATCTCTTCCTCCCTCTGCGCCAACCATGCCTCCCCTCATTTTCCCCTCTCCTCCTCCTTCACCACCACCACCACCACTAACACTAATACTACCTCACCACAGGGACTAATATTCAATCTCGCGATTTTATTTTATTTTGGTTCACAACTGCTATCACTACATAACTACCACCATCACTTCACCATTATTACCACCGCATTGCAAGATGAAGAGATTCCAGGAGTTCCATCCATGAAGATTTCATTGAAAACTTTGGATGTCTCTCAACCATGAGCGGCTAATCTTTCTCCTCAAGCTTTGGACGAAATCCTTGCAACTTACTTTGGCTTTCGTATTTTGTATAAGTAATGAATGATTGAACTATTTTTTGATGTTTGACGCTTTTGATATTCATCAAATGCATGGTTAATTTTCTTATCTATCATATTTGATTGGTTTCAGTGATTTCAAAATCATATTTCTATCATAACTTTATTTGTGATTGCAAATGATCGAAAAGTAAAATAGACTACACTTAGAAAAGAGGTATTGTGCTTTGGTTACATCCAAAACTATCCAACATGGCAATTTAAGATGGGCTATGTCAAATTTTCAAGGAAATTGATTTTGGCACTCCACTTTTGTAAGCAGATGCTGCACTTTGTACATGAAGTTATTAGTAAGTAGCAGATCAAAAAAGAAGAAGAAGTTATTAATAAGTTCACGTTAAAAGGAGAGTGTCTGCGTACAAAAATAGAGCACCAAAATCAAAACCCAATTTTCAATTCCATCAAATTATTTGGCACACTGCTAAGGCTTGTGCCATGGTGAATCATTGTTGAGTCGAATCATCAAATCGCAAGACTTGTGCAATACCATAGTTGATTTATCCTGATAGGAGCCTCATTGATAGAGAGTTGTTTGAGCAATTAATAGTGCAACTTACCACATTCGGTACTCAAAACCATGTAATGTGTCCTTGCTATATTGGTGGAATATTGTAGCAGGCCGAGCGAAATGGCTCGTGCCATTTCCGAACGTGATCCAGTGTTCCAATTTAGTCTAAGACATTTTACCCTCGACGTTCGGCATGCCGACGGCCTCATAGCCAAGGGTCCTGTTAACTATGATTTGCTTAATCGACTCGGCCTCAGGTTCCCATATGGACGGGAAACACGTTCGGTCAGAGACCCTCCGACGGTCGCACACCACGCTCTGTCCCGAACGAGCGTGGCCATCATTCTAGCTCACCCGCATGGGAATAACAACCTTGGTCGCGGTGACATTCGTGACGTCATCCGAGCGGTTATCAGGATAAGGATAGGGGCACGTGAAAGTGACAGCTCATCCTACAAATGGTTACAATGTCACGCCCTCGATTTTTCAACATAAATATAAAGGATTTTTATAAATAAAACCTCACAATTATCCATACCACAACCCAAAAGGATTTAACATCCCCATTTTCATAAATTACACTTCAACGTCCAAATGTTTACAAAAGGTACATCATCGGCTCAACGGCCCCAAAATCAACAAAAGTATCAAATGAAGTTACAAATACATCTTTCAAAAGGTGATTTACAAAGATGAGTATATAACTTCTTCAAGTTAGCTTTCAAAAGAGTGTCCACGCCCAAGCACTCCAAGCATGCAACTACTGCCCAAGGTTAGTACCTGAAATATAATCTAAGGTTTGAGCTACACAAGCCTAGTAGAAAGCTCTAATCTAACAATGTATGCAAATAAAATGCAGGAACGGTCACATGATGAAAGATGGCTACCAAAACCAACGGAAAGGGCAACAATAGTAATCCGATTCCAACCTTTCATTTTCAAAACCAATCACGTGTCTTACAGAATAAACTTTGAAAACACCATATGTCAAAACGTGTCTCGTACATGTGTCATGAGCCAAAGCTCTTACTAGGCCAATTAAAGGACCCCAATGTCCTCTGCTAGACACTTTACCCATTCGGGATGTCCTAAAGTATCAATTACGAGCATATAGCTCATACCGGGCCAATTAAAGGACCCCGATGTCCTATGCCAAACACTTTACCCATTTGGGATGTCCTGATATGTTCTCGTCGTGTCCGTAAAGTTTCGAAATCCTTTTTCCAACCAGACCGTACCGTTCAAATCCAACTTTGATTCATAAAATGATTTTCGTAAAATCAAGTTCAAATGAGCATTAAGGTCATGGATATATTCAACGAAGTCATTAGGTACGAGTAATCAAGTTAAGAGATCATTTGAGGAGTGTTGGAGTGGGTTGGAAGTGATTGAAAACCAAAACAGTGAAGTACGAAGCAAAACAATAAAAGCTGGAGATAAGCAACATGTATCGATACCTAACACAAAGGTATCGATACCATTTGGTCAAAAATGGTTCTAGACACAAGGGTATCGATAACAATGGCAAATGGTTTTGATAACAAGTAATTTTCTGGGTTTTGAAACACAAAGGTATCGATAACAAAGGCTAAGGTATTGATAACAAAGGCTGTTCGAGCAGATTTTCTTGGGTTTCTCAACAACAACAACATCAACAACAATAACTACGATCAATGGCATGAATCAAGCAATATAAACAAATCATAAACATATATTGAAAGTTAGAACTCCCTACCTCAAGATTGAAGAACGAATTTGAATGATTTTCCAAGCCCTAACTCCAAACTTTGAAAACGGAAGGATTACGCCTCCACCGAGCTCAAACCGGCGATATACGGACTGAAATACGCGAATGGGTGAAGGATTTGAGGTTGCTTTGTGGGGGTTTTGGGTGGAGTTTGAGTGGGAGTGTGAGTGAGAGAGAGTGAGCCGATAGGGAGGAGAGGGACGGGAGAGAGGGAGTGAGGAAAGGGAAAATAAAATTCCCTGCCTCCCACCCCACACACATATATACACACATCACACGTTCACCCCTCCAATATAACACTTTAACATATTAGCCCTAAATCTCAATATTCCAAACCAATTTCCTCCTTTTATTTTTCTTATAAAACATTTAAATCAATTTTATAAATTTACGGGTCTTTACATACAAAACCCTAAATGTGACGAAAAGATGACATTAGTCGACGCGTATTGAGCATTGGTGCAATCTTGCAGACCAAGCTAGGGGTTCTCTTTAATATCCCATTATACCTTCCTAGAAGAGATATGCAGAAAATAATCCTAAAAACCCTAGTTCTTGCTTCTTAATTTCTCTCTGCAAGTATACTGACTCTTGCACCGGAGGGCCATTCCGGAGAGCCTTTGGTGTGGTCTTTAGTGGTGCTTCATTTTGCAGAGCAAGGAGAAGGCTAGGAGCTAATCCCAAACCCTCGATCCAAAAGAGCGAATCATCTTGAATGGAGCCCCACAAATATATGAGAATTGCGGTTGTTCTTAATAAGAGCGACAATGTACATGTGTAGTCAATCCAAATGTATAGAGCGAAAACTTACAGATTTAGGCAGTCCAACATACATTTGTTGTTGTGTCTCTTTCCAATGTTTCTATATCTATTGCTACCTGTAATATCACAAGTGAATCTCGTGATTGCCGGTAGCCAAGTTGATTGCACAAATTTTGACGTTATTTTAGAGCCTTAGAAGTCTCAAGAAATGATAAATGCACACGAAAAATGATCTAATTAGCAATCCAAATAAGTGCGCCCGGAGCATGGCCTATTCGCCCCTAGGCGCATTAAGACAGTTAAATACACTGATGCGCCCGGGACGCACCATGATCGCGCCTGACGCAAAAATAAGGTGCCTCAAAAATAAGTACTCCTGCAACAACATCCGCGACTACAATTTTACCACCACCACACCCATAACACACCTCCATCGTTGTCATCTCGCCACTAAGTTGGACGTTATTCAGCTTAAGCTTCATAGCCTTAGGGCCTTTGGGAATCCTTTGAAATCAGTGCTTCCCGTCATACTCTCTGACGTTTCTCCAGGACTTATGGGGTCATTTCCGTTGATTGCTCCATATATATATATATATATGTGTGTGTGTGTGTGTGTGTGTGTGTGTGTGGATATTTCCCTCTTTTGTTCTTCTTTTTTTTTTTTTTTTATATTTTATATTTTTTATCTCTTTGTCCTTTGATGATTAGAATTTCAAAAAATGATATTTTTTTTGACTCCTCCAAGGTAAGATCATTGTATGCCTTAATGTGTAAATAGTTATGAATCACAATAACTTGAGTGAGAAAGTAGACTCAACATTTCTTTTCAACGGTTCTAACCACGTTAAAATCGGAGTTCGGTAGTTTCAATGGCAAGCCGCAAAATTGCAATTACCCTACTTCACTATTTGAAAGCTACACCCGGGCCGCGACACAATGCGCATGAGCTGCATAACTAAACAATTTTTGTTGGCGCCCTGGGCGCTTTGACTTGTGCCTGAGGCGCAAAAGAGAATAATTTGATGCACGTTATGTGTAAATTGCCCTCGCTTTCTAACTACCATTAGACGAGGTGACTTGAACAAGGCGCAGTTAAGGTGCAAAAAAGTATGCTTCTTTCAAAATCGACCAAAAAAGTGTGCTTCGACCAAAAAAGATTGGGCAATTTATGGGTAATGTGCATCTATTTATTCTCTTACACACCTCAGGGCAGTTCAATGCACTTGGGCGCCGGACATTGTTGAATTATGTGGCTCAGGCACATTGTGTTGCACCCCGGGCGCAACTTTCAAATAGCAAAGTAGGCCAAACTTCGCGTCTTTTGGCGCCGGGCCGACACATTGTCCTAGGCCTGAGGCGCATAAGAGAATACTAAAATGCATATTACGCATAAATTGCCCTCACTTTCTACCGCTACCACCACTATACCGTCTCCACCACTGTCACCTAACATACACTACCAGGTACTGAGATAATTCTCTCTTTTATTCCTTTCTTGTCTTCTTTCTATCTTTTTGTCCTTCTATGATTATAATTTTTAAAAATGATTTTTTCCGACCCCTTAAAGGTAAAATCATTGTTTGTTTTAACGTGTAAATAAATATGAATTAAAATTACTTGAGTTAGAAAATAGATTCAACGAACTTTAATTTTTAATGGTTCTATTCATGTGCAAATTGAAGTACGGAAGTGTCAGTGGCAAACTGAGAAGTTTGGCCAACTTTACAGTTTGGATACTACGCTCGGGACGCGACTCAATGCACCTGAGCCTTATAACCCAACAATTGTGGCGACAGGTCGAGTTGCATTGAAATGCGCCTCATGAGGTGCATAAGAGAATGATTAGGTGCACATTACTCTAAACTGCTGTCATTTTTCTACCCTACCATCACTGCTACGTACCATAATCGCACAACCTCCACCACCATCACCGCACATACACTACAACCATGACACTACTTAAGTAACGGGTGGGAAAATTTAGGCGCGCACACACAAACAAGCGTGGTCATTGATCTAGTTGTATCACAATCTGAACCCTCGAAAAAGAAGAAGTAATGAATCTTAACTATTAATTTAGCACGCCACAAAGCTCGGGCCTTGGACTTGCATGTGTACATTTTCAAGCATGGCCATTGGTGCATTTTACACGTAATGTGCTTCTAATTATTATCTTATGCGCCTTAGGCGCAGGAAAATGCGTCCCTGGCGCCCAATATTGTTCAGTTATGCGGCTCTGGCGCATTGTGCAAGGATCCAGAACACTCATAGGAAATGGATCCTATTCATCATTCTGGATGACCAATTGGGTAGGATAGGGACCTCTTCGATCCCAAACCTCTGGGCCTCTCAATTAATTGGACATGGGTCTGGAAACAGCAACGTAACGACCCTTGCATCCAACATTTCTTCTGGCTTTTGGCAAGCTAGTTGACTACCCTTGGGCTTACCGATACAAAAGTCAATGAACCTTGTTAAGAAACCTTTTCATGATTGGGTTAAAAAAACCTTCACATTAACGGATACCATCCTTCTAGAGTCCGTTGGAGTCCCATCTTTCACTTCGCTTGTTAGCATATTTGGTGCAACCGGGATAGCAATCTCTTCGAAATACAACCCAACTCGAGTTCAAAGCAGCCAACTCAAGTTGTGAAAACCATTTTAGCCAAATCCGAGGAATGGTATTTCAATGGTTTGCGCAACTTCGGGGGTGTATTTCATGATTTGGTCCTGAGCCGGGGGGAATTACTTTGGATTTTCTTTACCTACACGTAATTTTCCCATAAAGTGTAACATTTTTAAAATCCGAACTTCTTAATTTCAAAATTAGACTCAACAATATTTTCAATGGTTCTTACAATGCACAAATTGAACTTCGGGAGTGTTCGTGGCAAGCTCGCGAAGTTTGGCTTACTTTGTGTAGTTTTTTGGAAGATGCGCCCGGGACGCATAAGCATGCGCCTGAGAAGCATATGGAAACTATTTCTCGCGCCCGGGGAGCAATAAACTGCGCCTGAGACGCATCTGTGACTGCTTGTATGTGTAAGAATCGCCCTTATTGTTATAGTACCTAAAATCCTAAGTTCATTTGCAGCTCTCCACCATTTTTCTAGATTTCTCGTGTTATGCAAGGAAAATATACGAAAAATCTTGAGACATTGCCATCCCTTCCTCCCTCTGCGCCAACCATGCCTCCTCTCATTTTCTCCTTTACTCCTCCTTCACCATGACCACCATGACCACTGACACTAGCTGATCACCACAGGGACTAATATTCAATATCACGATTTTATTTTATTTTGGTTCACAACTGCTATTACTACATAACTACCACCATCACTTCACCACTACTACCACCGCATTGCAAGATGAAGAGATTCCAGGAGTTCCATCGATGAAGATTTCATTGAAAACTTTGGATGTCTCACAAGCATGAGCAGCTAATCTTCCTCCTCAAGCTTTAAACGAAATCCTTGCAACTTACTTTGGCTTTCGTATTTTGTATAAGAAGTATTGAATGATTGAACTATTTTTTGATGTTTGACGCTTTTGATATTCATCATATGCATGGTTAATTTTTCTTATCTAGCATATGTGATTGGTTTCAATGATATCAAAATCATAGTTGTATAATAACTTTATTTGTGATTGCAATCGATCGAAAAAGTAAAATAGACTATGCTTAGAAAAGAGGTATTGTGCTTTGGTTACATCCAAAACGATATAATATGGCAATTTAAGATGGGCTATGTCAATTTTTT
Source organism: Rhododendron vialii (assembly GCF_030253575.1). Taxonomy (NCBI): domain Eukaryota; kingdom Viridiplantae; phylum Streptophyta; class Magnoliopsida; order Ericales; family Ericaceae; genus Rhododendron; species Rhododendron vialii. Next base: position 1,668,081 of record NC_080568.1, on the reverse strand, counting down.
GAGGAAATTGATTTTGGCATTCCATTTTTGTAAGCAGGCGCTGCACTTTGTACATGAAGTTACCAGTAAGTTGCGGATCAAAAAAAAAAAGTTACTAGTAAGTTTACGTTAAAAGGAGAGTGTCTGCGTACAAAAATAGAGCACTAAAATCAAACCCCATTTTTCAATTCCATCAAATTATTTGGCACTGCTAAGGCTTGTGGCCATGGTGCGTCATTGTTGAGTCGAATCATCAAATTGCAAGGCTTGTGCAATACCATAGTTGATTCACCCTGATAGGAGCCTCGTTGATAGAGAGTTGTTTGAGCAATTAATAGTGCAACTAACCACATTGGGTACTCAAAACCATGTAATATGTCCTTGGTGCATTGGTAGAATATATAAGAAGTGCGGTTGTTCTTAATAAGAGCGACAATGTACACGTGTAGTCAATCCAAATATATAGAGCAAAAACGTACACATTTAGGCAGTCCAACGTACATTTGTTGTTGTGTCTCTTTCCAATGTTTCGATGTCTATTGCTACCTGTAATATCTCAAGTGGTTCTTGTGATTGCAGGTTGCCAAGTCGATTGCACAAATTTTGATGTTATTTTGGAGCCTTAGAAGTCTCAAAAAATGATAAATGCACACGAAAAATGATCTCATTAGCAATCAAACTAAGCATGCCCGGGGTACAAATTTAATGTTAAAAACTCACTGATGCGCCCGGGGCGCACCATTATTGCCAGATCCGAGTGGGGCGCAATAAAATGGCGCCTCAGGCGCATGGGACGCAAAAAGTACTCCTTCAACAAGACCCACGACCACAATTTTAACCTGTCTGCCACCACCACACCCCTACCACCTCCGTCGTCGTCAACGGTTCAAACCCCTACCACCCCTGCCACCACAATTTTAGAATTTCTAAAAAGTATTTAATTTTTTAAACTTCTTGAAGGTTAAATCATTGTACACTTAAATTTTTAAATAATTTTGAATCATAACTACTTGATTAAGAAAGTAGACTCAACAAACTTTTCAACGGTTCTACCCACGTTCAAATCGGAGTTTGGGTGTGCGGGAGTTACTTCGCTTTTTGAAAGTTACGACCAGGGCGCTACACAATGCACCTTAGCTTACTGGCGCTTGAGGCGCATAAGAAAATAATTAGATGCACATTACGTGTAAATTGTCCTCACTTCCTACCGCTACCGCCACTGCACCACCTCCACCACTGTCACCTAACATACACTACTGAAATTCCTGTTTTGCCACCCAACCAATTAAAGCAAGAGAAATAGGAATTGAAAAATAACGATGAACACCTGATATACGTGGAAAAACCCTAAATGGGCAAAAACTATGGGAAGAAATAAAGCACTATAAAAATAATTGTACAGTTATAATCGAACTTACTACACAATTGAGAATCCTCGCAATTGACTCAAGAACGATAGTCGAATCCTCGTTCACCGTACCCCATGCTTGATTGCCTTCGTCTCGAATTCTCAAGTCTTCCAAAAAAATCCTTCGGAAATCCACTGAAGAGCGAAACTATGATTGTTGAGATAAACATCGTGAGCAATACCTCTTGGAGTTTGAATATTGCTTCAACATTCGACCAATCGGATGGCAACTCCCAGATTCATGCTAGACATCTTCTCGTTTGTGAAAACCCAAAGAAGCTTGTTCTTTCAAAACCCAAAGCCCTTAATGTTTAGACTGCTGTATTTTCTATCTCGTACCCTAGCTGAAAAGAAAAAGCCCTTTATATATTAATAGCCTTCCGGTCGATCGGTGTATCGATCCATCACTCCATCTGCTTTTATTTCATTCGGCTGCCACAATTGATCAGTTGATCCCGATGGATGCAAGTTTGATAAGCCGATTAATCCACTCCAATAATAATAAAAAACACTCACTCTCAATTTAAAAAAAAAAAATTTCCTTCCACTCTAATCCTATACAAACTTGCTAGCCTAGGTAAAAATAAAAAATTACAACTCGGTAAAAAATAGTAGGATACAAAGGAATATGTGTTTTGTCAATGAAATTGCCAACCAAAAAAAATGCCGCCTTTTGGAGCTAACAAATACCAGCGTAACCCTGCCCCTCTTCAATGATCAATAATCACACATTTTGCAACTAAACTATAAATAACAGTTCACACAATCAAAAAAGAAAAAAAAGGATGGTATCAAACCATTAAAAGTTCTGAGATACAGTAATTCTCTGTTTTGTTCCTTTCTTGTCTTCTTTCTATCTTTTTGTCCTTCTATGATTTTTGAATTTTCAAAAATAATTTTTTCCAGACTCCTTGAAGGTAAAATCGTTGTTGGCCTTAATGTGTAAATAAAATCGAATCAAACTTTTTTGAGTTAGAAAGTAGATTCAACGAGCATTTTAATGGTTCTATCAACGTGAAAACTGAAGTTTGGAAGTGTCTGTGGCAAGCCGAGAAATTTTGCCAACTTTGTAGTTTGGGTACTGCGCCCGGGGCACGACTGAATGCGCCTGAGCCATATAACCAAACAATTTCTGGCGCCCGAATTGGTCTTTTCAACGGTTCTAGCCATGTTGAAATCGGAGTTCGGCAGTTTCAATGGCAAGCTGCAAAATTGCAATTGGCCTACTTCGCTATTTGAAATCTGCACTTGGGCTGCGACACAATGCGCCTGAGCTGCACCCGGTTCAAACCACGCTCCAATCGAATTTCGGACACACCTAAGTTTAGCATGTTTATAAGTGCTACGGATGCACCCGGGGCGCAAGGGAATGCGCCTGAGGCGCATCAACATTCGCCTGGGGCGCACTAAAAAATGTTAACAGACCAAACTTACACAATGTTCCTATGGCCCAAACCCAACAATATCTGGCGTCTGAGGAGCATAAGAGAATACTTTAAATTGCCTTCAATTTCTACAAGATTTAAAGTAGTTCACAAACATAACAGTTCACACAATTGAAAAGAGAAAAAGGATGATGTCAAACCATTAAAATGACAGATAAAAAAAAAAAAAAAACCATTCAAAGGTATTGATATAATTCTCTCTTTTGTTCCTTTCTTGTCTTCTTCTATCTTTTTGTCCTATGATTGTACTTTTCAAAATGATTTTTTCTCGACTCCTTAATGGTAAAATCATTGTTTGCTTTAAGGTGTAAATAAATTTGAATCAAAATTACTCGAGTTAGAAAGTAGATTCAACGAGCTTTAATTTTAAAGGTCCTATCGAAGTGCAAATTTCTGAGTTCGAAAGTGTCTGTGGCAAGACGAGAAGTTTGGCAAACTTTGCAGTTTGGATACTGCGCCCGGGACGCCACTCAATGCTCCTGAGCCATATAACACAACAACTTCTGGAGCCCGAGGCGGATTGAACTGCGCCTGAGGTGCAAAACACAATAATTTTTGGCGCCCGAGGCGCATTGAACTGCGCTTGAGCCGCATAACCCAACAATTCTGGCACTTGAGGTCATAAGAGAATACGTAGGAGCACATTACACATAAATTGTCGTCATCTTTCTACCGTACCACCACTGCTACATACCACAACCGCACAACCTCCACCACAATCACCGCACATAGACTACCACTGTAACGCTACTTATGTTACGGGTGGGAAAATTTAGGCACACACAAACAAGCGTGACCATTGATCTAGTTGTATCGCAATCTGAACCCTTGAAAAAGAATAAGTAACCAATCTTAACTGTTAATTTAGCACGCCACAAAGCTCGGTCCTTGGACTTGTGTACATTTTCAATAGCACTACTTCCTTATTATATAGAAACGCATGCTTGTGCCTAAAGGCACGACACGAAGAAATTGACATTATTCAATGAAGTGTCCTTAGCCAGGTGTGAGGATATCGCCTGACACACACCCACATAATTACTATATCGCAATGAATACCAATCACCCGTTCTACTCGCTGACAACTCTGACTGATTTGTGATCCAACCATACCATTCACAGTGAGTCACACTTGAAGAAAACAGAATCATGTTGTTCAAAATAATGTGATTGTATAACTTACATATCATAGACCATTACCATTACAAAACCAAACTCAATATTAGTGAAGCTCAACCTATCTAGTCCTCTTGTTATGAACCATTCCAGACTTCCAAAGTTCCTTAAACTTTTTGACAAATTAAATAGAATTGCAGAGGGATGATCCGGATTCAATTGGGTTGACCCTTGGGCGGCTCTCTCTCTGAGTTTCGACACTTAGTGTTTTTCTGGGGGAGGGGCAATGCCTCCACCCTTCCTCTCCTTCTCTCTCTCTTTGGGTTGCTCAGAAAAGAGGTATTGTGCTTTGATTATATCCAAGATGATCCAATATGGTAATTTTAGATGGGCGTAAGTACATAAACACCTCCTCAACTATCACTTTTTCCCACAGAGACCCCATCACATTTAAAATCGCCCATACAAACCCCCTCAACTAATCTCCGTTACCCAAGTGACACCCTTTTGTCTCAAAACCGTTTGTGATGAACTCCTTTATCCATAAATCGGACAAAAATACCCTTGTTTCATTACATACATACACCCCTTCTAACCCTTCTCTTTCTCCCCTCTACAAACAACCTCCAATCAAAACCCAAAACCAGCACAAGTAATCTCTTCTCCCCCCTCTCAATCACAGGTAATCTCTCCCTCTCCATCTAAGCTACTCTCTCTCTATACCCTCACCGACTAACCACTGGTTTCAACCCACATCGGCGACCTTTTCTCTCTCCTCCAGTCCATCCTCCCCCCCCCCCCCCCCCCCGCGCTCTCTCTCTCTAAAGAACCCAAACAAGTTATAAAAAAAGGAGATGGAAAAAGCAACGCAGTAGCCGCCATCACCACCATTCTCACCACCATTCTCCTCCACTTCTCTTCTCCCACACCTCTCTCTTTTCCCTCCTCTTCTTCCCTTCTCATTTCTTCTTAGCAAAAGAACCACTGCAGCACTTGCTATCGTCGTGCCACGTTTTTCGTGCTATTTTTGGTGGAGTCTGTTCTTTTATGGATGAAATAAGTGAAGATGCAATTTTAGGGTTATATACAGAAGGTTCTCTTTAAAATGATTGATGTAAGGAAAAAAAGAAATTTTATAAAACGAAAATAACGATTAGAATAACGATTGATAGAATAAGGGTATAATATAAATGTTAGGGGGTTTCCATGAAAAAAAGTGATAGTTGAGGGTGTGTTTACGTACTTTCGCCTTTTTAAAAAATTGGTATCTTAGTCATTACCTCCATTCCGTTAACGGAGTTAGCATTTTTTTCGTTTCTAGTAGTTGAAGGGTCTGTATGGACGATTTTAAATGTGAGGGAGTCTCCATTAGAAAAAGTGATAGTTGAGGGGGTATTTATGTACTTTTGCCTTTTAGATGTATGTCAATTTTTCAACTCCATCAAATTATTTGGCACACTGCTATAAGGCTTGTAGCCATAGTGCGTCAATGTTGAGTTAAATCATCAAATCGCAAGATTTGTGCAATACCATAGTTGACTCATCCTGATAGGAGCCTCATATATAGGTCGAAAGAGAATTGTTTGAGCAATTAATAGTGCAACTGACCACATTCGGTACTCAAAATTTTTGAGTATCATGTGATATGTTAGCATTGGTGGAATATATGAGAAGCAAGGTGCACATAGTAAGAGCGAAAATGTACACATGTAGTCAATCTAAATGTATAGAGCAAAGATGTACACATTTAGGCAATCAAACATACATTTGTTGTTGTGTCTCTTTCCGATGTTTTGATGTCTATTGCTACATGTAATATCTCAAGTGGTTCTCGTGATTGCAGGTTGCCAAGTCAATTCCACAAATTTTGACGTTATTTTGGAGCCTTAGAAGTCTCATGAAAATGATAAATGCACACGAAAAATGATATGATTAGCGATCCCACAAAGCGTGCCCAGAGTGCAGCCTATTTGCCTAGGTGCATCAAGACCATTAAAAACACAATGATGCGCCCGGGACGCACCGTGATCGCGCTTGACGTGCATTTAATGAGTGATTCCCAGATCCGAGGGGGGCTCAAACATAAGGCGCCTGTGACGCAAAAAACACTCCTGCAACGTACAACACCCACGAGCACACCTTTAACCCGTCTACCACCACCCTCTTATCACCACTCTACCACCACCACACCCCTTCCACCTCCGTCGTCGTCATCTCACCACCAAGTTGGAGGTGATCATTCAGCTTGAGCTTCGAGTCTTCGGGAATCCTTTGAAACCAGTGCTTCTGTCTAGCTCTCTGACGTTACGCCCGGACTTATGGTGTCATTTCCATTGATCGCTCCATTGCTCTTTCTTCCACATACCTGTATATGGTGTCATTTCCAGGTTGGATTTCTCTGATTCATCAAGTGGAGTAAATTATTTTTTTGGTTTTAGGCCGCAAAAGGCAGTCCATTATTCTGGCCACATGGGGCCGTAATGGACAAGTATTTCACAGGGCCCAGGGGCTACACAAACGACATCAAGGATAGAAGATGAAGATGAAAATTCTTTTTCGAAAGCCAAACAATTAAAAATATGCAACATGTCCACACATATTGGATATAACAAAAAAAATGAAATCAAACCATTAAAAAAAATACTGGGATATATCTCTCTTTTGGTCTTTCTTGTCGTTTTCCTTTTTGTCCTTCAATGAGTAGAATTTTCAAAATTGATTTTTTTTTAACTCGTTGAAGGTAAAATTATTGTATGCTTTAATGTGTAAATAATTTGGGATCCAAATTAATTGCGTTAAAAATTAGATCAAGAAGCTTTTCAATGATTCTAACCACGTACAAATTGCAGTTTGGGAGTATCTGGGACAAGCTTCGAAGTTTGGCCTAATTAGCAATATGGAATCTGCGCCCGGGGCACGACACAATGCGCCTGAGACAAAATATCTGGGGCCTGGGGCGCATTGAACTGAGCTTGAAACACGTAAGAGAATACGTACTTAGATGTGCATTTCATATAAATTGCCCTCATCTTTTTACCGCTACCAGAACCGCGCCACCTCCTCCACCATCCCCGCACATACATATTACATTACCCTTCTACAACCATCACTTCACTATCAGTGCTGATACCTGATATTCATTTCTTAGAACCATTTTCGCCCGCTTCCGCTTCACGACCAATACTTGACTGCTACGACCACTTCTAGTTCTTGGGCACCAAATATTACTTTAATTTATATATAAATCACATAGCAGCTATAGCTGACTTCGGCTACAATTCATTGGATGCTCCTGCTACCATTACACACCACTACCATTATGCCATCTACTAAACACTATTTCAAACCTTGATTAAGACAACACTAGGAAATCACAAATGTAACCACTTCAATTTGACATGGAATACCCAAAAAAACCAACAGCAAAAGACTGTTCTATAAACAATCCATTAACTTAGGCAAGGAGACCCTCTCTCTGTTAAAAAATGTAATTTGTAATCTTCTAGAATAATGTAGAATAAGTGTTTAAGTTAAAAATAATTAGAAGTGTGTGGAAGTAATAATTGTATTAGAAGTGTGTAGAAGTAATAATTGTATTTATGCACATGGGTAGAATTAGATGATTCTAGAAGATGGGAGATCTTTCATGAAATTAAGCACATGTGCTTATCTCTAGACAATTCTAGAGAAGTGTAGGTTGGTAGAAGTGCTCTATAAATAGAGCCTTGTTGTACTCATTTTGTGTAATGAAAATCTACTAAAAGCCTTTCACAACTCCTCCTTATAACATCTCTCACTCATCCTTTCCCACTCTCTTGTCCAATTTACTTCAAAATATAACCAAGCACCCCAACAATTTTGGTATCAGAGCAGGTTTAACCGATCCATCCTTGTCCTTCTTTCATCCACCATGGAGACCAACTCTTCCACTTTCAACTATGCACAAAATCTCATCCCTATATTTGAGGGAGAGAACTATGACTATTGGAGCATCCAAATGCATACTTTATTTGTCTCACAAGAATTGTGGGATCTTGTTGAAAGCGGATACGAGGCACCGGCACATGCCGAAGAAGAAGCAACTTGGACGGAAGCAAGGAAGAAGAAATTCAAGGAGAACAAGAAGAGAGATGCTTTGGCCCTCCTCAACATTCAACGTGGGGTAAGCAAATCTATCTTTCCACGAATTATGGGTGCAAAAACTTCAAAAGAAGCATGGGAGACATTAAAAATTGAATATCAAGGTTATGATAGGGTTATCTCCATTAAACTTCAAACACTTTGGAGAGACTTTGATAATCTAGCAATGAAGGAAAATGAATCTGTTCAAACGTTCTTTTCCCGAGTTGCTGGAATTATCAATCAAATTCGAAGTTATGGAGATACCCTTCCGGATAAAAGAATCGTTGAAAAGGTTCTTAGGAGTTTGCCTCCAAAGTTTGAACATGTTGTAGCCGCTATTGAAGAATCCAAGGATTTGTCTAAACTTACTCGACATGAACTAATGAGTTCTCTCGAGGCCCATGAACAAAGAATGAGCAGGTTCACAAATCAATCATTGGAGCAAGCATTTCAAAGCAAAATCAATTTTGGAGGAAAGAATCAAGAAGATCAAGAGAAGGGCTCATCTCGAGGAGGAGGCATGAACGGACAAAGACGGGGAGGCCAAAATGCATTTCAAGCTCGGAACAAAGGAAAAGGATACGACAATCAGAGAAATCCTAATGGCGGTAACTCTAACTCTTCTTGCATTATTTGCAAAAAATCTAATCATGCATCCAAAGATTGCAGATTTAAATGCAAGAGATGCAAGGTTTCTAATCATTCTGATCGAGATTGCTGGTTCAATCAAGAAAAAAACAAAGCTAATTTTTCAGAAGAAAATGAAGCTGAACACCTATTCTCTTGCATGAATGCTCAACAAGAGTCAGATAACATTTGGTATTTGGATAGTGGATGCAGTAATCATATGACAGGCGATCGTAAAAAGTTTGTGCAGCTGGATGATAAAGTTTCTTCACAAGTGAAGCTCGGAGATGGAAAGCTGCAGAATATCGAAGGAAAAGGAGTTATTGCCGTCTATACCAAGGGAGGTAACAAAAGACTAATTTCTGATGTCTTTTATGTTCCGGGGCTTACTCAAAACTTATTAAGCGTGGGGCAATTACTGCAAAAAGGCTATGCACTTAACTTTGATAGTGATGAGTGCACCATCATTGACAAAAAGAAAAATTTTAAAGTGGCAACAGTCAAAATGACTCCAAATAAAGTTTTTCCGTTAATAATGCCACTTAATGAAAATTTTGCCCTTAAAGGAGAAAAAATTGATGACTCATATTTGTGGCATCTAAGATATGGCCACTTAAATTACAAGGGCATGAGATTACTAAAGGAGAAAAATATGGTGAAAGGGCTACCAAATATTGATAAAATTGATAAAGTTTGTGAGGGATGTATATATGGAAAAATGCATAGACTACCATTTCCAAAGTTCGCTTGGAGAGCTAAAGCGCCTTTGGAATTGGTGCATTCTGATATTTTTGGCCCTACCAGAACACCATCTCTTGGTGGAAAAAGATATTTTCTCCTCTTTGTTGATGACTATACAAGGATGATGTGGCTATACATCCTTGACAAAAAATCAGAAGCTTTCTCTGTATTCCTCAAATTTCAAGCCTTGGTGGAGAGACAAAGCGGAAGACAAATAAAGACACTTCGGACAGATCGTGGTGGCGAATTCATCTACACTCCATTCATGGACTATTGCCAGGAAAAAGGAATCAAGAGGCAACTTACAATCCGGAAAACACCTCAACAAAATGGAGTGGCAGAACGAAAGAACCGGACAATTGCAGAGATGGCACGGAGCATGCTTAAAGGCAAAGGGCTTCCTAACACATTCTGGGCCGAAGCTGTCAATACTGCTGTTTTCATCCTCAACCGTTCTCCCACTAAGGCAGTTCGAAACAAGACACCATATGAGGCGTGGAGCAAAGAGAAGCCTCAGGTAAATTTTCTAAAGATTTTTGGATGCATTGCATATGCATTAGTTCCCTCAGAGAAAAGGGAAAAATTTGACGAAAAAGGGGAGAAATATATTTTCATTGGATATAGTGACGAATCCAAGGGCTATCGTCTCTATAATCCAAACACAAATAAATTTACTATTTCTCGAGATGTAATATTTGATGAAGCTGCGGCGTGGAAGTGGGAGGACAATTCCTTCCAAGAGCCAAAGCTTTTTGAGGCTGATAATGCAGGACATGAGCAAGAAGCTTTGACTCCAGACCCAGGTCCAAATCAAAGCCCACGGACCAATCCAGAGAGCTCATCGTCGGATGATCTCAATCCAATAAGAAAGGTACGTTCCTTACGAGATATATATGATTCTTGTGATTTTGCCTTCTTCACTTGTGAACCACATAATTTTGAGGAAGCAGCAAAAGAAGAAATTTGGCTAAAAGCAATGAATGAAGAAATTGCAACTATCGAGAAAAATCACACGTGGGATCTTGTGGAGCTACCAAAAGGAAAGGACGTAATCGGACTCAAATGGGTCTATAAGACAAAATACAAAGAAGATGGATCAATCCAGAAGCACAAAGCACGCTTAGTAGCAAAAGGCTACTCACAGCAGCCTGGAGTGGATTTCAATGAAACATTTGCTCCTGTCGCTCGCATGGAGACCATCAGAACAGTTCTTGCCTTGGCAGCACATCACGAGCTTCCCGTATATCAGCTCGATGTTAAATCTGCTTTTCTCAATGGTGAACTAGAAGAAGAGGTTTACGTGGAGCAACCACAAGGCTATACAGTCAAAGGAAAAGAAGGCAAAGTGTATCGACTTCGGAAGGCCCTCTACGGCTTGAAGCAAGCACCGCGAGCTTGGAATAGCAATATTGACAAGTACTTCTGTCAAAGCGGATTTCAAAGAAGCCAAAGTGAACCATCCTTATATGTCAAAAAAGGAGGTACGCAAGATTTTCTCATTGTTTGCCTTTATGTTGATGATTTAATCTACACAGGCACCAATGTAGCAATGCTCGATGAATTTAAAAATGCTATGATGAAGGAATATGAGATGACAGATCTAGGCCTTATGAGATATTTTCTCGGCATTCAAGTAAGGCAGTCTAAAGGAGAGATTTTTATCTCTCAAGAAAAATATCTTGAAGACTTATTAAAGAAATTCCGCATGAGCGACTGTAAACCAGTCTCTACACCCCTCTCTTTAAATGAAAAGTTGCAATTAAATGATGGAGCGGAGAAGGTCGATGCTACGGCCTATCGAAGATTGGTTGGATCGCTAAACTATCTCACTCATACAAGGCCTGATATTGTGTATTCTGTAAATCTTATCTCGAGATTTATGCACGAGCCGAGCAAGCTACACTATGCAGCAACCAAGCGGATCCTCCGTTATCTCCAAGGGACGAAGAAATTTGGCATCAAGTATACAAAAGAGAATGATTGCAAGCTTATTGGCTACACCGATAGTGATTGGGCCGGATCAATTGACGATCGAAAGAGCACATCTGGCCAAGTATTTTGCTTGGGAACTAAAATTATATCTTGGAATTCCAAAAAACAAAAGACAATTGCCTTGTCCTCAGCAGAAGCAGAATATATTGCAGCAACAGATGCAGCATGTGAAGCTGTATGGCTCAGAAGAATACTTTCTGATATGGAGCATAAAGAAGAAGGTCCTGCAGTCATCTACTGCGATAATATGTCAGCCATAGCAATGAGCAAAAATCCAGTCTTTCATGGCAGGACAAAGCACATTGAGCTCCGACATCACTTTATCAGAGACTTAGTGCAGAAAGGAGAAATTCAGCTTGAGTTCATCAACACGAAGGAGCAGCTAGCTGACATAATGACCAAAGCAGCGGCAGCAGATAAATTCTCTCAATTTCAAGAGATCATGAAGATTACAAATTAAGGAGGAGTGTTAAAAAATGTAATTTGTAATCTTCTAGAATAATGTAGAATAAGTGTTTAAGTTAAAAATAATTAGAAGTGTGTGGAAGTAATAATTGTATTAGAAGTGTGTAGAAGTAATAATTGTATTTATGCACATGGGTAGAATTAGATGATTCTAGAAGATGGGAGATCTTTCATGAAATTAAGCACATGTGCTTATCTCTAGACAATTCTAGAGAAGTGTAGGTTGGTAGAAGTGCTCTATAAATAGAGCCTTGTTGTACTCATTTTGTGTAATGAAAATCTACTAAAAGCCTTTCACAACTCCTCCTTATAACATCTCTCACTCATCCTTTCCCACTCTCTTGTCCAATTTACTTCAAAATATAACCAAGCACCCCAACACTCTCCCCATTCCTTTTTGACATTGTAGTTGAAGCTCTTAATATTCTGTTTGAAAGAGCTAGAGATTGTGGTCTGATCAGAGGGGTTCAAGTGGGTAGGAATGGTATGAATCTATCCCATCTTCAACTTGCAGATGATACCATCCTCTTAGATCTGCAACAATGATAGAAAATCTTGCCCAAATTCTTGGCTGTAAAAAAGGTTCTCTGCCCATGAAATGCCTTGGACTGCCTTTAGGAGCAAACCCAAGAAAAGCTCAAACTTGGCAGCCTATCATTGACAAGATAAGGAAACGTTCATCTGTGTGGAGGAGAAGACACATTGCTTTTGCTGGAAGGATCTCACTTAATAATTCCTCTCTTTCCACTCTTCCAACCTACTACTTGTCCTTGTTTAAGATGCCTCCTTCAGTTGGTAAAATAATTGAGAGCATCCAAAGACAATTTCTTTGGGGAGATTCTTTTGACAATTTCTTTCGGGAGATTCTCTCAATGTACCCTTATTGAGTTTCTAATAATATTATTTTTGCTGACCAAAAAAAAAAATTACCCACATAAAACAATATTCACAGATATGTAACCAGAGGATTAGTTTGAACTGTTTGTTTATACTCCACGATTCGTCAATTTAGGTAATAATTTGATTTGTGCAAATGGAAAAATTTAGGCAACTGAAGGATGAAATCAGACCAACATGTACATCTCCGACCAAAGATGTCAAATCTGACATGACATGCCAAATGGAAGCAATTCCAACCCAAATGTCAAATGCATGTGTGTCATTTGACATCCCCTCTCTCATGTCAAATTTGACATGTGATGTCAAAAAATTTCTTTTGTTACTTTTCTCCAAAACCTCCTAAAATTAAAAATTTGGCGTCCTCAAATTTGAAGCCAAGGTTGGACTTGGCATGCCATGTCATATTTGATATTTAAACCTATCACGCTTCTATCCCTCTCTTCCCTGCCCCTTTCACAGATTACGCGGACCTTCTTCAAACCACCATCCAAGGTACTGAGATATATATTTCCCTCCTTTGTTCCTTTCTTGTTCCTTTTTGTTCTTCACTCGATAATTAGAGCAAGTAAGCCGAAGTCCACTGAATTGTTATAAAACATATTTAAATATCCTTACCAAAGAAAACCACAATGGTGCTGAAATCATTAAATAAAATAAACGGAGTCTACCCTGTTGGTGATTTAGTCCTTGAACCCTTGGAACTCTATAAATTTAGTGTATATCTGCTTTCTCCATATTCCAAAAACGGATAAGAAAACGATTTTTGTTTTTTTGAATCATAACAACCTGAGTTAGAAAGTAGACTCAACAAATTTTTCAACGGTTCTAACCATGTTCAAATCGGAGTTCGGAAGTTTCTGTGGCAAGCTGCAAAGTTTAGCCTACTTTGCTACTATTTGAAAGATGCGCCCGGGGCGCGACACAATGCGCCTAGAGCTGCACTCAACAATGTCTGGCGCCCGAGGCGCATAAGAGAATACTTAGGTGCACATTACGCGTAAATTGACCTCACTAGCTCGACATTTGATTCAGAGGCAGGGCTCCACAAAAAAAATAACTTTCCCCACACTTTGATTGATGATATTATATTAGTCACTAATTTGGTGGTAGGCGAGTTGACAAAGCAACTAAACTAAACTGCCTAGTTTTTCTCATGCAGTGATTGAGAGAGGTTTTGTCCTAGGAAAGAACCTCTACTCGTGCAGGTTTTGTCCTAGGACAGAACCACTACTCGTGCCTGAGTGGGGCGGTATAAATTAATGGGGGACTGATTCCTACTCAAAATCACTAATATTAGCAACACAATCTACTCAAATCCATCTCATCAAAGCCTTATCTGCTCCATACATATAGGGAACTACAACCAATTGACTATCTTATCTATTCTGTCAATTTAGGTGCAATATTTACTAATGCCAATTATGAGCTAACAAATTCACGTATACATTATCTTAAGGAATATCACGCTCTCTGATGCTCTTGCCAGTACTCTCACGGCCTCCCTCCCCTCCTGCCACCTCCTCCTCTGGCCACCACCGACCACCCCCACTCTTTCCCACCTTCAAAACTAGCCTTCCTCATCGACTCCTCCAAATCCATCAAACACCTCCTCCCAATCCACGCATCCCTCCTCCGCCACAACCTCCTTGAAAAGATGAGTAAAGCAAACCAAACCGAACAACCAAACTGAATCACACTAGGCCTTGTATTCCAGTCTGCTGCAGGAATCATTTTTCTCATTCTTCTCTGAATCACACTACACCTTCTTATTCTTATTTTTATTTCAATCTTCTTCGAATTTGTCAATCTTCTTATTTTGTTCAATCTGACTTTCCAAAGTCTTATGTTCTATCTCTTTACTAGAAAAATTAAATTTTCGAAGTATCAAGTGCTACCAGCCCTTTCTGAAAGCATTCATAGCTAATAGTAGTATAACGTACCCTTCACTATCTTGTAAATTGACCTCACTACCATTACGCGTAAAAGAGAGATAATTCTCTCTTTTGTTCCTTTCTTGTCTTCTTTCTATCTTTTTGTCTCTCTATGATTGTAATTTTCAAAAATGATTTTTTCCCGACTCCTTAAAGGTAAAATCATTGTTTGCTTTAAGGTGTAAATAAAATTGAATCAAAATTACTTGAGTTAGAAGTAGATTCAATGAGCTTTTTAAAGGTTCTATCAACGTGCAAATTAGAGTTTGAAAGTGTCTGTGGCAAGCCGAGAAGTTTGGCCAACTTTGCAGTTTGGATGATGTGCCCGAGGCGCGAATCAATGCTCCTGAGCCATATAACCCAACAATTTCTGGCACCCGAGGAGCATTGAACAGCACCTGAGGCGCATAAGAGAATTCTTAAAAGCACATTACACGTAAATTTCCCTCATCTTTCTACCCTTTACCACCATCATCATACCTACACTGCCAGTCTACCACCATAACATAAATTAGCGTTGAGATGGAAACGGTGAGTAAATGGTGATAGTGGTCTGTTGAAGGTCCGTGTAATCTATGAAAGGGGCAGGGACGAGAAGGATAGAAGCGTGACGGGCTAAGACAGTTAAAAACACATCTATGCGCCCAGGGCAACGACCACAATTTTAACCCATCTACGACCACCTTCTTTTCGCTGCCACCACCAACAATCACTACTCTACCACCACCACACCCCTACCACCTCTGGGCGCATCTTCAAACTTCGTGAGCTTGCCACGGACACTCCCAAAGTTCGAGTTGTGCATCGTAAGAACCATTGAAAATATTGTTGAGTAATTTTGAACTTAAGAAGTTTGGATTTTAAAAATGTTACACGTTATGGGAAATATATGTGTAGGTACAGAAAATCCAAAGTAATTCCCCCAGGCTCAGGCCCAAATCATGAAACACACCCCCGAAGTCTTGAAAACCATTGAAAAACCATTGAAATGGCAAAAATGGTTTTTGCAACTTGAGTTGGCTGGTTTGAACTCGAGTTGGTTTGTATTTCGAAGAGATTGCTATTCCGGTTGCACCAAATATGCTAACAAGCAAAGAGAAAGATGAGACTCCAACGGACTCCAGAAGGATGGTATCTGTAAATGTGAAGCTAGTGGGCACTTGCGCAGAACATTGCAGGTGTCTTCCTTAGTTCGAGCACATCAAACGCAGTAGTCGGAAGGAGTAATGTGACTAGGAAATAGATAATCAATCATGTGGAGGCAGCGTTGTGCCAAAAGCCAGAAGAAATGTCGAATGCGAGGGTTACATGGAAGTTTCCAGACCCATGTTCAATTTGGATAGGGTTCGGTATGAGTGGCGCATCTGAGAATGTTGTAGGAAAGGTGCGCCTAGGTGCAAGACGAGGTAACGCACACTCCCAGCGCGTGCCTTGTGTCAACTCAGACGAGGCGACTTGAACAAGGCGCAGTCAAGGTGCAAAAAAGCACGCTTCTTTCAAAATCGACCAAAACAGTGTGATTCAACCAAAAAAGATAGGGCAATCTACGGATAATGTGCATCTATGTATTTTCTTATGAGTCTCAGGGCAGTTCAATGCGCCTGGGCGCTAGACATTGTTGAATTATGCGGCTTAGGCGCATTGTGTTGCGCCCCGGGCGCAGTTTTCAAATAGCAAAGTAGGCCAAACTTTGCGGCTTCTGGTGCTGGGGCACATTGTCCTAGGCCTGAAGCGCATAAGAGAATACTAAAATGCACATTACGAGTAAATTGCTCTCACTTTCTACTGCTACCACCACTATACCCTCTCGACCGCGGTCACCTAACATACACTACCAGGTCCTGAGATAATTCTCACTTTTGTTCCTTTCTTGTCTTCTTTCTATATTTTTGTCCTTCTATGATTATAATTTTTCAAAATGATTTTTTTTCCGACTCCTTAAAGGTAAAATCATTGTTTGCTTTAACGTGTAAATAAATATGAATCCACATTACTTGAGTTAGAAAGTAGATTCAATGAGCTTTAATTTTTAATGGTTCTATCCACGTGGAAATTGGAGTACAGAAGTGTCAGTGGCAAGCAGAGAAGTTCGGCCAACTTTGTAGTTTGGATACTACGCCCGGGGCGCGACTCAATGCTCCTGAGACTTCTAACCCATCAATTCTGGCGCCCAAGGCGCATTGAACTGTGCCTCATGAGGTGCATAAGAGAATAATTAGGTGCACATTACTCGTAAATTGTCGTAATCTTTCTACCCTACCATCACGTACTGCTACGTACCATAATCGCACAACCTCCACCACCATCACCGCACATACACTACAACCGTAACACTACTTAAGTAACGGGTGGGAAAATTTAGGTGCTCACACACAAACAAGCATGACTATTGATCTAGTTGTATCGCAATCTGAACCCTCGAAAAAGAAGTAATGATCTTAACGTTAATTTAGCATGCCACAAAGCTTGGGCCTTAGACTTGTGTACATTTTCAAAAGCACTACTTCCTTATTATTTAGACTAACGCATGCACGTGCCTACAGGCATGACTCCAAGAAATTGGCATTCAATAAATTGCCCTCACTTTCTACCACTACCCCTCCCCTGCACCAGCTCCACCACCGTCACCTAATAGACATTACCAGCGTAATCCTACCCCTCTTCGATGATCACTTCACTATATACATAAGTCCAAATGAAAACAGCTCCAAGATACGGAAAATATATAACATGAATTCCTCCCACATCATATCTTCACTTGACTTATAGTACAAAAAATAAGTTAGACACATATGGTTCCAAATTAATGTGAACAGCTCCATCTGATTAACTTGAATTCCTTCCACATCATAGTACAAATCATGAGACACTATATCCATTGAGTGAGAGTCCACGAGATAACGAAACCGAACAACTGAACCAACATGATGAATAAGCCCATCAAAGGGACCACAATCACTATAAGCCCAACTCAACTACAAGCCCGATTAGGGGGAGAAATAACTCCAACAAATACAAATGAAAGAACACCCACACACAGGTAGGAAGACTCAAACTCCTGACCTCAGGCGCAGGAAAATGAGTACCTGGCGCCCAATATTGTTCAGTTATGCGGCTCCGGCGCATTATGCAAGGATCCAGAACACTCACGTACAGGAAATGGATCCTCTTCATCTCTCTGGATGACCAATTGGGTAGGAGAGGGACCTCTTTTTGATCCCAAACCTCTGGGCCTCTCAATTAATTGGACATGGGTCTGGAAACTGCAATGTAACGACCCTCGCATCCAACATTTCTTCTGGCTTTTGGCACAAAAACGCCTCCCCACGCGTGATAATCTATTTCTAAGCTAGGCGCAAGTGCCCACGAGCTGCAGCCATTTTTACTACACTTGGGTTTACCTCTACAAAAGTCAATAAACCTTTTCATGATTGGGTTTAAAAAACCTTCACATTTGTGGAAACCATCCTCTTGGAGTCCGTTGGAGTCTCATCTTTCGCTTCACTTGTTAGCATATTTGTTGCAACCGGAATAGCTATCTCTTCGAAATACAACCCAACTCGAGTTCAAACCAGCCAACTCAAGTTACGAAAACCATTTTAGCCAAATCGGTGGAATGGTATTTCAATGGTTTTTGCGATTTCGGGGGGTGTATTTCATGATTTGGGCCTGAGCCGGGGGAATTACTTTGGATTTTCTAGACCTTCAATAATTTTCCCATAACGTGTAACATTTTTAAAATCCAAACTTCTTAAGTTCAAAATTAGACTCAACAATATTTTCAATGGTTCTAATGATGCACAAATTGAACTTCAGGAGTGTTCGTGGCAAGCTCGCGAAGTTTGGCTTACTTTGCAGTTTTTTGGAAGATGCGCCCGGGACGCATAAGCATGCGCCTGAGACTCATATGGAAAGTATTTCTCGTGCCCGGGGAGCAATCGCCCTTATTGTTATAGTACCTAAAATACACCTAAGATCATTTACAGCTCTCCACCATTTATCTAGATTTCTAGTGTTATGCAAGGAAAATATACGCAAAATCTCGAGACATTGCAATCTCTTCCTCCCTCCGCCCCAACCATGCCTCCCCTCTCCTCCTCCTTCACCACCACCATCACCACTAACACTAACACTACCTCACCACAGGGACTAATATTCAATCTAGCGATTTTATTTTATTTTGGTTCACAACTGCTATCACTACGTAACTACCACAATCACTTCACCACTACTACCACCGCATTGCAAGATGAAGAGATTGTTCCATTCATGAAGATTTCATTGAAAACTTTGGATGTCTCTCAAGCATGAGCGGCTAATCTTCCTCCTCAAGCTTTAGACGAAATCCTTGCAACTTACTTTGGCTTTCGTATTTTGAACTATAAGAAGTATTGAATGATTGAACTATTTTTTGATGTTTGACGCTTTTGATATTCATCAAATGCATGGTTAATTTTTCTTATCTAGCATATGTGATTGGTTTCAGTGATATCAAAATCATAGTTGTATAATAACTTTATTTGTGATTGCAATCGATCGTAAAGTAAAATAGACTACACTTAGAAAAGAGGTATTGTGCTTTGGTTACATCCAAAACGATGGAATATGACAATTTAAGATGGGCTATGTCAATTTTTCAAGGAAATTGATTTTGACACTCCACTTTTGTAAGTAGGCGCTGCACTTTGTACATGAAATTACTAGTAAGTTGCGGATCAAAAAAAGAAGAAGTTACTAGTAAGTTCATGTTAAAAGGAGAGCGTCTGCGTACAAAAATAGAGCACTAAAATCAAAACCCATTTTTCAATTCCATCAAATTATTTGGCACACTGCTAAGGCTTGTGGCCACGGTGCGTCATTGTTGAGTCGAATCATTAAATCGCAAGACTTGTGCAATACCATGGTTGATTCACCCTGATAGGAGCCTCATTGATAGAGAGTTGTTTGAGCAATTAATAGTGCAACTAACCACATTCGGTACTCAAAACCATGTATTATGTCCTGGGTGCATTGGTGGAATATATGAGAAGTGCGGTTGTTTTTAATAAGAGCGACAATGTACACATGTAGTCAATCCAAATGTATAGAGAGAAAACGTACACATTTAGGTAGTCCAACATACATCTATTGTTGGGTCTCTTTCCAATGTTTCGATGTCTATTGCTACCTGTAATATCTCAAGGGGTTCTCGTGATTGCAAGTCGCCAAGTTGATTGCACAAATTTTGACGTTATTTTCGAGCATTAGAAGTCTCAAGAAATGACAAAAGCACGCAGAAAATGAACTAATTAGCAATCCAAATAAGCGCGCCCGGAGCGTGGCCTATTCGCGCCTAAGCGCATTAAGACAGTTAAATACACTAATGCGCCCGGGGCGCACCATGATCGCGCCTGACGCAAGAATAAGGTGCCTCAAAATAAGTACTCCTGCAACAACATCCGCGACCACAATTTTAACCCGGCTACCGCCATGCTCTTATCACTTCCACCGCCAACAATCACTACTCTAACACCACCACACCCCTACCACACCTCCATCATTGTCATCTCGCCACCAAGTTGGACGTGATTCAGTTTGAGCTTCGTAGCCTTAGGGCCTTTGGGAATCCTTTGAAATCAGTGCTTCCGTCATACTCTCTGACGTTGACGTTTCTCCAGAACTTATGGGGTCATTTCCGTTGATCGCTCCATTGCTCTGTTTCTGTTTGTTATCATCACCCAACTTGCCATCAATGTTAGTGTTGAGATGGAAAGGGTGAGTAAATGGTGATCGATGGTGGTATGTAGAAGGTCCGTGGTATGGAGCAGGGAAGAGAGGGATAGAAGCGTGATGGGTTTGAAGTTACATCAGGTTGAGATTTACTGGATAATTTAAGTTTTACATGACATGGAGTGGGCAGTTTTGGTCTTAGAAGGAAAAGAAGCATTGCAAGGAAAGTGGAAATTAAGCACAGAATTTACTAATTTAATGGGTGGGAAAATTTAGACACACACAAACAAACGCGACCATTGATCTAGCTGTATCGCAATTTGAACCCTTAGAAAGAAGAAGTAACCAACCTTAACCGTTAATTAATTTAGCATGCCAAAAAGATCGGTCCTTGGACTAGTGTACATTTTCAAAACACTACATCCTTATTGTATAGACTAACGCACTCGAAGAAATTGGCTTACAATAAAGTGTCCTTAGCGAGGTATGAGGATATTGCTTGACACAACCATACAATTATATCGCAATGACCTTTTCAAGGGTTCAAGAGTGTTTGTGACAAGCCGGAAGTTTGGCCTAGTTTGCAGATTGGAAGCTACGCCCATGGCACGACGTTATGCGCCTGAGGCGCATAAGAGAGATTTAGAGCTGGGCACAAAAAGTGAAGGTAAAGAATCACATATTTGCAACTAAACTAAATAAGCGTTCACACAATGGAAAACGAAAAGAAAAAGGATGAGATCAAACAATTAAAAGGTACGTGCAGCTAATGAAGCTTAGAATGTGTAGAGTGCGCAAACGTGTTTAGCTTTAGTGGTCTGATGATCTTTGAATCGGTCTTCTTTTTAACCAGCTTTTCATAAATTGTACATCTTAATTTAATTCTATTTTTCCTTTTCATCCTATTTTATTAGTTTGGAAACCCTATCTATAGATTCATAATTGGTCTTGATCCGATTTAAAATGACGGTGATACGAGTTTTTTTCCAAAATAATTTATTTTTCGATCCACTAAGGGTAAAATGGTAATTTAATTTGATGTACAAATGATTTTGGATCAAAATAACTTCGGTAAAAAATTATATTTAACAAACTTTTCAACGGTTCAAACCAATCTCAAATCAGATTTCGTGTGTGTCCGTGTTGAGCCCGCAATGTTTAGCATGTTTTTAAGTGTTAAGGATGTGCCCTGGGCGCAATGGAGTGCGCCTGGGGCGCAATAAAGCTTGCTAACAAACCAAACTTTGCGGGCTTGTCTGGGACACTCCGAAATTCATATTTGCGTGTGGTTTGAACCGTTAGAAAGTTTGTTCAATCGAATTTCTATCCCAAGTAATTTGGATCCAAAATCATTTGAACATAAGAATATGTGACAATTTTACCCTCAGTGAGTCAGAGGACAATCATTTTGATAAAACGCTTGCAACTTTCTCATTTTAAATTGGACCAAGACCATCTGGTCCATCTATATATCAATAAATAGGGTTTTAAAAGTTATAAAAGATGGTGGGATGAAACCATCAAAATATTTAGATCTAGTTAAAGAAAAGTGAGTAAAAAGGAGACTATAAGAAAAATCTTCGAAGCCTTTAAGGCTAAAACACGTTTGGTCCTTCATTTGGTGCTTAAATCCCTAGTTCTTAGGTAATTATACATCATTTAAGTGGTTCTTTCAAAAATTTCATTAGTAACTTGTGATCTAAAAACAGAGTTTTTCTCTGAGTGTGTTATAGCTATTAAGTTGTGAAATGTTCCAAAGGTGCAAAAGTTCAAGTGAGGGTAGTCAAATGCATGGCGGTGGTGGTAGTCATAGTGGTCGGTTAATTGTGTTGGTGGTGTAGACAATCGAATTTTGCTTCGTAAACGTACAAGAGAAAACAACGCTTCCGCCACACTCCATTCCCTTGCACTCGACTTGCTAATGCAAGAGGTCGTCAAAGATTTGCGTCATAAAGCGCCCAACAGCAAATGGAGTTGTGAGCTTCTTCTCTTCTTTTCTCATATCTCCAAAAGATATCACAGGAAAGAGAGCTGCTTTGTACTCAAAGCAGATTGAAAATGGGTGAACTTCAAACGTGAAATTGAAAAAGTCTGAATTCAGGCACGGTCCGCCCGTTGGCTGATAGGGCCGGGAATGGCGCCAGGCGAGGAATGAAGGAATATCCTAGAATTAGGAGTGTGTGTTCGGAATGGAACTTAGAATGTGTGGACGCCCAAACGTGTTTATCTTTAGTGGTTCGATCGGTCTTCTTTTAACCAATTTTCCATATAATTATAGTACTTCTTTAATTCTATTTTTCCTTTTCATCATATTTTAGAAGTTTGGAAACCCTATCTATCCATTCATTATTTTTCTTGATCCGATTTAAAATGACTGTGATTCAAGCTTTTTACTGAACTAATTAGTTTTTTGACCAACTAAGGGTAAATTAGTAATTTCCTTTGATGTAGAAATGATTTTCGATCCAAACAACTTCGGTAAGAAAGAAGACTTAACAAGCTTTCCAACGGTTCAAACCACGATTGAATTGGATTTCGAGTGTGTCCGTGTCGAGCCCGCAAAGTTTAGCATATTTTCAAGTGTTACTGATGTGCCCGGGGCGCAAAGGAATGCGCCTGAGGCGTATCAAAATGCGCCTGGGGCGTATCAAAATGCGCCTGGGGCGCACAAAAGCTAGCTAATAGACCAAACTTTGAGGGCTTGTCCCGGATACTCTGAAATTCAGATTTGCGTGTGGTTTGAAATGTTACAAAGCTTGTTCAATTTACTTTCTATCCTAAGCAGTTTGGATCTTAAATAATTTACACATATGAATATGTGACCATTTTACCCTCAGTGGGTCAAAAGACAATTCATTTCGGTAAAACCCTCGCAACTTTCCCATTTAAATTTGATCAAAACCAACTATGTATCGATAAATAAGGTTTTTAAAGTTCTAAAAGATAATGGAATGCAACCATCAAAACAATTAGATCTCGTTCATGAAAAGTGCGTAAAAAGAGACTTATTAGAAAAAATCTTCGAAGCCTTTAAGGCTAAAACACATTGTTTCCTCCATTCAGTACTCAAATCCTTAATTCTTAGGTAATTATTCGTGGTTTGTGTGGTTCTCCAAAATATTCCGTAAGTAACTTATGATATATAAACAGAGTTTCTCTATGTGTTTGTTATAGCTAATAAGTTACCAAATGTTCCTAAGGCGCAAACCCGCGCAAACCCAATAATGTCGGGCCCCTGAGGGGCATTGTCTTGTGCCTGAGGCACATAAGAGGATCTTTTCTACCGCTAAACTTTTTGCCCTCAATTTCTACCGCTACCATCACTACACCACCTCCACCCTCGTCACCTAACATACACTAGCAGTTCACACAATCGAAAAGAGAAAAAGGATGATGTCAAACCATTAAAAGGTACTAAGATAACTCTCTCAAAAATGATTTTTTCCCGACTCCTTAAACTTAAAATCAGTGTTTGCTTTAACATGAAAATAAATTGTAGACTCCCCAATCAGACGCATAAGAAAATAATTAGATGGACATTACGCATAAATTGGCCTCATCTTTCTACCGCTACCACCACCACACCACCTCCACCACCATCTACTACATTAACACCCCCCTACAATGACTTCACATTTTGCAACAAAACTAAATAATCGAAAGCGAAAAAGAAAAAAGGATGAGGTCAAACCATTAAAAGGTACTGGGATATTTCCCTCTTTTGTTCCGTTCTTGTCTTTTTTCTACAGTATCTTTTTGTCCTTCGATGATTAGAATTTCCAAATATGATTTTTTTTTTAAACTCCCCGAAGGTAAATCATTGAATGCTTTAAGGAATTAATAATTATGTATTATAATAACTAGGGTGAAATTGCAATTGAAAGTTGCACCCGGGACGCGACATAATCTATTCCCTAGGCATAATACTCCTTCCGACTACTACGTTTGGTGTGCCCCTACTAAGGAAGACACCTGCCATGTTCTGCGCAACTGCCCACGAGCTGTAGCCATTTTGACTACCCTTGGGTTTACCTCTACACACTTCACTGATCCTTTTCATGATTGGGTTAAAATAACCTTCACATTTCCGGATACCATCTTTCTCTTCACTTGTTAGCATATTTGGTGCAACTACAATAGCAATCTCTTCGAGACACATTAACCCAACTCGAGTTCAAAGTAGCAAACTCAAGTCGCGAGAACTATTTTAGCCAAATCCGTGGAATGGTATTTCAACGATTTTCGCAACTTCAAGGGTGTATTTCATGATTTGGGCCTGAGTCGGGGGAATTACGTACTTTGGATTTTCTGTACTTACACGTAAATTTCCCATAACGTGTAACATTTTTAAAATCGAAACTTCTTAAGTTCAAAATTAGACTGAACAGTATTTTCAATGGTTCTTACGATGCAGAAGTAGAACTTCGAGAGTGTCCATGGCAAGGTCCCGAAGTTTGGCTTACTTTGCAGTTTTTTGGAAGATGCGTCCAGGACTCACAAGCATGCGCCGGAGCCTCATACGGAACCTATTCTCGCGCCCGGGGAGCAATAAATTGCGCCTGAGACGTATCAGTGACCACTTGTATACGTAAGAATCGCCTTTATTGTTATACCTAAATCAATACTCCTGAGATCATTTACAACTCTGCTCCATTTATCTAAACGCAAGACTTGTGCAGTACCATAGTTGAGTACTCACCCTAATAAGAGCCTCATGGATAGAGAATTGTTTGAGAAATTAATAGTGCAACTGACCATATTCGGTACTCAAAACCATTTAATATCCCCTTGGTGCATTGGTGGAATATATGAGAAGTGCTGTTGTTCTTAATAAGAGCGAAAATGTACACTTGTAGTTAATCCAAATGTATAGGGCGAAAATGTACACGTTTAGGCAATACAACATACATTTGTTGTTTCGTCTCATTCCAATGTTTCGATGACTATTGCTACAAGTAATATCTCAAGTGGTTCTCGTGTTTGCAAGTTGCCAATTTTTTTTTTGAATTTCAAGTTGCCAAGTTGATTGCACAAATTTAACGTTATTTTGGAGCCTAAGAAGTCTCAGGAAATGATAAATGCACACGAAAAATGATCTAATTAGCAATCAAACTAAGCATGCCCGGAGTACAAATTTAACGTTAAAAACACACTGATGTGCCCGGGGCGCACCATGATTGCCAGATACGAGTGGGGCGCAAAAAAATGGCGCCTCAGGCGCATGTGACGCAAAAAGTACTCCTTCAACAAGACCGACGACCACAATTTTAACCTTTCTACCACCACCAAACCCCTACCACCTCCATCGTCGTCAACGGTTCTAACCCCTACCACCCCTGCCATCACAGTTTTAGAATTTCTAAAAAGAATTTAAAATTTTAAACTCCTTGAAGGTAAAATTATTGTATACTTAAATG
The DNA here is from genome assembly GCF_030253575.1 of Rhododendron vialii. Lineage (NCBI taxonomy): Eukaryota > Viridiplantae > Streptophyta > Magnoliopsida > Ericales > Ericaceae > Rhododendron > Rhododendron vialii. The sequence goes on along the minus strand of NC_080568.1, from coordinate 1,642,229 downwards.
TGTAAATAATTTAGAATCATAACGACTTGAGTTAGAAAGTAGACTCAACAAACTTTTCAACGGTTCTACCCATGTTTAAATCGGAGTTCGAGAGTTATTGTGGCAAACCGTGGAGTGTGGGAGTTACTTCGCTATTTGAAAGTTGCGCCTGGGGCGCGACACAATGCGCCTTTGTCGCGCAACTGAAAAATTACTGGCACCTGAGGCGCATAAGAGAATAATTAGATGCACAATAATATGTGTAAATTACCCTCACTTCCTACCGCTACTACCACTGCACCACCTCCACCACTGTCACCTAACATACGCTACCAGCGTAACCCTGCCCCTCTCCAATGATCAATAATCACACATTTTGCAACTAAACTATAAATAACAGTTCACACAATCGAAAAAGAAAAAAAGGATGATATCAAACTATTAAAAGTACACAGTAATTCTATGTTTTGTTCCTTTCTTGTCGTCTTTCTATCTTTTTGTCCTTCTATGATTTGAATTTTCAAAAATGATTTTTTCTGGAGTCCTTGAAGGTAAAATCGTTGTTTGCCTTAATGTGTAAATAAAATCGAATCAAATTTTTTTGAGTTAGAATGTAGATTCAGTGAGCTTTTTAATGATTCTATCAACGTGCAAATCGAAGTTTGGAAGTGTCTGTGGCAAGTCGAGAAGTTTTGCCAACTTTGCAGTTTGGATACTGCGCCCGGAGCGCGACTGAATGCGCCTGAGCCATATAACCAAACAATTTCCAGCGCCTCGTGAGAGAATAGTTAGGGGGACATTACACTTAAATTGGTCTCATCTTTCTACGGTGCCTACCCCCACTGCTACGTACCACAACCGCACAACCTCCACCACCATCACCGCACATGCACTAACACCGTAAAACTACCATTCTACAACCAACACTTCACTTCCTGCACCACATCCTCATCGCATGAACCACCATCACTTCTCTACCACGACTACCGCCCACCCCCCAATCATCACCAATCCTGCCATCAATAGCATTAGCATTGATGACAGCCCAAGATGTGTTTTGATAATTAATATCCGTCAAGGACATGCTAAGAAAAGTTGTTAATGCTGAAAATGTCATTGACGGATATTAATTATCAAAACACGTAATTGGCCGTCATTTTCCCTTAAAGTTACATCAGGTTGAGATTTACTGGATATTATTAGAAGGGAAAGACGCATTGCAAGAAAAGAGGAGAGCACAAAATTTACTAATTTAATGGGTAGGAAAATTTAGACACTCACAAATAAACGTGACCATTGATCTAGATGTATTGCAATTTGAGTCCTCGAAAAAGAAGAAGTAACCAATCTTAATTAACCATTAATTTAGCACGCCACAAAGCTCGGTCCTTGGACTAGTGTACATTTTCAAAAACACTACATCCTTATTGTATAGACTAACCTATGCTCGTGCCTAATTAGGCTTGGCTCGAAGAAATGGGCTTACAATAAGGTGTGATTTGATATTTGGTTTATAAGGATACTTCTTGAATAAGACCACATGTAAAAATAACATTGCCCGAATTTGACAAGGTAATATTTCCATTTATTAATCAAAAGAGACGTCCCTTTTTAAGGCAAAATGGCTTTTCTTTTATACCTAACATAACGCAGGAAAGTCGTTAGCGAGGTATGAGGATAATGATATCGCAATGAGCTTTTCAACGGTTCCAATCACATACAAAACGAAGTTCGAGAGTGTTTGTGGCAAGCCAGAAATTTGGCCTAGTTTGCAAATTAGAAGCTACACCCAGAGTGCAACATAATGCGCCTGAGGCGCATAAGAGAATAATTATCCTTTCTTGTCTTCTTTTTATATCTCTTTGTCCTTTGATGATTAGAATTTAAAAAAATAAATTTTTTTTTTGACTCCTCGGAGGTAAGATCATTGTAAGGCTTAATGTGTAAATAATTATGAATCATAATAACTTGAGTGAGAAAGTTGACTCAACATTTCTTTTCAACGGTTCTAACCACGTTGAAATCGGAGTTCGATAGTTTCAATGGCAAGCCGCACAATTGCAAATGGCCTACTTCGCTATTTGAAAGCTGCACCCGGGCCACGACACAATGCGCCTGAGCTGCATAACTAAACAATTTTTGGCGCCCGGGGCGCTTTGACTTGTGCCTGAGGCACAAGAGAGAATAATTTGATGCACATTATGTGTAAATTGCCCTCGCTTTCTAACTACCATTAGACGAGGCGACTTGAACAAGGCACAGTCAAGGTGCAAAAAGCACGCTTCTTTCAAAATCGACCAAAAAAGTGTGCTTCGACCAAAAAAGACAGGGCAATTTACGGGTAATGTGCATCTATGTATTCTCTTATGCGCCTCAGGGTAGTTCAATGCGCCTGGGCTCCAGACATTGTTGAATTATGCGACTCAGGCGCATTGTGTCACGCCCTGGGCGCAGCTTTCAAATAGCAAAGTAGGCCAAACATTGCGGCTTTTGGAGCCGGGGCACATTGTCCTAGGCCTGAGGCGCATAAGAGAATACTAAAATGCACATTACGCGTAAATTGTCCTCACTTTCTACCGCTACCAGCACTATATACCGTCTCCACTACTGTCACCTTACATACACTACCGGGTACTGAGATAATTCTCTCTTTTGCTCCTTTCTTGTCTTCTTTCTATCTTTTTGTCCCTCTATGATTATAATTTTTAAAAATGATTTTTTTCCGACTCTTTAAAGGTAAAATCATTGTTTACTTTAATGTGTAAATAAATATGAATCATAATTACTTAAGTTAGAAAGTAGATTCAACAAGCTTTAATTTTTAATGGTTCTATCCACGTGCAAATAGGAGTATGGAAGTATCAGTGGCAAGCCGAGAAGTTTGGCCAACTTTGCAGTTTGGATACTACGCCCGGGGCGCGACTCAATGCGCCTGAGCCATATAACCCAACAATTCTAGCGACTGAGGCGCATTGAACTGCGCCACATGAGGTGCATATGAGCCTTATAACCCAACAATTCTAGCGACTGAGGCGCATTGAACTGCGCCACATGAGGTGCATAAGAGAATAATTAGGTGCACATTACTCGTAAATTGTCGTCATCTTTCTACCCTACTGTTAGCACCTTGAGTTCCAAGGCTTGCTAAGCTTGGCTAGCGGTGGCACCTTGCACCCTAGCCAACCGGTGGAAACGAAGGCATGAGGCAGGCATGTCTTTACAAGGTGACCCGACGGTGTCGGTTGGTGTCGACACTGGTCCCTAAGGCAAGTGGCAGTCGTGATGCACATGATGGCCCGATGATATCGAGGCAGGGATGCTAAACGGGAAGCAGGCTTGTGGGACAAGGCAATCGAGGAAAACGGCTAAGTATTGGGAGCTGGGGTTGGATCACGAAATTGGCCAGGCAGCCTTGAGTTTGCTCGGGCAAAACAGAGGCAGGCTTGAGTTGGCTCGGGCAAAACGGTTATTGACGGTTAACAGCATTTCTGTACATGTTGCTGGGAACGTGGGACAGGTGTCCAAGGCAGAAACGGGCTGCATGTGTTGCTGGCAGCATGGGACAGGTGTCCAAGGCAGAAACGGGCAGTTATCGGCAGTTAATTTCCAGGCAGTTTCATGTTTCAATGTGCTGGCAGATTCTGGCAGTGCCAGCACAGCCCTAGGGCAGTTGGGGGTGTCAACTGCAAGATCATGGGTTGGCCCCATGATCTCATGTACTTAGTGGCCACGTTTTTATGATTGTAAGCCTATTTAGGCAGGCATTTTCGTAGCCTAAGGCAGAGGGTTGTTCTGTCTAGGTTCTTGAGTGTAATCCTTTGTAAGTTGGTGCTTAATAAAGGTTGGGACGGTTCCCGTAACTCTTGAGTGTGTTCCTAGACGTTCAAACATATCGGGTGTGTGTGTAAACACTAGTTGGCTGAGACCAAGGGGTTGGCAAACTTGGTGCCATCACGGGCAGATTTCTAGGCGAAAAATAGCCCCGTGACAGTTGGTATCAGAGCAGCTCAGGTTGCGAGCAAAAGTTGCAGAACTTCGGGTTGGAGTTATGGCTGCAAATGCTGCACTCGAGGCGGTACGGGTCAGAGTTACACAGTTGGAAAAGCTCGTTGGTGATGATGATTCTGATGAGGGCGTTACCTTGGTTGAACGCCTGGACGTCGTGTTGGCTTCGGTCGAGTCACAGAAAAAGGCTCACGAAACACATGTCGGTCAGACGGAAACCAAGTTTACTGAGATGCTGGCGGATTTCAACAAACTCTCAGATGTCATGAAGGAGCGGGTTTCTAACTTGGAGTCAGAATTGCTGGTTGTGAAGAGGGCCTTCTTGGGTCGCTCAGACGGATTCGAGACTCGTGTAAAGGTCCCTGAACCGAAGGCTTTCGGTGGTGCCCGAAATGCCAAGGAGTTGGAGAACTTTCTGTGGGATATGGAGCAGTACTTCTCTGCTGCTCGCGTTCCGGAGGCAGATCGTGTGACAATCACCACGATGTTTCTCATGGGCGATGCGAAACTCTGGTGGAGAACTCGATGTGAGGACAGCGGGCGTCCAAAGATCGAGCAGTGGGAGACACTGAAGAAGGAATTGAAGGATCAATTCCTGCCTTGCAATTCTTCGTGGCTTGCAAGGGAGTCGCTGAAACAATTGAAGCACACGGGTTCAGTGCGAGATTATGTGAAGGAATTCAGTTCTTTGATGCTGGATATCAAGAACATGTCGGAGGAGGACAAGGTTTTCAATTTTATGTCGGGTTTGCAGAATTGGGCACAGTTGGAACTACGAAGGCTGGGAATTAAGGACTTGCCATCGGCTGTTGCTGCTGCCGACGGGTTGGCAGATTTCAAACTGACGGGCGAATCCAATTCTTTTGAATCCAGCACGTCAAAATCTGGTTCAAAGAAATGGGATAAGAGTCAGAAAGACAAGGGTCAGAAATCTGAATCGGTTGCAGAGGACAAACGGCAAGGCAAAGGGAATTTCAGCAAGGGTTGTTTCATTTGCGATGGGCCTCATCGGGCAAAGGATTGCCCAAAGCGTGAAAAGCTGAATGCTATTTGCGTGGATGAAGGGAAAGATGGTGATTCAGACTCGGAAGTGCATGTCCGGGTCAACCCCATGCAATTGCTCAACGTGATTCATGCAGACAAGGCAGTAACCTCGCAAAGATCGGGTTTGATGTATGTCAAAGTGTTGCTTTGTGGAATGGAAGTGTTGGCCATGGTGGACACGGGGGCCACACACAACTTTGTTTCAGAACGGGTGGTGCAGTCGCTTGGTTTAAAAGTCGTTGAAAGTTTCAGTCGAATCAAGACAGTAAATTCCAATGCACAGGTGGGGCATGGAATGACGGGCAATGTCGCTTTGAGGATTGGGGACTGGAACGGGCAAGTGGATTTGATGGTGTATCCGCTTGATGACTTCGAACTTATACTGGGTAATGAGTTCTTTGTGGCTGCAAAAGTGGCTGTGATGCCACATCTTGGTGGGATTTTGATTGCTGATGAGAAACGGCCCTGCTTCGTACCGCGGTGTTCCAAGGCAGAGAAGGGAAAGCGGGCAAGGGAAGGAACGGGTGGATGGCTATCGGCAATTCAAGTGCAGAATTTTCCAGACTTGGTGGTTGCTGGAAGAAAACAAGCTCAACGGGCTTCTCTCGCAGTTCAGATGTATGGGATTCTGGATGATAAGGCGAAAGGGCAGAGCGAGGCAAATGGGAGAACCTCCTGTTTGGCGAAGTGTGAAAATAGGCAAGACTCGGAGGCTACATGGGAAACGGATGGGACTTTGTGGCAGTCTGAGAAGCAAGTGCTGGAGTACTTACGGGCCTTACCGACGAGGACGTCGGCTTCCTCTGGTGGGGGTGGTTTGTTAGCACCTTGAGTTCCAAGGCTTGCTAAGCTTGGCTAGCGGTGGCACCTTGCACCCTAGCCAACCGGTGGAAACGAAGGCATGAGGCAGGCATGTCTTTACAAGGTGACCCGACGGTGTCGGTTGGTGTCGACACTGGTCCCTAAGGCAAGTGGCAGTCGTGATGCACATGATGGCCCGATGATATCGAGGCAGGGATGCTAAACGGGAAGCAGGCTTGTGGGACAAGGCAATCGAGGAAAACGGCTAAGTATTGGGAGCTGGGGTTGGATCACGAAATTGGCCAGGCAGCCTTGAGTTTGCTCGGGCAAAACAGAGGCAGGCTTGAGTTGGCTCGGGCAAAACGGTTATTGACGGTTAACAGCATTTCTGTACATGTTGCTGGGAACGTGGGACAGGTGTCCAAGGCAGAAACGGGCTGCATGTGTTGCTGGCAGCATGGGACAGGTGTCCAAGGCAGAAACGGGCAGTTATCGGCAGTTAATTTCCAGGCAGTTTCATGTTTCAATGTGCTGGCAGATTCTGGCAGTGCCAGCACAGCCCTAGGGCAGTTGGGGGTGTCAACTGCAAGATCATGGGTTGGCCCCATGATCTCATGTACTTAGTGGCCACGTTTTTATGATTGTAAGCCTATTTAGGCAGGCATTTTCGTAGCCTAAGGCAGAGGGTTGTTCTGTCTAGGTTCTTGAGTGTAATCCTTTGTAAGTTGGTGCTTAATAAAGGTTGGGACGGTTCCCGTAACTCTTGAGTGTGTTCCTAGACGTTCAAACATATCGGGTGTGTGTGTAAACACTAGTTGGCTGAGACCAAGGGGTTGGCAAACTTGGTGCCATCACGGGCAGATTTCTAGGCGAAAAATAGCCCCGTGACACCTACCATCACTGCTATGTACCATAATCGCACAACCTCCGCCACCATCACCGCACATACACTAAAACTGTAACACTACTAAAGTAACGGGTGGGAAAATTTAGGCGCGCACACACGAACAAGCGAGACCATTGATCTAGTTGTATCGCAATCTGAACCCTCAAAAAAGAAGAAGTAATGAATCTTAACTGTTAATTTAGCACGCCACAAAGCTTGGGCCTTGGACTCGTGTACATTTTCAGGCATGACCATTGGTGCATTTTACACGTAATGTGCTTCAAAATATTATCTTATGCGCCTCAGGCGCAGGAAAATGCGTCCCTGGCGCCCAATATTGTTCAGTTATGCGGCTCCGGCGCATTATGCAAGGATCCATAACATTCATAGGAAAGGGACCTCTTTGATCCCAAACCTCTGCGTTATTTACACATTTTGTCCTTCATTCGCAACTTTCTCATTTTAAATTGGATCAAGACCAACTATATATCGATAAATAGGGTTTTTGAAGTTCTAAAAGATGGTAGAATCCAACCATCAAAACAATTTGATCTCGTTCATGAAAAGTGCGTAAAAAGAGACTATTAGAAAAAATCTTCCGAGCCTTTATGGCTAAAGACACATTGTTTCCTTCATTCAGTGCTCAAATCCCTAGTTCTTAGGTAATTATTCGTGGTTTGTGTGGTTCTCCAAATATTCCGTAAGTAACATATGATCTATAAACAGAGTTTCTCTTTCTCTTTGTCATAGCTAATAAGTTACGCAATGTTCCTAAGGCGCAAACCCGCGCAAACCCAACAATGTCTGGCCCTTGAGGGACATTGTCCTGTACTTGAGGCGCATAAGAGAATACTTTCTACCACTAAACTTTTTGCCCTCAATTTCTACCACTACCACCACTACACCACCTCCACCCCCGTCACCTAACATACACTACTAGTTCACACAATCGAAAAGAGAAAAAGGATGATGTCAAACCATTAAAAGGTACTGAGATAACTCTCTCAAAAAAGATTTTTTCCCGACTCCTTAAAGGTAAAATAATCATTGTTTGCTTTAACGTGGAAATAAATTGTAGACACTCCAATCTGGCGCATAAAAAAATAATTAGATGGACATTACGCATAAATTGGCCTCATCTTTCTACTGCTACCACCACCACGCCCCCTCCACCACCGTTTACTACAGTAACACCCCTCTACAATGACTTCAGATTTAGCAACTAAACTAAATAATCGAAAGCGAGAAAGAAAAAAAGGATGAGGTCAAACCATTAAAAGGTACTGGGATATTTCCCTCTTTTGTTCCGTTCTTGTCTTTTTTCTACAGTATCTTTTGTCCTTCGATGATAAGAATTTTCAAATATGATATTTTTTTTTAAACTCCCTAAAGGTAAAATCATTGTATGGTTTAAGAAATTAATAATTATGTATCATAATAACTAGGATAAGAAAGTAGACTCAATAAACTTTTCAACGATTCTAACCACGTTGAAATCCGAGTTAGGCAATTTCTGTGACAAGCCGCGGAATTGCAATTGAAAGTTGCACCCGGGGCACGACATAATCTATTCCCTAGGCATAATACTCCTTCCCACTACTGCGTTTGGTGTGCTCCTACTAATTAGGAAGACACCTGCCATGTTCTGCGCAAGTGCCCACGAGCTGTAGCCATTTTGACTACCCTTGGGTTTACCTCTACACACTTCAATGATCCTTTTCATGATTCGGTTAAAAAAACCTTCACATTTCCGGATACCATCTTTCTGTAGTCCGTTGGAGTCTCATCTTTTTCTTCACTTAGCATATTTGGTGCAACTAGAATAGCAATCTCTTTGAGACACATTAACCCAACTCGAGTTCAAAGTAGCCAACTCATGTAGCGAGAACCATTTTAGCCAAATCCGTGGAATGGTCTTTCAACGATTTTCGCAACTTCAGGGGTGTATTTCCTGATATGGGCCTGAGCCGGGGGGAATTACGTACTTTGGATTTTCTGTGCCCGCACGTAAATTTCCCATAACATGTAACATTTTTAAAATCTGAACTTCTTAACTTCAAAATTAGACTGAACAATATTTTCAATGATTCTTACAATGCACGAGTCAAACTTCGGAAGTGTCTATGGCAAGGTCGCAAAGTATGGCTTACTTTGCAGTTTTTTGGAAGATGCGCCCGGGGCGCACAAACATGCGCCTGAGCCTCATACGGAAACTATTTCTCGTGCCCGGGGAGCAATAAACTGCGCTTGAGACGCATCAGTGACCACTTGTATGCATGCATAAAAATCGCCCTTATTGTTATACCTAAATCAATACTCCTGAGATCATTTACAGCTCTCCTCCATTTATCTAACCACAAGACTTGCGCAGTACCATAGTTGACTCACCCTGATAAGAGCCTCATGGATAGAGAATTGTTTGAGCAATTAATAGTGCAACTGACCATATTCGGTACTCAAAAACCATGTAATATGCCCTTGATGCATTGGTGGAATATATGAGAAGTGTTGTTCTTAATAAGAGTGAAAATGTACACTTGTAGTCAATCCAAATGTATAGGGCGAAAACGTACACATTTAGGCAATGCAACATACATTCGTTGTTGCGTCTCTTTCCAATGTTTCGATGACTATTACTACAAGTAATATCTCAAGTGGTTCTTGTGTTTGCAAGTTGCTAAGTTTTTCTTTTTGAATTTCAAGTTGCCAGGTTGATTGCACAAATTTAATGTTATTTTGGAGCCTTAGAAGTCTCAAGAAATGATAAATGCACACGAAAAATGATCAAAAAGACACTGATGCGCCCGGGGCGCACCATGATTGCCAGATACGAGTGGGGCGCAACAAAATGGCGCCTCAGGCGCATGTGACGCAAAAAGTACTCCTTCAACAAGACCCACGACCGCAATTTTAACCTGTCTACCACCACCAAACCCCTACCCCACCTCCATCGTCGTCAACCGTTCTAACTCCTACCACCCCTGCCACCACAATTTTAGAATTTCTAAAAAGAATTTAAAATTTTAAACTCCTTGAAGGTAAAATCATTGAATACTTAAATGTGTAAATAATTTTGAATTATAACTATTTGAGTTAGAAAATAGACTCAACAAACTTTTCAACGGTTCTAACCACGTTCAAATCGGAGTTCAAGAGTTACCGTGGCAAACCGAGGAGTGCAGGAGTTACTTCGCTATTTGAAAGTTGCGCCCGGGGCGCGACACATTGCGCCTTAGCCGCGTAACTGAAAAATTACTAGCACCTGAGGGGCATAAGAGAATAATTAGATGCAAAATATTACGAGTAAAGTACCCTCACTTCCTACCGCTACCACCACTGCACCACCTCCACCACTGTCACCTAACATACACTACCAGCATAACCCTAGCCCTCTCCAATGATCAATAATCACACATTTTGCAACTAAACTATAAATAAACAGTTCACACAATCGAAAAACAAAAAAAAGGATGATATCAAACAATTAAAAGTACTGAGATACAGCAATTCTCAGTTTTGTTCCTTTCTGGTCTTCTTTCTATCTTTTTTTCCTTCTATGATTTGAATTTTCAAAAATGATTTTTTCCAGACTCCTTGAAGGTAAAATCGTTGTTTTCCTTAATGTGTAAATAAAATCGAATCAAATTTTTTTGAGTTAGAAAGTAGATTCAATGAGCTTTTTAATGGTTCTATCAACGTGCAAATCGAAGTTTGGAAGTGTCTGTGGCAAGCCAAGAAGTTTTGCCAACTTTGCAATTTGGATACTGTGCCTGGGGCGCGACAGAATGCGCCTGGGGCGCGACAGAATGCGCCTGAGCCATGAAACCCAACAATTTCTGGCGCCCGAGGCGCATGAGAGAATAGTTAGGCGGACATTACATGTAAATTGCCCTCATCTTTCTACGGCGCCTACCACCATTGCTACTGGTCTGTCGTTTCTGTACCAAAAATATAATTTATAAAATAGGGAATTAACTAATATTCCGAAGAATAGCGGTCAAGTCCGAGATTCTCTACGGAGAGTAAACAGCTAAGTTACGGTACTTTCAATTAATTTCTAATTGAATTCTGAAACTAAAAGGAAGTTGGATTTGGATTTGGATTTGATTAAACTAAAATTAAACTAGAATGCAAATTAAAGGAGTTATAAATTGAAGAGAGAAGGGACTATGGTTTCCGATTCAGTCTCCCTCTGTAACGCAATTGTTTCGAAACCTAGGGTTCATATTCAACATTCAACCAGATCAACGTAGGGTAGCAATTCCTAATGATAATTCCCATAAAGATAATCAAGATTCGCACTCCGTATAGGCTATCTTAACACGGCACGGATCGTCTCACTGGATTTAACCAACGGCACGATCCGTCTCACGTCGTATAGTTTATCTCAAAGCCTATCCTGAAATATTAGAAACCATTGTATGACAGTGTTTGAAACCATAGATACAAACACATTCGAATATTGGAAAAATACAAAACTTCATAAAAAGTTATGAATTGATCAAGTCACACAATCAAGTTGAATATAAAACCCTAGAAATCTAACAATTACGCTACTTGGAGAGACCACCTCGTCACCCTAGCCGAATAGTTTAGCCGCTCATGGAGTGAGAACAAATAATCGTGAAACAAATAAACTCCATTGAACAATAAACTAAAAGCTCCGCAAAGAATAAGAGAATAAAACCCAGTCCTCTGCCGCCAAAGTGCTGTGCCGCCGTGGTTCTCGTTCTCTCTTTTCTGTAATGGGAGAAGTGCCCAGCCGCTTCTCTATATTTTTGCGTGAGTAGAAGGTCCTGATCGCAGCCCCACTTTGTTCTCTGTTATCCCGTTTCTGCGTGGGAAAGATATGCCCTAAACAAAACCCTTTTCTCCCATATATAGTTGCCGAGAATTGTATTTTTTCAGTAATTATAATTAATGGGCCCACCTTTTCCAAACTCTCCCATTCTGTTACAAATCATGGCAAATATATGGCCCAATTCCCACCCACAAATCACGTGCAGAGGCTATACAACTTTATGCTTCAAATTTTCATAAGGTAGCTAGGAATTTGATTGGGTACTTCTCGTTATCCAATATAATTTGGTCATCTCTGGATCAATTGGATCAGGATCGGCTTTACGTTAAATATGATTTCGTGCTTTTAGCTCCAAATGTTAACCATCGGTTCCGAGAATCTTGAAAAGCAATTAACAAGTATGAAACTCCAAGTAGCGCCGTAAAAGAACATAACAAGCCTAAATTAGGGAGCGTAAATAGGCGTATTTATGCACCTATCAGCTACATACCACAACCGCACAACCTCCACCACTATCACCGCAAATACACTACCACCGTAAAACTATCACTCTACAACCAACACTTCACTTCCTGCACCACATCCTCGATCATCACATAAACCACCATCACTTCTCTACCACAACTACCGTCCACCCCCCAATCATCACCAATCCTGCCATCAACAAGATTAGCATTGATGACGACCCAGGACATGTTTTGATAATTAATATCCGCCCAGGACATGCTAAGAACATTTGTTAATGCTTAAAATGTCCTTGACGGATATTAATTATCAAAACACGTCCTTGATCGTCATTTTCCCTTAAAGTTACATCAGGTTGAGATTTACTGGATATTAGAAGGGAAAGATGCATTGCAAGAAAAGAGGAAAGCACAGAATTTACTAATTTAATTTAGACACTCACAAATAAACGTGACCATTGATCTAGCTGTATCGCAATTTGAGTCCTCGAAAAAGAAGAAGTAACCAATCATAATTAACCATTAATTTAGCACGCCACAAAGCTCGGTCCTTGGATTAGTGTACATTTTCAAAAACACTACATCCTTATTGTATAGACTAACGCATGCACGTGCCTAACTAGGGTCGGCTCGAAGAAATGGGCTTACAATAAAGTGTGATTGGATAATTGGTTTATATGGATCCTTCTTGGTTAAGACCACATGTAAAAATAACATATATTGCCAGAAATTGACAAGGTAATATTTCCATTTATTAATCAAAAAGAGACGTCCCTTTTGAAGTCAAAATGGCTTTTCCTCGATACCTAACATAACGCAAGAAAGTCGCAATGAGCTTTTCAACAGTTCTAACCACGTACAAAACGGAGTTCGAGAGTGTCTGTGACACGCTTGAAGTTTGGCCTAGTTTACAAATTAGAAGCTACACCTAGGGCGCGACATAATGCGCCTGAGGCGCATAAGAGAATAATTGTCCTTTCTTGTTTTCTTTTTTATCTCTTTGTCCTTCGATAATTAGAATTTCAAAAAATGTTTTTTTTTTTGGACTCCTCGAAGGTAAGATCATTGTATGCCTTAATGTGTAATAATTATGAATCATAATAAGTTGAGTGAGAAAGTAGACTCAACATTGCTTTTCAACGGTTCTAACCATGTTGAAATCAGAGTTCGGTAGTTTCAATGGCAAGACGCACAATTGCAATTGGCCTACATCGCTATTTGAAAGTTGCACCCGGGCCGCGACACAATGCACTTGAGCTGCATAACTAAACAATTTTTGGCGCCCGGGGCGCTTTGACTTGTGCTTGAGGCGCAAAAGAGAATAATTTGATGCACATTATGTGTAAATTGCCCTCGCTTTCTAACTAGCTACCGTTAGACGAGGCAACTTGAACAAGCCGCAGTCAAGGTGCAAAAAGCACGCTTCTTTCAAAATCGACCAAAAAAGTGTGCTTCGACCAAAAAAGACAGGGCAATTTACGGGTAATGTGCATCTATGTATTCTCTTATGCGCCTGGGCTCCAGACATTGTTGAATTATGCAGCTCAGGCGCGACTGTCGCGCCCTGGGCGCAGCTTTCAAATAGCAAAGTAGGCCAAACTTTGCGGCTTTTGGAGCCGGGGCACATTGTCCTAGGCTTGAGGCGCATAAGAGAATACTAAAATGCACATTACGCGTAAATTGCCCTCACTTTCTACCGCTACCACCACTCTATACCGTCTCCACACCACTGTCACCTAACTTACACTACCAGGTACTGAGATAATTCTCTGTTTTGTTCCTTTCTTGTCTTCTTTCTATCTTTTTGTCCTTCTATGATTATAATTTTTAAAAATGATTTTTTTCCGACTCCTTAAAGGTAAAATCATTGTTTGCTTTAACGTGTAAATAAATTTGAATCAAAATTACTTGAGTTAGAAAGTAGATTCAACGAACTTTAATTTTTAATGATTCTATCCACGTGCAAATCGGAGTACGGAAGCGTTAGTGGCAAGCCAAGAAGTTTGGCCAACTTTGCAGTTGGATACTACGCCCGGGGCGCGACTCAATACGCCTGAGCCTTATAACCCAACAATTTTGACGCCCGAGGTGCATTGAACTGCGCCTCATGAGGTGCAAAAGAGAATAATTAGGTGCACATTACTCGTACATTGCCGTCATCTTTCTACCCTACCATCACTACTACGTACCATAATCGCACAACCTCCGCCACCATCACCACACATAAACTACAACAGTAACACTACTTTAAGTAATGGGTGGGAAAATTTAGGCGCGCACACACAAACAAGCATGACCAGTGATCTAGTTGTATCGCAATCCGAACCCCCGAAAAAGAAGAAGTAATGAATCTTAACTGTTAATTTAGCACGCCACAAAGCTCGGGCCTTGGACTCGTGTACATTTTCAAGCATGACCATTGGTGCATTTTACACGTAATGTGCTTGTAATTATTATCTTATGCGCCTCAGGCGCATGAAAATGCGTCCCTGGCGCCCAATATTGTTCTGTTATGCGCGGCTCCGGCGCATTATGCAAGGATCCAGAACACTCATAGGAAATGGATCCTCTTCATCTTTTTGGATGACCAATTGGGTAGGAGAGGGACGTCTTTGATCCCAAACCTCTGAGCCTCTCAATTAATTGGAAACTGCAATGTAACGACCCTCGCATCCAACATTTCTTCTGGCTTTTGGCACAAAAACGCCTCCCCACGCGTGATAATCTATTTCCAAGCTAGGCGTATTTTACTCCTACTATGGAAGACGCCTGCCATGTTCTGCGCAAGTGGCCATGAGCTGCAGCCATTTTGACTACCCTTGGGTTTAAAATTAGACTCAACAATATTTTCAATGGTTCTTACGACGCACAAATCAAACTTCGAGAGTGTTCGTGACAAGCTCGCGAAGTTTGGCTTACTTTGCAGTTTTTTGGAAGATGCGCCCGGGACGCATAAGAATGCTCCTGAGACGCATATGAAAACTATTTCTCGCGCCCGGGGAGCAATAAACAGTGGTGGAGACGCATCAGTGACCACTTGTATGTGTAAGAATCGCCATTATTGTTATAGTTCCTAAAATCCTAAGATCATTAATTTACAACTCTCCCCCATTTATCTAGATTTCTCGTGTTATGCAAGAAAAATATATGAAAAATCTTGAGACATTGCCATCTCTTCCTCCCTCCGCCCCAACCATGCCTCCTCTCATATTCCCCTCTCCTCCTCCTCCTCCTCCACCACCACCACCACTAGCACTAACAGTACCTCACCACAGGGACTAATATTCAATCTCACGATTTTATTTTATTTTGGTTCACGACTGCTATCACAACATAACTACCACCATCACTTCACCACTATTACCACCACATTGCAAGATGAAGAGATTCCAGGAGTTCCATGCTTGAAGATTTCATTGAAAACTTTGGATGTATCTCAAGCATGAGCGGCTAATCTTCCTCCTCAAGCTTTAGACAAAATCCTTGCAACTTACTTCGGCTTTCGTATATTGTATAAGAAGTACTAGTATTGAATGATTGAACTATTTTTTGATGTTTGACGCTTTTGATATTCATCAAATGCATGGTTAATTTTTCTTATCTAGCATATGTGATTGGTTTCAGTGCTATTCAAAGTCATAGTTGTATAATAACTTTATTTGTGATTGCAATCCATCGAAAAGTGAAATATACTACGCTTAGAAAAGAGGTATTGGGCTTTGGTTACATCCAAAACGATCTAATATGGCAATTTAGGATGATGTTATGGTGTCCCCGGTCATTTTGGGGACACCGTAGTTTTTGGCATAATTTTACCATTATGAGCATAACTAAAACTCATTACAAGCATAACAGAACCCAAACAAGGTACAACCAATGAATATCCAAAAACCAACCAAAACATAACCAAACCCAACCAAGGCATAAGTTATGCCTTGCTATGGTTCTGTTATGCTTATAATAGGTTTTGGTTATGCTCATAATGGTTTTGTTATGTCAAAAGTTATGGTGTCCCCAAAATGACCGGGGACACTGAAGTCATTCCCGGCAGTTTAAGATTCGCGATGTCAAATTTTCAAGGAAATTGATTTTGGCACTCCACTTTTGTAAGCAGGCGTTGCACTTTGTACATGAAGTTACAAGTAAGTTGCGGATCAAAAAAAATTGTTACAAGTAAGTTCACGTTAAAAGGAGAGTGTCTGCGTACAAAAATAGAGCACCAAAATCAAAACCCATTTTTTCAATTCCATCAAATTATTTGGCACAGCTAAGGCTTGTGGCCATGGGGCATCATTGTTGAGTCGAATCATCAAATCACAAGACTTGTGCAATACCATAGTTGATTCACCCTGATAAGAGCCTCATTGATAGAGAGTTGCTTTAGCAATTAATAGTGCAACTAACCACATTCGGTACTCAAAACCATGTAATATGTCATTGGTGCATTCGTGGAATCTATGCGAAGTGCGGTTGTTCTTAATAAGAGCGACAATGTACAGGTGTAGTCAATCCAAATGTATAGAGCGAAAACGTACATATTTGGGTAGTCCAACATACATTTGTTGTTGTGTCTCTTTCCAATGTTTCGATGTCTATTGCTACCTGTAATATCTCAAGTGGTTCCCGTGATAGCAGGTCGCCAAGTCGATTGCACAAATTTTGACATTATTTTGGAGCCTTAGAAGTCTCAAAAAATGATAAATGCACACGAAAAATGATCTAATTAGCAATCCAAATAAGTGCGCCCGGAGCGTGGCCTATTCGCGCCTAGGCGCATTCAGACAGTTAAATACACTGATGCGCCCGGGGCGCACCATGATCGCGCCTGACGCAAAAATAAGGTGCCTCAAAAATAAGTACTCCTGCAACAACATCCGCGACCACAATTCTAACCCGTCTACCACCACCCTTTTATCACTTCCACCACCACCAATCACTACATTACCACCACCACACCCATACCACACCTCCATCGTTGTCATCTCGCCACCAAGTTGGACGTGATTCAGCTTGAGCTTCATAGCCTTCGGGCCTTTGGGAATCCTTTGAAATCACTGCTTCTGTCATACTCTCTGACGATTCTCCAGGAGTACTCATGGGGTCATTTCCGTTGATCGCTCCATTCCGTGTAATCTATGAAAGGGGCAGGGAGGAGAGGGATAGAAGCGTAATGGGTTTGAAGTTACATCAGGTTTACTGGATAATTTAAGTTTTGGTCTTCGAAGGAAAAAAGACGCATTGCATGGAAAGAGGAAATTAAGCACAGAATTTACTAATTTAATGGGTGGGAAAATTTAGACACACACAAACAAACGTGACCATTGATCTAGCTGTATCGCAATTTGAACCCTCAGAAAGAAGACGTAACCAATCTTAACCATTAATTAATTTAGCATGCCAAAATGATCGGTCCTTGGACTAGTGTACATTTTCAAAACACTACATCCTTATTGTATAGACTAACGCGTGTGGCTCGAAGAAATTGGCTTTCAATAAAGTGTCCTTAGCGAGGTATGAGGATATTGCTTGACAAAACCATATAATTATATCGCAATGAGCTTTTCAAGGGTTCAAGAATATCTGTGGCAAGCCGGAAGTTTGGCCTAGTTTGTAGATTGGAAGCTACGCCCAGGGCGCAAGAGATTTAGAGTAGTGCACAAAAAGTGAATGTAAAGAATCACATATTTGCAACTAAACTAAATAAGCGTTCACACAATGGAAAACGAAAAGAAAAAGGATGAGATCAAACAATTAAAAGGTACGTACTGAGATATTTCCCCCTTTTGTTCCTTTCTTATCTTCTTTTTTTTAATCTCTTTGTCCTTCGATGATTAGAATTTCAAAAAATGATATATTTTTTTTACTTCAAAGGTAAGATCATTAATTGTATGCTTTAATGTGTAAATAATTCTGAATCATAATAACTTGAGTGAAAAAGTAGACTCTAACCACGTTAAAATTGGATCAGTCCGGCAGTTTCAATGGCAAGCCGCGAAGTTGCAATTGGCCTACTTCACTATTTGAAAGCTACACCTGGGCCATGACACAAGGCGCCTGAGTCGCATAACTAAACAATTTCTGGTGCCCGGGGCGCATTGTCTTGTGTCGGAGGTGCAAAAGAGAATAATTAGATGCACATTATGCGTAATTTGCCCTCGCTTTCTTCTGCTACCGCCACTGCACCACCTCCACCATCGTCACCTAACAGACATTACGAGTGTAACCCTACCCCTCTCAAAAGATCTATTAAGTTACTCCCTTTGTCCTGATTTGTTTGTCCCAAATTGACTGTCCAATTTCAAAATCAATGGATCAAATTATGTAAATTTTCAATCAATGGATCAGAAATTTTTTTTTTTTGTCAAAATAATAGCTAGTGATATTATTACTTCAAAACCAATACATCAAGAAGAAACTTCATCCCTAGACATGGGATCAAGAAGCCAAATTGGAGGCGACTCAGTCCAACGACTATACCCCAACCCAATTAAACCCTTACTAGCCAACAAATGCACAACTGAATTGGAGGATCTATGTCTATAAGAGAAAATACAAGAAGCAAAATATCTACTCAAAACCTTGATACCGTCAATAATAATCTTCACTTCTTGGTTCACCACTGCCAGACCGTTAATCATATTGATAACCGCTTGTGAGTCACCTTCTATAAGCACATTCCTCAATCCCAGATTTTGGCCTAGTTCGACCCCATTCGAACAGCTAATGCCTCTGCAACCATGGGGCTTGAACACCAATCTAGTCTTCCATTTCCATGCTCCATCCACATTAATTTTGAGAAATCCTCCACACGGCTTCTGCCATCCACCCCTTGCTTCTCTAACCATGGATCTAATTTGGTTTCCTTAATAAATTAAAAATCTGAGATTGGACAAACAAATTGAGACGGAGGGAGTACGAAATATTCCAAAGGCGCAAATGTTCAAGTGTAAGTAGTCATATGAATATCTTACATTAGAAATTTTAAATGGATATCATTCTTATATCTATTTATATGCTATAGTTATGTGCATTTTCACATCAAAAAATAGAAAGTCATGTGCAGCTAATGGAGCTTAGAATGTGTAGAGAGAATGCAATCGTGTTAAGCTTTAGTGGTCCGATAATCTTTGAATCGGTCTTCTTTTTAACCAACTTTTCATAAATTGTACTTCTTAATTTAATTCTTTTTTTCCTTTTCATCCTATTTTATTAGTTTGGAAACCCTATCTAAAGATTCATAATTGGTCTTGATCCGATTTAAAATGATGGTGATACGAGCTTTTTACCAAAATAATTTATTTTCGACCCACTAAGGGTAAAATGGTAATTTACTTTGATGTACAAATGATTTTGGATCAAAATAACTTCAGTAAAATATTATATTTAACAAACTTTTCAACGGTTCAAACCAAGTTCAAATCAGATTTCGTATGTGTCCACGTCGAGCCAGCAAAGTTTAGCATGTTTTTAAGTATTAAGGATGTGCCCGGGGCGCAATGGAGTGCGCCTGAGGCGCATAACGAGTAAAGCTTGCTAACAAACCAAACTTTGCGGGCTTTAAGATGGTGGGATGAAATCTTCGAAATATTTAGATCTAGTTCATGAAAAGTGAGTAAAAAGGAGACTATAAGAAAAATCTTCGAAGCCTTTAAGGCTAAAATACGTTTTGTCCTTCATTCGGTGCTCAAATCCCTAGTTCTTAGGTAATTATTCATCGTTTAAGTGGTTCTACAAAAAATTTCATTAGTAACCTGTGATCTAAAAACAGAGTTTTTCTCTGAGTGTGTTATAGCTATTAAGTTGCGAAATGTTCCAAAGGCGCAAACGTTCAAGTGAGGGTAGCTGGCTGTGGTGGTAGTGGAAGTCATAGTGGTCGGTTAATTGTGTTGGTGGTGTGGTGGTGTAGACAATCAAATTTTGCTTCGCAAACGTACAAGAGAAAACAAAGCTTCCGCCCGCACTTCATTCCTTTGCACTCGACTTGCTAATGCAAGAGGTCGTCAAAGATATGCGCCATAAAGCGCCTAACAGTAAATGGAGTTGTGAGCTTCTTCTCTTCTTTTCCCATATCTCCAAAAGATATGTCACGGGAAAGAGCGCTGCTTTGTACACAAAGCAGATGGAAAATGGGTGAACTTCAAAGGTGAAATTGAAAAAGTTTAAATTCAGGCACGGTCAGCCAGTCTGCTGCTAGCTAGGTCCGGGAATGGCACCAGGCAAGGATTGAAGGAACATCCTTGAATTAGGAGTGTGTGTTCGGAATGAAACTTAGAATGTGTGGACGCCCAAACTCGTTTAGCTTTAGTGGTCCAATCGGTCTTCTTTTAACCAATTTTCCATAAAATTATACTTCTTTAATTCTGTTTTTCCTTTTCATCATATTTTAGAAGTTTGGAAACCCTATCTATCCATTCATAATTTGTCTTGATCCGATTAAAAATGACTGTGATTCGAGCTTTTTACCGAACTAATTCGTTTTTCGACCCACTAAGGGTAAAATAGTAATTTCCTTTGATGTAGAAATGATTTTTGATCAAAACAACTTCGGTAAGAAAGAAGACTTAACAAGCTTTCCAACGGTTCAAATCACGATAGAATTGGATTTCGGGTGTGTCCATGTCGAGCCCACAAAGTTTAGCATGTTTTCAAGTGTTACTATTGCGCCCGGGGAGCAAGGGAATGCGCCTGAGGCGTATCAAAATTGGCCTGGGGCGCACTAAAGCTAGCTAACAGACCAAACTTTGAGGGCTTGCCCCGGATACTCCGAAATTCAGATTTTCGTGTGGTTTGAACCGTTACAAAGCTTGTTCAATTTACTTTCTATCCCAAGCAATTTGGATCTTAAATAATTTACACATATGAATGTGTGACCATTTTCCTTCAGTGGGTCAAAAGACAATTCACTTCGATAAAACGCTCGCAACTTTCTCATTTTAAATTAGATCAAGACCAACTATATATATATATCGATAAATAGGGTTTATAAAGTTCTAAAAGATGGTGGAATGCAACCATCAAAACAATTAGATCTAGTTCATGAAAAGTGCGTAAAAAGAGACTATTAGAAAAAATCTTCAGAGCCTTTAAGGCTAAAACACATTGTTTCCAACATTCGGTGCTCAAATCCCTAGTTCTTAGGTAATTATTCGTTGTTTGTGTGGTTCTCCAAAATATTCCAAAAGTAACTTATGATCTATAAACAGGGACCCGGGGGTGCTGTAGTGCACCCCCGCACTACACGTGTAGTGCAGCCAATCCGGCCATTCATTTCGGCAATGGATGGCTCGGATTTTCATCTGAACAATGGACGGCTAGAATTTGTAGGAGTTCGGATTAAATCCAAGCCATCCGCACCGAGATGGACGATCGGATCGGCCGCACTATACGGTGTAGTGCGGCAGGTGCACTACAGCCCCTCCCATTCCTATAAAGAGAGTTTCTCTCTGTGTTTGTTATAGCTAATAAGTTACGCAATGTTCCTAAGGCGCAAACCCAACAATGTCTGTGTCACGGCCTCGATTTTCAACATAAATAGATAAATCATTTTGATAAAAGATCCTCGCATAGGACAAATAATACCCAAAATGGTTTCCCACTTGTTTAATTACAAATGAAGTCCCCAAGTTTAAAAAAAGTACATCCTTCGCACCATGGCCCAAATTAAGTTAAATACATGTGCAAAGTATTTAGAATATTACAATCTTATGTCAAAAGATCAAACAAAGTAAATTAGTTACAATACCATCTCTATCCAAAAGTAGACTAATACAAAGATGAATGAGTAACTAAGTCATGTTAGCTTCCAAAAGTCTTCGTTTCCAAATACACCATGTTATGCAACCTATTGCCCTGCGTTCGAACCTTAAAAGAAGGATTTTGCTGAGCTACACTAGCGCAGTAGGAAATTCTCTACAAAATCTACATGCAATGAGATGAATAGCATAAACGAATCAAATTAAACGACAAATCCAAATAATGCACATCAACACCCCTTTGCAAATGTCATAACAATTCCCAATCACAAACCCATACGTACACACATGCGCACACACTTCTTCCAACAAAATTCCACCCCTTGCGAGATTGTGTTTCCACCCCTTGAGTCACAATAGACTCCACCCCTTGCGAACTGTGTGTTTCCACCCCTTGTGTCACACTAAATCTCCCATTCACTTCACAACAACAACAACCATACTATTGTCACAATTGATACCAATGCCATAAACTCATTCAACACACACCGACATTATCTAAGACGACACATATAGCTCATGGACCATGGCACTCGTTACCACAATACCTCTATCAAAGAAAATGCAATCCTCAAGCCATAAAACATTCTGTTTGACCATATATAGCAAATAAACACCTAAATCACACATAGTCACCACAAAACATGTAAAGGAAGAGAGAAATCCCTACCTAGATAGGTTTTAAGCAAAACCCTAGGTCTACCAAGAGCAATAAGCTTGGATCCTTCAAAGACAAGCTTCACCCAAGCTTAGATACAAGATCTAGAGCAAATAAAGCCCAAAAACATGAATCACAAGCAAAGATTAACAAATAATCGAGAGGAGAGAGAGAGAAAAAAAAAACGTGATAGAGCTTCAAGGTGTGAGAATAAGAACACAAAACTCACCCTTAGTTTACCAAATGCAAGAATCTTGTGATTTTGAGGAAGAAAACCCTTTGGATTTTGAAGATTTGATGTTGAAATCAAGAGTTTTGAGTGAGATTGGAGTTGGGCAGGTGAGAGGGGGTGTTTCCAGGTCTAGGGTTTTGGGTGTGAAAAATGGTAAAGGGATCCTATTTATAGTGAGCTATCATGCGTGCTGAAAAATTAGCAAATTTTGCACGATGTACCGGTACCGTGGAATGATAGTACCGGTACAGGTACCCAGAAATTTCAGCATTTCACAGTTTCTGGTCGCGATGTACCTGTACTGAAAAAAGCTATACCTGTACATTAAAGGCAGATTCGAAATTTTTTACCAACGTTCATCAAATCAAACCCCGATTGCTACCAACACTTCCACACATCATTTCAACAGCGAAACTCAAAATCCAACTATTCTCCAAATGTTCGATACACAACTGTAGACGTATATCCGTACACTCACATAAACAAACGTACAACTTTATTAATAATACAATTCTTTCACGCATTAAACGATTTTCAAAATTATAATAATTTACGGGTCTCCACATTCTGGCCCCTGAGGGGCATTGTCCTGCGTTTGAGGCGCATATATAAGAGAATATTTTCTACCGCTGAACTTTTTGCCCACAATTTCTACTGCTACACCACTACACCACCTCCACCCCCGTCACCTAACATACACTACCAGTTCGCACAATCGAAAAGAGAAAAAGGATGATGTCAAACCATTAAAAGGTACTGAGATAACTCTCTCAAAAATAATGTTTTCCCAACTCCTTAAAGGTAAAATCATTGTTTGCTTTAACGTGGAAATAAATTTGAATCAAAATTACTCGAGTTAGAAAGTAGATTCAACGAGCCATTTAAAGGTTCTATCAACGTGCATATAAGAGTTCAAAAGTGTCTGCGGCAAGCCGAGAAGTTTGGCCGACTTTGCAGTTTGGAAACTGCGCCTGGGGCGCGACTCAATGCGCCTGAGCCTTATTACCCAACAATTTCTAGCGCCCGAGGCGCATTGAACAGTGCCTGAGGTGCATAAAAGAATACTTAGGTGCACATTAAATGTAAATTGTCCTCATCTTTCTACCCTACCACCACTGCTACGTACCACAACCGCACAACCTCCACCACCACAACCATCGCCGCTCATACACTACCACCGTAACACTACTTATGTAACGGGTGGGAAAATTTAGGCACACACCAACAAGCGTGACCATTGATCTAGTTGTATCGCAATCTGAATCCTCTAAAAAGAAGTAAACCAATCTTAACCATTAATTTAGCACGCCGGTCCTTGGACTTGTGTACATTTTCAATAGCACTACTTCCTTATTATATAAATTAATGCAAGCTTGTGCCCAAAGGCACGACTCGAAGAAATTGGCATTCAATAAAGTGTCATTAGCCAGGTGTGATGATATTGCCTGACACACATCCACATAATTATATGGCAATGAATACCAATCACCCGTTCTACTTGCCGACAACTCTGACTGATTTTGGATCCAACCACACCACTCACAGTCAGTCACACTTGAAGAAAACACAATCATCTTTTGGCTCATTTTTGGGTTGGGCTTTTACTTAGCAAGTTCCTCTTAAAGGTATAGACTCCTCTTGTCCCAAGGACATGTACAAGGTACAAGCAATTAGAAGCAATCAAGATAAAAAAGAGAGAAGGTTCGAGCAATCCAGAGGGTACACGGTATAGGCTCTTCTATGGGGTTTGAACAGGAGTTGGAATTGATGATCCAGAGGGTTTGCCATGTTTCTGTGTTGTATTCCTTCATTAAGTTGGCCTTTTCTGCAACTGTTTACTACATTTGGGTGGAAAAGAAATGCCAGAATTTTTGAAGCTAGGAGGCAAGATAGAGCTGTTGTACTAAATTATTATTATTTTTTTGAAGAGCTGCTGTACTAAATTGTATCAGAAGAGATATCGCGTTTTGGAATTTTTTTTGCTGTCTGTACATGTAGTAGTGGTGTATAGCATGTGTTTTCTTTTGGTTGGAGTTCATGTATTCTTTGGAGTTCAAGGCCATCCCCTTGCCTGTCCCTTTTGTCTGTGTGTGTGTGTGTTTCATAATGAAATTTACCAAAAAAATAAAATAATCATTGTTCTTATTGTAAAACAGCTATGTACTCCATTTGATATTGAATTCCATTTTCATAAAGATCATAACATCTTTCCTAATCTTCTTCCTTTCATTTCTTCTACTTCTCTGCTATTACATGTGTTACGAAAAGGCAAAACTGTTAGTTAGTGTCCCTTTGTAGTGGCTAAGAAGTCTTGAAATGATTGTACATCCCTCCAAATGTAGATAGGTAAGGAACATATCAGTGCTGATAAATAATTTCAGGGGCACTAACTAGCAAGGACCCTAAGCATCCCGCTGCTCTGCTGCGGCCAGCCCCAGGAATTAAGGTTATGTGAAAAGCCATATAAATGAGGCAGTGGCGGATCCAGAAATTCTACATAGTGAGAGTACCTATATTCACAACCTTAAGCGGAAATTCACAATGAAGCACAATTACATAAGAACCTGGCTATGAAGCACAGTTCTACTTCTTTCAAGATTTGTGTCGTAGGTGAATTGGCTAGTTCTGTTTCCTTTTAACTTATTTGTTATTCTTTAAAGATCAAATAGAGTCAACAATTTTGTAAGATTTTCCCTTGCAAAGCAAATAACGCATGTAACATGTGTTGTAATATTATATACATGTGGTCTTTCTTTTAGGAGAGATGAATCTTGTGCTCCATTTACTTGCCTAGGAAAACAAAATTTCGTGAGTTTTTGTTTTTTGGTTTTGCTAAACAAAGAAAGATTTTATTAAGCAATGGAACCAATAGAAAAGTTACCAAGGTGAAACATTTGCAGCAGCTCCAAACTCTTGAACATAGATTCCACTAGAAGCAGTAGTGAACCTCGTAAGATGTTGCAGGTGGCAATTGGTTTCAGCAGTCCACTTCTACATGCATCCATCTTACTCATACAGCCACAAATATAGTACAAACTCTTTATCTTTATTGCAGCTAACTGTACTCTGAACTTGTTCCAGCATCCATCTTTATTCTGAATTGTAGACACCCTATTTTGGACTGTCCAGACCAGTTTACTTACGGATTTCGGTTCCCCAATGATGATCACGGTCAAGAACACTCCGAGCTAATGGTGTGTTTGAGCTTTGAGTGTCCTGAATCTCATTCAAACCTTTGTCTAGCCCTGCCCAGACCCTTCATGCCAGAACCAAATGGCCTCAGCAAAACCATACTTGCTTACGCCAGTACCTTGCTGGCGTGCGCCGGTTAACTGCCACGTGTCAGTCATCGACCATTGACTCAGTTGCCACCGGCGCACGCAGGTATAATGTCGGCGTACGCCAGTCAAAAGTCAGTCAAATATCACTATTCAACCACGTGCTCGAGACTTTTGTGGCCACCCTGACGTAGTCTACAGTCCCCTGATGATTACCATTGTGCAGCCGGCTCCCCCTCTCTCCTACACCACCTTTCAACCCAAGTCTCATGCATTTAATGCATGGGAGGCTCTCTTCTCAACCTAACCAGCCCTTAACCCAACTGATCAGCCCCCTCCTCAGTCCATTCTTGGCTTATAAATACCCCCTTGCATTTATATGCAAGGGGTTCACAAGGTTAAGACTCTTAAAGAGCATTCAAGCCCTCTCTCTCTTTCTTCTTGTTTCCTCACTTCTCCCATCAGTTGGAAGAGGAAGCCAAACCTCCTCCATACACTCACGACACCCTTACACTCATCATCCATCCCTTAAAACTTCAAGTTCAAAGCTCAAACCTTCCATCAAAGGCCAATGTAAAAGGTATACCACCTTTTATTCTGCAACCTATTCTGACCCCTGAGGGGTGCCAACAGGGTCAAGGCTGGTAATCAATACCAGTCCTGACCCTAAAGCTGGCAGCATTTCAAGGATCATACATGGTAATCAATGGCGCACGCCAATAACAATAAGCCGTACGCCAGTTGTGGTGATATGTGCAGCACTGGCGTGGGGATCATTGACCCCCCATTTTTCTATTTTCTTTTCACTTCCTCACCTCTCAGCATGATAAGAACCAGTTTACTGCTTTCTGTATTTTAAAAGCTGTGTAGTTATCATCTGATTATTTCTATTTTAGAAGGCCTCTGGGATCCTTCTGGTCGTGTTCCAGAGCCCAGATCATGCAAAGCCAAGCACTGACCAAATAGTGTAACTGGCGTACGGGGTCTTTGGACTGGTGTACGACAGTTTCAATGGGTCCAGTGGCTGGCCTTTGCATGGCAGTTGAGCCTTGGCCTCTGTTTATGTTCCCCACACTGTTTTATGGGGCGTTCTGTTCATTTTATTGCTCTACAAGCCATCTTTGATGCCTGTAACTGCATTTATTCTGCTATATTAACTGCGTGGTTTGTCCTGGGTGTGCACTGGTTCTTCCAGAGCCCAGAGGGTTGAGAAAAAGGAGCTGTGAGTTTAGATTTACCGGTGCACGCCAATATACCGGTGGCGCACACAAGTAGCCCCTATATGCAGTGGCTTGGCCAGTGCATATAGCCTCCCTTTGCGTGCTTCATTCTGGGACAGCGTGCTCCAGTTTGTTTAAAATACTCACAGGTGCTTGTTCTCAATCTATTATCATCTGTCTCAAGTAAATCATACACCACATTTTGTCACATAAACACAACTTGTTACAGTTTTAATCTCCTTTAACTGTTCCCCCGCCCTAATTGGCTAAAAAATGATTAATAAGAGAAAAATGCAAATATTTTGCAAAATACCCGAGTAGAGACCGATCTCCGGATTGGGCGAGAGGGGTGCCATAAAACCCTTCCCCTCTCGTAACCTGGCTCCCGAACCTCAGATATCGAAGGTGACGACGGACCGGTCTACGCCTTTTCAAAATCAAACAACGTGGCAAGCGTTTCAAGTTCGGTTCTTTGGGTGTTTCACCTCTAAAACCCGAGTGGCAACTCTGAATTGTAAGTGTTTTGCCGTGCTTCCCGAAAAGAGCGCACCCGATTTTCAAGACAAAAATAGAATTAATGGGGCGTGTGCCCACATGAATCTACTCCAACAAGGCAGCACCAAAGTAATAACTTTGATATCTCTAAGATAGTGCTAGCAGCAAACAACATTACACACCCACACACAACATTACAGCACTAGCAGCAAAACAACTCCCACATCTCTTCAACACAGATTGACACTCACAAATACACCAGACACAACCTCACCCACACTATAACACACCATATATTCCCTCAGACATCCCAAAATACCATTACACACCCACACATAACATTACAGCACACCCAATTATACGGTTTATACCCCATATTCATTCAAAAAATCACATAAACCCTCTCAATCCACTTCCCCACCACACCCACACACTTACATAGCCACACACAAACACACACTCACACATACCCCCAACCACACCAAGTCGGGCTTCTGCCCACTCCTTTGCATCAAATCAAAGATGTCAATAGCTTGTTAGCTTTTCCATGCATTGCATACGTGCCCAATACTGCATTCCCTCAATTAACCAATTCTAGTAGGCGTCCTCTTGAAACAAGGACGAGATGTTTTGATCCTTCCGCAATAAGGGTACATTTCTATTAATGACTGCCGACGTACACATCACCAGAAAATGAGAAAACCCACTTCTGATAGGAAAACCATTAGCTGCCTTCCCATGCATAAATGTTGCAGTGTTTCCACAAGCTGGTAGGGATTGTTGTTGAATTTTGCTTCACCCCAAAAGTCTGCATCTCTTTGAATAGGTTGAAAGCTTTCATGTCTTTGCCATTTTGAGAACAAGCATCGATCACAGACATCCAAGACACGACCTTCAAGTTTATATCCCTTTGTCTTTGAATTGCCTAAATACCATTAGTGTCTCATCCACAAAACCATATCTCAAAAGCCCACTAACCAGTGCAATGCAAGCGCCTCTAGCAAATGCGTCCATTTCATCGAACACTTGTGACATCTGTGAACTACAACCATACTTCCCATACAAATTGGTAAGGGCGCTAAGCAACAGTGCATTTGTCCAATTCCATTCCCCTCTTGATCACATACCATTGAATTTGACTACCCACAATCAAATCCTCCAAATCCCCCACCGCTGGAAGAACACTTGATATAATTAGGCTTTAAACTTTGCGAATGCATCTTTTGAGACATCAACACTGATTCCGAATAAAATCAGCTCTCATTGACCCCTGCCCTCATCCCATTACAAGATACCAAATTTGGTTCGATCCCTTTATTCTCCATGTCCTCAAAGACCTCTCATGCCTCACTTCCATGTCCTAGTCAAGCATACCCCAAAAATGAAAGCAATCCAAGAAACCACGTCTTGTTCAGACATTGCATCGAGTCGTTTATGGGCATCTTTATTGATTGCATTTGATTTGACATACATAAGAACTAAGGACGACTGAACAAAGGGGTCTGAATCGAGCCCAGATACCGACGCAGTGCCATGAACGTGTCGTCCAGCTCTGAAGTTGGATAGAGCAGAGCATGCCTTGACCACTGTGAAAATAAACTGAGGACTTGTATCAGTTGTATGAAATTAATGAGTTCTGAAAAAGAATAGATCAGGGAGTGAATCGAGGATGAGGAGGAGGGATTGACGCAGAGCGAGTAAATCTTGAAACATACAAAAAAAAACTATCGAGTATTTATACGTCTGTTCTAAGAAAACCGTGTGCCATGAACGCGAGCTTTGTATCGGCGTAAGAGCATCTCCAGCCTTGACCCATTTTAAGACTCAAATTTAAAAATGGGGCAAAAATCACAAAAATCTCTCTCCAATCTTTGACCCAAACCCTTCCCCATTTTGGGTTTTACCCATTTTTTTGCCCAAATCTGAGACAACTTTTGCTTTGACCCATTTTTCTAACGGCTAGTTAGAGATAGAGAAAGAGGGAGATGTGTAAAATTTGGGTTTGATGGTTGGAGATGTGTCTACCCAAAATGGATTTTTACCCAAAATTTGACTCAAATTTGAGGAAAAATATAGGTGAAGGCTGGAGATGCTCTAACCTCCCATCTCGAACGGCGATGCGTATCTTAACGAAATTGTGGTCGGGAAAAGCGCCTTTAGCAAGAACAAGAAAACCTCCGAATGTATTGACCACACTTCGCACCTTCAACATGCGAAGTACATAGAAGAAGGCTTCTCTCCTTTTTTGCAATTTTCAAACTTATTTTGGAATTACTTTGATCATCCGATTTGTGCAGATGGTAGAAATTGTCAATTTTATTAATCATATGATATGAAATATCAATTTGATAGGACACCTAATGATATTTAATCAGAGAAGAAATGTTTAAAAAAAATGAAAAAAATTGAGCTAGGCACACTTGATTGTAGCTTAGGAGGTTTCTCCGCCGTTTATAGCAATTTTCGACCTTGCCCGTTTGGATGGAGGATTTGTTTTGGATGGATATAGAATGATGGTGAATATAATATGTAATGAGGGGTGATATTATAAGAATAATGGATGTATAATGAGGTGTTTGGATGATTTTTTGAGGAGGAAATGAAAGGTGGATATGTTGGGATTAGATGTCGAATAATTGAATTGCCCCCGGTTTATTAATTTAATAAATAATTTAGGTTAATTTTATTATAATTAGAATAAATAGATTTTTGTCATTATTTGAGAGATAAAATCTTACAAATGTTTCAAACAAATTATTTTTTAAAAAGAATACTATTATTTTTTGAAAAAAATTTAGAATAACGTAATTGAAAAGTGTATTTTTTTTATTTATAAAAAGTATAGCCTGAAGGCCCGCAACCCGCCTCGCCCATCGGGCTATTGCCCGGCCCAATCCCAGCAAATGGGCGGGCTAGCCCAGCCCGAAGTTTTCATGGGTCGGACTTGGGCCTATGAATTTTTACTCAACCCATCCGTGAGACCCGTCCGATAGCCCAAAAATCGGTGGCCTTGGGTGTATACTCATTCCTTCCTTATGCTGTTGAAGACTAAGCATATGCAACTTTACTGCATGTCATTCCTATCCAAATGTTCCAAGGCAAAAAAAAAAAGAAAATAAAAGAAGAAGAATGTTTGAATGTTTTTTATTTATTATTTAATCATTGTACTTTTCCGCTCGGGGACAACAATTTAGGGGTGTAGTATTTACCAAAAAAAATTCGGGGTGTAGTTTTTTCACGCAAACTTTTTAAGTTTCCTTTTTTCCACCCTTTTTTTCAAAATTTGTGCTGCCCGGCCCGTGAGCCTGCCTGAACTTTGGCCAGCTAGCCCGGCAATTGGGCTAACCCATGGGCGGGCTTGGGCTTCAACTTAAGAAACACAGCCTGGCCCGTAAAAAGACAAAAAAGCCGCTAGGCCTAGCCCGCGGGCGGGCTTGGGTAGTGACTTGGCAGGTTGGGCCGGGCCTGGCCGGTCCGATGATCGTTACTTGTAAGGATTTCAAGGGCAAACTTTCAGTAGGGGCAAGCAAAAAATCCGTCAAACCGCAAATCTAGTCCAGTCCAAATCAATCCAAATCGAAAGGTTTGGTTCGGGTTTTTAGCAGTATAGTTTGGTCATGGTTTAAAAAAATTAAAAACCGCGTTATATGATTTAATTTGTGGATTCACATTTATGGTCATGGTTCCAAACCGATCCCCACCGTATAATACATTATATATATATATATATATATATATATATATATATATATATATAATAATGAAATCACCAAATAAATATGGGAGCCTTAGTCAAATACTTTCCTAGTAATTTTTTGATCCTATTCAATCCACCGCAATATTTAGTTTTTCTTTCTTGCCAAGATGTTAGCAGTTGGTATTCTTAGTTGGTTCATTTTAATGACTTACTAGTAATTCATTTTCTTAGTTTAAGACTTGAGACAATTGTTGGTATTCTGCCTTTAATTTATGTTCATAATTTTATGTACTTGCAAATCGTGGTTTAAAACCGAAACCGAACAGAATTTTAATGGTTTGAATTGGTTTGGTTCTATGGCTTTTGTGGATTGGTTTGGTTCTCCAAATTCATAATCCGTAAATATTGGTTTGGTTCTTGATTTACTATAAAACCGAACCAATTCAAATCATGCTCACCCCTATCTTACAGGGTGCAAAGCGTAATTATCAAAGAAATAAATAAAATACTCCAAGGTGCAAAGCGTAATTATTCTATAAAAACATAAAAGGGCGTAATGGCAGGTGAACATAAAAATTAACGGGGACGACTATTTGCAGTTTCGTATTTTCTCCCTTAGCCCACTACATTTCGGTAAATAGTTGTTGAAAATCATACGTACGTAACATTTCGGTAAGTAGCTGTTGAAAACAAGATTATATTTCGGTAACTACATGTTGAAAATATGTTCAACCTTCGGTAAACAACTGCCGAATATACATTTTCGGTAAATAGTTGTTGAAAAAAATATTATATTTCGGTAATTGTATGCTAAAAATGTATCTCAATTTCGGTAACTAATTATCGAGTATAATTGAAAATTTTTAACGGGTTATGGGAGAAAATATGGGGCTGGGAATAGTCGCTCCCAAATTAACCCTCGGCTTGGAACCATGGAAAGGAAAGGAAAAGAAAGAAAAATGAGAGAAATTATTTTACTATTTATTATATTTGAAATTTTTTACTATTTTCTATAAGAGATTTTTTTAATTTTCACTTTCTTTTCCTTTCCTTTCTATGGTTTCTAGAGCCTAAAAAGGTCTTTCTTCTCCTTCTCGTTAAAACCCTAGCAGCTCGTTTGGAACGAGTGATTTCGAGCGAGAAGAAAGGAGAGGGTGAGGAATCCGACTCTCTCCCACGTTTGGGAGAGCCATCAGGTGAGAAAGGGGTGGGGAAGGAGAGAAACCGTTTCCTCTCAAGACCCCATTTCTGAATCGCGCCGGATGTGGCGTGATTCTGTGAGAAAGGAAAGGAAGGCGCGCATGCGGGCTACGCCGGAGTTGCTCGCTCGTGGCCGGAGTTGGGAGATCGTCGCCGGAGTTTACAGATCTTGGTCGCCGGAGTTTACAGATCTTGGTCGCCGGAGAGAGTTTCTCGCCGGAGAGGGTTTGATTTCTCACGGTTGTTTGGGTTGCACAGTGAGAAATCACTCCCCTCTCTTCTCCTTTCCCACCATTAACGGAGAAGACTCCCCTTTCTTCTCCTTTCTCACCCCTCCATCCAAAGGAGCCGTAGAGCAGCAGCAGCAGTCGATTGAGACAAGCCAGGTACTCTCTCTCTCTCTCAAGGGCAAGACAGTTGTTGACCAACCCTACTTCACCAACGCTAAGGGTAACCCTGTCGGTCACAAATCCGGTTGGGGGTGGATTTGCAATCTAGGCGAGCCAAATCCCCCCACAAATCCAACTGCTTTTTTTCCTTCTCAAACACCTAATTTAACAGGGGCCAGGGCTCCAAATCCGGGCACGTACAAATTTGGGGGCCAAATCCGGCTGCCAAACAGGCCGTAGTTCGAAATCAATTTGATGATCGATTCGTCCAAATTGTAGATCTTGTTAGTTAGAATAATTTCGTTAATTATTAAGTCGATCGAGTACCTACTGGTATTAATCAGAGAAGTATTAATCAGAGAAGATATATCTCAGAAAAAAATGAAAAAAGAAAGCTGAGCACACTTGATTACAACCTCAAAGACTTTTTTCCCTTTTGGTCGTAGACTCGTATTACGTCATAACAGAGGCAACACCGCCGCCGATCCGCCGATCGGAGTTCCGATCACTGAGTCAACCGTTGCAATGCTAATCCGCGACTCAGGCGATCGGAACTGGTAAACTCATCCACACGGCCAAACCCATTCGCCTTGTTCATTTGCGAGTTTTCAATATTTTAATTTTGGTGGTGGGTAGAGAGAGAAATAAGGTAATGATTGGAGAGAGATGTAATGAGTAGAGAGAGATAGAGAGAGAAATGAAAGTAATAATTGAAAAAATAGTATAATGATTGAAGAAAAGTATAAGATAATGATTAAAAAACAAAGTTTAAACAAAGTTAAGTATCAAAACGAACAAAGCCATGTCTTGGTAGGGAGACCCACATATGGAACAATCTCAGATACAATGGGTGGTTTTTGCATCTACTAATTCAATTTCTGTTGGCGTGCAATCTAATAGCTTTTCGGGTTTTGATTTATATGGCTTACTGTATTAGAAATTGATGCAAGGTATATTGCCTCCCATGTGTTTGACATTTGGTTTATGAAAGCAAGTGGTTTTTCGGCCTAAGAAACAACATGTGAGCAAAATGAGTGTAGCAGAAATGAGAATGTTGAGGTGAATGTGTGGTAAGACTAGACAAGATAAGATTAGAAATGAAAAAGTTCGTGAGATGGTAGATGTAGCACCTATAGAGGAGAAGTTGAGGGAAAATAGGCTAAGGTGGTTTGGGCATATCAAACGTAGACCAGAAAATGCAGAAGTTAAGAGAGCGAATACGATAGCTCTAGGTAGCAATGTTACGGGCAGGGGTAGACCTAAATTGACATTAGATGCTGTAGTGTGTAAAGATATGAGTATAATGGGTCTGTGTGAACAAGTGGCTCTTGACAGAGTTCAATGGAAGAAACGGATTCATGTAGCCGACCTCAAGTGATTGGAACGTAATGCTCGGTTTGGTTTGGTTCGGTAAAAGATCCCTTATCATTACCTTTTTTTTTTTTTGGATGAGCTAAGAAAGGTTCCGCATCATTAGAAATGATACAAACCAATTCGATTATGGGTCAGTACACAAAGATTTAAGGTCATTTCTTCGAATTGCTCTCCATCTCCATTTCTAAATTCATAGCTTTCGTGGTAGCTTTATCGATGTTACCTACCAAATAAAAGGCCGATTCAGACTCAGTATTTGACTTGTTTGGATGGTTTTTTGGAAAAAAATTTCCAACTTCAGAAACACTATTACCCATACTTTCAATCATTACTCTAATTTCTCTCTCTATTTATTATTTCTATTTTCAATCATTATTCTCATTTCTCTTCCTATCTCTCTCCACTCATTACCTTTATCTTCAATTATTAGCCTATTTTTTTTCTTCACTCATTACTCCAAAAATCAAACCCAAAAATTTTCAAATCTCCATCCAAACAAGATACTCCATCCGTCTTCTTTTTAAAATCCAGTATTCTATTTTGGATTATTCCTTAATAAGTGTCAATTTTGTAAAGTTAGTGGATAAAAGTTAGTACATTTTCCATTTTTGCCCTAAAAGTAGACTCTATTTTGAAAAGTTAGTGAGTAAAAATATAATGATGATTTCTCCATAGAGGATAAGTAGAAAAAGTGAAGGTAAAAGTTGATGTGAAATGTATAATGACGATGTTTTCTTAATAAATTGAAGTTACGAAGTGGAACACTTAAAAAGGGACGGAGGGAGTAATTGTTACTTAGAAAAAGACTTGCATCAAATCTCAACTTCAGGAGCTCCTTCCATTTGTTTGGCAAATAAAAACCCTCCTCCTTCGTCGAGCTTCAGCTATAATTTGGCATGTTTATGTGAAGGCATTTTCGACACCACACACTACATACTCCGCTGGCGAAGGGGAAATCCATGGTGATAAGGTTCCTCAAGCCCAACTTCACTCACCGCCTGTCATCTTCTTCGAAATGCCAGCACATGTTGGATTTCTAGGTCTGGGAATTATGGATTGGCATGTTTGTAGATGTGATCTTGTGTGTATACCGATGTTTTGGACTATTAACGAAGGAAGCATGGTAATGTGCATATAAATTGATTTGGGTCTCCAGGCATGCCTTCTCTGATTTCATTTGGCTTTGATTTAGAGGCATGGTTCCGCAGCAAAACAGATATAAGGGAGCCACTGTTTCAGTGGTATTCTATGAGCTGCCACTTTGTGCATATTGCCAAAGGTTAAGTTTGTCTCAAATCCTCCCCACCCATATCCCAATGATTGGGGACTAAATGGGTTCTGTTGTTATTGATGTTTATAGATGTGATGTAACTGTTTGGAATAGGACAGAGAGCCAATGTGGTCCCCTTATTTCACTGGGTGCAAAGTACAGCAGAAAGTTGTTGGTATACTTGCTAAATTTACTTGTCTTTGCATTATGGTGTATGTGGTTAGGGCTTTTGTTGCATAATCCAATATCACATCCAGCTAATCATTTTACAATCCCCAATCCTTAAAGAAATTTAGTTTAAAGAAGGTTGTTCCGAGAGAACTAAAATACTTTCTAAAAAATGCTGATCGGTTGTGGCATGTGCCCACATGAATGGAGTGAACCATGTATAACTGGACCAATACTGCTAGAATCTTCTTCATGCCCTTCCCAATAATGCCTCATACTTAGGTTTTCCCTCCAGTCGAACCCTTATCATGTGATTGTTTTTAATGCTTTTATGTTGCTGGAATCTTTGATTGATTGTTTCCATGTATAAATCATCTCTGTTGCAAAAAAAAAAAAAAATGTATAAATCATCTCCCAAAGAAGTAGCTGGATCCTGTCATGTCACATTTTCCATGCTCGCTGATCTTGAAAGTGCCGTGGTTTTTTTTTTGCTTGTGTGCTCTGCCAATTTTTTTTATATTTTGATTTCTCAGTTGAACGTTGCTTGTGGAGAGCATGGAGCTTTGAAAGCAATGAGTTTCAGGAAAAAAGGTATTATTTCCTTGTCTTTCTTTATGGAAAAATTATGAAAATGAGGGGTCAGTCCACTGTCAGGAAAAGTGGTAATGTGCATAAATCAGAGATGTTTGTGAGTCCTAATATGAGGAAGGGTCATAAAGCTCTTTCGAGGCTGGTTTTGGGGATTGGAATTGTGTTCAAGCCTTGGGGTAAATCTGGGTTCCACTTCGGACTTCTCATGTGAGAAAGGTGTTTTATTCTATCATACTGTTGATCGATTTAGAAGCCATTTGGCTAGTTGGAAGTTGTCTTTTTTATCATTTCCAGGGAGATTGATTTTAGTCAAGCACTCTCTTTCGGCCATTCCCACTTATTTGTTCTAAGTCTTTCAGGTTCTGGAGTACTTGGTGCGAGAGGTTAGAAGAATTATCATAAAGTTCTAATTGGGAAAGGGTGAAGACAACGGTGTTTGCTGGAAGAAGTGGAGGGATTTGCATAAGCCGATGGGACTATGTGATCTTGGGCTAAGAGATTTGAATTGTTTTAAACAAGCTTTGCTTTCCAGCAAGCTTGGAGGTTGGTTTATTACCCAGATTCTTTGATCGAGAGGTTTTATTTCGCAGATATTGTTGGAGGCAATAGTTTCTGAAATGCAGAGCTTCCTCTGGTTGCTCTTGGGGCTGGAGGAGTATCCTTCAGAGTCGTGATCTGCTTCTTAAGAGTGTTGGATGGAGGGTAGGAGATGGCTGTAAGATCATGAGCATGGAGACCATGGAGCTGGAGCTGGAGTGCAAAAGGAATGAGTCCAGGAAAAGGGTACTATTTCCTTGTGCTATCTTTTATGCGAAGCACTAGGAAAATGAGCTGTTCATCCACTGTCAGCACTCTTGGCAGCATACTGGTATCCAATCATTCTTAGGCTGCCATTTGCTGTCTTAACTATTTTGCGGCCATTATTTGCTCATTCTGGTAAGTGATTTGTTTTCTCTTTCTCTTTGACTGTTGGATGACTGTTGGTTCTATTGCGATCAATATTCTGGCTAGTAGTTCTTCTGAGAAAGCTCGCACGATTAAATAGGGCTACGAATGATATTAGGGCCAATCTGAGTAGTTGTATTGATGCTCTTTCGAATAGTGTGGTTAATTCTTAGGGTAATTTGGGTATTGTGGGCAATTGGGCTAATAATGCTGTTATTTCTCATACTCAACTGATTTCGAAGGAGTCTCATGTATTAACTTCTTCGATATTCTTGATTAAGCAACTGTTGAGAATAGGGACCATTTACAAATTGCTGTAGATGATACTCCTACTGTAAGGCAGATTAAGCAGTTGACTGCTGAAAATCCGAGGTTTCAGAAAATTCTTAGCGATGCTAACAAAACCCTAGTTTCTGCTGATGATGTTGCTGGTAAACCTACTTCTTGGAAGGATATTCTGACACAGGGTGAGGGTGGGAATAAGTCTCATCGAGTGAAGCTGGGTTTTATACCCCCTATCTTTACTCATGACAGAATTCTTGTCTCTCCTCCTCCAGAGATGGAGGAATGGGGATGCTCTAAATGGTAAAATCGTATTGTTGTCTACTTCATCGATAGGTGATTAGAAATCGGCTTTTGCTGCGGTAAGGAGTATTGCGCTGAAAATATGGGCTAGATTTGGTATCAAGGCAGTTCTTCCGAATGATCCTGGTTTCTTCTTCTTATTATTTGAAGGGGATAAGTACAGACAAATAATAGAAATGGGTCCCTCCAGTAAAAGGGATAGTTTGGTTAATTAGATTGCAGGATGAGTGTCAATCTCATAGCTTGGAAGGTATTGCATATCCTTCTGCTAGTGTGGGAATGGGCTTTCCTCCGGGTAAGAAAGGGAGGGGAAGAGGTAAAGGTAAGGGTCCCTCTGGAAGGAAGTAATTGCCTCTTTAATTTCAGGATTGGTAAGTGGAATATTAGGGTTTGAATGACCCCTTGGAGCAGAAGGATGTTAAAGCTTTGTTTATGGAAAATAAGCTTTGGTTTTGTGGAGTTCTTGAAGCTAAGGTGCTTAGGGAAGATATGGGTGATATCACTAGTCATTGCTTTCCACAGGGTTGGGTAGCTGTTGACGATTTGGCTTCAGTGGATGTGGCTAGGTCCGCTAGGATCATTAATGGTTGGGATCCTCACGTTCTCAGGATGACTATTCTAGTATTCTTCATACTTCTAGCCAAAGGATTTGTGTGAAAGTAAAAGTTTTTGATCATGGGAAAAGTTTATTTGTTTCTGTTCTTTGTTTCTTTGATATTGAAAGGTGTGTTGGTTTGTTCAATCAATGGAAGATAGGAAAATAAGGATCCGTCTGGATGGATGTAGATTTCAGATCAAGAGGTTTGACATATAATTCAACGAGAGTAGCTCAAATTTGGATTTGATAATTTGGATTTCGAGACTGAGTTCATGAGCTTTTATTATCATGAATTTGGAATTACTATTTGCTAGGCTTCCTGAGCTTTTATTATCATGGATTTGGAATTACTATTTGCTAGGCGTGATTTGAAATAGGCGGCGTTTTGGATTTTGGTATGTAAGGAACATATAGGCTTGTAGGCTTATAGCTAACCCTCTCACATTAAGTACAGTTTGTTTAGGATTTGAGTATCTTATAAATTTGGCCACTGATTACATCTTATTGCGTTCCTTTTATTTTGGTTAATCTATGCTCGATACATCTTATTTGT
Source organism: Rhododendron vialii (assembly GCF_030253575.1). NCBI lineage: Eukaryota > Viridiplantae > Streptophyta > Magnoliopsida > Ericales > Ericaceae > Rhododendron > Rhododendron vialii. The sequence goes on along the minus strand of NC_080568.1, from coordinate 1,603,244 downwards.
GTTATTTTTATTTGGTTAATCTACGCACTAAAGGAGAAACTCTTTTACTGCTCCAGCCAACTAATCTTAATGTGCTTTCATAGAATGCAAAATTTTGCCAAGCACTGACATAGTTTTGCGAGAGTTACACCATGAACATATCCTTATTGTGGTCAGATGTACACAACTAAGGCTTGTCTCCTTTTTCTTTGGCTCGAAATGATACATTGAAGCCTCTTTCTTCCGCTCGAATTTCAGTATTGTTTGTTTAGGAGTTGATAATCTTGATAAATATGGGCACTGATTACAACAACCAATCTGATTTCTCTCTGTTTTTACGCAGAGAAATATATTGAGAGTAAACTGGCATATAAGTACCCAAATGCTAACCTTTATGTTCATTCGAAACTCTCTCTCTCTCTCTGGTTTACACAAATTAGGGTTTTGACTTGTGGAGGTATACAGCCATGGCTATAGGCAGTCCTAGCTCCACCATTGGTGGAGGAGAGGGAGGAGATGAGGTCCCAGCGGTTGCTACTTTGGAGGAGCTCTTTCAGTTGCCAGACCGAGTGGACTACTTCACTAGTGCGGGACAGAGGTGGTCCGTCCTATTCCAGAGCACGTGGAGCATGCTCTTCCTGCTGATGTCCAGCATGTCGGGTTTCTACTTTTCTTTATTTGATTTCAGTCTTCATTTCATTTGCCATTTTTTATGGAATATTTTATGGGTCTCAGCATCTTTAGGTGTCTCGGGAGTACATGGAGGAGTGTTTTTTAGCTGGCCACAGAGTCCTTATTAGACAAATGATGGTTTTTTGCCCAACAGCCATTTTGATTCTGTTTTCTAATTCAATTCCCTTTTTCATATTTCTAATGTGCGGCGTCCTCTCTTGCAGATGGGAAGCAGGAGGGTAGCGTCGGCCCCTGCCGTTAAAGTGTCAGCAATGGGGTGTAGTGCTCGTGTTAGTTCTACTCCGGCTCCATCTGGTGGGAGAAGTGGCAACAATGGTGGAGACTAGGAGAAGTCAGAATTTGATAGTATAGAGGCTTTGGCTTCGGGGCCTTTAGCCAAGAAGCCCCGTCGTGAGATTTAGTGTTTCTTTCTCATTTTCTTTTTGCTTGTAGCTAGTATTAGGGTATGTCAAATGTATGACAGAGTTCAGAGTTGTTTATATCCTGCTGTTTGTGTGGATAGATAGGTGGACCTGTGGATTCACACTTGAGATCTTTATACGGATTTTTTTTTCTGTCCTTTTTTGGCGATAGGATGAAAGACCATGACTGTTTGAACACCATGTATTTCGTGCTATTTGTAAGGAATGCCAAAAATACTTGTTAGCGCGAACTCGATCTATTTTACATTGGCCTCTCCTTTCTAACTCGATCTATTTTACATCTTTCCAACTCGATCTGTTTTACATTGGCCAATGTAAAATAGATCGAGTTGGCGCTAACAAGTGTTTTTGGCATTCCTTTCAAATAGCACGAAATACATGGTGTTCAAACAGTCATGGTCTTTCATCCTTTCATAAAAAAAAAGCCTTTCGTCATCCTTTCGTAAAAAAAGGACAGAGAACAATATCTGTAGAAAGATCTCAGGTGTGAATCCACAGGTCCACCTATCTATCCACACAAACAGCAGGATATAAACAACTCTGAACTCTTTCATACATTTGATATTCCCTAATACTAGCTACAAGCAAAAAGAAAAGGAGAAAGAAACACTAAATCTCACGACGGGGCTTCTTGGCTGAAGGCCCCGAAGGCTATACTATCTGATTCTGACTTCTCCTAGTCTCTGACATTGTTACCACTACCTCCACCAGACAGAGCCGGAGCAGAATTAACACGGGCACCACGCCCCATTGTAGACGCTCTAATGGTTGTAGGGGCTGATGCTACCCTCCTGCTTCCCATCTGCAAGAGAGGACGTTGCACATTAGAAATACGAATAAGGGAATTCAATTAAAAAGGAGACTCAAAATGGCTGTTGGGCAAAAAACCATAAGCTGTCTGATAAGGACTCTGTGGCCCTGCTAAACAACGAAAACACTCCTCAATGTACTCCTGGGACACCTAAAGATGATGAGACCCATAAAATATTCCACAAAAAATGGCAAATGAAATGAAGACTGAAATCAAATAAAGGAAAGTAGAAACCCGACGTGCTGGACACCAAGAGGAAGAGTGTGTTCCACGTGCTTAGGAATGTCAACGACCGCCTCTGTCCCGCACTAGTGAAGTAGTCCACTCGATCCGGCAACTGAGAGAGCCCCTCCAAACTAGCAACCTCTAGGACCTCATCTCCTCCTTCTCCTCCACCAATGGTGGAGCTAGGACCGCCCGTAGCCATGGGTGCACACCTCCACAAGTCAAAATCCTAATTTGTGTAAACCAGAGAGAGAGAGAGTTTCGAATGACCATAAGGGTTAGCGTTTGGGTACTTTTATGTCACCCAATTCATCGCGTTTGGGTACTTATATCGATTTATATTCCATCAACTTGGTGGGGATGCAAGGAGCTCAGATGGACATGTTTAACATGCAGGTTTAGTTCCCAATCTCAATGCTTTTGGATTTTACATCCTTTCATTTTCGAAGATTTACAACTTCCGTCATACGCCGTAAACAGAAGGGAATTGGACTTGACATTCACACTTTGGGGATGACGATTATGTAACAACCCTAAAAGTACACTATTTTTATTGGAGTAAGATAATTATATAGATATTTTAGGTGAGAGAAGATAGAGTTAAAATTGAAAACCAGTAGTGCATGTGTGCTGCAATGTGTAGGCTAGAATGGGTTTGATAAGCAAAATGTGAACCTAGTCATCTTATGGTTGTACACATGGTATTCTAAAGAGACTAGTTCACTAGACTTTGGTTTAAATAGGGTTATTTGTAAGGATAATCCATAATGCTTTGGAGAAGTAGGGAAAACGTGAGGGGCAGTAGGTTTTGTAGCATGGCAAGTTCTTCATAGTAGCTTTTGTGAGAAATTCCATGGCGAGGTGATATTCAGGCATAACTTAAGGTACCGGGTAATGTGCAATACATTCTTGCCTAATCTCTTTGCAAAGAGTATTCTTTGATTCTCTCATATTTGTACTCATTTGATCTCTATGCTTATTGACTTGATTATTGTCACTTTTTGTATCGTGACACATAAAATATTTGGTTGAAAGCCATGGAATAGATTGGTACATATGCAAGCCCACCAAACCAGAGAAGTATGAGAAATGTATGATTGACTGCCCTATGGGGAGTCCAGAATGTTTATTGGGACCAAGTGCCCAATATAGAGTTTTGACCTAGGTGGTGCTTGACATGTTACCGGGATGAGCCGGGTGTTAGGCTACAAATGAAAATCATTTCAGAATGATCCTAATTGATTTGTTATCCTCGTTTATTGAGCATATTCTTATTTGCCAGCCAGGTTTAGAGCATCTCCACCACTTACTCAAATTTTCACTCAAATTTGAGTAAAAATCTGAGTAAAAACTTTATTTGGTGTTGTGTGCTCCAATCGGTAAAATCAAACCCAAGTACAAATATGCACACATTTGAGCAGAAACTTCATTAATGGCAGAGTTGTAAATTTGAAGTTGTGAAATTTTGCCTTAAAAAATTTGAGTAAGGGTTTGAGTCTTAACCAAATTTGAGTCTAACTCAAATTTGGTATAGGTTTGGGTGAGGAGTGGAGGAGGGTTATGGGTGATTTTTACTCAAATTTGAGTTTGAGTCAAGATTTGAGTAAGGAGTGGAGATGCTCTTATTGTCCTCGTATTGCATGTACTACCCGAGCGTTTTATATTTTTCAAGTACAGAACAAGTTAATGGGGACCCAAGTTGAAGTATTGAAAGATTTAGTTTTAGAGATTATTTAGAAATCTGTATGATTTTGGTGGTTTTTAGCCCACCATGTATACTTTATCTAGAGGACTTGTAATTATTGGAGATGTATTTATTTGGAGGCAACATAAAAATTCGGATCATCACAGATTACCTTAAACTTCCTGTTCTAAACATGACCTATGCGGTAAACAAAAACGTCATGAATTCTTTAAATTGTACGCATATGCCTGAAGAAATTGTGTAGAGGAAAAACGAAGTCACATGCCGTAAATATATTTTGGAATTGCATGTGAATTTTTTTTTTGCCCTCTACATTGCTAATGTGCCATAACTTTGCACTTAGTATGGTTGTGCTTCAGGGATATGGCAAATCACTTTGGTCTAACTGACGTGAAGGTTGCGCCCCCAAAATGACGTATTTTATCCTAAAACGAAATTACCAGTGAGGAAAACTCTAAAGGAGGCGTCCATCCAAACCGAGCTCAAGTTTTTTCTGGGTTTTGAAATGGGTATTCTTCAGCAGGAAGCGTGTAATGGGGGTAAAACCTTATGCTGACTTGGTTGTAGTGTTATGATAGTGGGGGAAGATCTGTAATGGTTAGATGATTTCTATGTTTCAATCGTACAATAGTAATGAAGACATAAGCATCTTTTTTTTGGATAATAGTACTAATAATAAGATGAAAGCTTGATGGCTACTTTAGAACGTTCAGTGATGATTATATGTTGGCCATTTTCGTGATAAAACGAGCAGTAAAGCATGTACATGTGCTAAACAACGTGACTTCCTGTAAGCTACGCCGGGGAGGTTTTCTGTCTTCTGGAAACAAAATGGCCACGGCCGTACGAAATGGTGTGCGCCTAACAGAAGGTAGTGTGTGCCATGTTTAACAGATTGGCGCTGGAATCCCTCTCAAGTCAAGGTACAACTTGGTTTGACACCAGTCAGCTTACACGAAGCCACAAAAGGGGGACAAAACACATTATAAACACATATTCTGCACTTGCAGTAGATCTGGGCGCACGCCAAGCAAACTGGCGCACGCAAGAAGTATGTAGCGCATGCTAATAACAAAGTATTGTGTGCCACATCCTGGGTTACAGCTTCAACTATCAGTCGGACTGATTATCATGGGTTTTGGTTGCAGTCCTGGCCCAAACGGCTCCCCATGGTGCTACATCGAGAATATGAGGTAGATCATACCTCTTGACGGGCTATGCAAAGCCTTGTTTTCCTTCCTTGCGCCTTCAAGAACAACCTCCTTGTACGTGGAAGTGTGTAGGAATGTGTAGAGGTGTGTGGGCACGCTTCACTCACTCACTACCTACCCAAACCTCACCATTAATAGAGGCTTTATCTCCATAGACACTACTTAGCACACTAAAGGTACTATTCACGTGTACACCTCTTTCCTTTCTACCATACCCCTTTGCAAAGGTAGGTTTTGGACTCTTCTCTCTGACTTGCTCAGTATTTCCAACTGACCAACCTGTTTTCAGGCTTTTTTTTTGTTGTGTTTTATAGGCGAACAGGCTCTACGCAAACCATCAGGTCCTACCTATAAATGGCGCTCACCACTTTCTAACTGGCGCGCAGTACTTCAAACTAGTGCACGCAGCTTTGCCTGCGCTACCTGCCATGACGTGACAGGCCCTGTCAAATCAACGTACATCCCCAGGGAAACCAAAAGTAGTGCACATCACCTTCCAATGTGGCGCACGTCACTCTCTCCCAAATCTTAAATTCGGCTAACTCTGCTCAAATGTCTCTAGACCTAATGCATTTGGTTCTTTCAGGCTCCGGAAGGATTACAAGTGTGTGGCCCCTCTCTTCCGGCTCGAGTCCTTCTTTCGTTGGTTCAGTGGTCTCCTAGCCTTCTCCACGCAGCCTGCACGATGAGCGCACGACTAAAGACCAGGCCGGGGGTTGTCCCGGCAAGGCCCTCCGGCGTGAGGATGAGTAATGTGTAGAGAGAGTAGGCAGAAGATTATCAGAGAGTATGTAGTAGCATGTACCTCTCTAGGGTTTTCACTGCTAGGTATTTATAGAATCTCTTCACTTGCTCTCCAAGCACTAACACGTGCCTTGCACAGGTCAGGCAGTGTCATCATGACGTCACCAAATAGATCTGGTAACCGTTTTTAGGGCTGAGCTGGCACACCCATGTGCGCTCATGATCATTGCTTGTTATAACCGTCTTTACACGTGGAAAAATATGCAAAACCAGCGGCTAGCCGTGGTCGGCAGTGGCCTCGCCCTGCGGGTGGCCGAACACGCCTTCGTCGATCGGGCGTCAGATCGACAGGAGAGGACAGTCACAGGTGACTTGCCGTGGAAGGTGGCCGTCAACGAGACGATCCGACGACGAGTCCGTGGTCAAGGAAATGGCTGACGCAGAACAGGGACGGGAGCCGTGCTGAAGATGCGTGCTCGGCAAGGCACGGGCTCGGTCGTTAAGTAGCGAACTCATGTTCGGCCTGCTACAATAGCCCCTCAATCTCAGTCGTTGCCAAGTGCACGGTTGGGATTGATGTTAACTTTGGCCGAGCATGGAACTCGGTTACTGGACCGAATTGAGCCGAGCCTAAAACCTTTTTCAACAAAACGGCCAACGACGGGGACCAATGGGGGTTCGCCAGGTGTTGATTTCTTGTTGGGTACGGCTGACAGGGAGACGGTGGACACGCGTGGAGCTCTGCCAACCCGTCTCATCAGGCCACGCGTCAGATGATTATTGGCTGCAGGTTCGGCGGTACAGTGACATGGGCGGGAAACTCGAATCTCAAACCCCCACGTCTTTATAAAGAGCTGCAGTTAGAGAGAGAAGCCACCATTGCTTTCTCTCTCTAGACCTCCATTGCCAGAGCTCCGTTTCTTGCCCGTTCGCGTTCCAGCCTTGATTCTCAGCAGTTTTTCATCAAATCTCGTTGAATCTAACAGGTAAGTGTTCGATCTTTCTTCCTCTTGTGATTTGTGTCGTTTTTCCATGCTTTCCTTTCTGCTTCCTTAGGTTTTTGGGAGTTTTTTGTTCTGAGTGAACAGTAAGAGGTCTGGAGATTGGACGACTGTTCATCTTCGTCTTCGATCTGTTCTTCCGAGCACGAGTCTTGCAACGACGCTCGTACTCGGCCATGTTGGGATTTTCCGAGCCCAATTTTTGAACGCGGGCAGGCCGAGCCCCATTTGTACGCGGGCAGGCCGAGCCCCATTTGGAGTCCTAGTATTTCCCGAACTTGAATCTTGAAGAGACGAATCGGGTGAGTCAATAGGGTAGCCGAGCATAGAGATCCCTTGCCTTCTAGCCGACGACGAGGTCTCTCATTGTTTTCTTGTCTTTGTTAGGTCTGGCTCACCCACCCATTGTCATCTCTTCCGACTCTGAAAGCTCAGGGGAAGATTCTGGGGACTCGTTTTTCTGCGAGTGGTTGGAAAGACACAGACGCCAACACCAAATATCATCCATCGCCTCAAATATGTCATCCGACTCATGTGACTCGAATGCCGAACGCGTCTTTGAATACGGCGCCGACGAGTTTGTAACCGATCCTGAAATATCGTTCACACCATCTACTCATTCCGATGCCGAGCCTCAACTGGGACCGGAGGCCGAGTCTAGATTCGTCCCACAGGCCGACGCCCCAACCCCTATCCTTTCAGGGTATAGTGAGTCCCAATCCGAGGGTAGGGGTCTAGACGATCTTTATGAGAGGGGCCAAGTTTGCCCCTATGCCCATTTCTTCACTGGAAGTGCCAGGGAGTACCAAGACTTTTGCCGAGAGTACAACATCCCAAATGACTTAATACTCAACCAAGTGGCGAGCAACAGAATCACGGATACGAGAGGGGACCATCCCGAGCATATCACAGTCCCGTTGATGGCGATATGCGAGGCTGGTTTGAGGTTCCCTCTTCATCCTTTCTTGAGGGAACTTCTTGCTCGGTTCAGCATCGTTCCACATTATTTCGCGATCAATAGCTACCGAATAGTAATGTCGGTGATTAAGCTGAAGGAGCTTCACAACCTTGAGTTTACCGTAGCCGACCTTTTCCATACTTATATTATGTCTAGGCACGGCCAAACCGAGCGTCGATACTTGTCCACACGTGGCAAGAAACAACCATTGGTAGATGGTTTGCCCGACACTGACAAATGGGCAAACTTTTATGTCGAAGTGAGGGGCAACTTTGAGTTCGGCGACCAGACCGTACGTAAGTATACAGTGCCGAAGACAAAAGACTTTCGAGGTAACCATGTTTCTTCTGCTCAGCCGACGTTAACTTTTCCTTTGATGCATGTGATTTTCCTAACATTTGATTGCTTTTGCAGATCACCGAGCCATAACAAAGACTCAGCAATCTTTGTCTGTTGAGGCGCACGTTGACATCCTCCTATCTCAAGCTTGCAGGGATGCGCCGACGCTTCTTGGATACGAGCCGTCATACAAGGGCAAGCTAAGGAGGAGAGGAAGGGAGGCGGTGCCCAGCACAGAAGGTCAGGGCCGAGGAAAGAAGACGAGGCAGACAGGAGGCAGTAAGCAGCCGAGGGTGAAATTGCCGACGTTCAGGAAACCGGCAGAGTTTTGGTTTGGAGAAGAACAAGCCGAACATCCAGGAGTTAACGTTCCATTAAGAACTCTCGTGCCCGATCTTGCCAGTGACATGGGCCGTCGGAACGTTGTCCGTGTCAACATACGAGATGGCAAAGCGGTTCGACAGGAATCTGGATTTGCCGAGCCTGCGGAGAAGAGGCAAAAAGTCACCCATGACTTCTTCCCGACCAAGCCACCGAGTTCAAATCCGAGCGAGAGGGAGAGGGCAGAGTCGTCAGCGGCTGGTGGCTCAAAGACAGCCGAACGGCCTTTGGGTTCGGCCAGCACAGTCGTTGGTCAGGAGTTCTCTCCGTCATACGCCTTGGCCGATGGCAGAGTCGTGACTGTGGAGGATTCTGTGAAAGCCGAACCCGGTTTAGCCACTGCCATTCTTCAAGGTCTGGCATTGCCGAAGGATATGCAAAAAATCCCTCAGGGTCTCCAGCCGAGTTTGGTTAATGCTGGTGCTTATCTTGTTCAGGTATCATCCGACCTTGGTTATTTTATTTCACTTTCCATCCTTGAGTATTTATATGCCGACGCTTTTTTGTTTATCAGGCTGGACAGGCTTTGTTGCGCTCATCAAAGGACGCCGAACTTGTGGTCGCCGAGCGTGCTCGATTTCATGATGACTTGAAGGTCGAGCGAGAAAAGGTGAGGAGCTACAAGGGAAGCCTAAAGACTGTGAAAGCACAGGTGGCCGAGCTCGAGAAGGAGAGAGATGAGATGGAGGAGAGAATGAAAAAGGCCGAAGGTGAAGTGGCCAAAGTTCTGAGGAGGGAGAAGAGGAAGATGAAGGAGGTGGATGGGGCGGCGTACCAAGCTGGCTTTGACCGAGCCGGTGCCGAGTATATGCGGGAGGCTCGGTCCATGGTCAACGACGCCATCCGCATGAGGATCCCCATCGCCTACCGAACAGGGTACAAGGATGGGGTGAGTGCAGCTTGTGGAGTCATGCAGCTGGAGGCTGACATGAATTTGACCAAGTCTATTCCAGCCCCAGTCACTCCTGAGCTTGTATTGCCGTACACCGAAGACGAGTGTGCACCCCTCCCTCCCGAGCAGTTTCCTGACAGTGATGATGAGGTCGAGGAGGTTTCTGGTGATGGTGGTGAGGTGGGGGCCGCCACTAAAGCTGCTGTTGGTGAAAAAATTGTTGAAGATGCTGGAATGGTCGTTGGGGATGCCGAGCACGAACCATTGCATGTTGATAGGGATGTCCATTCTGAAGGTGGTGCTGGCGGTAGTGGTGCGGCGGTCGGAGTGGACGCAGCTGCGACCGGAGCTATTGCCGAGGATACTGCCCAAGGTTGAGGCTGATGAAGTCGGAGCCGAGGCTGAATTTGCTTTTACTTGTCAATTTGCTGTTTTCCTTCAATTTGTACTTTTGTTGGACTGGACGGATCCGTGTTTGGATTTTGCCGAGCCAGGTGTATTGAAAGCTGGAACTTTTCACCGAGGTTGAATACTTGATCTTTTGAATGAAATGACTTCTTTTTGCAATGCTTTCTTGAATCTGTCTTGCTTTATTTGAGATTTGTTTGAGATCATGGTTTGTTGGCCGAGCTTGGATCAATGCATTATTTTTGTTAGATGCCGAGCCTTTGCCACATTAGATTTGTGTTAATGTGAAAGTTTGTCGGGCCTTGGTTTATGGAGTAGTAGTTACCCTGTAGCCCCCACTTTGGTTTGGGTTCGGCCTTATGGCAGGAATTCTTGTCTGATTGCTTAAGTTACAAACTGTAGGTGTTGCCGAGCTTGAACCAAAGTAAAAAAGGTATAAAGAGAGCTTGCCGAGCGCGTGTTTTGGTCTCGGCTAGTTGCTAATATAGTTAGTGAGATTTTTCGCCAAAGTTGTGGACATAACCTTAGTTTGGGGCTCGGTAGATTTGTCTGGTCTTAGTCTGGATGTAAAGTATTGAATGTTTGTGGGTGGTTTGCTCACCAAGACGTGAGTGTAACCGGGCTGTAGCCGACCATATCGTCTTGCTAAGCCAATTCCGAGCCCAAATTCCAGCCATATTGTGTGTATCTGGGCTCGATGGACCTGATGTCTGTTTTGCTTCTTTGGGCAGTAATAGTGGCCGAAGCAGAGGCATATGAGCCGTTTGTGGGTGTGACCGAGGTCAACGTTTGTGGTCGGCCAAATTAGCCAAGATAGTATATATTAACAAAATAACTCTGAATTGCAAAATGAAAGCTTGTCAGATAAAATTTCTTTGATTCTTCAATCATGAAGTACATGTTGAAATTGTAAAGACATGGCCGAAGCCGAAAGAGAAATAGGATAGGTAGTGTCCGAACATGTGGCACACTTGTTGGGGTTTTGGTTACATGTATGCATTCTTGAGGTTCTGTGCATTCCATGGGTTACTGAGAACTTTCCCATTCATGTCCTCAAGCACGTAGGCACCTTCACCAGCGATCCTGACAATACGAAAGGGACCCTCCCAGTTGGGTTTGAACTTCTGCTTCTTGCTAGCTTGCACCACCTTTCGCCAAACCATGTCGTCTGGTTTGAAGGTTTTGGTTCGAACACTTCTGTTGTAGCCTCTTGCAACTTGTTGTTGGTATTCGGCGAGCTTTAGCTTAGCGTCGTCACGTTTTTCTTCTGTCAAAATCAATTCTTGTTCCACTGCATCTTCATTGGCCTTTGGATCAAATTTCGCAGTCCTTAGAGTGGGGAACTTGGACTCCAGTGGGATTACTGCCTCCATGCCAAATGCCATTGAAAAGGGAGTTTGGCCGGTTGAGCGCCGAGGTGTTGAACGGTAAGCCCAGAGGACACGTGGTAATTCTTCGGCCCATTTTCCTCTCTTGGAGTTCAGTCGTCGCTTTATCCCAGCGCAGACGGTCTTGTTTGTGGCCTCGGCTTGTCCATTTCCTTGTGGGTATGCTGGTGTGGAGTTGAAGAAGCGTATCCCAAATTCTTCACAGAGGCTGGTCAGGTCCTTTCCGACAAATTGGCTTCCATTGTCTGATACAATGGCGTATGGAACTCCGAATCTTGTAACAATGTTTCGCCAGACGAATCTGCGAACGTCAGCTTCTGTAATTGTCACAAGGGGTTCGGCCTCTACCCATTTGGAGAAGTAGTCCGTTGCGGTGATTAAGAACTTGAATCCTCCTGGAGCTGTTGGTAGTTTTCCGACAATGTCGAGCCCCCATTGTGCAAAAGGCTAAGGGCTGGTAATAGGGGAGAGGTTCTTGGCGGGTTGCTTTGGTATAGGTGAAAATAGTTGGCAAGGTCGGCATTCGCGAACAACTTCTTCGCAGTCTTTCTTCATGTTTTTCCAGAAGTAACCTTGGCTCATGGCACGTTGGCAGAGGGAGCGGCCGCCTGAGTGACATCCGCAGCTGCCTGAATGAAGTTCTGTCAGAATGTCGGGCACTTGGGTTGGGTGGACAACGAGAAGATACGGTCCGGAGATGGATTTCCTGTATAATTGGCCGCTTTCAGAAAGCCAGTAGTAAGCGGCCTTGTTTCTCACACGGTAAGCCTCCTTCTTGTCTGTTGGGAGGGTGTCGTGCTTTAGAAACGCAACGATCTCATCCATCCAGCTGGGACCGAGCTCAACGTTGAGTACCTCTGGAGTGGGCTCGAAAGACGGACGGCCAATGCTGCTGAAGTTGATGGTTCTGAATTCTGAGGCAGTGGATGCCAAAGCGAGGCCAGCAAGCGCGTCCGCGTGGGCGTTGTGCTCGTGATTGATCTGCTCAATTTTGAAATTGGGGAAGTTGGTGGTTAGTTCGGCTACGGTTGCCTGGTATTTTGACATCCGCGGATCCCGAGCCTCATAGTCACCAAGTACTTGGTTAACTATGAGTTGGGAGTCACAGAAAACGACAAGGTTGGAGACATCCATGGCAATGGCAGAGCGTAGGCCAGCTAGGAGCGCTTCATATTCGGCTTCGTTATTGGTGGCGGGGAAGTCGATGCTGATGGCACTTTCGTGTAGTGTTCCACAGGGGGAGACTAGGACGACCCCAGCCCCTGCTCCGTTGCTGTTTGACGCTCCGTCGACATGCAGACGCCATATGTTGCCTTGGAAAGGGTGCCAAGGAGCTGGTGACAATTGATGCTCGGCGATGCTTTGTGTTGGGATGGGTATATTGAGGAGTTCAGTGTCTGCTGGAGTAAGCTCAGCAATGAAATCTGCAAGAACCTGTCCTTTGATTGCCGTTCGTGGTTCAAAACGGATATCAAAGTTTGCTAACTCAACTGCCCACTTGGAAACCCTGTTAGACAGATCCGCTTTTCGAAAGAGAGCTTTGAGGGGGTGTTCTGTTAGGACGACGATTGAGTGTGATTGGAAGTAGGGCAGGAGCTTCCTGGCCGCTGAGACGAGAGCAAGGGCTAACTTTTCAAGCGGTAGGTAACGGGTTTGAGCTGGAAGGAGCGTCTTGCTTGTGAAATAGATGGGCTTGTCATCGGCGCCTTCCCGCCGTACAAGTGCAGAGCTGGTTGCGTGGGCGGACACGGCGAGATAGAGATAAAGGGTTTCGAACTCTTTGGGTTTTACCAACAGCGGGGCCGATTTCAAGTAGTCTTTAAGTTCGGCAAAGGCTGAGTCACAGTCCGGGGTCCATTCAAAGCTGCGTCGGCTTTTGCCCTTCAGGGCGTGGAAGAATGCGTGGCATTTGTCTGAGGATTTGCTGATGAATCGGTTGAGAGCCGCTGCCATCCCAGTGAGCCTTTGAACTTCCTTGATCGTTCTGGGTGGGCACAAATTTTGAACAGCTTTGATTTGGTTGGGATCGGCCTCGATACCTCTTCGAGTGACCAGGTGTCCGAGAAATTTCCCAGCGCTTACCCCGAACGCGCACTTCTCAGGATTTAGCCGTAGCTTGTGTAGCTTGAGGATGTCAAAAACTTCGGCCAAGTCTCGCAGGTGGTTGGATTCCTTCTTGCTTTTGATGACTAGGTCGTCAATGTAAGCCTCCACAGTGTGGCCGATTTGTTCTTCCAACATCTTGAATATTGCTCTGTTGAATGTTGCCCCGGAATTCTTGAGTCCAAAGGGCATGACGCGGTAGCAAAAGATTCCATACGGCGTGATGAAAGTAGTTTTCTCCATATCGTCGGGGTCCATGGCAATTTGGTGGTAGCCACGGTAGGCGTCCAGAAAGCTAAGCCGAGCATGTCCTGCCGTTGCATCCACAAGTTGATCAATTTTTGGTAGTGGGAACCAATCCTTTGGACAAGCGTCGTTGAGATTGGTATAATCCACACAAACTCGCCATTTGCCGTTTTTCTTTTTGACAACCACAGTGTTGGACAGCCATGTCGGGTATTGTACTTCTTGGATGGCGTTGGCCTCCAGCAGACGTTTGACTTCTTCGACGACGGCGTCGGCGTGTTCGGCTGCAGATCGCCGTGCCTTCTGGATGACAGGTTTAGCGTCCTTCTTGATGTTGAGGGAGTGACTGATGAATTTCGGGTCGACCCCCGGCATTTCGTTGGGGGTCCAAGCTAAAACTTCGATATTTTTCTTGAGGTATTGAAACATTTCTTCGCGGTCAGCCTCGCTGATGGAAGAGCTGATGAGGAAGAATCGGGAGCCATCCTTGTTGATCGGCATCTGGACGAGGTCTTCCTCTGCTTTGTCTTCTGCTTTTTGGCCGACGTCGTCGGTTACTGCCATGTCGGGGACTTCAACCCATTGTACTTGTTTGGCTTTGGCGGAGTTGTGGACGGCAGAGACATAGCACTTTTTGGACGCCACTTGGTCGCCTCGCAAATCTTCCTATCGTCCTGTGGCGCCGATGAAGCGGACGACCTGGTGGTAGGTAGAAGCAATGGCTTGCATTCCGTGGAGCCAGGTTCGGCCAAGGATGGCGTTGTATGGGCTTGGTGCGTTGACGACGATGAATTCGACGGTCAGAGTTTTTGAGCCGACGACGACTGGGAGGAAGATTCGGCCCAGCGGCCAGACGGGTGCACCGTTGAAGCCGATGAGGGGTACGTCGGTAGGTTGTAGGGCAGACTCAGGTAGGTCCAGCTTTTTGAAAAGGTCGTAGTACATGACCTCTGCTGAACTTCCTTGATCGACAAGAATGCGTTTGACGTCATGCACTCCAATTTGGACGGTTACGACGAGAGCGTCGGAGTGTGGTGTTTGCACACGTTCAAGATCGCGCTCGGTAAAAGTAATCGTCCATTTGGGCAACTCTTCTGTTCGTGGACGTTTGGATCCAGGTCCTACTGCGAGTACCTGCTTGGAAGTTGATGCGCGGCTAAGGTCGGCCTGAAGAGTTGATTCAAATTCCTTTGACACTGGACCGTGGATAACGTGTATTAGTGGGCGCTGTTCATTGGGGTTGGGATTTGTCTGCCGGGTGGGCGTTTTTGAGCGGTCAATGTATTGATCGAGATGGCCTTGAGTCACCAAACGTTCCAACAGTGCCTTGTAGGGGGCGCATGCCGTCGTGTAGTGGCCGAGCTCATTGTGATACGAGCACTTCTTTCTTGGGTTCTGATCAGCTTGGCCATTGTCTGTGCCGAGCTTGCCCGTCGGCCACTCGAACCATGGTTGCCTCATTATCTCTTTCAGAAAAGACCAAATGGGTTCCTTGAAGTGGGTGGTTTCGGCCACGTAGTCATGCTCTTTTGGCTGGCGTTTTTTCCCTTCTTTGATGTTGTGCACCTGCTTCTTGGCTTGGGGGTGCTGGATGATTGCTGGTGCCGGCGGTTGGGCTGTGGCCGAGGTGAAGGATGCTGTCAAGCTTGGGATGCCCTGGGCCGCACGGTCCGCATAAAACTCTTCAAGAGCACAGAATCTCTCCACGACGCGCATTAATTCTCCCATGCCGTGTGGTGGGCGGATGGCGAGTTCGTCTAGGATCTTGCTGCCGGTTTCGAGACCGTTTTTGAAAGTACGCGCAGCCCAATATTCATCGATTCCTGGAATTTCGTTGAACAGCTGCCAATAACGCTCGGCGTATTGTCTTAGTGTTTCATTTGGGAGCTTCCTCATCTGGGATAAGGATTCAGGCTCCTTGGCTGTCCTGTTACTTGTGATAAAGCGGGTGTTGAAGGCGCGTTCGAGGTCAGCCAGGTTCCGTATGGATCCAGCGGGCAATTTATTGAACCACTGGAGTCCAAGAGAGCCAAGGCTGGATGGGAATGCTTTGCATTTGATTTCATCCTTCGTAGTGCACAGCTCGATGGTTTGGCGAAAGTGAATGAGGTGAGTGTAAGCTTCGCAGCTGCTTGGGTCAAACTTCGTGAATTTTGGTAGGTGGAAATTGGGTTCGGCGATGGTGTGGATGATTTGGGAGCTGAATGGTGAGATACCAAGGTCCTTTAGTTGCCGTTTAAATCTAGGACGCGGTGGTTTGCCTAGCTCGTCCGTGCGTGGCCTCTTTGGGTGCTTCTCTCTTTCTGATGTTTTCTCGTGTACTCGGTTGCGAAGCTTGTCCCGCAGATCCGTTGTTTCCCTTCGGGGGCGGTCGACGGACTTCTCTTTGTTGCAATAGGTTCTGTTCCCATTCTCCGCCCCTTCGATCCGTAAGCCTTTGCCATTACACCGAACATCGTTCTCATTATCCAAGTTTTCTGGTGGTATCCCACCGAGGCGTTCAGAGACGTGGCGCCTGGTTTCGACGGAGTCTCGGCTTCGGCGTGAGGCCGTTGTGCGAGAGAACTCCGCGCGACCAGTCGAGTACGTGCTCGTGAATGATTCGGTGTCCCTTGTGCGGGTTCGCTCGTGGTGGGATCTCGAGTGGTGTGTACCAGACGTTGTAGGTCGTTTGTAGAGGATGATTTCTCTGGCGTCCCCTTTTTCTGGCGTAAACCCAAGGCGGTCTTTGACAGAGACGCGGTGGCCCGCTTCGTTGGGGTGGTCTCGGGGCGGCGGAAGAGGAGGAGGAGGAGGAGAATTTCTTTGCTTCCGTCGTCCGCCTCCGGTAGATCTGGAGGCGGCTGGGGTTGCGTCCTGCATATGTTGCTTCATCTGGGCCACTTTCGCTCTTAGCGCTGCAAGTTCGTTGTCCCTTTCGTCGTCTCGTCGTTGCAGAAGGCGGATGTAGGCCGTTGTTACGTCGTCTGCGGCCGGAGAAAGCCCAGAATCTGGGGGGAGTGAGATGGACATGTGCCTTTCTGAAAACGGTGGGAGGATTGCATTTCCACTGGTGTCTTTGGCCCCCGAAACGGAAACGTTTTGTGGATCTCCGCCCATCGCTGTTTGAGTTTTTGACCGTCTTTTTAAGAGGAATGTGGTTTGGAAAAGAGTTTAAGCCGTTTGGATCAGAGGCTGAGAAGGATTCACGTCGGGTTCACCAATTGTGTGGCCCCTCTCTTCCGGCTCGAGTCCTTCTTTCGTTGGTTCAGTGGTCTCCTAGCCTTCTCCACGCAGCCTGCACGATGAGCGCACGACTAAAGACCAGGCCGGGGGTTGTCCCGGCAAGGCCCTCCGGCGTGAGGATGAGTAATGTGTAGAGAGAGTAGGCAGAAGATTATCAGAGAGTATGTAGTAGCATGTACCTCTCTAGGGTTTTCACTGCTAGGTATTTATAGAATCTCTTCACTTGCTCTCCAAGCACTAACACGTGCCTTGCACAGGTCAGGCAGTGTCATCATGACGTCACCAAATAGATCTGGTAATTGTTTTTAGGGCTGAGCTGGCACACCCATGTGCGCTCATGATCATTGCTTGTTATAACCGTCTTTACACGTGGAAAAATATGCAAAACCAGCGGCAAGCCGTGGTCGGCAGTGGCCTCGTCCTGCGGGTGGCCGAACACGCCTTCGTCGATCGGGCGTCAGATCGACAGGAGAGGACAGTCACAGGTGACTTGCCGTGGAAGGTGGCCGTCAACGAGACGATCCGACGACGAGTCCGTGGTCAAGGAAATGGCTGACGCAGAACAGGGACGGGAGCCGTGCTGAAGATGCGTGCTCGGCAAGGCACGGGCTCGGTCGTTAAGTAGCGAACTCATGTTCGGCCTGCTACAACAAGTACTTCATTTTGCTTGCTTAAGGCTTGCTTTCATCATCGGTGAGACATTTGGAACACCGGTTTAGCGAATTTATCTGGGTCCCAAAATAAGGTGTCTACACATTTCTAAACTTGTTGATAAGAACAATTCTGATGTTTATTTCTCTCTTGAATTATCTCTTACATTTATTCTTGGTGGGCTCGCAAAATTCGAAGGTATTTGAGTCTTTCTTCGTTAGTGCATAACGTAGTTAGACAACAGTTTGAGACTAGTGCGTAACCCGGTGGACGAATATCGTCTTAGGGATAGCGACAATGTAACGTGACTTGAAGCATCTCTATTTATCCTCTTTCATCTGCTATATATGGCGAACTTGTACCAACAAGTCTTCGCTGCAATCAATCTCAATTGAAGAAATTATGGTTGAGTAGGAAATTTAGAAAGAAAAAAAAGTGCAGAGAGAGAGTGCGTGTTGAGACAATTTTCAGTTCACTTGAGCTTTTGAACTGCGAATTTACTGTATGTAGGCTGTGCTAAACCAAACCCATAAATCTTATAACAATTTACTATATACAACCTAACAAATATCCATGAACTCCCCAAATTCCCCTTCCCTCCCCACCAGCCATCTCCTCCCCTTCCCCCTTCTCTGTCTCACCGTTCTCTCTTCTCCACCACCTCTCACCACCACCACCACCACCACCACCACCACCACACCACACAACACCAAAACCTAATAATTTTCCCTAACTTTCTTCTTCCCCATTCTTCTACGTTCACTACCACCGGTACAACCACACCACCAACGGGCCAATACCACCACCGCACCATGTCACCACCACCGCACCATGTCACCACCACCACCTTCATAAATGCCGCACCACCACCATCAATTGCGTCCCACCATCACCAACACCACCTCCTTCAAAAAAAATCTTGACATGTTCAGATACAGAAAGCCGAAAAATTTAGAAAATTTCAAGTTTTAAAACTCGAAAATATTTACAAAATTCGGATTCTAATACCTGAAAATCTTAGACATATTCGGGTTTTGATATCTGAATGGGTTCAGAAATGATTTCATACTTTAAAATCCGAGAATATATGACACTTTCGAGTTTTAAAACTTGAAACCTTTATAACGCATCTTCAAGATGCGTTATATATTTTTTTCTTTTTTTGTAAAAACGCATTTTTTGCATGTGCGATGAACAATTCATACTTGAAAATTCAAAAAATGTCACGTTCGAGTTTTAAAACCTAAAAAAGCTTATGGGTTTCAAATTTTTGAATCCGAAACTATAATCAATATTAGAAATTGATGTTCAAAAAAATTTCAATGTTCTTTGTTTTAGTTTTGTTGGATCTTTAACCTTTTGGTTCAATTGAACACAGGCGCTATCAGAAATTGAGGGAAATTGATCTTCATTTCAGTTCTAAGTTGGAGGTGACAGGAGCTGTCAATGGTGGACGTCGAACAACCCCTTCTCATTGTAGTTCCAAATAAACGCAGACGATGTCGAACAACCCATTCTCTCTCCGTCTCCGTCTCCATCTCCCTCTCTTGAACTAGGTTTGATATAGTGTGGCCAAGTTTAGATGGGATGTGGAGCTTGGAACCGGTGGTTATGGTGGAAACTGGGAGGGAGGGAGGAACCGATGGTGGTTATGGTGGAAACGTGAGAGGGAGGGAGGAAGATGGGTGGGTTGTGCTTAGTAATCTTAAGGGTATTTTTATCCATTTTTAAGAGCATTTTTGTCTGAAAGTGATTTATTTTAAAACAGGTTACATACAGTAAATTCACAGTTGCAAATAGTTAGACCCTATCTAAAACATAGTTGTGATTGCAATGGAAAAGTAAAATAGACTACGCCTAGAAAAGAGGTATTGTGCTTTGATTACATCCAAAACGATCCAGTATGGTAAATTAAGATGGGCTATGTCAGTTTTTCAAGGAAATTGATTTTGGCACTCCACTTTAGTATGCAGACGCTTCACTTTGTTGATGAAGCTACTAGTAAGTTCACGTTAAAAAGGAAGCGTCTGCGTACAAAAGTGGAGAGCCAAAATCAAAATCCATTTTCCAATTCCATCAAATTATTTGGCACACTGCTAAGGCTTGTGGACATGGTGCGTCATTGTTGAGTTGAATCATCAAATCGAAAGACTTGTGCAGTAACATAGTTGATTCACCCTGAAAGGAGCCTCATGGATAGAGAATTGTTTGAGCAATTAATAGTGCAACTGACCACATTTGGTACTCAAAACCATTTAATATGTCGTCCTTGGTGCATTGGTGGAATATATGAGAAGTGCGGTTGTTCTTAATAAGAGTAAAAATGTACAGATGTAGTCAATCCAAATGTATAGAGCGAAAACATACACATTTAGGCAATCCAACATACATTTGTTGCGTCTCTTTCCAGTATTTTGATGTCTATTGCTACAAGTAATATCTCAAGTGGTTCTCATGATTGCAAGTTGCCAAGTCGATTGCACAAATTTTGACATTTTTTTGGAGCATTAGAAGTCTCAAGAAATGCTAAATGCACACGAAAAATGATCTAATTAGCAATCAAACTATGCGCGCCCGGAGCGCAGCCTATTTGCATGTAGGCGCATTCAGACGGTTAAAAACACACTAATGCGCCCAGGGCGCACCATGATTGCGCCTGATGCGCCTTTGATGAGTGATTCCCATATCCGAGTGGGGCGCAAAAAAATGGCGCCTCAGGCGCATATGACACAAAAAGTACTCCTTCAACAACACCCACGACCACAATTTTAACCTGTCAACCTCCACCCTCTTATCACTGCCACCACCAACAATCACTACTCTACCACCACCACACCCCTACCACCTCCGTCGTCGTCATCTCACCACCAAGTTGGAGATGATTCAGCTTGAGCTTCATAGCCTTCGGGCTGTTGGGAATCCTTTGAAACCAGTGCTTCTAAGTTCTGTCATGCTCTCTGACATTTCTCCCGGACTTATCGGGCCATTTCCATGCATTGATCGCTCCATTGCTCTGTTCGTGCTTGTGATAATTCTCCCTTTCGTTCCTCTCTTGTCTTCTTTCCATCTTTTTGCCCTTCAATGATTAGAATTTCTAAAAAGTATTTAATTTCTTGAACTCCTTGAAGGTAAAATCATTGTATGCTTAAATGTGTAAATAATTTTGAATCATAACTACTTGAGTTAGAAAGTAGACTCAACAAACTTTTAAATGGTTCTAACCACGGTCAAATCAAAGTTCGGGAGTTAGTATAGCAAACCGTGGAGTACGGGACTTACTTTGCTATTTGAAAGTTGCGCCCGGGGCGCGACACAATGCGCCTTAGCCGCGTAACTGAACAATTACTACCGCTACCGCCACTGCACCACCTCCACCACTGTCACCTAACATACACTACCAGCGTAACCCTGCCTCTCTCCAATGATCAATAATCACAAGTTTTAGTGAGGGTAGTCAAATGGCAGTGGTGGTAGTGGTAGCGGTGTGGTTGTCATAGTAGTCGATTAATTGTGTTGGTGGTGTAGACAATTGAATTTTGCTAATTCGAGAGTGTGTGGAAAGCCCTATAAGATTTATTAACTCTTACAGAATGAAGGAATATTCTAGAATTCGGAATGTGTGTTAGTAATGAAACTTAGAATGTGTAGAGCTCGCGCAAACATGTTTAGCTTTAGTGGTCTAATGATATTTGAATCGGTCTTCTTTTAACCAACTTTCCATAAAATCATACTTCTTTAACTCTAATTTTCCTTTTCATCATATTTTAGTAGTTTGAAAACCCTATCTATTCGTTCATAATTGATCTTGATCCGATTTCAAATGATTATGATTCGAGCTTTTTACCGAACTAATTTGTTTTTCGACCCACTAAGGGTAAAATGGTAAATATCCTTTGATGTAGAAATGATTTTCGATAAAAACTTCGGTAAGAAATAAGATTTAACAAGGTTTCCAACGGTTCTAACCACGCTCGAATCAGATTCCGGGCGTGTCCGTGTCGAGCCACAAAGTAATGCGCCTGGGCGCAAAGGAGTGCGCCTGAGGCGCATTGTAATGCTGCATAACATGTTAAACTTTGCGGACCTGCCCCGGACACTCCCGAACTCCAATTTTCTCGTGGTTTGAACCGTTAGAAAACTTGTCCAATTTCCTTTCTATCCCAAGTAGTTTGGATAAAAAATAATTTGTATATCTAATGAAGTGACCATTTTATCCTCGATGGGTCAAAATATGATTCGTTCCTGCAAAATGCGTGTATGTTTCTCATTTTAAATTGGATCAAGACCCATTATATATCAATAAATAGTATTTTCAAAGTACTAAAAGATGGCAGGATCCAACCATAAATGGTTGTTGAACATATAGTTTCTCTTTTCCCACATTGAACCAAGCGATATTCTTGCTTGCGATTGGTAATTTTTTGGAAGCATCAATCTGAATGATACATTGTTTGGGAGACTTTTATGTTTACCCGGCCATTCCACTTTGTAACTCAGGGTTGATTACAGTTTTGGGATACACATACACATGAGACACGATGAAAATGACAATACGAATTCTTGATGAGGCGGATGATTAGTTGTGCATCTACTTTGATTTTTATCATCATGTCCGAGGGAAGTGCAAAGGAACTCTCATTTGGGAATCATGGCCAAACAAAGTAGGACCTAGAGTGGTTGGGGCGGAGGTTTTGTGTGACTTAAGAAAATGAAGCTCGTTACCGTTTAACTTTATAAATTCCCTTCTATGATATAATAAGTATTTACTAGCTAGTCTATAACACACGTCAGAAACTGTAACAACGGCAGAGAAGAGTCTGTGCTTCATTGCTAGAACATAATTAACGTAAGTTTGATTCCATTGGACACAGTCTGGATTTCAAGCAGCAGTTCTTTTGCTGGGATAGCTACTACAACAATACTGCCTCACAAATTCACACCTAAAACAATCGATGCAGCTCAACGATCGAGTAAAACACTCCCAATGCGAGCAGTAATGCACCAGTTAGCAGTTGTGAAGAGCAAGAAAGTCAGCTCTTGAATCATATACTTTAGTCTCTTCTAGTGTTTAAAACTTGATAAAGGGCTGTTAACATGTGCAAACTTGAAAAGAGATAAAAACCTAATATCGACTCTATAACACCCGAAAATAAAGCAACATGGCTCCCCTACAACACTCAAAAGTCAAAGCCCATAGCATATTATAAGCCTAATTCCACTATCCCCTAAAGGGAAAAGAAAAAGACAAGTAGAAGAAAAACATAGACGCACATACACGCACAGAAAGAGACTGTGGAATTGAAAAAATGTTAATGCATGCTATCAATTGCTGTGTTGGGCCCGAACATACGGAGCTTTGCCCTTGCTTTAATTGGGTCACCGCGAGTGGATGGTGGGATTGATTCCCCACATTAGTCAGTTCATTGGGGCCGGATACCGGGTACTAGAAATAACTACTGAAAAAGGTAAAAGAACTATTTTGTCTCACCATAAGTTTTTCAGCTTCTTCATGCTTTCCATTCAATTGAAGTTGCAAGCTTTTGCAGCCAATTGGTTTGCACTCAAAGGCCTATTAATGGGCCGGATCCAATCCGGATCCGACAGATCCGAATCCGGATCCGACAGATCCGAATCCGGATCCGACAGATCCGAATCTGATCCGGATCCGAAAAGATCCAAAATCCGATCCGGATCCGATAAGACTCGAATCCGATAGTGGTAATCCGGATCCGAAAACTTAGGATCCGATCCGAATCCGATCCGAAAACTTTTTTTACTTCAAAATTTTAGCAAAAAAAAAAAAAATTTTTTTTCAAAAAAAAATATTTTCCGAAAAAAATTAAAATAAAAAGTAAAAATAAAAATACAACTTCTTAAACATTTTTTTTTCAAAATTAAAAATTTACTGTTTTTTTTTTAAATTTTAAAAATTAAAAAAAATAAAGTTCGGATTCGGATTGATAACGGATTTAATTCGATCCGATCCGATCTGTATTTGAATTACCGGATTCGGATTATCGGATTTCGGATTGACATTATCGGATTCGGATCCGGATCGGATCGGATTTTTCAGATCGGATCCGGATCGGATCCGGTCCATTGACATGCCTACACTCAATCCCTCGTTAAAGTTGATCCAAAAAAAAAAAAAAATATCCCTCGTTAACAACCGTAAAAGATGCACTAGGTATTGACTCTGACTCTACTTTTTTCTCTCTGTTTGGAGAGACAACAGAACCTTCAGGTTCATCATCCTTCTGACGAGTAACTTCATTCATAGAGCTTCCATCATTTGCAAACTCATTTAAGCTTGACAATGCACTAGAGATAAGGCCGAAATCCTTCTGCTTGCCCCAAGATAAAGAATCATGAAGTTTAGGCACTTTCATCTCTGAACGACAACAAGATACATCCCGCAGGTTATCTACACCAGTATTCTAGATATAAATTACAATATGCAAGTTAAAAAGAAGACAATATCCTTGTATCCCCAAAAAGTAAAACAAAGAATATCAACTTACTTGAAAAAAGAACCAAGATTAGATGACTATGCTAAACAAAATGAGACACACTTGGCCAATGTATATGTAAAAGTTTTTAGCAGCATAACTTCATTAAGATCTAAGTACCTTGCCAGGTATCTTTTCATTGTGATTCTCCACAATTGTTTGGTGTTCCCCCGTTAAGCCCCTCTTTCTATTGTTTATGGCATGGAGGTGAGCACGAGATGAAGCAGTTGTACGAGATGCCACAGAAACCGTTAGTTGACCCATTGATCCCCACCGCTCTTCCACAACCTATACAATTTAAATGGATGGCATAAAATTGGTAAATGCTTAGATATTTAAGTCCAAAATATACAAGATCTTACCTCCTTAAAATTCCATCCTTCTCGGGCCGCCTGCTCTTGAGCATGATATAGGGCTTTTAATCTCCAGCCGGCACCCCCGTCTCCAACAACAGAAGAAGACATATGTTGGTCACCCCCAGCCTTTTTCCCGTCTTTGACTTCTGGATAACCAGATCCATTATTCTTCAAATATGGATTCAATTCTTTGGGATGTTCTCTCTTTATCTGCTCCAATAAGCAAAATTTGTGTGAGTCACAAAGAATCAGCGTGTGCTCTGGTATGGGAAGCAGCAGAAGACAAAAGAAAGGCTGGTCTGAATAGGATAGAGTCATAGACGTCTCCGAGATGATCAAAGTAGCCCACCTCACCTTCCTAACCAATGAGATCTGCAGCAAAATAAAACCCAAAGGCGAAGTAGACAAATTCTCCATCCTCCTAGAACATCAAAAGCTATTAAATTTTCTCCTCCATCCAATTTCCAGTAGGATAGGTATGGCAATTTGCCGAAGGCATTGCTTCAAGTGCAAAGAACAAAATTCTGGATGAACTGTGAGGGTTTACAACAAAGTTGATCGAGAGGGCATACCTTCTCAGCCTGAGGTTCCTCTAGCTTATCTGAAGTCGTTGCACTTTCTCTCTCAATGTTGTCTTTAATTCGGTCTACGCATCCACTCTAATCCCATATCCTTTCTCACATTATTGTACTTTCTTCAATACATATATAAAATTTGTGCCTGTCAAGCAAAAACACAATGTGGAATAAGGAAATGGTACATCTTTAGTTCTTTTAGCTCTGTATCACTTTTATGATCAACACCACCCTGATCCAGACACCCAGCAGATATTTCCCTCTATTTTGTTCACTAAATCAAAGATCCACCAAGCTGTTAATCCAAATACCAAACAAAGGAAGCGAAACCAACAATGCAATATTCATATCCTGTTACCCAGAAACGGAATCAAAGGTTGCCCCCCACATACACACACATACAAATTTTAATAGTATTAATAATTCACATGGCGCAAGGGGTACCTAGCTATGGGAGAGAAGTTGTTCATACGTGGCGATTCCAATGGTCCTGTAGGAGTTAATAGGCAAGAGTATGAGAAAGTCTATGGTGGTTTTGGGTTTGGTGACCAAAATGAATCTAGTAGAAGTATTTTGGATCACAGTGCTTTTGATCTTATAGTTGTGAACGCTTTTTCTAAGAAGAGAGAGGAACACCTAGTAATTATCGTTAAGAGCAGGTCTAGAAGAAGTTAGATAGATTACTTTTTGTTAGAGACACTCAACATTTGAAATGCGAAGATTGCAAGATTATCCCTGGAGAGTGTCTAGCTACTGCCAGAACATAGACTTATGGTGTTAGATATTTGCCCACGAACTAGACGGTGGCATCTTTCTTGTTGTTCCTATTTCGGCCCCTGCGTTTACGAAATCATGATTCTGTCCTTGCTGGTACCCGTATGCAAACAGAAAGATTCAAACTTGTCTTGTTTTCTTGCATTGTCCAAATGAATTAAAAACAAGGGAAGAAGAGAACTTTAATCGATGTGATATATAATAATAATAATGTTAAGTGCAATAAAGAAGGAGAGCTTACGTCGTGTGATTTTGAAAGAAGAAGTTGGGTTTTGCCCAGAACTGAACGACAATTTTCTTCCTGCAAAATTTTTTGCAGCTGCAATAATCTTTCTTCGTTGCGTTGATTCTTTCTGGTTTTGGTCATCTAGGGAAGAAGAAGAAGATGAAAGAATTACACTTGGCCACAAACAATTACTTATGGCCTCAAATTATTGAATGTGTGATTACTACACACAATTCTATTGTGTTTTACATGCTCCTTGACCGCAGAGAATTACACTTGGCCGAAAACAATTACTCTTGGCTGCATCTAATTACTCGTGGCCGCATGTTATTGAAAACATGATTACTACGCATGATTCTCTTGTGTTTTACATGCTTCTTAGCCACGTTGAATTACACTTGGCCGCTTCGAATTACCATGGCCGTGTTGAATTACAATTGGCCGTGTCGAAATACATTCTCTTGTGTTTTACATGCTTCTTGGCCGCTTTGAATTACTCATGACTGCTTCTAATTATGCTTGGCCGCGTCAAATTACATTCTCTTGTGTTTTACATGCTTCTTGGACGCGTTGAATTACATTTGGCCGCTTCGAGTCACTCGTGGACGCGTCGAATTGCACTTGGCCACGTCGAATTACATTTTCTTCTGTTTTACATGCTTTTTGGTTGCGTTGAAGTACACTTGGCCACGTTGAATTACTCGTGGCCGCAAACCTTTTTGTAATCGTGTTCATCAGTCACGCTTTTGTACTAAAACTCCCAGCCACAAACTGGCCAACTTTTTTCAATTGAAACTCTCTCCCTCTCTGCCTTTCAAAAAAAACTCTCCCTCTCTCTCTCTCTCACACACACACACACTTGTAAGGTTTGAAGTACTGTGTTGTGTGAATTGTGAAATTCCTTCTCCACGTGTTTTCTTTTCTTTTCTTTTTATGTGAAGGTATGGAAGTTTAATCTACGAATCTGTTGGATTGAATCCCTTCCTATAGATACTGGCTTCTCGTGCCTCTCTTATGCTTGAACAACTCTTGGAATCACTTTGTACGGGCTTCTTATGTCTCTCTTATGCTTTAACAAAAAAAAAGACTCTCCAGAGGAGCACTCCTTTGATCTCGACTCCCTCTGGTTATCTCTCACCCTCACCACAAATCTCGCCTTGGGAGAATCCTGATGATGAAACGGTTTTTGATTATTTAATGAAGTGTGGAGAGCCCAATAAACCTTGTGGACACTCTTAGAGAATGAACGAGTACCATAGAACTAGGGATGTGTGTGTCAAACATAACTTGGAATGTGTAAATGGGCGTGAAAACGAACTTTAGCCTTTGTCGTTACAATGATCTTTGAATCGGTCTCCCTTCGACCAACTTTTTATAAATAAAATTTCATTATTTTTATTGGTCGTTTCCATCATCTTTTAATAAAGTTAAAACTTTATTTATGATTAAATAATTGGTCTTAATCAGATTTAAAATAAAAACGATACGAGCGTTTTATTGAAAGAATTTGTTTTTCGACCAATTGAGGGTAAAATGATCATGTATTTTGATGTTTAAATTATTTTTCACTAGAACCAATTTGGTAGGAAAATAAAATGGACAAGCCTTCTAATGGTTCAATCCATGGGCAAATTGGAGCTCGGGAGTGTCTTGGGCAAGTCCGCAGAGTCGGACTTGTTTGCAATGTTCAGAATGCGCCCGGGCGCAAAGGAGTGCGCCTGAGGCGCAATGTAATGCTACATAACATGTTAAACTTTGCGGACTTATCCCGGATGCTTCCGAACTCAAATTTTCTCGTGGCTTGAACCGTTAGAAAGGTTGTCCAATTTAATTTTTATCCCAAGTAGTTTGGATAAAAAAATCATTTGTATATCTAATGAAGTGACCATTTAACCCTTGATGGGTTAAAATATGATTCGTTCCGGCAGAATGCGTGTATGTTTCTCATTTTAAATTGGATCAAGACCCATTATATATGAATAAGTAGTATTTTTAAAGTACTAAAAGATGGCGTGATCCAACAATAAATGGGAGTTGAACAGATAGTTTCTCTTTCCCCACATTTAACCGAGCGATATTCTTGCTTGCAATTGGTATTTTTTTGGGAAGTATCAATCTGAATGATACATTGTTTGGCAACAACTATAAATGTGTCTTGAATCAGAATGATGGATTTCTACTTGAAATGTTGGTGCATTGGTATGCCTCTTGGCTGTTTTATGAAAAACTGAACGTCTATTTCAGTAGTTCATTGAGTACATCAAAAAAGAAAAACGTATTGAATGCTCCCAAGGCGCAATTCATATGCGCCTGCATTACAGAAAGGGAAAAAATAGGATGTGCCTAGGGAGCAATTCAATTGCGCCTGAGACACATTACAAAATAGAAGAAATTCTGGGTGTGCCCAGCCGGGACGCGACTTAAATGTGCCTTACGAAAAGAGTGCAAATTAATCAGGATGCATGCCCTTGGCGCAATTCAAATACGCTCGAGGCGCATGTGATGCAAATTTTATTTGATTGGCTCGTTTCAGTCTTGGTTGGCTGGTGACAATAAAAGTCCAGCCTTTAAAAATTAATTAGTGTAAGGATTTTTCAAGCAAAAGAGACGCACAAGAAGCCAGTGCTAAGGGTTTTCTAGAGTTCCATCCATGAAGATTTCATTGAACAAATTAAATCGATCTCCAATTGACTCACTTCACTGAGAATTTTATATGGAATGTAAAATTACTCATCATCAAATTATTTCTCATCAATGGCGGCATTCTTTGTTGGTTATGCTTTCTTTACAAGAAAATCAGCTAACTAGCTAAAAGGCCTATTCTCAATTAAAATGCAAGTTGACAATATCTTGATTTCTTGGTACAATTCAAGACATGATATTGTGGAAGTTAACAATTATTTTAACAAACTGTAAGGTGAAGTAAGGCCTAGCAGTGGGACTGGGAGTACATTGACCTTGTGTAATATCCCAGCTTCTGGGAAGAATGTTAATCTTTTTCAAGGCAAAATGTCTGATTTTGCGATTGAAAATGGACTTCCTCACAGTGTTTTCCAAACTTCATTGTTGGATTTTTATGCAAAGTTTGGGGACATGGAGAACAACATTACTTGGAGTGCTATTATATCGGGTCTTATTGATGGAGAGCTGATATAATAAGACCATGGGCTAGGTTTTGAAGCCCTGCAATTTTGTTGTCAAGTGGCGGAAGAAAGAATGCAGACGAATAGTATGACCTTCTTGAGCTTATTATTTGCTTGAAGGCTGTAGAGTCGTTTATGCCATGAAATGGAGATTCAAAATGGGAAGCTCAACGAGGATTTGTTGGGTCGGTCATGGAATGGGCATTTGGTATGATTCTAAAACTAGTGACTTCTCCATGTGGTAGGATTTTGGGAGCGCTATTGGCAGCTTATAGAGTTCATGGGAACCAAAAAATGAGGGGAATATGTTGCAAAATGGCTCTTATATTTGGAACGTAAAAATGCTGGCTAGCTACGACACTTAGTAAAGTTCAAGCTGTTGCTGAAAGGTGGCATAGAGTTGAAGAAGTACAGAGAGTAGCCAAGGTGGAGCTGCGTTGAAGCCTAATGAACAATCCATGGGTTTGTTTATGGAAATCAATCACACCTTCAAATTCTTGAAATCTATGAGCCACTGGATGTTATATGAAGGAGTCAAATTGCTTCAACAGAAAAAAACTTAATGCTCCCAACGTGCAGTTGAAATTGGCGTGAGGCGCCCTACAGAATGAGAGAAAATAGAATCCGCCCGGGGCGTGATTCAATTGCGCCTGAGGCACATTACAAAAGGATAGAAAATGTGAATGCGCTCGGGCGCAACTTAAATGCCACATGTGATGCAGCAAATATTTTTAATTTATTTTTTTAACTGTGTTTTTCTGCCTGAAATGGAGCGAGACTAAAAAAAGGCACCCTTCAAACATTATAACGATTTTTGAAGCATAAGAGAGGCACAAGAAGCCTGTACGAAGTGACTCCAAGGGTTGTTCAAGCATAAGAGAGGCACAAGAAGCCAGTATAAGAAGGGATTCCAAGAGTTCCATCCATGAAGATATGGACTTATTGAATAGCTTGGATCTATCTCCATCCAAATTACTTCACCAACAATCTCATATAGTAGATTGTAAAATTACGAATTGAGAGTGTGAGGATTGAGTGTGCAAGTACAGTGTAAGACTTGAGAGCGGGAGTGTAAGACATTAATTTGAAGGATTTAAAACTAGATCGGCTGATTGATGATCCGCTTAATAGGTAAAGAGACTAACCCTGTAATTAAACAGTGACAAAAAACTAGCACTTCTCAATTATACAGATCCGCATATGTTTAGCCAACTAATTTGGTTCTAGGCCCGAAGTAGCAGAAACATTTGAACTTGGTTTGGTTGGGGTGCTCCAAGCCAAAGCAATAGTGCAACACCAAGGCAATGCATTAGAGGCCCCAGTAGTAAGCTACTGTACGTAGTGGACCCTCCCCTCAAAAAAGTATTAATTTAATCAAAAGGGAACCGATGGCCCATATAATAGATACTACACTTGATCTTTTGCCAGAAGGCCGAGAAAAGTATGTCTTCTCTTCTCTTGGGCTACCTATTTTATAGTCAAGTTTTCTCTCCTCATTTTTCTAATTAGTTGATGTGGGAAACAAACCCCAAAGTAACAAACTGGGTTTTGCTGCTTTTACACATATTCTGCTTGATTTGTGCCGTTAGTTTGACTCGGTTGTTTGAAGCCTCTGAGCACCTAGTGAGTCCTTGTGTCCACCAATTAGATTGTAATTGCAGAATCTATTGAGTATCAGATTGCTTGGGATAAAAATCCCCCCCCCCCTTAAATTAGCCCTTTAGATATCTAAATTTGCCCTCTAAATTGCCCAATAATGAGTTCAATATGCAGCTCTGTATAGCTTAGAATGTGATTGAGTTAGTTCTAGCTTCAGGATGTCTTTGCTACCCTTGGAGTTCCCTTTGTTCTGCTTTTAATCCCTATAATTCCTCTCTTCTTTCTATTTTGGATTGGGCCTTGTCAAGTACATGGCAGGTTTTTGTGTTGGACTCTCAAGGGTATCCAATATCCCCTTGGTCCATGTAATTCAGTTTGTTTTTTTCTCAATGAAAAGTAACTTACCAAAACAAACTTGTACTAAAGATCATTGAGTGGACTTGTGTAGCACGTCCAGGATCAAAATCAAACACTCACACACGAATTCAGAGAAAACTTAACTATTATTGGATCAAATGCAATAACATTACAAAAAAAAAAAAAAAAAGACACTCTAGAGGAGCACTCCTTTGAGCTCGACTCCCTTTGATTATTTCTTACCCTAACCACAAATTTCGCCTTGGGTGAATCGTGATGATGAAATGGTTTTTGATTATTTAAGGAAGTGTGGAGAGCCCAATGAACGAGTACCATAGAACTAGGGATGTGTGCGTCAAACGGAACTCAGAATGTGTAAATGGGCATGAAAACGAACTTTAGCCTTTGTCGCTCCAATGATCGTTGAATCGGTCTCCCTTCCACCGACTTTTGAAAAATATAATTTCGTTATTTTAATTGGTGTTTTCCATCATCTTTTAATACTGTTAAAACCTTATTTATCATTACACAATTGGTCATAATCCGATTTAAAATAAAAACGATACAAGAGTTTTATTGAAAGAATTTGTTTTTTCGACCTATTGAGGGTAAAATGGTCATGTATTTTGATGTAAAAATTAAATTTCATTGGAACCAATTTGGTAGGAAATTAGATTGGACAAGCCTTCTAACGGTTCAATCCACTAGAAAATTGGAGTTCGGGAGTGTCTGGGGCAAGTCCGCAAAGTCGGACTTGTTTGCAATGTTCATGATGCGCCCGGGGAGCATTGTATTGCGCCTGGTCGCGAAGGATTTCGCCAGAGGCGCATTGTAATGCTGCATAACATGTTAAACTTTGCGGAATTGCCCCGGACACTTCCAAACTCCAATTTTTGCAAGGTTTGAACCATTAGAAAGCTTGTCCAATTTACTTTCTATCCCAAGTATTTTGGATAAAAAATCATTTGTATATCTAATGAAGTGACCATTTTACCCTCGATGGGTCAAAATATGATTCGTTCCGGTAAAACACGTGTACGTTTCTCATTTTAAATTGGATCAAGACCCATTATATATCAATAAATAGTGTTTTTAAAGTACTAAAAGATGGCGGGATCCAACCATAATTGGGAGTTGTACATATAGTTTCTCTTTCCCCACATTGAACCGAGCAATATTCTTGCTTGCAATTGGTATTTTTTTTTTGTAAGCATCAATCTGAACGATACATTGTTTGGCAACAACTATAAATGTGTTTTGAATCAGAATGACGGATTTCTATGTGAAATGTTGGTGCATTGGTATGCCTCTTGGCTGTTTTATGAAAAACTGAATGTCTATTTCAGTAGTTCATTGGAGTACATCAAAAAACAAAAATATACTGAATGCTCCCAAGACGCAGTTCATATGCGCCTGACGCGCATTACAGAAAGGGAAAAAAAATAGGATGTGCCCAGAGAGCAATTCAATTGCGCCGATACACATTACAAAAAAGAAGAAATTCTGGGTGAGCCCAGCCGGGGCTCGACTTAAATGTCCCTTACGAAAAGAGTGCAAATTAATTAAGATGAAATTCTGGGTGAGCCCAGCCGGGGCTCGACTTAAATGTCCCTTACGAAAAGAGTGCAAATTAATTAAGATACATGCCCTTGGCGCAATTCAAATATGCCCGAGGCGCATGTGATGGAAATTTTTTTTGACTGGTTCGTTTTAGTCTGGGTTGGCTGGAGACTATAAAAGGCCAGCCTTTAAACATTAATTAGTGTAAGGATTTTTCAAGCCAAAGAGACGCACAAGAAGCCAGTGTGAAGGGTTTCCAAGAGTTCCATCCACGAAGATTTCATTGAACAACTTAAATCGATCTCCAATCAAATAACTTCCCTGAGAATTTCATATGGAATGTAAAATTACTCATCATCAAATTATTTCTCATCAATGGCGGCATTCTTTGTTGGTTATGCTTTCGTTACAAGAAAATCAGTTAACTAACTAAAACGCCTATTCAATTAAAATGCAAGTTGACAATATCTTGATTTCTTGGTACATTTAAAGGCAGTATATTGTGGAAGTTGACATTGACTTTGCGTATCTCAGCTTCTGGGAAGAATGTTAATCTTTTTCAAGGCAAAATGTCTGATTTTGCTATTGAAATTGGACTTCATCACAGTGTTTTCCAAACTTCATTGTTGGATTTTTATGCAAAGTTTGGGGACATGGAGAACCGCATTACTTGGAGTGCTATTATATCTGGTCTTATTGCTGGAGAGCTGATATAATATGACCATGGGCTAGGTTTTGAAACCTTGTAATTTTGTCGTCAAATGGCGGAAGAAGGAATGTAGCCAAATAGTATGACCTTCTTGAGCTTATTATTTGCTTGTAGCCACTCTGGCCATCTAGGTGCAGGCTGTATAGTCGTTTATGCCATGAAATGGATATTCAGAATGGGAAGCTCAATGAGGATTTGTTGGGCCGGTCATGGAATGGGCATTTGGTATGATTCTGAAAATAGTGACTTTTCCATGTGGTAGGATTTTGGGAGCGCTATTGGCAGCCTGTAGAGTTCAGGGGAACCAAAAAATGAGGGAAATATGTATCAAAATGGCTCTTATATTTGGAACCTAAAGATACTGGCTAGCTACAACACTTAGTAAAGTTCAAGCTGTTGCTGAAAGGTGGCATAAAGTTGAAGAAGTACGGAGAGTAGGCGAGGTGGAGCAGCGTTGAAGCCTATTGATCAATTCATGGATTTCTTTTCTTGAAATCAATCGCACCGTAAAATTCGGGAAATCTATGGGCCACTGGATGTTATATGCAGGAATGAAATTACATCAACAGAAAAAAACTGAATGCTCCCAATGTGCAGTTGAAATTCGCTTGAGGCGCCCTAGAGAGTGAGAGAAAATAGAATGCGCCTGGGCACAACATAAATGTGATGCAGCAAATATTTTTAATTTGTTTTTTTAATTGAGTTTTCTAGTCCGAATTGGAGCGAAACTAAAAAAAGATAATCCGTCAAACATTATAACGATTTTTAAAGCATAAGAGAGGCATGAGAAGCCCATAAGAAGTGACTCCAAGGGTTGTTCGAGCATAAGAGAGGCACAAGAAGCCAGTATAGGAAGGTATTCCAAGAGTTCCATCCCTGAAGATGTGGACTTATTGAACAACTTCGATCGATCTCCAACCGAATTACTTCACCAAGGATCTCATATAGTAGATTTTAAAATTATGAATTGATCAGAATGCGAGGATTGAGTGCGGAAGTACAGTATAAGAATTGAGAGCGGGAGCGTAAGACATTAATTTGAAGGAGTTTAAACTATATCAACTGATTGATGATCCACTTAATAGGGAAAGAGACTAACCCCGTAATTAATTAGTTGACAAAATACTAGTACTTCTCAATTACACAGATCTGCATATGTCAAGCCAACGAATTTGGTTCTAGACCCGAAGTAGCAGAAACATTTGAACTTGGTTTGGTTGGGGTGCGGCAAGCCAAGGCGATAGTGCAACACCAAGGCAACGTGTTAGAGATCCCAGTAGTAAGCTATAGTAGTGGGCCCTCTCCTCAAATAATTATTAATTTAATAAAGGGTGAACCGATGGCCCACATATCAGATATTAAACTAATAAGAACAGATACTACACTTGGTCTTTGCCAGAATGCCGAGACCATATTTTTTCAAAAATTTTAAAAACTGTAAGTAAATAAAGTGTGTTTTTCAAAAAATTGTGTTCAAAATTCTTTTATAGAAAACTATTTTTTGCACAAAATCTGTTTTTAAAAACTGTATTTATAGTTTTTAAAATTTCAAAATTATTTGTGTAATTACAATTCTTTGGAAATTTCTCAAAATTGCATTTATAGTTTTTAAGTGAACAAAGTGTGTGTTTTTTGAAAAACTATTTTTTGTTTCGAAATTTTTTTTTTTTGAACTGTTTCTAACATAAACTATTTTTTTTCCCTTCAAAAACCTTTTTTTTAGAAAATATGCGTGAAATGAAGGGAAAAAGTTTGGAGGGCCCATTGGTTTTGATTCTGGGCAAAAAATAACCAATGTGGGATTCGTTGTTAACTTTAGCAACCTCTAAATGGATAATCAAAATCTGATGTGGCATGTTTTGATTATTCACATTTTCTTATTCCACTGCTGATGCTCTAACCCAACTCACACACACCAACACCAAAACCAAAAAAAAACGATGACACCCCTAAACGGTGGGTGAGGAAGAATCCCGTAGGGGAGAAACATAGGGACAAAACAAACCCCAACAAAATCATACCCTAACAATCGACATGATTGGACGCCAAGAGACCATGCCGACCACGCCGCCTCTGGAGAGAATGAAGAAGACGATCTGGTGGTCAAGAGACCGCCGAGGAAGAACACCGGCACCATTGCTAGCTAATCGTCACCATCGCCGCAACATCCCGCACCATCGCTGCAAACACCAGTTGAACTAGCACCTAGTTCCAATGTAGAATAGATCTGGGTTGTTCAGTTTGTATCTGGGAGGGTGTTCACATTTGGACTTACGTATATAGTGAAGTGATCATTGGAGAGGGTTAGGGTTACACTGGTAATGTCTGTTAGGTGACGGTAGTGGAGGTGGTGCAGTGGTGGTTGTGGTAGAAAGTGAGGGCAATTTACGCGTAATGTGCATTTTAGTATTCTCATATGCATCTTAGGCGCAGGACAATGCACCCCTGGCTTCAAAACAGTTATGCGGCTCAGGCGCATTATGTCGCGCCCCGAGCACAACTTTCAAATAGCAAAGTAGGCCAATTGCAACCTCATGGCTTGCCAGAGAAACTACCAAACTCGGAATTCAACGTGGTTAGAACTGTTAAAAATTATATCAGTACCTTTTAATGGTTTGATATCATTCTTTTTTTTTTTTTTTTGTTTTCAATTGTGTGAACGGTTATTTATAGTTTTGTTGCAAATGTTTTCACGTGGCCACGCGAGAGCAAAGAGAATTCAAGAAACCAGTCCAACAGAGACGAGCTTGTAAAATAACTTACACGATTTACGGCTGTTGGTCATTTACACAGAAAGTGGTAAAGGGGCCCCGAAAGCACATGCAGGATGAGCATTTCACGAGACTGTCTTAAAATGGATCTGGTTCAGAAAGAGAACTCTCAACAAAACTAAGCTGGAACTAATTATAAAGATCAATAGGAAGAGGAGTTAGCTAGGAATCTATTGAAAAAGTTCATGCCACGACAATCTATACGGAAGGGCAATTTTCTTGATGCATTCCTGTTGAGAAAGTTTTTTTCCTATTCACCAACTCTGGATGAGTTTGAGGCCTCTTGCGCCTTTTTTGAAGACTTTTTTGAATTTTCCCAAAATATTCATTTTCCGGATTTTTCAAAAACCAAAAATATTTTACATCCAATTAAATATAGCCAAAAGATGATTGTGTTTCCTTCAAGTGTGACTGACTATGAATGGTGTGGTTGGATCCTAAATAGTCAGAGTTGTCAGCAAGTCCAAGGCCCGAGCTTTGTGGCGTGCTAAATTAACGGTTAAGATTGGTTACTTCTTCTCTTTCGAGGGTTCAAATTGCGATACAACTAGATTAATGGTGTCACGCTCTCGATTTTCAACATAATAATAAATAAATTTCCATAAACAAAACCTCACATTAGTCCGTACAATACCCCAAAATAGTTCGACATTTCCATTTCCACAATTTTACTTCCAAGTCCAAAGGATTTCCAAATAATACATCATCAGCTCAACGGCCCCAAAACCAACAAAGTATCAATTGTTCAAGAGTTGGCGTTTACGATATTCTTAAGTAAAAGTAATATCAAATGAAGTTACAAATACATCTCCCAAAAAGTGATTTACAAAGATGACTAAGTAACTTCTTCGAGTTAACTTTCAAAAGAATATCCACATCCAAGCACTCCAAACATGAAGCTACTGCCTTGGGTTAGTACCTGAAAATTAATGTAAGGTTTGAGCTACACTAGCCCAGTAGAAAGCTCTAATCTAACAATGCATGCATATGAAATGTAGGAATGATCTTGTGATGAACAGTGATAACGAAGTTCAAAGAACGGATGGTATCAATAATCGATAACTCAACATTTCGTTTTTAGAACCAACCTTAGGAATCAAATAATAACCTTTGAAAGTACCACGTGACCAATCGTGTCTCGTACAAGTGTCTTGAGCTGTAGCTCCTGCCGGGCCAATTGAAGGACCCTCTGCCAGGCACTCACCCGCCGATGAGTCCTGAAATGTTCTCGTCGTGTACGTAAAGTTTTGGAATAATTTTTATCATCATGTTCGTATCAACCAAACCCAACTTTAATACATAAAGTATTTTGTGAAATCATATCCAAACGAGCATTAAAGTTATGCTAAACATTCGATGAAGTCATTAAACATGAGTAATCAAGTTAAGGGTCATTTAGGTAAGTTGGAAGTGATTGGGGACCAAAATGGTGAAAAATGAAGCAAAACAGTGAAAGCTGAAGATAAGCAACACGTATTGATACCAAGGGAAAATGTATCGATACCATTTGGTCAAAAAGCATTCCAGATGCAAGGGTATCGATAACAAGGACAATGGGTATTGATAACAAGTGAATTTCTGGATTTTAGAACACAAAGGTATCGATAACAATACTAAGGGTATTGATAACAGTTTAGTTCGAGTAGATTCTCAGCAGATTTTCATGGGTTTCTTAACAACTTTGACCCCAACAACAACAACAACGATCAATAGCAAGGCTCAAGCTCTAAGAAACAAGTTATAAACATATATTGAAAGTTAGAACTCCCTACCTCAAGATTGAAGAATGAAATTAAGTGATTTTCCAAGCCCAAGCTCCAAAGCTTGCAATCGAATGGGATACGCCTCCACCGAGCTCAAACCAACGAGAAACGAGCTCCACTACGCTAAAGAATGAAGGATTGAAGGCTGTTTTGTGTGGGTTGTTGATGGTTTTGGTGGAATTTCGGATGCGAGTGAGAGTGAGGGAGGGAGCCGAGAGAGGGAGATGGACGGGAGTGAGAGAGAGCAAAGAAAAGGGAAAGTTATTCCCTATATACACACCTATGATACATATATGCACTAGGACACATCACACACTCACCCCTCAAATGCAACACTTTAACACATTAACCCCAATTCTCGATTTTCCGAATCAATTTCCTCCTTTTATTTCTTTGTAACCCATTTAAATTAATTTTACGAATTTACGGGTCTTTACAAATGGTCACGCTTGTTTGTGTGTGCCTAAATTTTCCCACCCTTTACTTAAGTATGTGGGGTGATGGTGGCGGAGGTTATGCAATTATGGTACGTAACAGTGATGGTAGGGTAGAAAGATGACGGCAGTTTACATGTAATGTGCACCTAAGTATTCTCTTATGCACCTCAGGCGCAGTTCAATGCGACTCGGGTGCCATAATAGTTGGGTTATAAGGCTCAGGCGCATTGAGTCGCGCCCCGGGCGTAGTATCCAAACTGCAAATTAAGTTAGCCAAACTTCTTGGCTTGCCACAAACACTTCTGTACTCCGATTTGCACATGGAAAGAACCAATAAAAAGCTCGTTGAATCTACTTTCTAACTCAAGTACTTTTGATTCAAATTTATTTACACGTTAAAGCAAACAATGATTTTACCTTTAAAGAGTTGGTAAAAAATCATTTTTGAAAATTATAATCATAGAAGGACAAAAAGATAGAAAGAAGACAAGAAAGGAACAAAAAAGAGAATTATCTCAGTACCTTTTAATGGTTTGATATCATCCTTTTTTTTATATTTAGATTCACTCTTTGTGCACTGCTCGAAATCTCGTAGATAGTGAAAATGATCATTGGAGAAGGGCAGGGTTATGCTGGTAGTGTGTGTTAGCTGACAGTGGTGGAGAGGGTATAGTGGTGGTAGCGATAGAAAGTGAGGGCAATTTATGCATAATGTGGATTTTAGTACTCTCTTATGCGCCTTAGGCCTAGGACAATGTGCTCTGAGCCGCATAATTCAACAATGTCTGGCGCCCAGGTGCATTGAACTGCTCTGAGGCGCGTAACAGAATACATAGATGCACATTACCCATAAATTGCCCTATCTTTTTTGGTCGAAGCGAGCTTTTTTGGTCAATTTTAAAAGAAGCGTGCTTTTTTGCGCCTTGTTCAATTCGCCTCATCTAGGCTGTCCTCATCTTTCAACTACGAGATTTAGAGCAGTGCACAAAAAGTTACCTAAACTAAACTAAATAAGCGTTCACAAGATGGAAAACGAAAAGAAAAAGGATAAGTTCAAACAATTAAAAGGTACTAAGATATTTCCCTCTTTTGTTCCTTTCAAAAAATGATTTTTTTTTTCTTGACTCCTCAGAGGTAAGATCATTGTTTACTTTGATGTGTAAAAAATTCTGAATCATAATAACTTGAGTGAGAAAGTAGACTCAACATTTTTTTTTTCAACGGTTCTAACCACGTTGAAATCGGAGTTCGGCAATTTCAATGGCATTCTGCGAAGTTGAAATTGGCCTACTTTGCAATTTGAAAGTTGCGCCAGGGCCGTTACATAATGCGCCTGAGCTGCAAAACTAAATAATTTCTGGCGCCCTGGGCGCATTGTCTTGTGCCTTAGGCGCAAAAGAGAATAAATAGATGCACATTACGCTTAAATTGCCCTTGCTTCTACCAGTACCGCCACTACACCACCTCCACCACCTAACGAACATTACAAGTGTAACCCTACCCCTCTCCAATGATCTATTAAGTTACGAAATGGTCCAAAGGCACAAACGTTCAAGTGAGGGCAGTCAAATGGCATGCGGTGGTGGTTGTGGTGTGGTAGTCATAGTGGTCGATTAATTGTGTTGGTGGTGTAGACAATAGAATTTTGCTTTAGTTGAATTTTGATGTTGAAATAATTTTAGAAAGCCCTATATGATTTTTTTTAACTCTTACAGAATGAAGGAATATCCTACACTTAGGAAGGTGTGTTCCTAATGGGACTTAGATTGTGTAGAGAGCGCAAACATGTTTAGCTTTCGTGGTCCGATGATTTTTGAATCGGTCTTCTTTTAACCAACTTTCCACAAAATTAATTCTATTTTTCCATTTCATCATATTTTAGTAGTTTGAAAACCCTATCTATCCATTCATAATTGGTCTTGATCCGATTTAAAATGACTGTGATTCGAGCTTTTTACCAAACTAATTTTGTTTTTGACCGACTAAGGGTAAACTAGTAATTTCCTTTGATGTACAAATGATTTTCGATCAAAACAACTTTGGTAAGAAAGAGGATTTAACAAACTTTCCAACGGTACAAAACCACTCTTGAATAGGATTCCGGGTGTGTCCGTGTCGAGCCCACATAGGTTAGCATGTTTTTAAGAGTTATGAATGCGCCCGGGGCGCAAGGGAATGCGCCTGAGGCGCATCACAATTCGCCTGGGGCGCAGTAGACAGAGCAAACTTTGAGAGCTTGTCCCAGATGCTTCGGAATTCAAATTTGCGTGTGGTTTGAACTGTTAGAAAGCTTGCTCAATCTACTTTCTATCCCAAGTAGTTTGTATCGAAAATAATTTATACATAAGAATAAGTGACCATTTTACCCTTAGTGGGTCAAAAGACAATTCATTTCAGTAAACGCTCGCAACTTTCTCATTTTGAATTGGATCAAAACCAACTATATATCGATAAAAAGGTTTTTAAAGAACAATAAGGAAGAACTGTTTTAGAAAATGTACATAAGTCTAAGGACCGAGCTTTGTGGTGTGCTACATTGACGGTTAAGATTGGTTACTCTTCTTTTTCAAGGGTTCAAATTGCGATACATCTCGATCAACGGTCACGCTTGTCTGTCTGTGTCTAAATTTTCCTACTCATTACATTAGGAAATTCCGTGCTTCTATCCTGCTCTTCCCTTCCCCTTTCCATCTCAACGCTAATCGTGGTAGTTACTAGTTACGGTGGTAGTGTAGGTACGATGAGGGAAATTAACTATTATCATTACCACCACCAACAATCACTACTCTATCGGAGTTAATTTGGAAGTGTCTATGGCATTGTGCCAAGCTGCTGAGTTTGGCCAATTTTGCAGTTTGGATGCAACGCCCGGGTCGCGTCTCAATGTGCCTGGCCATATAACCTGACAATTTCTATTGCCCGAGGAGCGTTGAACAGCGCCTGTGGCGCTTAAGAGCATTCTTGGCAGCACATTACACGTAAATGGTGAGTAAATGGTGATGGTGGTCTTCTTTAGAAGGTCCGTGTAATCTATGAAAGGGACAGGCAAGAGAAGGATAGAAGCGTGATGGGTGATGGTGGTCTTCTTTTTCAAGTGTTCAGATTCCGATACAGCTAGATCAATGGACGTCACGTTTGTTTGCTTGTGCCTAAATTTTCCCACCCATTACATTAGGAAATTCTGTGCTTTCATATTTCCCGGTAATTTCAAACCCATCACGCTTCTATCCTACTCTTCCCTGCCCCTTTCCATCTCAAAGCTAATCTTGGTAGTTACTAGTTACGGTGGTAATGTAGGTACAATGAGGGAAATTTACGTTTAATATGCTTCTAAGAATTCTCTTATGCTCCTCAGTCGCTGTTTAATGCTCCTTGGGCGCCAAAAATTGTTGAAAAGGGTGATTTACCTATACACCCCTCTAACTTTATCCGTTTTTCACGGTCACCCCCTCCCTCGAATTTCACTACGGCCAAGCCCCCTGATTAATGTTTCCGTCTGGGGGGCCTAATGCCTTTGGACGGAATTGATGAAAGGACCATTTTACCTCTCTTATATACCCCACAGCAGTCCACACTTCACACAATCTCTCTCTCTCTCTCTCTCTCTCTCAAAATTCAAGTCCGCCACCACCGTCAACGCCCCCCAGAGTTTTCGGTTTTGCAGGAGAAGATGACCGGAGTACGGCGGTTTGGGCATCTCACTGAGACGAGCTTAGTGGTGGTGACGGGGTCGAGTTTCGTCACCGGAGGAGGCCACACGGGCTGTTCGAACATGGCGGGCGGAGGTGGTGGTTCAATTTACTAGAGCTTAGAGCAGGAGTGTTCGACGGAGGTTTTGAGCATAGGGTTGTGTTCGTCTCGTTGAGACGAACACGGATATGGGTAGATTGTCGCCGGAGGAGCTCGGAGGTGGCGGCAATTGCCAGTCAAAGGCGACGGAGTGGCGGCGAGGTACGGTTCTGCAAAGCCCGAGGTCGTGGTTGCTCAGATTCAAGATTCGAGCACAGATCCAGGAGCGCCTCATCGAGATGATTTCGGGAGTGGTCGAAAGTCGCCGGAGCATGCCGGAGGAGGCTGCACGCGCCGGTCAACATTGACAGGGTGCCACCGTTGACTGGCAAGTGCAGTCTCCTCTGGCCACCTCCGGCGACAATCCGAGTACCGCCGAGATCGTCTCAACGAGACGAACACAACCCTGTGCTCAAAACCTCTATTTAACCACTCTTGGTCTGAGCTCAAGTAAACTACACCGCCGCCTCCGCCCGCCGCGTTCGAACAGCCCGTGCGCCTTTATCCGGTGACGAAACTCGACCCCGTTACCACCACTGAGCTCGTCTCAGTGAGACGCACAAGACCCACTGGTCAAAATTGAGTTTTGACACCTCGATTTGTACCAGCCCGTGGCGGTGGCGGTGGTTGTCGGGAAGAGAGGGTGACGGAGGGATTAGAATTGGGGGCAATTTTGAAAGCTTAAACCATTTTTTTATTAAAAAGTTAACAATTCTGGACGGAATGGTAACAGATGGGGTCTACGGGTAAAGTAAAGATAACGGAGGGGCTCTGGCCATAGTGAAATTCGAGGGAGGGGGTGATCGTGAAAAACAGATAAAGTTGGAAGGGTGTATAAGTAAATCACCCTTTTGAAAATTCAAAACATAGAAGGACAAAAAGATAAAAAGAATACAAGAAAGGAACGGAAGAGTGAAATATCTCAGTCACTTTGTATGGTTTGATATCATCCTCTCTTTTTTTCCATTGTGTGAACTCTTATTTATAGTTTAGTTGCAAAATGTGTGATTACTTATATTCACTTTTGCGCACTACTTTAAATTTCGTAGATAGTGAAGGGATCATTGGAGAGGGGTAGGGGTTACACGGGTAGTGTATGTAGAGTGACTCTGGAGGAGGTGGTGTTGTGGTTGTAGCGGTTGAAAGTGACGGCAATTTACGCCTCAGGTGCGTACATTGTTGAGTCATGTGGCTCAATCTCATTGTGTCGCGCCCCGGGCGCAGGAGTAGCAAAGTAGGCCCCATTCGGTACTCAAAACCAAGTAACATGTCCGTGGTGCATTGGTGGAATATATGAGAAGTGCGGTTGTTCTTAATCAGAGCAACAATGTACACATACAGTCAATACAAATGTATCGATTCAAAATGTACACATTTAGGCAATCTAACATACATTTGTTATTGCGTCTCTTTCCAATGTTTCGATGTCGATTGCTACAAGTAATATCTCAAGTGGTTCTCATGATTGCAAGTTGCCAAGTTGATTTCACAAATTTTTATGTTATTGTGGTGCCTTAGAAGTCTCAAGAAATGATAAATACACACGAAAAATGATCTAATTAGCAATCATACTAAGCGCACCCGGAGTGCAGCCTATTTGTGTGTAGTCGCATTAAGACGATTAAAAACACACTGATGCACCCGGGGCGCACCATGATTGCCAGATCCCAGTGGGGCGAAAAAAAAAATGGCGCCTCAGGCGCATGTGATGCAAAAAGTACTCCAACAACACCACCCACGACCACATTTTAACCACCCTCTTATCACTGCCACCCCCAACAATCACTACTCTACAACCATTACCACACCCCTTCCACCTCCTCACCACCAAGTTGGAGGTGATTCAACTTGATTTGGATACCATGCACCTCTGCTTTTTGAAATTCTTCCTGTAGTGATGCCGGATTTTACAGATGGGAAGGAAGAAAGGTAAAAAGGATAAAAGGATAAAGCTCACCACCCAACTAATTTGTTTTTCGACCCACTAAGGGTAAACTAGTAATTTCCTATGATGTACACATGATTTTTGATCAAAACAACTTCAGTAAGAAAGAAGATTTAACAAGCTTTTCAACGGTTCAAACCACGCTCAAATCAAATTTCGGGTGTGTTCGTATCGAGCCCACAAAATCTAGAATGTTTTTACGAGTTACGAATGCGCCCGGGGCGCAAGAGAATGCGCGTCAGGCGTATCAAAATTCGCCTGGGGCGCAGTAAACAGACCAAACTTTGAGAGCTTGTCCCAGATGCTTCAGAATTCAGATTTGAGTGTGGTTTGAACTGTTAGAAAGCTTGCTCGATCTACTTTCTATCCCAAGTAGTTTGTATAGAAAATAATTTATACATAAGAATATGTGATCATTTTACCCTTAGTGGGTCAAAAGACAATTCATTTCGGAAAAATGCTTGCCACTTTCTTATTTTAAATTGGATCAAAACCAACTATATATCGATAAAGAGGGTTTTTAAAGAACAATAAGGAAGTACTGTTTTAGAAAATGTACATAAGTGTAAGGACCGAGCTTTGTGGTGTGCTACAGTAAGGGTTAAGATTGGTTACTTCTTCTTTTTCAAGGGTTCAAATTGAGGTACAGCTAGATCAATGGTCACGCTT
Organism: Rhododendron vialii; assembly: GCF_030253575.1. Lineage (NCBI taxonomy): Eukaryota > Viridiplantae > Streptophyta > Magnoliopsida > Ericales > Ericaceae > Rhododendron > Rhododendron vialii. Next base: position 1,558,680 of record NC_080568.1, on the reverse strand, counting down.
GTTTCTCCGTGCCTAAATTTTCCTTCCCATTACATTAGGAAATTTCGTGCTTTCCTATTTCCTTGTAATTTCAAACCCATAAAGCTTCTATCCTACTCTTCCCTGCCCCTTTCCATCTCAACGCTAATCGTGGTAGTTACTAGTTACGGTGGTAGTGTAGGTACGATGAGGGAAATTTATGTGTAATGTTCTTCTAAGAATTCTCTTATGCGCCTCATCAGCCGTGCATTGACTCGCGCCCCAGGCGCAGCTTCCAAACTGCAAAGTTGGCCAAACTTTGCAGCTTGCCAAAGACACTTCTGAACTCCGATTTGCACGTGGATAAAACCATTATAAAGCTCGTTAAATCTATTTTCTAACTCATGTAATTTTGATTCAAATTTATTTACACTTTAATACAAATTTGTACCTTCAAGGAGTCAGGGAAAAATCACTTTTGAAAATTCTAATCATAGAAGGACAAAAAGATAAAAAGAATACAAGAAAGGAACAGAAGAGTGAATACAAGAAAGGCTATGAAGTTCAAGCTGAATCACGTCCAACTTGGTGGCGAGATGACAACGATGGAGGTGTGGTAGGGGTGTGGTGGCGGTAGTAGTGATTGTTGGTGGTGGAAGTGATAAGAGTGTGGTGGTAGGCGGGTTAAAATTGTGGTCAAGGATCGATGTTGTAGCAGGAGTAATTATTTTTGAGGCGCCTTATTTTTGAGTCAGGCGCGATCATAGTGCGCCCCAGGCGAATCAGTGTATTTAACATTTTTCGTGTGCATTTATTATTTCTTGAGACTTCTAAGGCTCCAAAAAAACGTAAAAATGTGTGCAATCGACTTGGCGACCTGCAATCACGAGAACCACTTGAGATATTACAGGTAGCAATAGACATCGAAACATTGGAAAGAGACACAACAACAAATGTATGTTGGACTGCCTAAATGTGTACATTTTCGCTCTATATATTTGGATTGACTACACGTGTACATTGTCGCTCTTATTAAGAACAACTGCATTTCTCATATATTCCACCAATGCACCAAGGATATATTACATGGTTTTGAGTACCGAATGTGGTTAGTTGCACTATTAATTGCTCAAACAACTCTATCAATGAGGCTCCTATCAGGGTGAATCAACTATGGTACTGCACAAGTCTTGCTATTTGATGATTCGACTCAACAATGACGTACCATGGCCACAAGCCTTTGCAGTGTGCCAAATAATTGATGGAATTGAAAAATGGGTTTTGTTTTGGTGCTCTATTTTTGTACGCAGACACTTTACTTTTAATGTGAACTTGCAAGTAACTTTTGTTTTTTTGATCCGCAACATACTAGTAACTTCATGTACAATGTGCAGCACCTGCTTACAAAAGTGGAGTGCCAAAATCAATTTCCTTGAAAAATTGACATAGCCTTAAATTGCCATATTAGATCATTTTGGATGTAACCAAAGCACAATACCTCTTTTCTAAGCATAGTCTATTTTACCTTTCGATCGATTGCAATCACAAATAAAGTTATTATACAACTATGATTTTGATATCACTGAAACCAATCACATATGCTAGATAAGAAAAATTAACCATGCATTTGATGAATATCAAAAGCGTCAAACATCAAAAAATAGTTCAATCATTCAATACTTCTTATACAAAATACGAAAGCCAAAGTAAGTTGCAAAGTTTGAGGAGGAAGATTAGCCGCTCATGCTTGAGAGACATCCAAAGTTTTCAATGAAATCTTCATGGATGGAACCTGGAATCTCTTCATCTTGCAATGCGGTGGTAGTAGTGGTGAAGTGATGGTGGTAGTTATTTAGTGATAGCAGTTGTGAACCAAAATAAAATAAAATTGCGAGATTGAATATTAGTCCTTGTGGTGAGGTAGTGTTAGTGTTAGTGTTACGTGGTGGTGGTGGAGAGAGGAATTTGAGAGGAGGCATGGCTGGGGCGGAGGGAGGAAGAGATGGCAATGTCTCGAGGTTTTTCGTATATTTTACTTGCATATATAACACGAGAAATCTAGATAAATGGTGTAGAGCTGTAAATCATCTTAGGATTTTAGGTACTACAACAATAAGGGTGATTCTTACACATACGAGTGGTCACTGATGCGTCTCAGGCGCAGTGTATTTCTCCCCGGGCGCGAGAAATAGTTTCCATATGCGTCTCAGGCGCATGCTTATGCGTCCCGGGCGCATCTTCCAAAAAACTGCAAAGTAAGCCAAACTTCATGAGCTTGCCACGAACACTCCTGAAATTTGATTTGTGCATCGTAAAAACCATTGAAAATATTGTTGAGTCTAATTTTGAACTTAAGAAGTTTGGATTTTAAAAATGTTACACGTTATGGGAAAATTACGTGTAGGTATAGAAAATCCAAAGTAATTCTCCCCGGCTCAAGCCCAAATCATGAAATACACCCCTCCAAAGTCACGAAAACCATTGAAATACCATTCCTCGGATTTGGCTAAAATGGTTTTCACGACTTGAGTTGGCTGGTTTGAACTCGAGTTGGGTTGTATTTCGAAGAGATTGCTATTCCGGTTGCACCAAATATGCTAACAAAATGGCTGCAGCTCGTGGGCACTTGCGCAGAACATGGCAGGTGTCTTCCTAGTAGGAGCACACCAAACGCAGTAGTCGGAAGGAGTAATTAACATGCCTAGGAAATAGATTATCGTGCGTGGGGAGGCATTGTTGTGCCAAAACCCAGAGGTAACGTTGGATGCGAGGGTTACATGGCAGTTTCCAGACCATGTCCAATTTGGATAGGGTTCGGTGTGAGTGGCACATGCATCTGAGAATGCTGTAGGCAGAACTAATAGTGAACTCACCATTGCTGGAATGGTTATAAATTAGGTGGTCAGGTGTGGGAGAAAACCATTGGACGTTAGTCTTGTGAAATGCTTTCAACAATAGATGGAGGGAGATTGAAAGAGATGCAATTACAATTCCAATGCCACTGATTCCAATTGAGAGACACAGAGTTTTGAGATGAAAGAGGTCCCTCCCATACCCAATTGGTCATCCAGAAAGATGTAGAGGATCCATTTCCTACAAGTATTTTGGATCCTTGCATTAATAGGTTGGATGCCTTCTTAACACCACGCAAAGTGGATGAGCAGGGCGTTCATCTCTGTTCATGCGTTAAGCTATAACGCCCACAAATGATGCACGACCAAAGGGATTGATCGTCGTGTTGCAATCTCCATGCCAGTTTAGCCATTGAGACTGTGTTAACGAGATGCATGCAAGCATTTTCTTTTTGTCTGAGGGTGGACGTCAGGTGAAAATTGCAATTGTTTGTAGAGGGCCGGGTACCCCTTCACAACTCATCTAAACTTATTTTTTATATTAGCCAAGATATGATGTGGGAGGAATTCATGTTATATATTTTTCGTATCTTGGAGCTGTTCATTTTTTTTTTCCCAAAAGTTTGGGATTTCCATTGATAACGAAGAGCTTACAATATAGGGCATATTCTTCCCGAGGGAGAAAATAGCCGAACAGGCGGGTGGGCAATCCAAAGACCTACACCTCCTAACCCCATACATACACATAAGAAGAGCATTAGTGCAACACCACACACAAATTACTACATCTCACATAACCCAACTCACACACACCAACACAAAAAAAAAACGACGACACCCTGAACGGTGGGTGAGGAAGACTCCCGTAGGGGAGAAACACAGGGACAAAACAAAACCCAACAAAATCATATCCCAACAATCGACATGATCGGATGCCAGGAGACCATGCCGACCACGCCGCCTCTGGAGAGAATGAACAAGACAATCCGGTGGTCAAGAGACCGCCGAGGAAGAAGGACACCGGCACCATCGCTAATCGTCACCATCGCAGCAACATCCCGCACCATCACTACAAACACCAGTTGAACTAGCACCTAGTTCCAACGCAGAATAGATCTGGGTTGTTCGGTTTGTATCTTGGAGTTCACATTTGGACTTACGAATATAGTGAAGTGATCATTGGAGAGGCGTAGGGTTACACTGGTAATGTCTGTTAGGTGACTGTGGTGGAGGTGGTGCAGTGGTGGTAGTGGTAGAAAATGAGGACAATTTAAGCGTAATGTGCATTTTAGTATTCTCATATATATGCGTCTTGGGCGTAGGACAATGCACCCCTGGCTTAAAAACAGTTATGCGGCTAAGGCGCATTATGTCGCGCCCCGAGCACAGCTTTCAAATAGTAAAGTAGGCCCAATTGCATCCTCATGGCTTGCCACAGAAACTGCCGAATTCGGATTTCAACGTGGTTAGAACTGTTAAAAATTATATCAGTACCTTTTAATGGTTTGATATCATTCTTTTTTCTTTTTTTTTCCCATTGTGTGAACGGTTATTTATAGTTTAGTTGCAAATATTTTCACGTGGCCAAACAAGAGCAAAGAGAATTCAAGAAACCAGTCCAACAGAGACGATCTTGTAAAATAACTTACGCGATTTACGGCTGTAAGTCATTTACACTGAAAGTGGTAAAGGGGCCCCAAAATCACATGCAGGATGAGCAGTTCAGGAGACTGTCTTAAAATGGATCGAGTTCAGAATGAGAACTCTCAACAAAACTAAGCTGGAACTAATAAAGATCAATAGGAAGAGGAGTTAGCTAGGAATCTATTGAAAAAGTACATGCCACGACAATCTAAATGGAAGGGCAGTTTTCTTGATGCATTCCTGTTGAGAAAGTTTTTTTCCTATTCTCCAACTCCGGATGAGTTTGAGGCCTCCCGCGCCTTTTTTGAAGACTTTTTTGAATTTTCCCAAAATATTCATTTTCCGGATTTTTCAAAAACCAAAAATATTTTACATCCAATCAAACGGAGCAAAAAGATGATTGTGTTTCCTTCAAGTGTGACTGACTGTGAATGGTGTGGTTGGATCCAAAATCAGTCAGAGTTGTCAGCAAGTCTTAGGCCCGAGCTTTGTGGCATATATGCTAAATTAACGGTTAAGATTAGTTACTTCTTCTTTTTTGATGGTTCAGATTGCGATACAACTAGATTAATGGACACGCTTGTTTGTGTGTGCCTAAATTTTCCCACCCGTTACTTAAGTATGTGGGGTGATGGTGGTGGAGGTTGTGCAATTATGGTACGTAACAGTGATGGTAGGGTAGAAACATGACGGCAATTTACATGTAATGTTCACCTAAGTATTCTCCCATGCACCTCAGGCGCAGTTCAATGCGCCTCGGGCGCCAGAATAGTTGGGTCATAAAGCTCAGGCGCATTGAGTCACGCTCCGGGCGCAATATCCAAACTGCAAATTAAGTTAGCCAAACTTCTCGGCTTGCCACAAACACTTCTCTACTCCGATTTGCACGTGGATAGAACCAATAAAAAGCTCGTTGAATCTACTTTCTAACTCAAGTACTTTTGATTCAAATTTTTTTACACGTTAAAGCAAACAATGATTTTACCTTTAAGGAGTCGGGAAAAAATCATTTTTGAAAATTATAATCATAGAAGGACAAAAAGATAGAAAGAAGACCAGAAAGGAACAAAAAAGAGAATTATCTTAGTACCTTTTAATGGTTAGATATCATCCTCTGTCTTTTTTAGATTCACTTTTTGTGCACTGCTCTAAATCTCGTAGATAGTGAAAATGATCATCAGAGAGGGGCAGGGTTATGCTGGTAGTGTATGTTAGGTGACAATGGTGGAGAGGGTAGAGTGGTGGTAGTGGTAGAAAGTGAGGGCAATTTACGCATAATGTGGATTTTAGTATTCCTTTATGCGCCTCAGGCCCAGGACAATGTGCCCTGAGCCGCATATATTCAACAATGTCTGGCGCCCAGGCGCTTTGAACTGCTCTGAGGCGCGTAAGAGAATACATAGATGCACATTACCCGTAATTAAATTGCCCCATCTTTTTTGGTCGAAGCACGCTTTTTTGGTTAATTTTAAAAGAAGCATGCTTTTTTGTGCCTTGTTCAAGTCGCCTCATTTCAGCTGTGCACCAAAAGTTACATAAACTAAACTAAATAAGTGTTCACAAGATGGAAAACGAAAAGAAAAAGGATAAGATCAAACAATTAAAAGGTACTGAGATATTTCCCTCTTTTGTCCAGTTCAAAAAATGAAAATTTTTTTTTTTGACTCCTCAGAGGTAAGATCATTGTTTATTTTGATGTGTAAAAAATTCTGAATCATAATAACTTTAGTGAGAAGTAGACTCAACATTTTTTTTTTCAATGGTTCTAACAATGTTGAAGTTGGAGTTCGGCAGTTTCAATGAAAAGCTGCAAAGTTGCAATTGGCCTACTTCGCAATTTGAAAATTGTGCCCGGGCCGTGACATAATGCGCCTGAGCTGCAAAACTAAACAATTTTTGGCACCCAGGGCACATTGCCTTGGGCGCAAAAGAGAATAATTAGATGCACATTACGCATAAATTGCCCTCGCTTTCTACCACTACCGCCACTACACCACCTCCACCACCGTCACCTAACGAACATTACAAGTGTAACCCTACCCCTCTCCAATGACCTATTAAGTTATGAAATGTTCCAAAGGCGCAAACGTTCAAGTGAGGGTAGTCAAATGGCGTGCGGTGGTGGTAGTGGTGTGGTAGTCTTAGTGGTCGATTAATTGTGTTGGTGGTGCAGACAATATAGAATTTTGCTTTTTAAACGTACAAGCATTGCTTTAGTTGAATTTTGTTGTTGAAATGATTTTAGAAAGCCCTATAAGATTTTTTTTAACTCTTACAGAATGAAGGAATATCCTAGACTAAGGAATGTGTGTTCGTAATGGGACTTAGAATGTGTAGAGAGCGCAAACATGTTTAGCTTTCGTGGTCCGATGATCTTTGAATCGGTCTTCTTTTAACCAACTTTCCATAAAATTATACTTCTTTAATTCTAATTTTCCTTTTCATCATATTTTAGTAGTTTGAAAACCCTATCTATCCATTCATAATTGGTCTTGTTCCGATTTAAAATGACTGTGATTCGAGCTTTTTACAGAACTAATTTGGTTTTTTACCCACTAAGGGTAAACTAGTAATTTCCTTTGATGTACAAATGATTTTTGATCAAAACAACTTCGGTAAGAAAGAAGATTTAACAAGCTTTCCAACGGTTCAAACCATACTCAAATCGGATATCGGACGTGTCCGTGTCGAGCCCACAAAGTTTAGCATGTTTTTTTAAGAGTTACGAATGCGCCTGGGGCGCATCACAAATCGCCTGGGGCGCACTAAACAGACCAAACTTTGAGGCTTGTCCCAAATGCTTCGAAATTCAGATTTGCGTGTGATTTGAGCTGTTAGAAAGTTTTCTCAATCTACTTTCTATCCCAAGTAGTTTTTGTTGAAAATAATTTATAAATAACAATATGTGACTATTTTACCCTTAATGGGTCAAAAGACAATTCATTTCCGTAAAACGTTCGTAACTTTCTCATTTTAAATTGGATCAAGACCAACTATATATGATAAAAAGAGTTTTTAAACAATAATAAGGAAGAAATGTACATAAGTCTAAGGACGGAGCTTTGTGGTGTGCTAGACTAACGGTAAAGATTGGTTACTTCTTCTTTTTCAAGGGTTCAGATTTCGATACAGCTAGATTAATGGTCATGCTTGTTTGTCTGTGTCTAAATTTTCCCACCCATTACATTAGGAAATTCCATGCTTTCCTATTTCCTTGTAATTTCAAACCCATCAAGCTTCTATCCTACTCTTCCCTGCCCCTTTCCATTTCAACGCTAATCGTGGTAGTTACTAGTTATGGTGGTAGTGCAGGTATGATGAGGGAAATTTACATGTAATGCTTCTAAGAATTCTATTTTGCGCCTCAGGCGCTATTCAATGCTCCTTGGGCGCCAGAAATTGTTGTGTTATAAGGCCAGGCGCACATTGACTCGCGCCCCAGGCGCAGCTTCCAAACTGCAAAGTTGGCCAAACTTTGCGGCTTGCCACAGACACTTCCGAACTCCGATTTGCACGTGGATAAAACCATTATATAGCTCGTTGAATCTACTTTCGAACTCAACTCATTTTGATTCAAATTTATTTATGCATTAATACAAATTTTACCTTCAAGGAGTCGGGAAAAAGTCATTTTTGAAAATTCTAAACATAGAAAGACAAAATGAAAAAAATAATACAAGAAAGGAACAGAAGAATGAATTATCTCAGTAACTTTGCATCATACCATCCTCTCGTTTTTTACATTGTGTGAACTGTTATTTATTAATGTTTAGTTGCAAAATGTAAGATTATTTATATTCACTTTTGTGCACTATTTTAAATCTCGGAGATGGTGAAGTGATCAATGGAGAGGGGTAGGAGTTACACTGGTAGTGTATGTTAAGTGACTCTGGAGGAGGTGGTGTAGTGGTTGTAGCGGTTGAAAGTGAGGGTAATTTACGCCTCAGGTGCCAGACATTGTTGAGTCAGTGGCTAGCTGATAGTTGCTGAAAAGTACCCGTTTAATCCTTCTAATTTATGCCTTGTTAAGTCCATTTATATTGTTATTTGGAGATTAGTGATGTGTTTCTTGTGTTTGTAGATATTTGGAGGCTTGACAGTTTAATGAGTTAAAGTGCAAACTTTAAGAAGTTTAGAGACCAACTCGTAACATATACCAAAGTCTAAGGACCTAGGGTGTAATAACTCCATTATTAAGTGTTATGGCCTGCCACAGAAAAGTCAGACACGGGAATTATTAAAAAGTCGACAGCAAGGGTTTTCAGAGTTTTTGGGGGCTGCGGCAGTTCTCGGACGTGGGGTTCTCGACCGGATCAGTGGATTTTTTAGCATTCCGATAATGATTTCATCAATTCATACCTCTACCTCTATGGTTTCCATTCCAATGGCCGGCTAAATCCCTTGTCTAGAGAGAAGATGAAACTTCACGCCTAGTAACCTCTTTTATGCATGGATTTTGGTTTATTTTTCGGATCGATTGTAAAACTCAGAATTCTTTTCGTTTTAATTGAATGAATTGATTTTAATTCTTTCTATCGATTGAGTATTTGTATTCTAGATTTCAAATACCCAGTTTTGCAATGGTTTTCACTGATTATGGTTGGAGTTCTGAGATAAATTATGCTCGTAAGACGGATCGTGCCGTTAGGTGGCCAGGTCGTGCTACTGAGAGACGATCCGTGCTATGGAATAGTCTATGCTTTTTAACAACCTGATTATTTTCTTGATGATTATCGTAAGGATTTGCAAGCCCTAGCAATAATCCATTTTGATTCGAATAAATAAACCTAACCTATGCATATTGTTGTTACGCGATCGGGGTGGATTCGAAACCCTAGATATTTTCCTCCATCGTTTCTACATCGTTTAATTAAATTGCTCTTTAGTTTAATTACCTCTTCAAAACAAATCAACCAATCAATGTTTACTTTTCTGAATTAATCTAGAAGTTGATCGAATTATAGTAACTTAGCCATTCTGTGTCCCTGCGGATCGACACTCGGTCTTGACCACGTACTATTCTACGGAGTAGTAGTTAACTCCAAACTTTTATAAATTTATTTTTGACACGGAATAACGCGGTCAAATTTTGGCGCCGTTGCGGGGAGGACAAATATCACCTCAAGCGGAGAACTAAGCAGAAAAGAGTATGGCGGCCGAGAGGCCCCCCAACTTGAACGAACAACCTGCAATGCGTTAGTCTCCACCAAAACAAGATACGAAAATAAATAACAAAACTAACTGACAAAACGAAAACTAAGCAAAAAGAAAAGAAAACTCATGAGATTGCATAAAAACATAAACAACAATTAAAAATCCACCACTTTCTTCACACGAAAGACACGGGTACGACTTTTCTCCCTTGCCAAAGACTGTGGTGCCCTACTTGTTGGAAGAGCAATATGTGTAGGATTCAACGATATCTTGAGAAGTAGCTCAAGCACATTGTGTCGCGCCCCGAGCGCAGGAGTAGAAAAGTAGGCCCCATTCGGTACTCAAAACCATGTAACATGTCCTTGGTGCATTGGTGGAATATATGAGAAGTTCGGTTGTTCTTAATAAGAGCGACACAATTGCTACAAGTAATATCTCAAGTGGTTCTCGTGATTGGAAGTTGCCAAGTGAATTGCCCAAATTTTTACGTTATTTTGGAGCCTTAGAAGTCTCAAGAAATGATAATTAGCAATCAAACTAAGCGCGTCCGGAGCGCAGCCTATTTGCACATAGGCGCATTCAGATGGTTAAAAACACACTGATGCGCCCGGGGGGCACCATGATTGCCAGATCCGAGTGGGGCGCAAAAAAAATGGCGCCTCAGACGCATGTGACACAAAAAGTACTCACGCAACACCACCCACGACAACATTTTAACCACCCTCTTAATTATCACTGCCACCACCAACAATCACGACTCTACCACCATCACCACACCCTTTCTCTGCCTCCTCACCACCAAGTTGGAGGTGATTCAGCTTGAACATCGAGCCTTCGGGAATCCTTTGAACCAGTGCTAATTCTGTCATTTGAATTGACGCTCCATTAATTGCTGTTGCTTCCACATAACTGTATGGTGTTATATACATAAATCCAAATGTAAACGGCGCCAATCTGAATTATGGGAACAAGATATGAAGAATAACTTGAATTCCTCCCACATGATAGCTTGACTTAGAACAGAAAATAAATAAAATGAGACATCACTTCACCAAAATGACTACCTCAGCTCGATCTTGTCACAATGCCCTCATTTCACCGCAGTGTCATCGTTTCACCACAGCGTTGACTGTTGGAAAAGTAAACTTGTAATGGTCCAAATTTTTGAAACATTTTATCCGAAAAATAATAATTTTTTTTGCTGCGCATTATTTTTTTGTGACATCTAGTAAAATCTCATGTGCGTACGATTATGTTTATGCAAGAGTGAGTATTGTGCGTACATTGCAGCTAACAACATACATACGTGTATACTTTATACATCTACTTATATATTTGAATTTTGGTTAAATCTACCCAGACAAAATTATAATCCAGACTACCCTACACACCTGCCACCCCACAAAACCCTCCTATCCATTTGTTTTGTTCTCACCTACGGTACAATCATTTCAATGTACAAATGTAATGTATTAAAAAACAAAAATTTATGATATATATGTTCACTCTACTAAGCCAGCTGCTCCGGATCAAAATCCTGGCTCCACCACTGCATGTTAGCACAAAGCTTGAAGAGGAACACCCAAACAATAGATCCAAGTCAATCTTTCAAGGCTAGGATCTTCCCCATTCCATGGTTTAATAACCTCAAACCACGTATTCATCCAATGTTCTTAAATCAGGCACATTCCTTGTCTCCTTATCCACGAATGTAATGAGGACCATTCTTCCCCCAATGGATCTGATTTGGATACCTTGCACCCCTACTTCACGAAATTCTTCCTGCAGTGATGCCGGATTTTATAGATGAGAAGGAAGAAAGGTAAAAGATAAAAGGATAAAACTCATCATCCAAGTTAGGGACCCGATGGGATATAGAATAACACCATGCACCAGAGGATTTAACGAGGGATACAGGTCTAGGGACCACTCACCACTCTAAGGAATTCAGTACCTAATAGATACAAAAATGGGAAACTCACCACCTATCGAAATCCACCGAATGATACGAGTTAACAAGAAGATAAATCTTCTCACAAGCCAAAGACTATTTTAATCAACACTCTAGCACTACTCAATTCATTTATAGCAAAGGATATATATAGGACTTGTTGGAACATCCCTCCAAACATAGGAAACATAAACTTAGATTTTCAAGACTAGAACTTAATGTAAATAAAGATCAGTAGACTACTAAAAACTAGGAAGACTTCTTGAGAATTTAAAAAGGCACCTATAAACTTAATTAATTAGACTCCTCGATCGACTCAATCTTCTTGAATGACTTCAAGGACTTTGATCGGCATCATGCAACATTTTTTTTTTTGATCAGCAAAAAGGGTGGGAGGGAGCGAGCAGCGCACAAACCCCCTTGGACGTGACCATAGGGGCTCCCTACCCGCTGTGGAATGTCCGGTTTGAGCCATAGCTACTATCCGAGAGGGCATGTCATCACCACAGCACCATCTAGGCTCAAGTGGGTATAAGTGTTTGCCTCCACACTCCTTTGCCACTGGCAAGACTCGAAACCGAGTCTCACCGGGGGTTGAAGGGCACTCAACCGTCTAGGTTACCACCTTCGGTTCATGAAGCATATCCTCAGGCATAAATTTACGAAGGTGAGCCACTACACTTCTAAAAAGTCATCCATTCCCGGCGGCCGAATCTTTGATGATTACGGTCCAATTTAACACTCACCGCCTGAGCAAAAGATTTCACTCCTCCAAAAATGAAAACGTACGGATGTAGTCAATGCAAATGTATAGAGCAAAAACATACACATTTAGACAATCCAACGTACATTTTTTGTTGTCACTCTTTCCAATGTTTCGATATATTGCTGCTTGTAATATCTCAAGGGGTTCTCGTGATTGCATATTTCCAAGTGGATTGCACGAATTTTGATGTTATTTTGAAGCCTTAGAAGTCTCAAGAAATGATAAATGCACACGGAAAATGATCTAATTAGCAATCCAACTAAGCGTATGTGCCCGGGGCGCAGACTATTTGCGCCTAGGCGCCTTAAGACAGTTAAGATTACACTGATGCGCCCGGGGCGCACAATGATGGCGCCTGACGGCTATTTGATGAGTGATTCCCAGATCCGAGCGGGGCACAAAAATAAGGCGCCTTAGGCGCATGTGACGCAAAAAGTACTCTTGCAACAACACCCACGAACTCAATTTTAACCCGGCGGTCTACAATGACCACAATTTTAACTCGTCTACCTCCATGGCACCACCCTCTTATCACTGCCGCCACCAGTCACCACCAACAATCACTACTCTACCACCACCACACTCCTACCACCTCCGTCGTCGTCATCTCACCTTGACTCTAAGGCATGGATTAGGAGTTGGGTTATTAAAAGCTTGTATTGGTCATAAAAAGATTTTATCCTTACCTTGCTCTCCATCCAAAACTTTATTGGATAGAGATAATAACTGAAGCATCGTACCATAAACAAACAGCTTGTGGGTATGATACAAACCTCCCCTACTCCTACCAACTCCCCTTTCATTTCTCAAAGCAGCTCAATCAAGTTGGTAATGGTAATGCTGTAGCAAAAAAAGTCCAAGAAGAAGAAGAACTTAGTTTCTACTCCCCCTGTTGTTAACCGTGGTGGAAGAAAAAAGAAAAACAAGAGTGTGGTTTTCAGGATTGTTGCTGTTGCAGTGGCTTTGTCAATATCATCCGAAGGAATCTCCAACAGAAACAGAATACTGCTGAATGAATCCCAGGCTGTGTGGTAAGTGAATAAAATGATGAAAATTGGTTACAAGGGAAGTGAGGATGAAGTAATAAAGCAAGATAATGGACATGGAACAAGAGGCCGGATGATGACAGGGCTGCATTATTGGCTGCTAAATCAAATGCATAATTCAACTTCCATTCACTGAGCTTAGCGCCATATCAAATACGAAGATCATGTCATGGAATGTTCGTGGTTTGGGTAAAAACGAAAAAAGAGGCAAACTCTAGAAGATAATCAAAGACATAAAAAAGTGGAGTTTCTTGTTATTCAAGAGACAAAACAATCAGTGATCTCTTCAAATTTCATCAGGTGTTTATAGGGTGGTGAAGACTTCGACATGTTGGAAGTGGGTGCATCAGGAACTGCTGGTGGATTACTTAGCATTTGGAATCCAGACATTTTCAAGTTGGAGTCATGTTGCAGCAACAGAAACTTTGTCTTTGTGAAAGGTACATACTACAATCAGTTTTCTTGCATTATTGTCAATATTTAGGGTTATTTACCTAGACATCCCTCCACGTTTACCTGTTTTTCACGGACACCCCCTCCTAGAATTCTCACTACGGCGAGACTCCACTACTACAATAATAGATATGTGCCACACTAAGGAGATTCACAAAGATTACGGTTTTCAGTGAAAGCGTGATAAAAAGTGTGTTTAAATTTTTTTATCTCAGTTTAAGTCCAAAGCTGAGATAAAAAGTGGGTTTTAGCACGAAATAAAAGATCTCGCTCTTGTGGAGAGATAAAAGAGAAAAGACTTCATCCTTGTGGTGTGATAAAAAAGAGAAAATACCTCACTATTGGGGCGTGATAAAAGATAAAAGATTTTAGGGAGGAAAAGAATGAGATAAAAGATCTTGCTCTTGCGGTGAGATAAAAGAGAAAAGACATCACTCTTGTAGCGTGATAAAAAACCTTAGCGCGGAAAAAAGTGAGATAAATGATCTTACGCTTGTGGCGAGATAAAACGCCTACCAATTTAGGCTCACAGTTTGAATTTTCACGTGGGCTGGTTGGTACTCATTTAGACAGGTTTTGAAAAGTTATGTGAGAAAAACGATATCGTTTAAGAACTTTGAAAAGTTCTTTTTTTTCCTTTTACAAAAGGTAAGAAAATAAACCCTAACTACACTCATCCTAAAAAATCTTTACATTTCATCTTCATCTTCACGCCCAAAAAGATCGATCGATCGATCGATCGATCAAGAGAGAGAGAGAGAGAGAGAGAGAGAGAGAGAGAGAGAAGGCAAATCCCACAACTGAGTTCCACCAGTATCCAGTTGATTCTTCGACGACGGGCGGACTGTACCACTAGTACCCAATTTTAACGTGGACAAGCTGTGATCTTTATGGTTTATTGTAGTAGTGAAATTTAGTTATTTCAAATGTCTTTCAAGTTTATGTTTGACACATTAGGTAAAAAAAAAAATTATATTATTATGGCTCTTGTCTGAAAAAGATTAAAATCTAATTGGGAAGCCACCATTGAAATTGAAATTGAAATTAAATATAAACACAAAATCCATGTGAAATGGTTAGTCGTTTATAAAAAAAATCTAAAGTTTGTCTATAATGTTACAATCTGCAGATTGTGGTAATTTTCATCAAAATACAAAGCGTATACTACAACAAAAAACGTTATTATCTACTAAATTTACAAGTTAAAACTAAATTTTTTGCTCCAAGAATTAAAATCATTTGGTGACCAACAACTAATTTTGATTGGCAAAAGTTCTGTTGTCATATTTTTAAAATTTTTTATGCAATGTTTATATATATATTTTTATATATTTTAATATCATGTTAATTGCATTTCAAAAAATTCAGCAAATTTTAAAGAAAAAAAAAGTATTTTCACTTTAGGAAGTAAGTGTGTGTGTGTGTGTGTGTGTGTGTATATATATATATATATATATATATATATATTTGTTTTTCTAATGTAATAGAAGTTCTTGACTAGCTTAGTGGTAAAAGCTTGGGAAATCAACTAAGGGTGCATGGGTTCGAAACTTGACAATGACAAGAAAAGTTAGTCTAGTAGATATAAAGAAAAGATCACGCTCAATGGTTTTCCATCTCAGTTATGGTGTGATCATTTTGAACTTTCAATCACAGTTATAAACCGTGATCTAAAGTGACATACAATCCACACCCAGAAAAGAGAAACGATCATACTCAAGAGAAACAATCACGGCTTATAACCGTGATAAAAGAGAAACGATCATGCTTTTTTGCCGTGATTATTTCTCTCTTTCAATCACGGTTTATGACCGTGATAAAAAAGAGTGACTTACAATCACACCCAGATCCATCACGGTAGCAGGAGTGTAATGGAAAACTTACAATCACAACCAATAGTTGTGATCTTTATGATTTATTATAGTAGTGCCCCCTCATTAAAGGTTTTTTTGTCCCGTACACTCCTTCCGTTAGAGTTCCGTCAAGTTCTGTTAATTTTTTTACTTAAATTATTTCAAAAGTAATAAAATGTTCTAATATTACCCTCAACCATGTTATCTCTCTTCCCTCAATCCTTCCTTCCTCCTAGCAAACCATAGCAACACCACTGACCACTCCTTGACCGTCGTCGACAATTGGCGACCACCTCCTGACCTCTAGTGAACAAGCTTTGTTCGTCCCCACGTTCTCTGCTAACAAAGCACTGCGAATTTTGTGAAAGTCGCCGGAAAAAGCACTGCAAATTTTGTGAAAGTCATCGGAAAGAGCACATCGAATTTGTTTAAGTCGCCCGAAAAGCACTACAAATTTTGTGAAAAGTTGCTGGAAAAGCACTGTGAATTCGTAGTCCGGAAAAAGCACAGCAAATTTTATGAAAGTCGCCGGAAAAACTGCAAATTTGTGAAAGTCGCCTGAAAAAGCACTGTGAATTTTGTGAAAGTCGCCGGAAAAATCACTGCGAATTTGTGGTCGCCGGAAAAAGCAATGCGAACTTGTGGTGGCCGGCCGGAGTTGGTGGTAGTTGTGGGGTGAAGGTAGGAGGTGGTGCTTGTATTTAGTAAAGGGTTAAAGAGTAATCTTTATCATGAGGTTTTACTTAGAGGTAACTAAAAAATGAGCTTATCCTTAGTGGGAATTAAGTTTGATTTTCTAGACCCACTGGTAATTTATCCCAGAGATAATAGGGGCTTGGGTACACCTGAAATGGCAGAAACGGCACCACTAGCACCAAACACCGCCACCACCAGCCGCCAACCACCAAAACCTAGAACAAAGAAAAAAAAACAGGAAAAAAAAAACCCCAAATCCACGAGTCTAACCCCAGATCCACCACTGCTCTCGCCACCTACAAAAACCCCTAGGAAACCAAAACCCGGGCACTTCCGCACCCAACTCTGCCAATCAAATGCCCAAACACACCGCCCACTCCATCAGCAGCCACCAGGCGATGCACGTTCGCCCCACCACAAAAAAAAACCCAGAGCGACCAATGGACAGAGACCAAGCTAGATCGGTCGGAGAGAAGCAAATCAAAGGCCGCGAGGAACCCTCGCCGTTAAGCACAAACCAGTTCCCCAAAGATAGGAATCGGCCGGAATACCAAACGCCCAGACGACGCCACCACCCACAGCCCCTACCCCTGGCTGTTAAGCACAAGATCGGGATAAGCCATTGAAGAAACCAACTGGGAGACGGCGACCAGGTAGGAGCGTCGTAGGAAAGAGGTAAGCACAATAGACGGGCCCTCCCTAACTACGCACAAAACAGAGTTCGAGAGTATTTGTGACAAGCCGAAAGTTTGGCCTAGTTTGCAGAATGTAAGCCACACCCAAGGCACGACATAAATGCGCCTCAGAGAATAATTAGATGGACATTACACATAAATTGTCCTCATCTTTCTACTACGAGATTTAGAGCAGTGCACAAAAAGTTACCTAAACTAAACTAAATAAGCGTTCACAAGATGGAACATGAAAAGAAAAAGGATAAGATCAAACAATTAAAAGGTACTGAGATATTTCCCTCTTTTGTTCCTTTCAAAAAATGCTATATTTTTTTTTTACTTCTCAGAGGTAAGATCATTATATGCTATAATATGTAAATAATTTTGAATCATAAAAACTCGAGTGAGAAAGTAGACTCAACATTTTTTTTTCAACGGTTCTAACCACGTTGAAATCGGAGTTTGGCAGTTTCAATGGCAAGCCGCAAAGTTGCAATTGCCCTACTTCACAATTTGAAAGTTGTGCCCGGGCCGTGACATAATGTGCCTGATCACGCTGCAAAACTAAACAATTATGGGAACAAGATATGAAGAATAACTTGAATTCCTCCCACATGATAGCTTGACTTAGAACAGAAAATAAATAAAATGAGACATCACTTCACCAAAATGACTACCTCAGCTCGATGTTGTCACAATGCCCTCATTTCACCACTGCGTTGACTGTTGGAAAAGTAAACTTGTGATGGTCCAAATTTTTGAAACATTTAATTTTATCCGAAATTTTTTTTTTGTTGCGCATTATTTTTTTGTGACATCTAGTAAAATCTCATGTGCGTACGATTATGTTTATGGAAGAGTGAGTATTGTGTGTACATTGCAGTTGACAACATACATACGTGTATATTTTATATATACATCTAGTTATATATTTGAATTTTGGTTAAATCTACCCGGACAAAATTATAACCTAGACTACCCTACACCCCTGCCACCCCACAAAACCCTCCTATCCATTTGTTTTGTTCTCACCTACGGTACGTACACTCATTTCAATATACAAATGTAATGTATTGAAAAACAAAAATTTATGATATATATATGTTCGGTATATTAAGCCGACCCCGCCGGATCAAAATCCTGGCTCCACCATTGCATGTTAGCACCAAGCTAGAAGAGGAACACCCAAACAATAGGCTTTAGACGAAATCTTGGCAACTTAATTACTTTGGTTTTCGTAATTTGTACTATAAGAATTATTGAATGATTTAACTATTTTTTTTTTGTTTTCGGCTTTTGATATTCATCAATTGCATGGTTATTTTTCTTATCTAGCATAAGTTATTGGTTTCAGTGATATAAAAAACATAGTTGTATAATAATTTTATTTGTGATTGCAATCGAAAAGTAAAATAGACTATGGTTAGAAAAAGAGGTATTGTGCTTTGATTACATCCAAAACTATCCAATATGGTAATTTAATTAAGATTTGCTATGTCAAATTTTCAATTCCATCAAATTATTTGGCACACTGCTAAAGCTTGTGTCCATGGTGCGTCATTGTTGAGTTGAATCATCAAATCGCAAGACTTGTGCAGTACCATAGTTGACTCACCCTGAAAAGAGCCTCACGGATAGAGAATTGTTTGAGCAATTAATAGTGCAACCGACCACATTCGGTACTCAAATTTTGAGTATCATGTAATATGCATGTCTTGGTGCATTGCTGGAATATATGAGAAGTGCAGTTACTTAATAAGAGCGAAAATGTAAACAAGTAGTCAATCCAAATGTATAGAGCGAAAACGTATACATTTAGGTAATCCAACATACATTTGTTGTTGCGTCTCTTTCCAATGTTTCAATGTCTATATATTGCTACAACTAACATCTCAAGTGGTTCTCGTGATTGCAAGTTGCCAAGTCGATTGCAAAACTTTTGATGTTATTTTGGAGCCTTATAAGTCTCAAGAAAGGGTTAACGCACACGAAAAATGATCTAATTAGCAATCAAACTAAACTCGCCTGGAGCGCAGACAATATGCGCCTTGGCGCATCAAGACAGCTAAAAACAAACTGATGCGCCCGGGGCGCACCATTGATTGCGCCTGACGCGCATTTGATGAGTGATTCCCAGATCCGAGCCGGGAGCAGAAATATGGCGCCTCAGGCGTATGTGACGCAATAACAACACCCACGACCACAATTTTAAGCCGTCTACCACCACCCTCTTATCTCTGTCACGACCAACAATCACTACTCTACCACCACCACACCCCTACCACCTCCGTCATCCTCATCTCACCACCGAGTTGGAGGTGATCAAGGATGGAACCAGGGAGTCTAGTGGCAGCGGCCGGCACTACAAGAATTTTAGAAATTACAATTATTATATGTATAAAAGAAAAATTATCCCCAACATATATAGTCTCACCACCGCTACATTTTTTTCTTTATTTTTTGTTATATACTAGTCCTAAATCTTCTCGTTTTTCAAGAAATGAGATCCAAAAAAAGTATTCCAAATTTAATGGGCCAAAGTGAAATAATATAGAGGTATAATTACGGGGAAAAAAACTCTATTTTTGTAGAGTCGATGATTATTAATATTGTAATTTGTCTTTTTATTTTTTTAGTATATATTTTACCACTGCTAGGGTAAAATTCTAGTTTCGTCTGTGAAGATGATTGAGCTTAAGCTTCATAGTACTCGGGGCTTTGGCAGGGCCGGCCCAACCCCAAGGCCCAAGAGGCCTGGGCCTTGGGCATTCTAAAAATATTCAATTTTTGGGGCACTCTAATTTTTTTTGTATTTGGGTTTGACTAGGACTCTTTTTTAGCCTAATACCATAAAAAATGTCCATCCAACATGCAAATAAAGGCCCAAAAACCAGATGACCCAAAAACTCGGTGGCAATTTTGTAAATCAAATAACTAATTGGTCCATTTTCGAAAAAAAAGAAAACCAAAGCTCTGGGCCTCTGACACGTTTTTTCCAAGAGAATAGGTGACAGCTCAACCATTGCCTTTGGTTGCCTTGGAAAAACACGTGCACAGCTATTACTACTGTGGTAAAAAGAACATACTCCATAGTAAACTATGATTGGTTTGGTAGGTTTTGATTAAAAAGTTAGGACTAATTTATTATTTTTTCTATTCAATTTTTTTTTTCGTATTTGTTACTTTTGCATTAAACTTTTGGAACTTATTGATTCATCTCAATGAGAGAGATTGAAAAAGTAAAAAAAAAATAATGATCGAAATTCATAATTTTTTTTATAAAATAAAAAAATAAGTAAAAAAATACAGCTTTTTGACTTATATTTTGTATTTTTTAAAAAATTACGAGTTTCGATCCAAATTTTATGTTTTTTTAATTCATCTCGCTGAAACAAATCAATAAGTCACAAAAATATGATGCGAAACTCACAAATACGAGAAAAAAAAAATTGAATGAAGACAAAAAAAAAAGTTGTTACATTTTAATAATTCCACCATCCCAGCAGTGTATTGTTCTGACAAAATTGGTATGGGTACACCACTTGTACACCTCCTTGTATGAGACCTATTTTGAGGGCCCACACAAATATTGTAAACCTTGCAATTTGTTCACAACATTTTTTGAAGGGTCCCTATAAAAATCAATTCACTCAGACATCGGTAAGTGCTTGATCTATACGATATTTTTTTGATCTATACAAGTAGAGACAAAAAAAACGCAAAGACCAAGTAGTGATCTGGCTGAAATGATTTTTCCCGAAAACCTTTCAAAAAATATTTTGAACAAATTAAACAACTCAGATTATTTGTGTGAGATCTTGAAGACTTTGTATTTTGTGTTTGTATGTTGTAATAATTAGTAAAAATTTTATATTGGTTTGACTTTCTCGTATTTTGATTGTTGCTGTAAAAATTGTTAAAATTGTTGTGTATTAGGGGCGCATTTTTTAAAATTTCGTCTTGGGCACTCAAAACCCTTGGGCCGGCCCTGGGCTTTGGGAATCCTTCGAAACCAGTGCTTCTGTCTAGCTCTCTGACGTTTCTCCAGGACTTATGGGGTCATTTCCATTGATCGCTCCATTGCTCAAGCTTTCACATACCAGTATGGTGTTATATACATAAGTCCAAATGTAAACAGCTCCTATCTGAATTATTGGGAACAAGATATGAAAAATAACTTGAAGTCCTCCCACATCATATATAGCTTGACTTAGTACAAAAAATAAATAAAATGAAACATCACTTCACCAAAACGACTACCTCAGCTCGATCTTATCAAAATGCCCTCGTTTCACCACAGCGTCATCATTTCACCACAACGCGCGATTGTTGGAAAAGTGAACTTGATTTTACGAATTTGTGAATTCTAGTGACTTGTGTAGACACATGACACACATGAATGGTGGGGTTCATGTTTGTAGTTGAAGAGTCTAGTTGAAGATAATTAAGAATTAATCATGGTAGATATCGAAGAGTCATCTTGGAGTTTGTGTACTTAGCTAGGTTCATGTAACTTGGAGTCTATATAAACTATGTACTCTGGTGATTCTAATTAAGGTGTGTCCAATGCAGTGGCGGACCCAGGAATTTTATATACTGGGGGCACCTATTATTCACAATCTCAAAAATATTTCTCTGTATGTATACCACTAAATTATTGTTTAACCATTATATGTTGATCACTCATTCTATTTCGCAACTGATTTTTCACAATATTCATGTTTGAAAATATCCTTTTAACTGTCGCGGTGGCAACCGTAAGATTAATGCCAAGAGCAAGTAAACTAAAAGATATAGTAGTAATTTAGTAATTTAATTTTCATAATATTGTAGATTGGGAGGAAAAAAAAAGAGATAAAACAAAAATGGAGAAATAAAGGAAAAAGATAGAACGAGAATAAAAAAAATAAGGAAAAGAGGTAGAACGAAAATGAAAAAATAGAGAAAAAACAAGGGATATATAGAGGGTCCTAGGAATCAAACTCAACCACATTAGTCTTTTAAAAAAAATATGTGTTCAAATAAGTCAAGTAAAAATTTATTGTCCACACGCATCACATACCTTTTCAATTAGTGAAAAACATTACAAATCTTGTGAGAATTTAAGCCAAAATAGAGAGAGAGAGAGAGAGAGAGAGAGAGAATAGTACTCCCTCCGTCCTTTTTTTTGTGTCTAGTATTCTATTTTGGGCTGTTCCTTAATAAGTGTCCATTTTGTAAAATTAGGAACGTAAAAGTTGGTGTATTGTCTATTTTGTCCCTAAAAGTAGATTTTATTTTGAAAAGTTAGTGAGTAAAAGTGTAATGATGATGGGTAAGTAGGGAAAGTGGAGGAAAAAGTTGATGTGAAAGGTGCAATGATGATGTCTTTTTAATAAGTTGGAGTTACGAAGTAGGACACTTAAAAAGGAACGGAGGGAGTAGTAGGATAATCATGGAAAAAAATGTGGGTAGGGGGAATCAAACCCCTGCCGCCTAGTCTCTATCATGCACAAATACCACTCTGCGGAGGCAGAATCCTGTTACAAGTTTCGGAGATATTTTATATTTAACCTATCCATGTGTATATACATATATATATATATATATGGGATTTTCCGAAAGCCCCTGGGGCACGTGATCCCACATGCCCCAACGTGGGTCCGCCCCTGGTCCAATGTAAGGGAGAGAGAGAGAGAGAGAGAGAGAGAGAGAGAGAGAGAGAGAGAGAGAGAGAGAGAGAGAGAGATTGGAAAGAGCGAGGTAGAGTAGAGTGATAACAATGATAGAAGTATTTTATCTCAAATTGTGTGTTATCTCCTCCCTCACATCTCTCCTACTTGTTTAAGTGTATTTGGTCCATCATGAATTCCCAACAAATTGGTATTAGAGCTATCATTAGTATTGATCCTGTGGAGTGGCAATAGATCATTATTTTATGACAATGGAACCATATTGCGATTTTTGTAGTGAGAAATTGATGTTCTCCAAGTACAAGAGAATGATAGTTATTCTATCAAATTACATCATAGCATGTTAGTTATTTGATGTTCTCAGTGAAGAAACTGAAAGGGTTCGAGACAAGACAGAAGAGAAGGCCTTTGCAATTTTGTGAAGAGCAATTCACCCAAGATATTTGAAAGGATATTGGAGAGACGAGATCTCCAAGTCAAGTTAATTTGGAAGATGCTTGATTGCATCTCTTCTTAGGGGAAAATATTTGCCCAATGAGTATCATGCATAATGTTGGTTCCAACGGCTTGAACCCACACTTAGTGTTGTTTGCAACCAGTGGCGACTCCAGGATTTTGAAAACGTGAGGTCATTCATAAGCACAAATTCTCTTACCAATTATAAATAAAAAATCGATAGTACTGACAATCGATAATGTAGTTTGACAAAAAATAAATCAAAAGCTCAACAAGCTTTTCAACTAAAAAATAAAAGATATCAAAAGGTTATATACTAGTAATCTTCTTTTCAATTAATTTCACCACAAGAAACTCAAGAATTTCTACATTTGCATTCGATGGGGTTTCGCCAAGTGGTGCCCCAACACCCTTCAACGTCACACATTTTTTTGTGTAAATGTCATACACTTAGCGATAGACTCTATGAAAATGTAGTGTTTAGGAGTATTGGGCTCCACGAGTTTTATAATGGATTTATGCACGTGCAAATCGGAGTTTGAAAGTGTGTGCCAAGCCGCGAAGTTTGGCTAACTTTGCAGTGTGGAAGCTGCGCCCGGGGCGGGAGTCAATGCGCGCCTGGCCTTTCAATTTCTGGCGCCCGAGGAGCATTGAACAGCGCCTGAGGAGCATTGAACAGCGCCTGAGGCGCATAAGAGAATTCTTAGAAGCACATCACACGTAAATTTCCCTCATCTTTCTACCCTTTACCACTGTCATCGATCGTACCTACACTACCACCGTAACTACCCCTCTACAACCCTCACTTCACTACTTGCATAACATCCTCATCACATAAACCACCATCACGTACTTCACGACCACGATTAGCGTTGAGATGGAATTCTCTTAAGCGCCTCAGGCGCTGTTCAACGCTCCTCGGGCGCAAAAAATTGTTGGGTTATATGGCCAGGCGCACTGAGACGTGCCCCGGGCGTAGCATCCAAACTGGAAAATTAGCCAAACTTTGCGGCTTGCCACAATGCCACAGGCACTTCCAACTCCAATAGAGTAGTGATCGTTGGTGGTGGCAGTGATAGTAGTTCATTTATATAGACTCCAAGCACTATTATTGTTCTTGGCCAGTATCATTATCCGCCAATATCATCTAAAAAAAGAACGAATTCACCATTATTGCTCATCTAAACAAAAGTTTGAGACTTTAAGTTTCAGAAACTTAAAAAAAATTAAAAATCGTTGAAAAATGAAGGAAGAAGACAGATTCAGATTCTCAGTAGGTAAAAAAAAACAATAACAGAATTTGTAGAAATCACAAACAGAAACAGAGCAATGGAGTGATCAATGCATGGAAATGACCCCATAAATCCGGGAGAAACGTCAAAGAGCTTACAGAAGCACTCGTTTCAAAGGATAAATATTCCCAAAGGCCAGATCGAAGACTATGAAGCACAAGTTGAATCCCCTCCAACTTGGAGGTGAGATGACGATGACGGAGGTGGTAGGGGAGCCGTGGTGGTAGAGTAGTGATTGTTGGTGGTAGACAGGTTAAAATTGTGGTCGTGCGTGTTGTTGGAGTACTTTTTGCGTCATATGCACCTGAGGCACCATTTTTTTGCGCCCCACTCGGATCTGGCAATCATGGTGGGTAGGCACATTAAGATAATTAAAAACACACTAATGCGCAAATGTATGTTGAATTGCCTAAATGTGTACGTTTTCAATCGATATATTTGTATTGACTACATGTGTACATTGTCGCTCTTATTAAGAACAACTGCACTTCTCATGGCCCAACCCCATGGCCCAAGAGGCCTGGGCCTTGGGCATCCCAAAAATTCCAATTTTCAAGGGAACTCTAATATTTTCACTATTTGGGTTTGAGTATGACTCCTTTTAAGCCCAATAGAATGACAAAAATGCCCATGAGTTAGCCCAACCTACCATCTCATAACCCCAATTGCCCAACCCACTAAATCCCCCACATCATATCGCCCAAACCACCGAATAACAGCTCCCCAAAATCGTTTCCCCCCAAACTCACCCCAAAATCTTGACGATCTGGTATTTTGTATTCGTATCTAATGATTAGTAGAACTTTATATTGGTTTGGCTTTCTCGTATTGTGATTGTTGTTGTAAAAATTATGTTAAATATTAACTTTTTAAGGGCACATTTTTTTTAATTGGTCTTGGACACTAAAAACCTTGGGTTGGCCTTGATTCCACCAATGCACCAATGACATATTACATGCTTCTGAGTACCGAATATGGTCAATTTGCACTATTAATTGCTCAAAAAATTCTTTATCCATGAGGCTCCTATCGGGGTGAATCAACTATGGTACTGCACAAGTCTTGAGATTTTATGAGTCAACTCAACAATGACAGACCATGGCCAGAAGCCTTAAGCAGTGTGCCAAATAATTTGATGGAATTGAAAATTGAATTTTGATTTGGCGCTCCAGTTTTATACGCAAATGCTCCCCTTTTAACGTGAACTTACTAGTAACTTCATCTATAAAGTGAAGCGCCTGGGTACAAAAGTGGAGTGCCAAAATCATGAATTTCCTTGAAAATTTGACAATCCCATCTTAAATTACCATATTGGATAGTTTTGGATGTAATCAAAGCACAATACCTCTTTTCTAAGCATAGACTATTTTACTTTTTGATTGCAATCACAAATAAAATTATTTTACAAATATGATTTTGATATCACTTAAACCAATCACATATGCTAGCTAAGAAAAATTTACCATGCATTTGATGAATATCAAAAGCCCAAAACATAAAAAAAAAGGTTATATCATTCAACAGTTCTTAAACCAAATACGAAAGCAAAAGTAAGTTGCAAGGATTTCCTCTAAAGCTTGAGGAGGAAGATTAGCCGCTCATGCTTGTAGAGACATCCAAAATTTTCAGTGAAATCTTCATGGTTGGAACTCCTGGTAACTCTTCATCTTCCAATGCGGTGGTAGTAGCGGTGAAGTGATGGTGGTAGTTATGTAGTGATAGCGGTTGTGAACCAAAATAAAATAAAATCACGAGATTGATTATTAGTCCCTGTGGTGAGGTAGTGTTGGTGGTGGCGGTGAAGGAGGAGGAGAGGGGAATATGAACTCGAGTTAGGTTGTATTTCGAAGAGATTGCTATTCTGGTTGCACCAAATATGCTAACAAGCGAATAGAAATATGAGACTCCAACGGACTGGAGAAGGATGGTATCCGGAAATGTGAAGGTTTTTTTAACCCAATCATGAAAAGGATCATTGAAGTGTGTAGAGGTAAACCCAAGTGTAGTCAAAATGGCTGCAGCTTGTGGGCAATTGCGTAGAACATGGCAGGTGTCTTCCTTAGTAGGAGCACACCAAAACCCAGAAGCAATGTTGGAGGGAGATCGAAAGAGATGCAATTACAATTCCAATGGCGGTGATCCCAACAGTCCAGAAATGTTGAGAGGCCCAGAGGTTTGGGATCAAAGAGGTCCATCTTCTACCCAATTGGTCATCCAGAAAGATGAAGAGGATCCATTTCCTACGAGTGTTCGGGATCCTTGTATGAATAGGTTGTATAACTTCTTAACACCACGCCAAGTGGATGAGCAGGGCGTTTGTCTCTGTTCATGCGTTAAGCTATAGTGCCCACGAATGACGCACAACCAAAGGTATTGATCATCGTGTTGCAATCTCCATGCCAGTTTAGCCATTGAGAATGTGTTAACGAGATGCATGCAAGCATTTTCTTTTTGTCTGAAGTTGTTCGCCCAAAGAAAATTGTGAATTAAACGATCAATAGTCATGCGGGTGGACGTCAGGAGAAAATTGCAATTGTTTGTTGAATGTCTCAGAACAATGTCACAATTATGACTACAAGTGGCTTCAAGTAGAGGGCCGGGTACCCCTTCACAACTCATCTACCTTATTTTTTATACTTAATTAGTCAAGATATGATGTGGGAGGAATTCATGTTATATATTTTTCGTATCTTGAAGCTGTTTACATTTGGACTTATGTATATAGTGAAGTGATCATTTGGTATATAGTGAAGTGATCATTTGGACTTATGAATATAGTGAAGTGATCATTGGAGAGGCGTAGGGTTATGCTGGTAATGTCTGTTAGGTGACGGTGGTGGAGGTGGTGCAAGCATTGCGTAATGTGCATTTTTAGTATTCTCTTATGCGCCTCAGGCGCAGGACAATGCACCCCTGGCGCCAGAAATTGTTCAGTTATGCGGTTTAGGCGCATTATGTCGCGTCCTGGGCGCAGCTTTCAAATAGTGAAGTAGGCCAATTGCAACTTCGCGGCATGCCACAAAAACTGTCAAACTCAGATTTCAACGTGGTTAGAACTGTTGAAAAGTTCGTTGAGTCTACTTTCTCACTCTAGTTAGTATGATTCATAATTATTTACACATTAAAGCATACAATGATTTTACCTTTGAGGAGTTAAAAAAAAAATCATTTTTGGAAATTCTAATCACCGAAGGACCAAAAGATAGAAAGAAGACAATAAAGGAACAAAAGATAGAAATATCCCAGTACTTTTAATGGTCTGATCTCATCCTTTTTTCTTTTCATTTTCCATTGTGTGAACCGTAATTTAGTTTATTTGCAAATATGTGATTCTTTACATTCACTCGTAGATAGTGAAGTGATCATTGTAGAGTGCTAGTGTTACTGTACAAGATGGTGGTGGAGGTGGTGTGGTGGTGGCAGCGGTAGAAATATATAAATACCTTTTTCCATGTCATGCATAACTTAAAATATCCAGTAAATCTCAACCTGATGTAACTTCAAACCCATTACGCTTCTATCTCTCTCTTCCTTGGCGCCCCCATTTCACAGATTATACGGACCTTCTACAAACAACCATCACCATTTACTCACCATTTAATTCCATCTCAACGCTAATTTTGTTGATGGCGGGATTGGTGGTGGTTGGGGGATGGCCAGTAGCCATGGTAGCTAGCTAGTCAACTGATGGTGGTTTATGTGATGATGAGCATGTGATGCAGGTAGTGAAGTGATGGTTGTTGAGGGATAGTGTTACGGTGGTAGTGTATGTGAGGTGATGGTGGTAGAGGTGGCGATGACAGCAATTTACGTGTAATGTGCATCGAAGTATTTTCTTCTGCGCCTCGCGCCCTGGACTCAGATTCCAAACATTTTAGTTGGTCAAACTTCAGGGCTTGCCACAAACACTTTCGAACTCCGATTTGCACGTGAATATATAGAACCATTAAAATGCTAGTTGAATCTTCTTTCAAACTCACGTAATTTTGATTCGAATTCATTTACATATTCAAGCAAACAATGATTTTACCTTCACGGAGTCTGGAAAAAATCATTTTTGGAAATTCTAATCAAAGAAGGACAAAAGGATAGAAAGAAGATAAGGAACAAAAGGGAGAATTATATCAGTACCTTTTAATGGTTTGATATCATCCTCTCTTTTTTTGTTTTCCATTGTGTGAACGGTTATTTATAGTTTAGTTGCAAATGTTATCACGTGGCCAGGCACGAGCTAAGAGAATTTCAAGCAATCAGTTCAACAGAGTCGAGCTTGTAAAATAACTTATGCGGTTTATGGCTGTAAGTCATTTTACACCGAAAATGGAAAAAGATTTTTCCAAAAAAATTATTTTCCGGATTTTTCAACAACCAAACATCGGAAATCAAAAATATTTTACATCCAATCAAACGGAGCCAAAAGATGATTGTGTTTCCTTCAAGTGTGACTGACCGTGAATGGTGAGGGTTGGATCAAAAATCAGTCAGAGTTGTCAGCAAGTAGAACAGGTGATTCGTATTCATTGCGATATAATTATGGGGATGCGTGTCAGGCAATATCCTCATACCTGGCTAAGGACACTTTATTGAATGCCAATTTATTCGAGTCGTGCCTTTGAGCACGAGCATGCATTAATCTATATAATAAGAAAGTAGTGCTACTGAAAATGTACACAAGTCCAAGGACCGAGCTTTTTGGCGTGCTAAATTAACGGTTAACATTGGTTTACTTCTTTTTGGAGGGTTCAGATTGCAATACAACTAGATTAATGGTCACGCTTGTTTGTGTGTGCCTGAATTTTCCCACCCGTTACATAAGTAGTGTTACGGTGGTAGTGTCTGTGCGTTGATGGTGGTGGTGCGGTTGTGGTACATAGCAGTGGTGGTAGGGTAGAAAGATGAGGACAATTTACATGTAATGTGCACATAAGTATTCTCTTATGCACCTCAAGTGCAGTTCAATGCACCTCGGGCGCCAGAAACTATTGGGTTATAAGGCTCAGGAGCATTGAGTAGCGCCCCGGGCGCAATTTCCAAACTGCAAAGTCAGCCAAACTTCTCGGCTTGCCACAGACATTTTCGAACTCTAATTAATTTGCACATTGATAGAACCTTTAAAAAGCTCATTGAATCTACTTTCTAACTTGAGTAATTTTTATTCAAATTTATTTCCACGTTAAAGCAAACAATGATTTTACCTAAAAGGAGTCGGAAAAAAATCATTTTTGAGAGAGTTACCTCAGTACCTTTTAATGGTTTGACATCATATCCTTTTTTTCTTTTCGATTGTGTGAACTGGTAGTGTATGTTAGGTGACGGGGGTGGAGCTGGTGTAGTGGTGGTAGCGGTAGAAATTGAGGGCAAAAAGTTCAGCGGTAGAAAGTATTGTCTTGTGCGCCTCAGGCGCAGGACAATGCCTCTTAGGGGCCAGACATTGTTGGGTTTGCGCCTTAGGAACATTGCGTAACTTATTAGCTATAAAAAACACAAAGAGAAACTCTGTTTATAGATCATAAGTTACTTACAGAATATTTTGGAGAACCACACAAATCACGAATAATTACATAAGAACTAGGGATTTGATCACTGAATGAAGGAAACAATGTGTTTTAGCCTTAAAGGCTCCGAAGATTTTTTCTAATAGTCTCTGTTTACGCACTTTTCATGAACTAGATCTAATTGTTTTGATGGTTGCATTCTACCATCTTTTAGAACTTTAAAAACCCTATTTATCGATATATAGTTGGTCTTGATCCAATTTAAAATAAGAAAGTTGCGAGCGTTTTGCCGAAATAAATTGTCTTCTGACCCACTGAGGGTAAAATGGTCACATATTCTTATGTGTAAATTATTTAAGATCCAAACTACTTGGGATAGAAAGTAAATTGAACAAGCTTTTAACGGTTCAAACCACATGCAAATATGAATTTCGGAGTATCCGGGACAAGCCCTCAAAGTTTGGTATGTTAGCTCGCTTTAGTGCGCCCCGAGCGCATCCGTAAAACTTGAAAACAAGCTAAACTTTGCGGGCTCGACACAGACACACCCGAAATCCAATTGGATCGTGGTTTGAACCGTTGGAAAGCTTGTTAAGTCTTCTTTCTTACCGAAGTTGTTTTGATCAAAAATCATTTCTACATCAAAGGAAATTACTATTTTACCCTTAGTGGGTTGAAAAACAAATTAGTTCGGTAAAAAGCTCGAATCACAGTCATTGTTAATCGGATCAAGACAAATTATGAATGGATAGATAGGGTTTCCAAACTTCTAAAATGTGATGAAAAGATAAAATAGAATTAAAGAAGTATAATTTTATGGAAAATTGGTTAAAAGAAGACCGATCGGACCACTAAAGCTAAACACGTTTGGGCATCCACACATTTTAAGTTCCATTCCGAACACACACTCCTAATTCTATATTCCTTCGATCCTCACCTGGTGCCATTCCCGGACCTAGCAGCAGACGGGCGGACCTTGCCTGAATTCAAACTTTTTCAATTTCACCTTTGAAGTTCACCCATTTTCCATCTGCTTTGAGTACAAAGCAGCTCTCTTTCCGGTGACATATCTTTTGGAGATATGGGAAAAGAAGAGAAGAAGCTCACAACTCCATTTTCTGTAGGGCAATTTATGACACATATCTTTGACGACCTCTTGCATTAGCAAGTCGAGTGCAAAGGCATGGAGTGTGGCGGAAGCTGTTTTCTCTTGTACGTTAAGGAAGCAAAATTCAAAACGTGTTTTAGCCTGTAATGCTTCGAAGATTTTTCTTATAATCTTCCTTTTAATTACTTTTCATGACTAGATCTAAATATTTTGATGGTTTCATCCCTCCATCTTTTATGACTTTAAAAACCCTATTTATCGATACATAGATGGCTTTGGTCCAATTTAAAATGAGAAAGTTGCGAGCGTTTTTAACAAAATGATTGTCTTTTGACTCACTGAGGGTAAAATGGTCACATATTCTTATGTTCAAATGATTTTGGATCCAAACTACTTGGGATAGAAATTTGATTGAACAAACTTAATTTCTTATTGTTCAAACCACACGCAAATCTGAATTTCGGAGTTTCCGGGACAAGCCCGAAAAATTTGGTTTGTTAGCAAGCTTTACTGTGCCCCTGGCGCATCGTTTTGCGCCTCAGGCGCACTCCATTGCGCCACAGGCACATCTTTTACACTTAAAAACTTGCTAAACTTTGCGGGCTCAACACTGACACACACGAAATCTAATTTGAACGTGGTTTGAACCATTCAAAAGTTTGTTAAATATAATATTTTACCAAAGTTATTTTGATCCAAAATCATTTGAACATCAAAATAAATTACCATTTTATCCTTAGTGGGTCGAAAAATAAATTATTTTGGTAAAAGCTCGTATCACCATCATTTTAAATCAGATAAAGACCAATTATGAACTATAGATAGGGTTTCCAAACTAATAAAATAGGATGAAAAGGAAAAATAGAATTAAATTAAGAAGTACAATTTATGAAAAGTTGGTTAAAAAGAAGACCGATTCAAAGATCAACGGACCACTAAAGCTAAACACGTTTGCGCACTCTCTACACATTCTAAGTTCCATTAGCTGCACGCGACTTTCTATTTTTTGATGTGAAAATGCACATAACTATAGCATATAAATAGATATAAGAATGATATCCGTTTAAAATTTCCAATGTAAGGTATTCATGTGACTACTTCCACTTGAACGTTTGCGCCTTTGGAATATTTCATACTTCGTCCGTCCCAATTTATTTGTCCTATCTCGGATTTTCAACTTATTAAGGACATGATACATGCCGAAACTTGCGAGGTTGGGATAGTCTTGGGAATCCACTCACCGGGGGCAACGGAAGTCACTCGACGTCGCTAATCACAGAAGACACTCATGCGACCAAGCCACACACTTGATATTAGAAGTACTCACTCACTTCAAGCAAGAAGAGAACTTGCACAATATATTTTTGATTCCACCAAAAAACTGCCAACAGATTTCACTCATAGTGATAAATTGAGAGATTACAATAGATGACTCTAGGACTACCCTCATAACACTTAATGTTTTAAGACTTTCCAAAGCAAACTATACTTCCAAGACTGACAACACAAAATAACGAGACATAGAACTCAAAAGGTCTTCAAAGACTAACACAAAAAAATAAAACTAAATAGACTTTTGATCTCCCTATTATGCTCCTGCATCATTCTCCTCCGCTGGAAAAGAAGTCCTCTTGGAATTCGCAACCAAATCTTCCCAAAGCCTTTCATCAAGTTTCTTGAGTTCTTGAGATGAAACCCATGCATCTTCACAATGTGCTTTTCTTGTCCAATGAACCAGATATTGCGTATAGGTTCCTCAACTAGTAGTGGTGGAACGAACATCCAAGACATCAATGATTTATTGATGTGAACTTTCTGGTGAAGCAAGCAAGTCTTCAAGCTTCAAGGAATCACTATCATCATCTCAATAATAAGCATACAAGTCATTGATGTTAAAAACTAGACTGATAGAGAACACTTGCGGCAACTCCAATCGATAAGCATTTGGTCCAAGCTTCTTGATTATTCGGCATGGTCCAAACTTTTTTTGCTTGAGCTTCTTATAAGAACCCATTGGAAACCTTTCCTTGCGTAGATAAACCATCACAAGATTTCCTTCTTAAAACTCCTTATTTCTTCGGTGTGCATCCGCCCTGGTTTTGTAATACTTAGAAGCTTCCTTTAAGCGCTCTCGAACTTGATCATAAATACTTTTGATGTGGGCTGCAAACTCCTCCGCATCCATGCTAACTCGAACATGGTTATTAGTGACAAAAGATCCATAACTTGACGTGGTTTTCTGCCATAAATCACCTCAAACGGTGCCTTCTGAGTTGATCGACTGAAAGAACTATTGTAAGCAAACTCAGCTTGGGAAATAACAAACTCTCACCTTTTGGGATGATCTCCAACCAAACTCCCCAATAAATTTCCAAGCGATTTGTTCACCACTTCAGTTTGTCCGTCGGTTTGAGGATGATAAGCACTTGAAAATTGAAGTTGAGTTCCAAAAAGCTTCCAAAGTTTCTTCCAAAAATGACTCATAAATCGCACATCACGATATGATACAATGGATTTTGGAACGCCATGTAAATGAACTATCTCTCAGAAAAATAAAATGGCAACATCTTGCATGGAATAAAGTGAGCCATTTTTTAGAAGCGGTCAACAACTACAAAAATGCAATCATACCTGTGCTGTATTCTCGGCAAGCCTAGAACAAAGTCCATTGAAATATCCTCCCAAGGGACATTAGGGATAGGAAGTTGCTGGTATAAACTTGTATTTTGCACTCCTCCTTTGGCCTTTTGACACACCAAGCATCTTTGCACAGAAAAAAAAAAGCAACATCATGCTTCAAGGATGGCCAAAAATAGCGTTCTTTAACCAACAATTCAGTTTTGTCCCTTCCAAAATGCCCACCAAGTCCACCACCATGCAACTCTTGAATGACAAAAAGCCTCAATGATCCCTCTGGAATGCACAACTGATTCCCTTGAAAAGATACCCATTCATGAGTAAATGATCTTGGCTTTTCGCATCACTTAGCTCTTGCAAAACCTTTGAAAAGAAAGTGTCCGTTGCATAGTATTCTGGCAAGAGATCAAAGCAACCAATTTCGAAAGAGAGAGCAGTCAATAAGATATATTTTCTACTCTAAGCATCAGCAACTTTGTTAGAGGAACCTGCTTTGTGAATTTAGAACAAAACTGAACTTTTCCATGCAAGATACCCAGCTAGCATGTCGAGCATTCATCTTCTTTTGTGCCTTGAGAAAGTGTAAAGCTTCATGGTCTGAATAGAGAACAAACTCCACACCAACGAGGTACTCCTCCCAATGTTGCAAGGCTTGCCCAATCGCATACAACTCCTTGTCATAAGTCGAATACTTCTTCTTGGCATCAGTTAGTTTCTCACTGAAAAAAGCAATCGGCCTTCCTTCTTGCATTAGGACAGCACCTATACCAATGTTGGATGCATCACACTCAACTTGGAAAGTTTTTGAAAAGTTGGGTAGTGTTGACACCGGAGCTTCCACAAGCTTTGACTTCAAAAGTTGAAAACTCTTTTCTGCTTCCTTAGTCCACCAAAACTCCCTATTTTTCAAGACATCCATCATAGGAGCAACAAGAGTGCTGAAATTTTTGATGAACTGTCAGTAAAAAGAAGCCAAGCCATGAAAGATTCGCAGTAAAACTTTTCGGGGCCAGCCAATCAAGAATCGCCTTCACCTTTTCTTCATCCATTTGCATACCATCTGCACTCGCAACATAACCTAGAAATACAACTTGATCAACAATAAAAGAACACTTCTTAAGGTTAATGTAAAGCTGGTTGTCATGCAAGACTTTGAACACATGTTTTAGATGCTCAACGTGCTGAATTCTATCTTGGCTATTCACCAAGATGTCGTCAAAGTAAACAACAATGTACTTCCCCATAAAGTCATTCAAAACTTGAGTCATCAACCTCATAAACGTGCTTGGGGCATTAGAAAGCCCAAATGGCATGACTAGCCATTCATACAAGCCATTCTTTGTTTTAAAGGTTGTTTTCCATTCATCTCCTGGTTTAATTCGAATTTGATGGTATCCACTCCGGAGGTCAATTTTAGAAAAGACCTTTGCCCCACAAAGCATATCAAACATGTCATAATGACGGGGAATTGGGAACCGGTATTTCACAATTATCATGTTTATAGCCCTACTATCAATACACATCCTCCAAGTTCCATCTTTTTTTGGTGTTAGAAGGGCTGGAACTGCACATGGACTTAATGACTCCTTAATCAATCCCTTTTTTAGCAATTCTTAAACTCGTCTTTCCAATTCAGCATGTGACATTCTATAATGAGGTAAGTTAGGAAGAATTGCATCTGGTATGAAATCAATTCGATGTTGAATATCACGAAGAGGTGGCAAGCGAGCAGGTAATTCATCCGGAACTAAGCCTTCGAATCTACGGAATAGACTTGAAACTTCTTCAGGAACATGTCTCGCATCTTCCTTGTCTTCCCCTACAACCACCAAAGCATATGCCACCTTCTCTTTGCTGAAAACTTGTTCAAAATCTCTATAGGACAGCAAGCTAACTAGGCCTTGAGATGCCACACTTGTGGGGATATATATCCTTTAAAGGGTTCAACACAAATGTTACCCCACCTTTCTTAAATGTGTAGGTGTTCTTCCTCCCATCATGCTGAGTAAATCGATCATATTGCCACGGTCTTCCAAGAAGTAAGTGACAAGCATCCATCGGAAGGACGTCAAAGTAGAGTTTATCTTCATACTTTCCAATAGAGAATTTCACTTGGCATCGTTGTGTGTAGACACCCCAATCTGACTTCCCGATCGTTTTACTTTCTTCTTCAGTTTCTTGATTCCCCGATGATGAATCAGGTCGAAAGCAGTCTCGAGAACTTGGAATGGCTTGAGTTTGGCATGTGAGGAACCCATCCTTAGCCCTAAAACCCTTGAATCAGAACCTGGACCTTGGGTTTGATAGTTGCGCGACACACTAGGATCCTCGCGCGATGGTCCATTTGCCAGGTGGCGGTCAAAGTCAAAGCTTTGACCATTGACCCTCGCAGGGTTGGCTGGACCCTAGCGCGATGCTCTCACTTCATCGCGCGATGGTCAACACCTGTCATTTTCACCCAGATTGCGTGGTGGTCAGGGGGCTACAGGCCTATGTGACCCCATTTTCGTCGGCTTAACAGCATTCTGGGGGGCTCCCCTTGCACCACCTCACCCCGCATTCTCCCATCACCTTTGCCACCCCACTTCTCCACCAAGCAATTATAACCAGCATTGTTGGCTGGTTACAAGGCCTTGGCTAGCCACCAACCAACCCTTTCTTCTATAAATACCCCTCCCATGCTTCATTGCAAAGGGTTACAAAAATTCTCTCAAAGAAAGAAGAAGCAAAAGCTCAAGCACAAACATCACATACCACACTCTCTCCTACATAGTCACCTCCCAAGCCTCACCACCTCATTTAAGCCATCTCCAAGGAACTCAAGCAAAGGTATAATATCTTTCTGCTCACTGTTCGAACCCCTGAGGGGGGCTGGCTGGGTCAAGGCTGGTAATCGATACCAGTTCTGGCCCTAAAGCTAGCAGGGTTTCAAGAGCCGTTACCTGGAACACCCTCGCGCGATGGTCCCATACACTCGCGCGACACTTCTGTCTGCGTGAGATTGGACCACGTGGGGAAGGGATCCTGGTCTTTAAGTTCATTGTTGTGTTCATTAGTCTTTTAAAAGTCTTTTAAGGAGCTTTAGCTCCCTGCTTTGCAAGTTTGCATGTTAAAAATCATTGTTTAAGCCTAGTTCATAACTCCTCTTGATTTGGAATGCTCTTGGGATGCTCTTGAATGTGTCTCAGAGCCCTGAGTATGCAAAGCAATTCCTGGAAGTCCAGTCTGAACAATCGCGCGCCTGTATCACCCTGTCGCGCGACGGTTCAGGGTTTTCCAGGGACTGCCCTTGCATGAGCAGCTTGGTCTTGGCCTCTGTTTAGATACTCCCACTGTTTAGGGGTCGTGTTTTCACAATATTTCTATCTGCTTGCTGTAATATTGTTTACTTTCAAGTACTTATAAACTGCTTGGTTTGCACCTGGGTGAGCACTGGTCCTTCCAGAGCCCAGAAGGGGGTAAAATTCAAAACATTGGTAGAGCATCAACACTCGCGCGAGTGTATGGTTGTGTCGCGCGACGGTTTGCTTGCATGCAGATGAACTCATGCATGCAGGCTGGCTGTTTGTTCGTGCCAAAATCATACACAGCACTGTCATGATGTATAATCGATGTTTTGATCTTTATTCTATTTATTACTTGTCATCTCACCAATCCATGCCATATCTTATCACATCATGCAAACTGTTACAGTTTTAATCCCCGATTAACTGTTCCCCCACCCTAATTGGCTAAAAATTGATTAATCAAACAGAATCGCAAACAAATATTTTCGCAAATGCCTAAGTAGAGACCGATCTCCGGATTGGGCGAGAGGGGTGCCATAAAACCCTTCCCCTCTCGTAACCTGGCTCCCGAACCCAGATATGGTTATGACGGACTGGTTCCTTAACTTTTTCAAATCAATCAGCGCGGCAAGTGCTTCAAAATATGGTTCCTTGGGTGTCGGACCTTCAAACCCGAGTGGCAACTCTGTATTTTGCGGGCGCTTGCTCCCTCGATCTGGGCCCTCGCGTCTCGGAATCCGGAAATTCCAAAGGGCACGCATGCCCACATTGTGTCACCAAAACCTCTCCTCCTTTCTTAAACCATGATACTTTGTAAGGTTTTGGATGCTGCTCACAAGGAAGTTTCAACTTCTCGACCATTGTCTCGGACACCATATTTCTATACTTCCAGAATCAACCATCAATATACACTTTTTCCCATTGGTCAAGCAATAAGTTTGGAAGATGTTATGCTTGAGCCACTGATCATTTTCTTGAACAGTCATTACCCGTTGAATCGTAAGACTTCGGCATCGTAATCAAGTTCACAATATTCCTTTTCAGTTCCACCTTCAGGCTCTTCATCATAAATAAGCTCTTCCTCTTCTTCTTGCCTTTCTTGAACAAAATTCACCTCAGCTTTCTTGGTAGGACATTCATAAGTGCAATGACCAGCTTCACCACACCTGAAACACTTAAAACTTGAAGACGATCCAACCTTACCAAAGTCCTTTTTTCTTCCCCAAGCATGTGGGTTTGGACGTTCAGAGTTGGGTGCTAAATTTTTCTTCGTTTGGGTAACCATCTTCTCTTTCAAAGCTTTATTACTGTCACCTTCTCCGAAAGGAGTCCATTTAACCTTTTCTTCTGCTTTCAGCACCATCTGATACGCCTCTTCAAATGAATGAATGGGATGCATCATTAACTCCCCTTGAAGATTGAGTTTCAAACCACTTGTGTATCTTGCAACAAGCTGATCATCTGTCTCGTTAGATTAATGCGACTCAACAACTTGTAAAATTGCTCCATGTAATCAGCCACAGATAGTTCATTGCGATGGCAAAAACAGTGGAACTTCTGGTACAAGGACTAAGAGTAATCTAGTGGACGAAATTTCTGGTCCAACTTCAACTTCATCTCTACCCATGTACCAACTCTTGGGACTCCTCTTCTATCTCAACTTCGTTGATATTGCTGCCACCAAACCAAGGCATGGCCTTTCAATTTTGTAGCCACAAACTGCACCTTTCTCTCTTCTGTCAAGCTTTTCCATTCAAAGAATGCTTCCAAAGAGGCAATCCAGTCACAATATTGATCAGGGTCTAACTTTCCTTCAAAGTCCAGCACATGAACTTGGATACTCCTATCTGTTCCTTCAAGAGCTCTCGCCAATCATTCCATGGCCCAACGATCACCAAAAGCAACTTCTGAATTTTCTTTCGAACTTAACAAATTAGATCCCTCATCCATATCACTAACTTCCTAAAATTCTAGAGTGACTTCTTTGACTTCGCCAGGGGGAAGTTTGCATCCTTTGGAGAATTTCATACATCGTATGTTGAAGCGTTTAATTAGACCAGCGCGATTCAGCAACCTCGTCACGCAAAGTGACATCCTTAACATTCTGTCGCCGCCTTGGAGGCATAGTCACTAGAAACAAAGAAAAACTCCCGTAATTCTAGATTTTTCTAGCTCTGATACCAATTTGATGCAAGCCGAAACCTGCGAGGTTGGGATAGTCCCGAGAATCCACTCACTGGGGGCAACAGAAGTCACTCGACGTCGCTAATCACGGAACACTCTCAAGCGACCAAGCACGCATTTGATATTAGAAGGACTCACTCACTTCAAACAACAAGACAACTTGCACAATATATTTTTGATTCCACCAAAAAACTGCCAGCAGATTTCACTCATAGAGATAAATTGAGAGATTACAATAGATGACTCTAGGACTACCCTCATAACACTTAATGTTTTAAGACTTTCCAAAGCAAACTATACTTCCAAGATTGACAACACAAAATAACGAGACATAGAAGTCAAAAGGTCTTCAAAGACTAACACAAAAAAATATAACTAAATGGACTTTTCATCTCTTGATTATGCTCCTACATCAGTAAACCAAATCTAATCCATGGTTGGAGAAGCTAGGGGTGGATGGCAGAAGCCGTGTGGAGGATTTTTCAAAATTAATGTGGATGGAGCATGGAAAAAGGGTTCTGGGCTGGATGCTTTTGGGGTAATAATAAGGAATGAGATGGGTATTTTTAGAGCTGCTGCAAATAGAAGACTGGATTGGTGTTCAAGCCCCATGGTTGCAGGGGCATTAGCTGTTCAACTGGGGTCCAACTGGGCCAAAATTTGGGATTAAAGAATGTGCTTATAGATCGGCGACTCACAAGCGGTTATCAATATGATTAACGGTCTGTCAATGGTGAACCGAGAAGTGAAGATTATTATTGACGATATCAAGGTTTTGAGTAGATGTTTTGCTTCTTGTATTTTCTCTTATAGCCATAGATCCTCTAATTCAGTTGCTCATTTGCTGGCTAGTAAGGGTTTTATTGGGTTGGGGTGTAGTCGTTGGACTAAGTCCCCTCCCGTTTGGCTTCTTGATCCCTTGTCTTGGGATGAAGTTTCCTCTTGATGTATTGGTTTTGAAGTAATAATATCACCAGTTATCGTTTTGACAAAAAAAAAATTCTAATCCATTGATTTGAAAATTTTCATATTCTGATCCATTGATTTTGAAATTGGACAGTCAATTTGGGACAAACAAATCGGGACGGAGTGAGTAACTTAATAGATCTTTGGAGAGGGGTAGGGTTACACTTGTCATGTCTGTTAGGTGACGGTGGTGGAGATGGTGTAGTGGCGGTAGCGGAAGAAAGCGAGGGCAAATTACGCATAATGTGCATCTAATTATTCTCTTTTGCACCTCAGGCACAAGACAATGCACCCCGGGTGCCAGAAATTGTTTAGTTATGCGGCTCAGACGCATAGTGTCGTGGCCCAAGTGTAGCTTTCAAATAGTGAAGTAGGCCAATTGCAGCTTCGCAGCTTCATTGAAACTGCAGAATTGATCTGATTTCAACATGGTTAGAGTCAACTTTTTCACTCAAGTTATTATGATTCAAAATTATTTACACATGAAAGCATACAATTAATGATCTTACCTTCGAAATAAAAAATAATAATTTTTTGAAATTCTAATCATTGAAGGACAAAGAGATAAAAAAAGATGATAAGAAAGGAACAAAATGGGGAAATATCTCAGTACGTACCTTTTAATTGTTTGATCTCATCCTTTTTCTTTTCTTTTTCCATTGTGTGAAAGCTTATTTAGTTTAGTTGCAAATATGTGATTCTTTACATTCACTTTTTTTGCACTGCTCTAAATCTCTCTTATGCGCCTCAGGCGCATTACGTCACGCCCTAGGCGTAGCTTCCAATCTGCAAACTAGGCCAAACTTCCGGCTTGCCACAGACACTCTCGAACCCTTGAAAAGTTCATTGCGATATAATTATATGGTTGTGTCAGGCAATATCCCCATACCTCGCTAAGGACACTTTATTGAAAGCCAATTTCTTCGATCCGCATGCGTTGGTCTATACAATAAGGATATAGTGTTTTGAAAATGTACACTAGTCCAAGGACTGATCTTTTTGGTGTGCTAAATTAATTAACGGTTAAGATTGGTTACTTCTTCTTTCTGAGGGTTCAAATTGCGATACAGCTAGATCAATAGTCATGTTTGTTTGTGTGTGTCTAAGTTTTCCCACTCATTAAATTAGTAAATTCTGTGCTTAATTTCCTCTTTCCTTGCAATGCGTCTTTTCCTTCTAAGACCAAAACTGCCCACTCCAAGTCATGCAAAACTTAAATTATCCAGTAAATCTCAACCTGATGTAACTTCTAACCCATCACACTTCTATCCCTGTCTTCCCTGCCCCTTTCATAGACTACAGGGACTTTTTACAGACCACCATCGATCACCATTTACTCACCCTTTCCATCTCAACGCTAACATTGATGGCAAGATTAGTGATGATCACAAACAGAAACAGAGTAATGGAGCGATCAACGGAAATGACCCCATAAGTCCTGGAGAAACGTCAGAGAGTACGACGGAAGCACTGATTTCAAAGGATTCCCAAAAGCCCGAAGGCTATGAAGCTCAAGCTGAATCACGTCCAACTTGGTGGCGAAATGACAACAATGGAGGTGTGGTAGGGATGTGACGGTGGTAGAGTAGTGATTGTTGGAGGTTGAAGTGATAAGAGGGTGGTGGTAGACGGATTGAAATTGTGGTCGCGGATGTTGTTGCAGGAGTAATTATTTTTGAGGCACCTTATTTTTGCCTCAGGCGCGAATAGGCCGCGCTCCGGGCGCGCTTAATTGGATCGCTAATTAGATCATTTTTCGTGTGCATTTATCATTTCTTGAGACTTCTAAGGCTCTAAAATATCATCAAAATATGTGCAATCGACTTGGTGACTTGCAATCATGAGAACCACTTGAGATATTACATGTAGCAATAGACATCAAAACATTGGAAAGAGACACAACAACAAATGTATGTTGGACTGCCTAAATGTGTACGTTTTCGCTCTGTACATTTGTATTAACTACACATGTACATTGTCACTCTTGTTAAGAACAACCGCACTTCTCATGTATTCCACCAATGCACCAAGGACATATGACATGGTTTTGAGTACCGAATTTGGTTTTGCACAAGTCTTGCGATTTGATGATTCGACTCAACAATGACGCACCATGGCCACAAGCCTTAGCAGTGTGGCAAATAATTTGATGGAATTGAAAATTGGGTTTTGATTTTGGTGCTCTATTTTTGTACACAAACGCTCTCCTTTTAATGTGAACTTACAAGTAACCTTTTTTTTATTCACAACTTACTAGTAACTTCATGTACAAAGTGCAGCGCCTGCTTACAAAAGTGAAGTGCCAAAATCAATTTCCTTGAAAAATTTACATAGCCCATCTTAAATTGCCATATTAGATCGTTTTGGATGTAACCAAAGCACAATACCTCTTTTCTAAGTGTAGTCTATTTTACCTTTCGATGGATTGCAATCACAAATAAAGTTATTATACAACTATGATTTTGATATCACTGAAACCAATCACATATGCTAGATAAGAAAATTTAACCATGAATTTGATGAATATCGGAAGTGTCAAACATAAAAAATAGTTCAATCATTCAATACTTCTTATACAAAATACGAAAGCCAAAGTAAGTTGCAAAGATTTCGTCTAAAGCTTGAGGAGGAAGATTAGCCGCTCATGCTTAAGAAATCTCTTCATCTTGCAATGCGGTGGTAGTAGTGGTGAAGTACTGATTGTGGTAGTTATGTAGTGATTGCAGTTGTGAACCAAAATAAAATAAAATCGCGAGATTGAATATTAGTCCATGTGGTGAGGTAGTGTTAGTGGTGGTGGTGAAGGAGGTGGAGAGGGGAATATGAGAGGAGGCATGGTTGGGGGCGGAGGGAGGAAGAGATGGCAAAGTCTCGAGATTTTTCGTATATTTTCCTTGCATAACAATAAGGCCGATTCTTACACACACAAGTGGTCACTGATGCGTCTCAGGCGCAGTTTATTGCTCCCCGGGCGCGAGAAATAGTTTCCATATGCTTCTCAGGCGCATGCATATGCTTCCCGGGCGCATCTTCCAAAAAACTGCAAAGTAAGCCAAACTTCGCGAGCTTGCCATGAACACTCCCGATGTTCGATTTGTGCATCGTAAGAACCATTGAAAATATTGTTGAGTCTAATTTTGAGCTTAAGAAGTTTGGATTTTAAAAATGTTACACGTTATGGGAATATTACGTGTAGGTACAGAAAATCCAAAGAAAAACTATCCGGCTCAGGCCGAAATCATGAAATACCAACCGCCCCCCCCCCCCCCCCAAGTCACAAAAACCATTGAAATACCATTCCTCAGATTTGGCTAAAATGGTTTTCACAGCGAAGAGAAAGATGAGACTCCAATGGACTCCAGAAGGATGGTATCCGTAAATGTGAAGTTTTTTTTAACCCAATCATGAAAATGTTCATTGACTTTTGTAGAAGTAAACCCAAGGTTTGTCAAAATGGGCACTTGCGCAGAACATGGCAGGTGTCTTCCTTAGTAGGAGTAAAATACGCCTAGCTTGGAAATAGATTATCACGCGTGGGGAGGCGTTTTTGTGCCAAAAGCCAGAAGAAATGTTGGATGCGGGGGTCGATACATTGCAGTTTCCAGACCCATGTCCAATTAATTGAGAGGCCCAGAGGTTTGGGATCAAAGAGGTCCCTATCCTACCCAATTGGTCATCCAGAAAGATGAAGAGGATCCATTTCCTATGAGTACTCTGGATCCTTGCATAATGCGCCGAAGCCACATAACTGAACATTATTGGGCGCCAGGACGCATTTTCCTGCGCCTGAGGCGCATAAGATAATAATTAGAAGCATATTACGTGTAAAATGCACCACCTCCACCACCATCACCAAGTAGACATTGATTACCAACTAATGTCAGTTGGCTAGGACTCTTGCATCTCATTAGGAAGTCAGGAGTTTGAGTCTTCCAACCCGTGTGTGGGTGTTCTTTCATTTGTATTTGTTAGGGTTATTTCTCCCCCTAATGGGGCTTGTAGTTGAGTTGGGCTTATAGTGATTGTGGTCCCTTTAATGGGCTTATTCATCATGTTGGTTCAGTTGTTCAGCTTCGTTATCTCGTGGACTCTCACACAATGGATGTAGTATCTTATGATTTGTACTTTGTACTTCATATATGATGTAATGATCTCTCCTACCAATTGGCAAAAAAAAAAGAACTATGATGTGGAAGGAATTCAAGTTAATCAGATGGAGCTGTTCACATTAATTTGGAACCATATAGGTCTAACTTATTTTTTGTACTATAAGTCAAGTGAAGATATGATGTGGGAGGAATTCATGTTATATA
The DNA here is from genome assembly GCF_030253575.1 of Rhododendron vialii. Classification (NCBI taxonomy): domain Eukaryota; kingdom Viridiplantae; phylum Streptophyta; class Magnoliopsida; order Ericales; family Ericaceae; genus Rhododendron; species Rhododendron vialii. The sequence continues at coordinate 1,514,223 of NC_080568.1, read as the reverse complement.
TTTTCCGTATCTTGGAGCTGTTTACATTTAGACTTATGTATATAGTGAAGTGATCATCGGAGAGGGGTAGGATTAGGCTGGTAATGTCTGTTGGGTGACGGTGGTGGAGCTGGTGTAGGGGTGGGGTAGTGGTAGAAAAGTGAAGGCAATTTATTGAATGCCATTTTCTTCGAGTCATGCCTTTAGGCACGAGCATGCGTTGGTCTATATAATAACGAAGTAGTGCTATCGAAAATGTACACAAGTCCAAGGCCCGATCTTTGTGGCGCGCTAAATTAACAGTTAAGATTCATTACTTCTTCTTTTTCGAGGGTTCAGATTGTGATACAACTAGATCAATGGTCACGTTTGTTTGTGTGTGTACCTAAATTTTCCCACATGTTACTTAAGTAGTGTATGTGCGGTGATGGTGGTGGAGGTTGTGCGATTATGGTACATAGCAGTGATGGTAGGGTAGAAAGATGACGGCAATTTACGAGTAATGTGCACCTAATAATTCTCTTATGCAACTCATGATGCGCAGTTCAATGCGCCTCGGGCGCCAGAATTGTTGGATTATAAGGCTCAGGCGCATTGAGTCGCACCCCGAGCGTAATATCCAAACTGCAAAGTTGGCCAAACTTCTTGGCTTGCCACTGACACTTCCGTACTCCGATTTGCACGTGGATAGAACCATTAAAATTTAATGCTCATTGAATTTACTTTCTAACTCAAGTAATTTTGATTCATATTTATTTACACGTTAAAGCAAACAATGATTTTACCTTTAAGGAGTTGGAAAAAAATCATTTTTAAAAATTATAATCATAGAAGGACAAAAAGATAGAAAGAAGACAAGAAAGGAACAAAATTTGAGAATTATCTCTGTACCTGGTAGTGTATGTTAGGTGACAGTGGTGGAGAGGGTATAGTGGTGATAGTGGTAGAAAGTGAGGGCAATTTACACGTAATGTGCATTTTAGTATTCTCTTATGCGCCTTAGGGTTAGGACAATGTGCCCCGGCGCCAAAAGCCACAATGTTTGGCCTACTTTGCTATTTGAAAGTTGCGCCCAGGGCACGACCCAATGCGCCTGAGCCACATAATTCAACAATGTCTGGCGCCCAGGCGCATTGAATTGCGCTAAGGCGCGTAAGAGAATACATATATGCACATTACCCGTAAATTGCCCTATCTTTTTTGGTTGATTTTGAAAGAAGCGTGCTTTTTTGCACCTTGACTGCGCCTTGTTCAAGTCGCTTCGTCTGGGTTGATCATACAAGGCACGCGATGGGGGTGTGCGTTACCTCATCTTGCACCTAGGCGCACCTTTCCTACAACATTTTCAGATGCGCCACTCATACCGAACCCTATCCAAATTGAACATGGGTCTGGAAACTTCCATGTAACCCTTGCATTCAACATTTCTTCTGGCTTTTGGCACAACCGTGCCTCCCCATGCATGATAATCTATTTCCTAGGCATATTAGTCCTTCCGACTACTGCGTTTGATGTGCTCCAACTAAGGAATACACCTGCAATGTTATGCGCAAGTGCCCACTAGATTCACATTTACAGATACCATCCTTCTGGAGTCCGTTGGAGTCTCATCTTTCTCTTCTCTTGTTAGCATATTTGGTGCAACCAGAATAACAATCTCTTTGACATACAAACCAGCCAACTGATCAAGTCGCAAAAACCATTTTAGCCAAATCCGTGGAATGGTATTTCAATAGTTTTCATGGCTTCTGGGGTGTGTTTCATGATTTGGGCCTGAGCCGGGGGGAACTACTTTGGATTTTCTGTACCTACACATAAATTTCTCATAATGTGTAACATTTTTAAAATCCAAACTTCATAAGTTCAAAATTAGACTCAACAATATTTTCAATGGTTCTTTCGATGCGCAACTCGAACTTCGGGAGTGTCCATGGCAAGCTCGCAATGTTTGGCTTACTTTGCAGTTTTTTGGAAGATGCGCCAAGATGTGGTAGGGGTGTGGTGGTGGTAGAGTAGTGATTGTTGGTGGTGGCAGTGACAAGAGGGTGGTGGTAGACGGGTTTAAATTGTGGTCCATCATTGTAGACGGGTTAAAAGTGAGGGTGTTGTTACAGGAGTACTTTTTGCATCACAAGCGACTGGTAATCAATCATCAAATGCTCATCAGTCTCGATCATGGTGCGCCCCGGGCGCATAGATGTGTTTTTAACTGTCTTAAAGCGCCTAGGCGCAAATAGGCTGCTCTCCGGGAGTGCTTAGTTGGATCGCTAATTATATTAGATCATTTTTGGTGTGCGTTCATCATTTCTTGAGACTTCTAAGAGCAAGTTTATCAATAATTAGGTAAAAAAACTTGTGAACAGTGCACATTTTTTATTTTACCTACTCACATTTCTTTCAACACTACACCAATACTATCTATTTAACCTATCCTCTATTAAAATATACCTTTTTCTTTCTCAAAAAGTACAACAAAGTACAATTTAAAAAAAAAAGAAAAAAGAAACAGGGAGAGAGAGGACGGAGAGAGGAGAGAGAAAATAATTTTTTTTCCTTACCTGATGAACAGTTGCTAGGTAAAAGTGCCGAAGCACTGTTCACAAATTCATTTTAGCTCTTTGTTTACCTAATCTAGTGTAGAACTACTTTTCCTTTTTTGATGAGTTAAAATAGCTACAAAGCTATTTTAGCTTTGCTGGTAAAGTTGCTCTAAGGCTCCAAAAGAACGTCAAAATTTGTGCAATCGACTTGGGAACCTTCAATCATGAGAACCACTTAAGATATTACAGTTAGCGATAGACTTCGAAACATTAAAAAGTGACACAACAACAATGTTGCACTTATCATATATTGCACTAATGTGTACATTTTATTGTAATAGACATCGAAACATTGGATTGACTACAAGTGTACACTTTCGCTCTTATTAAGTACATGCACTTCTCATATGTTCCACCAATGCACCGAGGACATATTACATGATATTCAAAAATTTGAGTACTACCAAATGTGGTCAATTGCAATACTGCTCAAACAATTCTCCTTCCATGAGGCTTCTATCAGGATGAGTCAACTATGGTATTGCACGAGTCTACGATTTGATGATTCAACTCAACAATGACGCACCATGGCCACAAGCCTTAGCAGTGTGCCAAATAATTTGATGGACTTGAAAAATGACATAGCCCATGCTAAAGGGATAAATCAAAGCACAATACCTCCTCGTGAAATCCCAATTTTATTTGGTTGTCCCACTGATACAGTGGGAGAATTGAAATGGATATAATATATAAGGAAAACCAAATAGTTACTGTATAATTTGACGTTAACTTTTTAAGCCACGTAGTTAGGTTAAGGGTTAGCAGGTCAGCTGACATGGGTTGTTACACCCTTGGATGTAATCAAAGCACAATAACTCTTTTCTAAGCATAGTCTATTTTACTTTTCCATTGCAATCACAAATGAAATTATTGTACAACTATGTTTTTGATGTCACTGAAACCAATCACGTATGCTAGATACGAAAAAATAACCATGCATTTGATGAATATCAAAAGCCCAAAACATCAAAAAATAGGTAAATCATTCAATAATTCTTATAGTACAAATTACGAAAACCAAAGTAAGTTGCCAAGATTCCGTCTAAAGCCTAAGGAGGAAGATTAGCCGCTCATGCTTGTAGAGAGATCCAAAGTTTTCGATGAAATCTTCATGATGGAACTCCTGGAATCTCTTCTCCTTGCAATGTGGTGGTAGTGTAGTACGTGGTGAAGTGATGGTGGTAGTTATGTAGTGATAGCGGTTGTGAACCACAAAAAACTAGAATCACAAGAACAAATATTAGTCCCTGCATGTGATCGATTAGGTGGTGTTAGTGGTGGTGGTGGTGGTGGTGGTGGTGGTGGTGAAGGAGGAGGAGGCCGGAGAGGGGAATATGAGAGGAGGCATGGTTGGGGCAGAGGGAGGAAGGGATGGCAATGTCTCGAGATTTTTCCTATATTTTCAATGCATTACACGAGAAATCTAGATAAATGGTGGAGATCTGTAAATGACCTCAAGTGTATTTTAGGTATAACAATAAGAGCGATTCTTACGCATTCAATTGCTCAGTGATGTGTCTCAGGCGCAGTTTATTGCTCCTGGGCGCGAGAAATAGTTTCCAAACTATTGTGGTTGTTTAGATGTTATTTTGGAGCCTTGGCTCCATTTGTTTGGGCATAAAATGTTTTACCTATTTTCCAGTGTTTGGTTGTGTAAAAATAAGGAAAATATTTTACATGTAAAATATTTTATATTAATTGGATGAAAATGACTTACCCTTAAATCTTCCATAATTTATTTTCCGAAATAAACCCTCTACCTTAATTTTACTGCAATTCTCACTGCTCAGTTTCCTCAATCGTCAACCCTGACCCATATTCAATTCCAATATTCTCATATTTCTCCAACATTTAAGCTCCTCCCTCTCTCTCTCTCTCTCTCTCTACACTATTGTGTCAATTTCTGAAAATATTTTTCAAGTGTCCACAATGTAAAATGTTCACCAACTTTTAGGCTCCGTTTAAAATATTTTACATCGAAATAAACGGAGCCTAAAAGTTGGTGAACATTTTACATCGAAATCAACGAAGCCTAGCAGTCTCAAGGAAATGATAAATGCCCACGAAAAATGATATCCCACTAATCGTGCCCAGAGAGCAGCCTATTTGCCTAGGCGCATTAAAAACACACTGATGCACCCGGGGCGCACCGTGATCGCGCCTTGCGCGCATTTGATGAGTGATTCCCAGATCTGAGCGGGGCGCAAAAATAAGGCACCTGTGACGCAAAAAAAAACACTCCTGCAACAACACCCACGACCACACTTTTAACCCGTCTACAACAACCACAATTTTAACCCGTCAACCACTACCCTCTTATCACTACCGCCACCAACAATCACTACGCTACCACCACCACACCCCTACCACCTCCACCATCGTCATCTCACCACTAAGTTTGTTTTTTTTTTTTTTTGATCAGCAAAAATGAATTTCATTAACTCATAACACGAAGTACAGAGATAATATGGGCTTGGGTACACCAGCCTGACCACCCAAGACCCTCTTCTCCTAACCACATGGAGGAAACTGATTTAGGCCTAACAGGCTTAAGCCAAAACTAGGAGGAAAAACCCTAAAAAATCCAAAATCTATTGGTGAGAAGCAAACAAGACACCCAAAGGGCCAAAACCCAAACACCTAAAAGGCCAAAACCCAACCACGAAATGGGCAGAAAGCCCAAACCCACCCAATCCTAACAGCAAATAGCCCAAACACCCAAAACTAAACAGCAAACCCTAAAACCTATCCACCCACCTCCATTGGACCACCGCCGCCACCACAGCTCCAACACCCAACTGCCGCCGACCAAAACGCCCACAAACACAGCCCAACCTTCATCAGCAGCCACCAAAGCCGAAAAACGGCTATGCACGCTCGCACCCACCATCTGAACATACCAGAGCGAAATGAACAGCCACAGAACATAGCAGAAATGGCAGAAACGGCACCGCCGGCACCAAACACTGCCACAGCTGCCAACCACCAAAACCTGGAACAAAGAAAAAAAAACATTCAAGGCTTTTCTCTGGTCTAATACTGAACTTAAACATTCAGGGGCTAAATTGAAGTGGGATCAGATTTGTTGTCCTAAGGATGAAGAGAGTTTGGGATTCAGAAGAATTAAGGAATGGAATAGGGCTTCTATGCTCCAACACCTGTGGGCATTGTGCAAGAAGGCTGACACTTTGTGGGTAAAATGGATTCACACATATTTTATTAAAGAGAATTGTATTTGGACCATGGATATTCCTAGTGATTCTTCGTGGACCATGAGGACGATCCTTGGTTTAAGGAAATTGTGCCAACCTCTTATTAGATATCATGTCGGTAATTGGGCAAATACCTTCCTTTGGCTAGATAACTGGCACACTCTGGGACCTTTGTATGCTAAATTTGGGGAGAGGGTTGTGACTAATTTGGGCAAAGCTTTATGGGCTAAAGTGGCTATTATCATTGACCAAGGAGATTAATGCTGGCTCAGATTGAGAAATCAATCCATTCAAGCAATTATGGCTCATACTCCTCCCAGTTTGAGATCAAATCTCAATGTTGAAGACTCTGTTAGTTGGATTCCTCACCCAAGCGGCATCTTCACTGTTAGGTCAGCTTGGAATCCCATTAGGAAGAGGTATCCTATTCAGCCTTGACACAAGATTATATGGACTGGTAATGCAGTGCCTAGATGGTCCTTTATTCTTTGGTTGGTTGTCCTTCAAAGACTAAGCACAAAGGATAGGTTGAATAGTTGGGGTTTGCACTTGGATGGAACTTGTTCTCTCTCTAATTCGGCTGCTGAAACTCATCAGCATTTATTTTTTGAATGCTCATTTTCAACTGTTGTGTGGCAACATTTGGTTAATAAGAACAAGGTTTTGGATATGCCTGGCAACTTGGTGGAGGTCCTTGATTGGTATGGTGTGCAGGTGAAGGGTAAAAGCTTGAGGTGTATGACTCTTATGTGTTCTTTGGCTGCTGCTACTGTTTATGGGCTTTGGAGAGAGAGGAATTGTCGAATTTTCTAGGGGAAAGCTATGGGGCATGATCAGGTGATGAAAGGCATTGTAGATGGTATTAGAGATTTCCTTAGCAAAAGGAGAAACGTAAAGCAATCTCTGAAGAATCAAGACCTATGCTGGCAATGGTGCTTACCGAATAGGGTTTTCTTCCCTGTATAGTTTTGTTTTGGTTTTCTTTTGTTAGAAACTGGCTGTTTTTGTGGTTGTATTTGTTGGTTGTTGTATGGGATTCCATTCCTAGACAATGATTTTTGTGGTTAAGCTTAATCAAATTCGCACTTATCAAAAAAAAAAAAACAGGAAAAAAAGAACCTCAAATCCACGGGTCCAACCCCAAATCCACCGCCGCCGTCGCCGCCCACAAAAACCCCTGGGAAACCAAAACCCGGGCACCTCCGCACCCAACTCCACCAACCAAACGCCCAAACACACCGCCCACTCCATCAGCAGCCACCAGGCGATGCACACTCGCCCCACCACCAAAAAACCCCAAAGCAACCAATGGATGGAGACCAGGCCGGATCGACTGGAGAGAAGGAAACCAGAGGCTGCTAGGAGCCCTCACCGTTAAGCACAAACCAGTTCCCCAAAGATAGGAACCGGCTGGAAAACCAAACGCCCAGACAATGCCACCACCCATATTCCCTACCCCTGGCCGTTAAGCACAAGATTGGGATCAGCCATGGAAGAAACCAACGGGGAGAGACAGCGACCAGGTAGGAGCGTCGTCGAAAAGAGGTGAGAACAACAGACAGGCCCTTTCTAACCACGTACAAAACGGAGTTTGAGAGTTTTTGTGGCAAGCCAAAAGTTTTGCCTAGTTTGCAGAATGGAACCTACACCCAGGCTAGGGCGCGACATAAGGCAAAGTATATATATAGGACTTGTTGTAACATCCCTCCAAACATAAGAAACATAAACTTAGATTTTCTAGATTAGAACTTAATGTAAATAAAGATAATTGACTACTAAAAACTAGGAAGACTTCTTGAGAATTTAAAAAGGCACCTATAAACTTAATAATTAGACTCCTCGATCAACTCAATCTTTTTGAATGACTTCAAGGACTTTGACCGGTATGCAGCAAATTTTTTTTTTCATCAGCAAAAAGGGTGAGAGGGGTCAACCAGCGTAGAAACTCCCCTTGGGCGTGACCATAGGGGCTCCCTACCAGTTGTGAAATGTCCGGTTCGAGCCATAGCTACTGTCCAAGGAGACGGCCGTTACCACAACACCACCTAAGTACAAATGGGTATAAATGTTTGCCCCCAAACCCTTGCCACAGGGAAGACTCAAAACCGAGTCTCACCTGGGGATGAAGGGCACCCTACCCACTAGGCTACCACCTTCGGTGGTTCATGTAGCATATCCACAGGCATAAAATTATGAAGGTGAGCCACTGCACTTCTAAAAGCCATCATTCCCGGCGGGCCGAATCTTTGATGATTACGGTCCAATTTAACACTCACCACCTAAGCAAAAGATTTCACTCCTCCAAAAATTGGAAAGTTGTCTATGTTCTCACCTTTATTTGGTCCGCCCATCGGTTTTTTTCCTAGTATCTCATCTTGGTTAACTGTTACCCATGAATCCACCTTTAAATATTGGTATCTTCGGCCTCAACTCCTTTTTGTTGGAAGTTGCTTCCTTGCCAAAGAGTTTCATATCATTAACCAACTCGGGCTAGCTCAGTTGGCAAGGTCAGGAGTTTAAGTCTTCCCACCTACGTGTGGGTATTCTTCCCTTAGAGGACTTTTCCTTTCTTTCTTTGTCTCTATCCTGTAATGGGCTTGTTTCTTGTATTGGTTGAGCTGTTGGGTTTGATTGTCTCGTGGACTCAGCTCACAATTGACGCAGTGTCCCGGATTTGTACTATATATTTCGTATCTGCTGTAAAATGATCTCTTTTGTCAATTGACAAAAAAAAAAAGAGTGTCATATCTTCAACCCACATCCCATTTGTTCTTGCTATGGCCATATGCCGGTAAAAAAGGGGATGAGATCAAACCATTAAAAGGTACTTATATATTTCTCTCTTTTATACCTTTATTGTCTTCTTTCCATCTTTTTGTCCATCGATGATTAGAATTTTAAAAAATGATTTTTTTTCCGACTAAACTAAATAGCTGTTCACGCAATAAAAAACGAAAAGAAAAAGGATGTGATTAAACCATTAAAAGGTATTTCCCTCTTTTGTTCTTTTTTTTAACTCCTCGAAGGTAAAATCATTGTATACTTTAATGTGTGAATAACTCTGAATCATAACAACTTGAGTGAGAAAGTAAACTCAATAAACTTTTCAAAGGTTTTAACCACTTTAAAACAGGAGTTCGACAGTTTCTATGGCGAGCGGCAAAGTTACATTTGGCCTACTACACTATTTGAAAGCTGCGCCCGGGGCGCGATACACTGCGCCGGCCAGAGCGGCATAACTGAACAATTTCTTGCGCCAGGGGCGTTTTGTCCTGCGCCTAAGGCGCATAAGACAATACTTAGATGCACAATACATGTAAATTGCCCTCACTTTCTTCCGCTACCACCACTGCACCACCTCCACCACCGTCACCTAACAGACATTACCGGCATAACAGTACCCCTCTCCATTGATCACTTTACTATCTATTAAAATTAAAGCAACTAAGGAAAATAGATTGTGCTTAGAAAAAAAGTACTGCGCTTTGATTATATTCAAGACGATCCAATATGGTTATTTAAGATGGGCTATGTCGATTTTTCAGCTCCATCAAATTATTTAGCACACTGCTAAGGCTATTGGACATGGTGCGTCATTGATTTGAATCATCAAATTGCAAGACTTGTGCACTACCATAGCTGACTTGCCCTGATAGGAGCCTCATTGAAAAAGAATTGTTTGAAAAATTAACAGTACAACTTACCACATTCAGTACTCAAATTTTGAGTATCATGTAATATGTCCACGATGCATTTGTGGAATTTATGAGAAGTGTGGTGTACTTAATAAGAGTGAAAATGTACGGATGTAGTCAATGCTAATGTATAGAGCAAAAACATACACATTTAGGCAATCCAACATACATTTTTTGTTGTCTCTCTTTCCAATGTTTCGATGTCTATTGCTGCTTGTAATTGGTTCTCGTGATTGCATGTTGCCAAGTCGATTGCATGAATTTTGACGTTATTTTGGAGCCCTAGAAGTCTCAAGAAATGATAAATGCACACGGAAAATGATCTAATTAGCAATCCAACTAAGCGTACGTGCCCGGAGCGCAGACTATTTGCGCCTAGGAGCCTTAAGACAGTTAAGATTACACTGATGCGCCCGGGGCGCACAATTATCGAGCCTGACGGCCATTTGATGAGTAATTCCCAGATCAGAGCGGGGCGCAAAAATAAGGAGCCTCAGGCGCATGTGACGCAAAAAGTACTCTTGCAACGACACCCACGACCTCAATTTTAACCCAGCCATCTACAACAACCACAATTTTAACTCATCTACCACCATGGCACCACTCTCTTATCACTGCCACCGCCACCAGCAATCACTACTCTACCACCACCACACCCCTACCACTTCCGTCGTCGTCATCTCACCTTGATTCTAAGCCATGGATTAGGAGTTGGGTTATTAAAAGCTTGTATTGGCCATAAAAAGAGTTTATCCTTACCTTGCTCTCCATCCAAAACTTTATTGGATAGAGAAAACAACAGGAGCATCGTACCATACAAAAAACAGCTTGTGGGTATGATACAAACCTCCCCTACTCCTACCAACTCCCCTTTCATTTCTCAAAAGCAGCTCAATCAAGTTAGTAATGGTAATGCTGTAGCAAGAAAATCCAAGAAGAAGAAGAACTTAGTTGTGGAAATTATGGGTTACCCCATTGCTACTCCATCCCCCTGTTGTTAACCGTGGTGGAAGAAAAAAGAAAAACAAGAGTGTGGATTTCAGGGCTGCTGCTGTTGCAGTGGCTTTGTCAATATCATCCAAAGGAATCTCCAACAGAAACAGAATACTACTGAATGAATCCCAGGCTGTGTGGCAAGTGAATAAAATGATGAAAATTGGTTACAAGGGAAGTGAGGATGAAGTAATAAGCAAGATAATGGATATGGAACAAGAGGGTGATGACAGGGCTGCACTATTGGCAGCTAAATCAAATGCATAATTCAACTTCCATTCACTGAGCTTAGCTCCATATCAAATATGAAGATTATTTCATGGAATGTTCGTGGTTTGGGTAAAAAGGAAAAAAGAGGCAAACTCAAGAAGATAATCAAAGACAACAAAAAAAAAAGTGGAGTTTCTTGTGATTCAAGAGACAAAACAATCAGTGATCTCTTCAAATTTCATCAGGTGTTTATAGGGTGGTGAAGATTTTGACTTGTTGGAAGTGGGTGCATCAGGAACTGCTGGTGGATTACTTAGCATTTGGAATCCAGACATTTTCAAGTTGGAGTCATGTTGCAGCAACAGAAACTTTATCTTGGTGAAAGGTACATACTACAATCAGTTTTCTTGCATTATTGTCAATATTTAGGGTTATTTACCTAGACATCCCTCCACGTTTACTCATTTTTCACGGACACCCCCTCCACGAACTTTCGCTACGGCGAGACCCCCTTATTAAAGTTTTTTGGTCCTGTACACCCCTTCCGATAGAGTTCCATCAAGTTCTGTTAATTTTTTTATTGAAATTCTTTCAAAAGTAATAAATTGTTACAATATTACCATCAAAAGTACTAAATAAGCGTTCACAAGATGGAAAACGAAAGAAAAAGGATAAGATCAATCAATTAAAAGGTGCTGAGATACTTCCTTCTTTTGTTCCTTTCAAAAAATGTTTTTTTTTTTTTTTTGAGACTTCTCAGAGGTAAGATCATTGTATGCTTTAATGTGTAAATAATTCTGAATCATAATAACTTGAGTGAGAAAGTAGACTCAACATTTTTTTTTCAACGGTTCTAACCACATTAAAATCGGAGTTTGGCAATTTCAATGGCAGGCAGCGAAGTTGCAATTGGCCTACTTTGCAATTTGAAAGTTGCGCCCGGGCCGTGACATAATGCGCCTGAGCTGCAAAACTAAACAATTTTTGGCGCCCGGGGTGCATTGTCTTGTGTCTGAGGCACAAAAGAGAATAATTAGATGCACATTATGCATAAATTGCCCTCGCTTTCTACCACTACCGCCACTCTACCACCAAACCCTAACGAACATTACAAGTGTAACCCTACCCCTCACCAATGATCTATTAAGTTACGAAATGTTCCAAAGGCGCAAACATTCAAGTGAGGTAGTCAAATGGCGCGCGATGGTGGTTGTGGTGTGGTAGTCATAGTGGTCGATTAATTGTGTTGGTGGTGTAGACAATAGAATTTTTCTTCGTAAACGTACAACCATTGCTTTAGTCGAATATTGATGTTGAAATGATTTTAGAAAGCCCTATAAGATTTTTTTAACTCTTACAGAATGAAGGAATATCCTAGACTTAAGAATGTGTGCTCGTAATGGGACTTAGAATGTGTAGAGAGCGCAAACGTATTTAGCTTTCGTGGTCCGATGATCTTTGAATCGGTCTTTTGTTAACCAACTTTCCATAAAATTATACTTCTTTAATTCTATTTTTCCTTTTCATCATATTTTAGTAGTTTGAAAACCCTATCTATCCATTAATAATTGGTCTTGATCCAATTTAAAATGACTGTGATTCGAGCTTTTTACCGAACTAATTCGGTTTTCGACCCACTAAGGGTAAACTAGTAATTTCCTTTGATGTACAAATGATTTTTTATCAAAACAACTCTGGTAAGAAAGAAGGTTTAAAAGCTTTCCAACGGTTCAAACCACGCTCGAATTGGATTTCGAGTGTGTCCGTGTCAAGCCCACAAAGTTTAGAATGTTTTTAAGAGCATGTTACGGATGCGCCCGGGGCGCAAGGGAATGCGCCTGAGGCGCATCAAAATTTGCCTGGGGTGCACTAAACAGACCAAACTTTGAGGGCTTGTCCCAGATGCTTCGGAATTCAGATTTGCGTGTGGTTTGAACTGTTAGAAAGCTTGCTCAATTTACTTTCTATCCCAATTAGTTTGTATTGAAAATAATTTTTACATAAGAATATGTGACCATTTTACCCTTAGTGGGTCAAAATACAATTCATTTCGGTAAAACACTCGCAACTTTCTTATTTTAAACTGGATCAAGACCAACTATATATCGATAAAAAGGGTTTTTAATGAACAATAAGGAAGTACTGTTTAGAAAATGTACATAAGTCTAGGGACAGAGCTTTGTGGTGTGCTACACTAACGGTTAAGATTGGTTACTTCTTCTTTTTCAAGGGTTCATATTGCGATACAGCTAGATCAATGGTCACGCTTGTCTGTCTGTGTCTAAATTTTCCCACCCATTACGTTAGGAAATTCCGTGCTTTCCTATCAAGCTTCTATCCTACTCTTCCCTGCCCCTTTCCATCTCAAGTCTAATCGTGGTAGTTAGTAGTTACGGAGGTAGTGTAAGTACGATGAAGGAAATTTATGTGTAATGTGCTTCTAAGAATTCTCTTATGCGCCTCAGGCACTGTTCAATGCTCCTTGGGTGCCCGAAATTGTTGTGTTATAAGGCTAGGCACAGCTTCCAAACTGCAAAGGTGGCCAAACTTTGCGGCATTATAAATCTCGTTGAATCTACTTTCTAACTCAAGTAATTTTGATTCAAATTTATTTGCACATTAATACTAATTTTTACCTTCAAGGAGTCGGGAAAAAATCAATTTTGAAAATTCTAAACATAGAAGGACAAAAAGATAAAAAGAATACAAGAAAGGAAGAGAAGAGTGAATTATCTCAGTAACTTTGTATGGTTTGATATCATCCTCTCGTTTTTTCCATTGTGTGAACTGTTATTTATAGTTTAGTTGCAAAATGTGTGATTATTTATATTCACTTTTTTGCACTACTTTAATAAATCCTGTAGAGAGTGAAGGGATCATTGGAGAGGAGGAGAGGAGTAGGGGTTACACTGGTAGTGTATGTTAAGTGACTCTGGAGGAGGTGGTTTAGTGGTTCTAGCGGTTGAAAGTGAGGGCAATTTAAGCCTCAGGAGCCAGACATTGTTGAGTCATGTGGCTAGCTCAACCGCATTGTGTTGCGCCCCGGGTGCAGGAGTAGAAAAGTAGGCCCATTCGGTACTCAAAACCATGTAACATGTGATGCATTGGTGGAATAAATGAGAAGTGCAGTTGTTCTTAATAAGAGCGATCAACAATGTACACATATAGTCAATACAAATGTATCGATTCAAAACGTACGCATTTAGGCAATCCAACATGCATTTGTTGTTGCATCTCTTTCCAATGTTTCGATGTCGATTGCTACAAGTAATATCTCAAGTGGTTCTCGTGATTGCAAGTTGCCAAGTCAATTGCACAAATTTTTACGTAATTTTGGAGCCTTAGAAGTCTCAAGAAATGATAAATGCACACAAAAAATGATCTAATTAGCAATCAAACTAAGCGCGCCCGGAGCGCAGCCTTTTTGTGCGTAGACGCATTAAGACGGTTAAAAACACACTGATGTGCCCGGGGCGCACCATGATTGCCAGATCCGAGTGGGAGCCAAAAAAAATGGCGCCTCAGGCGCATGTGACGCAAAAAGTACTCCAACCACACCACCCACGACCACATTTTACCCACCCTCTTAGTTATCACTGCCACCACCAACAATCACTACTCTACCACCATCACCACACCCCTTCTCTGCCTCCTCACCACCAAGTGGAGTCTTCGAGCCTTCGGGAATCCTTTGAAACCAGTGCTAATTCTATCCAGCTCTTTGATGTTTCTCCAGGATTTATGGCGTCATTTGAATTGATCGCTCCATTGTTGTTGCTTCCTTCCAATCTGAATTATGGGAACAAGATATGAAGAATAACTTGAATTCCTCCCACATGATAGCTTGACTTAGAACAGAAAATAAATAAAATGAGACATCACTTCACCAAAATGACTACCTCAGCTCGATCTTTGTCACGATGCCCTCATTTCACCACAGCGTCATCATTTCACCACATCGTTGACTGTTGGAAAAGTAAACTTGTAATGGTCCGAATTTTTGAAACATTTCTTCCAAAAATAATAATTTTTTTTGTTGCGCATTATTTTTTTGTGGCATCTAGTAAAATCTCATGTGCGTACGATTATGTTTATGCAAGAGTGAGTATTGTGTGTACATTGCAGCTAACAACATACATACGTGTATATTTTATACATCTAGTTATATATTTTAATTTTGGTTAAATCTAACCAGACAAAATTATAACCTAGACTACCCTACACCCCTGCCACCCCACAAAACCCTCCTATCCATTTGTTTTGTTCCCACCTACAGTACAATCATTTCAATGTACAAATGTAAATGTATTAAAAAACAAAAAATTATGATATATATATGTTCGGTCTATTAAGCCGGCCCTTCCGGATCAAAATCCTGACTCCACCACTGCATGTTAGCACCAAGCTTGAAGAGGAACACCCAAACAATAGGCTTTAGACGAAATCCTTGCAACTTAATTATTTTGGTTTTCGTAATTTGTACTATAAGAATTATTGAATGATTTAACTTCTTTTTTTTTTTGTTTTCGGCTTTTGATATTCATCAATTGCATGGTTATTTTTCTTATCTAGCATATGTGATTGGTTTCAGTGATATCAAAAACATAGTTGTATAATAATTTTATTTGCGATGGCAATCAAAAAGTAAAATGGACTATGCTTAGAAAAAGATGCATTGTGCTTTGATTACATCCAAAACTATCCGTCAAATTATTTGGCACACTGCTAAGGCTTAGTGTCCATGGTGTGACATTGTTGAGTTGAATCATCAAATCACAAGACTTGTGCATAGGGGTGTGCACGGGTCAAATGGGTCGGGTTTGGCCCCGAACCCAAACCGAACGAGTGGGAATAACCGTCCATGTGCCCGATTTTTTTGGTCAGGTCGGGTCCGGACAAAACCGAAGTAATCTATATGAATTGATCGTCTTTTGGTTGGGTCGGGTTGGGCAAGAAAAACAGCACCCCGAACCGAAAATTGATTTTTTTCAAAAAAAATGAACCCGTACCCGACCGAACCACATGTTCAGCCCCGCCCAAAACCCTTCGGGTCGGATCCGTCGGGCCACGATTTTTTTTGCACACCCCTACTTGTGTAGTACCATAGTTGACTCACCCTGATAAGAGCCTCATGGATAGAGAATTGTTTGAGCAATTAATAGTGCAACTGACCACATTCGGTACTCAAATTTTGAGTATCATGTAATATGTCTTGGTGCATTGCTGGAATATATGAGAAGTGCGGTTTACTTAATAAGAGCGAAAATGTACACATGTAGTCAATCCAAATATATAGAGCTAAAACTTACACATTTAGGTAATCCAACATACATTTGTTGTTGCGTCTCTTTCCAATGTTTCAATGTCAATATTGCTGCAAGTGATATCTCAAGTGGTTCTCGTGATTGCAAGTTGCCAAGTCAATTGCAAAAATTTTGATGTTATTTTGGAGCCTTATAAGTCTCAAGAAAGGGTTAATGCACATGAAAAATGATCTAATTAGCAATCAAACTAAACGCGCCCGCAGCGCAGACAATATGCGCCTAGGCGCATCAAGACAGCTAAAAACACACTGATGCGCCCGGGGCGCACCATTGATTGCGCCTGACGCGCATTTGATGAGTGATTCCCAGATCCGAGCTGGGCGCAAAAATAAGGCGTCTCAGGCGCATGTGATGTAATAACAACACCCAGACCACAATTTTAACCCGTCTACCTCCAGCCTCTTATCTCTGCCAGGACCAACAATCACTACTCTACCACTACCACACCCCTACCACCTCCGTCGTCCTCATCTCACCACCAAGTTGGAGGTGATTGACCTTAAGCTTCATAGTACTCGGGGCTTTGGGAATCCTTTGAAACCAGTGCTTCTATCTAGCTCTCGGACATTTCTCCTGGACTTATGTGGTCATTTCCATTGATCGCTCCATTGCTCAAGCTTTCACATACCGGTATGGTGTTATATACATAAGTCCAAATGTAAACAGCTCCTATCTGAATTATTGGGAACAAGGTATGAAAAATAACTTGAAGTCCTCCCACATCATAGCTTGACTTAGTACAAAAACTAAATAAAATGAGACATCACTTCACCAAAACGATTGTTGGAAAAGTAAACTGGATTTTAGGAATTTGTGAATTCTAGTGACTTGTGCAGACACATGGCACACATGAATGGTGTGGTTGATGTATGTAGTTGAAGAGTCTAGTTGAAGATAATTAAGAATTAATCATGGTAGATATCGAAGAGTCATCTTGGAGTTTGTGTACTTAGCTAGGTTCATGTAACTTGAAGTCTATATAAACTATGTACTACGGTGTGGCCAATGGGATGGAGAGAGACAGAGAGCGGGGGGGGGGGGGGGGGGGGGGGGGGGGGGGACAATAGATCATGAATCTCCTACTTGTTCAAGTGTATTTGGTCCATCATGAATTTCTAACAAATTGGAATCAGAGCTATCAGTAGTATTGATCCTGTGGAGTGGCAATAGATCATCGTTTTATGACAATGGAACCATATTGCAAATTTTGTAGTGAGAAATCGATGTTCTCCAAGTACAAGAGAATGATAGTTATTCTATCAAATTACATCATATGATGTGAGTTATTTGATGTTCTCAGTGAAGAACATTTTTATAACTTGACTGAAAGGGTTGGAGACAAGACAGAAGAGAATGCCTATGCAATTTTACGATGAACAATTCACCCAAGATATTTGAAAGGATATTGGAGAGACGAGATCTCCAAGTCAAGTTAATTTGGAAGATGCTTGATTGCATCTGATCTTCTTAGGGGAAAATATTTGCCCACTGAGTATCATGCATAATGTTGGTGCCAATGGCTTGAACCCACACTTAGTGTTGTTTGCAACCAGTGGCGACTCCAGGATTTTGAAAACGTGAGGTCATTCATAAGCACGAATTCTCTTACCAATTATAAATAAAAAAATCAATAGTAATGACAATCGATAATGTAGTTTGACAAAAAATAAATCAAAAGCTCAACAATCTTTTCAACTAAAAAATAAAAGATATCAAATACTAGTAATCTTCTTTTCAGTTAATTTAACCGCAAGAAACTCAAGAATTTCTACACTTGCATTCAATGGGGTTTCACCAAGTGGTGCCCCAACACCCTTCAACGTCGCACATTTTTTGTAAATGTTATACACTTAGCGATAGACTCCATTAAAATGTAGTGTTTAGGAGTATTGGGCTTCACAAGTTTTATAATGGTTTTATCCACGTGCAAATCGGAGTTTGAAAGCTAGTGTCTGTGGCAAGCCGTGAAGTTTGGCCAACTCTGCAGTGTGGATTTCCTCTAAAGCTTGAGGAGGAAGATTAGCCGCTCATGATTGAGAGACATCCAAAGTTTTCAGTGAAATTTTCATGAATGGAACTACTGATATCTCTTCATCTTGCAATGCGGTGGTAGTAGCGGTGAAGTGATGGTGGTAGTTATGTAGTGATAGCGGTTGTGAACCAAAATAAAATAAAATAAAATCGCGAGATTGATTATTAGTCCCTGTGGTGAGGTAGTGTTGGTTGTGGCGGTGAAGGAGGAGGAGAGGGGAATATGCATGAGAGGAGGCGGAGGGAGGAAGAGACGGCAATGTCTCAAGATTTTTTGTATATTTTTGTTCCATAACACGAGAAATCTAGATAAATGGAGGAGAGCTGTAAATGATCTCAGGTGTATTAGTATAACAATAAGAGTAATTCTTACGCATACAAGTGGTCACTGATGCATCTCAGGCACAGTTTATTGCTCCCCGGGCGCGCGAAATAGTTTCCTTACGCGGCTCAGGCGCATGCTTATGCGTCTCGGGCGCATCGTCCAAAAAACTGCAAGGTAAGCCAAATTTTGTGAGCTTGCCACGAACACTCTCGAAGTTTGACTTGTGCATTGTAAGAACCATTGAAAATATTGTTGAGTCTAATTTGAACTTAACATGTTTGGATTTTCAAAATATTACAAATTAGGGGAAATTTATGTGTAGGTACAGAAAATCCAAAGTAGGTGATTCCCCCGGCTCAGCCCAAATCATGAAATACACCCCCGAAGTCGCGAAAACCGTTGAAATACCATTCCACAGATTTGGCTAAATTGGTTTTCGCAACTTGTGGGCACGCGCCCCAAACTTTCGATTTTGCCATTCTAAAATCGGGTGCAGCCCTGTTTTTGAAAAAGCGCGGCGAAACGCTTCAATTCAGAGTCGCCACTCGAGTTTTAGCGGTGAAAACACCCAAGGAACCGAACTCGAAAACGTTTGCTACGTTCGTTTGATTTTGAAAAAGGCTTGTAGACTGGACCGTCGTCACCTTCGATATCTGAGGTTCGGGAGCCAGGTTACGAGAGGGGAAGGGTTTTATGGCACCCCTCTTGCCCAATCCGGAGATCGGTCTCTACTCAGGCATTTTGTAAAAACGTTTGCATTTTTCTCTCATTAATTATTTTTGGCCAGTTAGGGAGGGGGAACAGTTAATGGAGATTTAAAACTGTAACAAGTTGCAATTATGTGATAAATGGTTTATAGATAATTTGTTTGCAATAATAAACATAGATTGAGAACAAGCACCGAGAGCAATTTGAGTAAGGTGGAGTATGCTGCTCTGAAGGGATATGGGCAGGTATCGCACCAATATGCACCGGCCAGGCCACTGCATACCAACGCAACCTACGCACGCCACCTCATCACTGGCGTACTCCACTTACCATGAACTCACAGTCTTTGTTTGCAACCTTCTGGGCTCTGGAATGGACCAGCGCACACCCAGGACAAACCACACAGTTAATATATCAACGGTTAAATAATTACAGACAGATGGAATGGCTTTAAGCCATGAAAATAAACGGAACTCCCCATAAACAGTGTGGGAACATAAAAGAGGCCAAGACTAAGCTAAGATACAAGGGCCAGCCACTGGATCTTGGCATAACTGTCGTACGCCAGTCGTATGAGACTGTACGCCAGTTACATCCCTTACCCAGTGCTTGGCTTTGCATCATCTGGGCTCTGGATCATAACCAGGAAGCATCCCAGAAGCCCTCCAAAGCAAATAAAAGCAAATATTGAATGCTACACCTAAACAGTTCTAGAATACGGAAAGCTGTAAAATTGGTTATTAGCATGCTAAGGTGATGACAGAAGTGTAAGCAAGTAAACATGGACGATCGATGATCCCTACGCCAGTGGTGCACATACTGCCACTACAAGAAAAATTCAATTGGGTGACGAATGAAAATCGTCACAAATTGCATGTTTTTCGTCACAAATAATATAGGTGACGAAAAAAAATTTGTCGACTAAAGGTTGTCGAGGATTCCTACCTGGTGACGAAATCTATTTTTCGTCACCTATAGTGCATTTTGATGACGAAATATTTCGTCACCAAAAAGTGAATAATTGGTGACGAAAATTTTTTCCTCACTTATTGTGCTTTTTGACGACGAAAAAATTCGTCACCGATGGGTCACATTGGTGACGAAATTTTTTGTCACTAATATAAGAAATCGGTGACGAAATTTTTCGTTGCGAAAGATGTTTTCATATGGGAAAAGAAATCCATCTTTCTTGCTCCTGCTGGGTTTCGAACCTGAGTCCCTTGAGTTTTTCGCGCAAGCTCCAACCAACTGCACTACACACACTTTTCAATAAATATTTGAAATATCTAATATATAACACATATGTTTAACATGAAAATATATTTCGAATGTAATTTTGGACCTTTAAACATTAAAATTAGCAATTTTGATAAACATGAATGTTGTAGGCAATTGAGTTATTGTTCAAACCCAATTTGAATTATCTCAATCGGAGATTTTAGTAAAGAGTTATGTCCGAAATACATTTAGTGACAAAGCGTAATTCATAAATTTCGTCACGAAAGGTACCCATTTGACAACGAAATATATTTTTTGTCGCTGAAAGCGTTAAAATGGTGACGAAATTATTTTTTGTCACCAAAGTTAAGCATTTTGTGACGAAAAAAATATTTCGTTACTAAATTGCTCACATTTGGCGACAAAATATATTTTTTGTCACCAAATGATTATCTTTGACGACAAAAAATAATTTTGTCACCTTTTTTAAGTTTTCGGCGACGAAAAATATATTTTATCGCTAAATGGGTACCTTTAGTGACGAAAATATTTTTTTCGTCGCTAAACAGGCATAATTTGTGACGAAATTATTTCGTCACGAAAGTTATCAAAATAGTGACGAATTTATTTTTTCGTCGCCAAATATACTCATTTAGTGACAAAATTAAATTTCGTCGCCACTTTTTCGTCACTAATTTTCATTTTTCTTGTAGTGTGCCATGACCGGCGTACGGCATTATGGTACTGGCGTGCGCCATAGTTCATCTCACAAGATTGTTATATTTTACCAGTTTAAGGCCAGGACTAGTATTGATTGCTAGCCTGGACCTTACTGGTTCCCCTCAGGGGTTGAAAACAAAAGGCCACACAAAGATGGTATACCTTTTTGTGTTGAGATTTAGAGATGGTTTTGAACTTTAAAGTTGAAGATGGAGGTTCGATGGTGACTGAAAGACAATGGGGTGTATGGAAGTGGACTCCTCTTCTTTCTCTTTCAATGGAGGAGAAGAGATAGAGAGCAAAAGAGAAGAGTAAGAAGAAGGTTGGACTCTTTAATGTGGTTAACCCCTTGCAAATGAATGCAAGGGGGGGTATTTATAGAGGAGAGAGGGACTGAGGAAGGTCCTTAACCAGTTGGGTTAGGGCTAGTTTGGTTAGGGGGAGAGCCTCCCATGCATTAAATGCATGGGACTTGGCTTGATGGAGGGTGTAGGAGAGAGGGGGAACGGGCTGGCTGAATGTAATCATCAGGGACTGTAGCCCACGTCAGGGTGGCACAAAAGTCTCGTCCATGTGGCTGAATAAAATTGATTTGACTGGGATTGACTGGCGTGCGCCATGTTTTGACATGCGTGCGCCAGTGACAACTGAGTCAACGGTCGATGACCGACACGTGGCAGATCACTAGCGCACGCCAAGAGAACACTGGCGTAAGCAAGTAAGGTTTTGCTGGGGCCATCTGGCTCGAAGGGTTTGAGGATGGAATTCGAAAGGGTTTAAATGAGAAATGTTCAAAGCTTAAAGCTCAAGACCTGCCATCAACCTCGGAATGTTCTCGACCTTTAATCATCATTGGGGCAACAAAAAGACCGTAAGATAGGTTTATTCGGATAGTTCAGAATAGGGTGTCTACACAACTTGAGTTGGCTAGTTTGAGCTGAAGTTGGGTTGTGTTTTGAAGAGATTGCTATTCCGGTTGCACCAATTATGCTAAGAAGCGAATAGAAAGATGAGACTCCAACGGTCTGCAGAAGGACGGTATCTGGAAATGTGAAGGTTTTTTTAACCAAATCATGAAAAGGATCATTGAAGTGTGTAGAGGTAAACCCAAGGGTAGTCAAAATGGCTGCAGCTCGTGAGCACTTGCGCAGAACATGGCAGGTGTCTTCCTTAGTAGGAGCACACCAAACGCAGTAGTCGGAAAGAGTAATTAACACGCCTAGGAAATAGATTATCGCGCGTGGGGAGGCGTTGTCGTGCCAAAACCTAGAGGTAATGTTGGATGCGAGGGTTACGTGGCAGTTTCCAGACTCATGTCCAATTTGGATAGGGCTCGGTGTGAGTGGCGCATCTGAGAATGTTGTAGGCAGAACTAATAGTTAACTCACCATTGCTGGAATGGTTATAAATTAGGTGGAAAACCATTGGACGTTAGTCTTGTGAAATGCTTTCAACAATAGATGTAGGGAGATTGAAAGAGATGCAATTACAATTCCAATGGCGCTGATTCCAGAAAGATGTAGAGAGGATCCATTTCCTACAAGTATTTTTGATCCCTAGCTTGCATGAATAGGTTGTATGCCTTCTTAACACCACGCCAAGTGGATGGAGCAGGGTGTTCGTCTCTGTTCATGCGTTAAGCTATAACACCCACAAATGACGCACGACCAAAGGGATTGATCGTCGTGTTGCAATCTCCATGCCAGTTTAGCCATTGAGACTGTGTTAACGAGATGCATGCAAGCATTTTGTTTTTGTCTGAAGTTGTTCCCCAAAGAAAATTGTGAATTAAACGATCGATAGTCTTGAGGGTGGACGTAAGGAGAAAATTGCAATTGTTTGTTGAATGTCTCAGAACAATGTCACAATTATGACTACAAGTGGCTTCAAGTAGAGGGGTACCCCTTCACAACTCATCTAACTTATTTTTTATACTTAGTCAAGATATGATGTCGGAGGAATTCATGTTATACATTTCTCGTATCTTGGAGCTGTTTTTTTTTTTTTCCAAAAGTTTAGAATTTCCATTGATAACGAAGAGCTTACAATATAGGGAATATTCTTCCCGAGGGAGAAAATAGCCGAACAGGCGGGTAGGCAATTCAAAGACCTACACTTCCTAACCCCATATATACATGCACATAAGAAGAGCATTAGTGCAACACCACACACAAATTACTACATCTCACATAACCCAACTCACACACACCAACACCAAAAAAAACGACGACACCCCTGACTCCCTTAGGGGAGAAACACAGGGACAAAACAAACCCCAACAATCGACATGATCGGACGCCAAGAGACCATGCCGACCACGCCGCCTCTGGAGAGAATGAAGAAGACGATCTGGTGGTCAAGAGACCACTGAGGAAGAAGAACACCAGCACCATCGCTAATCGTCACCATCGCCGCAACATCCCACACCATCGCTGCAAACACCAGTTGAACTAGCACGTAGTTCCAACGCAGAATAGATCTGGGTTGTTCGGTTTGTATCTTGGAGTTGTTCACATTTGGACTTACGTACATAGTGAAGTGATCCAATGGGTAGGGTTACACTGGTAATGTCTGTTAGGTGACGGTGGTGGAGGTGTTGCAGTGGTGGTATGGTAGAAAGTGAGGGCAATTTACGCGTAATGTGCATTTTAGTATTCTCATATGCGTCTCAGGCGCAGGACAATATTGCACCCCTGGCTTCAAAACAGTTATGCGGCTCAGGCGCATTATGTCGCGCCCCGAGCACAGCTTTCTAATAGCAAAGTAGGCCAATTGCAACCCATGGCTTGCCATAGAAACTGCCGAACTCGGATTTCAACGTGGTTAGAACTGTTAAAAATTATATCAGTACCTTTTAATGGTTTGATATCATTCTCTCTTTTTTTTGTTTTCCATTGTGTGAACGGTTATTTATAGTTTAGCTGCAAATGTTTTCACGTGGCCAAGCGAGAGCAAAGAGAATTCAAGAAACCAGTCCAACAGAGAAGAGCTTGTAAAATAACTTACGCAATTTACGGCTGTAAGTCATTTACACCGAAAGTGGTATATAGAGGTGTCAAATGGGGCGGCACGGTACGGGCACGGCAAGGCATGGGCAGGGGCGGCACGGCACGTCACAGGCACCGTCTTGGCCTGGCACGGCATGTCATGGCACGAACACGGAAATGGGCGGCACGTCACGGACACCGACACGAAAGTTGGCTTGGCACGGCACGACACGATCGACATGGGCACTAGCACGGAAAGTGGATGGGAACAACACGGCATGACACGGTTCTAGCCGGGCACGACACAGGCATGAAAGGGCACCGCACGAGGCATGGAAAAACAAAAAAAAATTATTAAATAAGCCAAATGACTTTTTTTTATCTTTATTCAATGTTTTTTCGCATTTTTCATTTCTCAGAAGAAAAAAAAAAAGTAGTGCTATTCAACACCTGGCTAAGGACACTTTATTGAATGCCAATTTATTCGAGTCGTGCCTTTGGGCACGAGCATGCATTAATTTATATAATAAGAAAGTAGTGCTATTGAAAATGTACACAAGTCCAAGGACCGAGCTTTGTGGCAAGCTAAATTAATAGTTAAGATTGGTTTACTTCATTTTGGAGGGTTCAGATTGCGATACAACTAGATCAATGGTCACGCTTGTTTGTGTGTGCCTAAATTTTCCCACCCGTTACATAAGTAGTGTTACAGTGGTAGTGTATGTGCAGTGTTGGTGGTGGAGGTTGTGCGGTTGTGGTACATAGCAGTGGTGGTAGGGTAGAAAGATGAGGACAATTTACATGTAATGTGCACCAAAGTATTCTCTTATGCACCTCAGGCGCAGTTCAATGCGCCTCGGGCGCCAGAAACTATTGGCACATTGAGTTGCGCCCCGGGCGCAGTTTCCAAACTGCAAAGTCAGCCAAACTTCTCGGCCTACCACAGACACTTTCGAATTCTGATTTGCACGTTGATAGAACCTTTAAAAAGCTCATTGAATCTACTTTCTAACTCGAGTAATTTTGATTCAAATTTATTTCCAAGTTAAAGCAAACAATGATTTTACTTTTTAGGAGTCGGGAAAAATTCATTTTTGAGAGAGTTATCTGAGTACCTTTTAATGGTTTGACATCATCATTTTTCTTTTTTCAATTGTGTGAACTAGTAATGTATGTTAGGTGACAGTGGTGGAGGTGGTGTAGTGGTGGTAGCGGTAGAAATTGAGGGCAAAAAGTTCAGCGGGAGAAAGCATTCTCTTATGCGCCTCAGGCGCAGGACAATGCCCCTCAGGGGCCAGACAATGTTGGGTTTGCGCGGGTTTGGGCCTTAGGAACATTGCGTAACTTATTAGCTATAACAAACACAGAGAGAAACTCTGTTTATAGATCATAAGTTACTAACGGAATATTTTGGAGAACCACACAAATCACGAATAATTACCTAAGAACTAGGGATTTGAGCACCGAATGAAGGCAACAATGTGTTTTAGCCTTAAAGGCTTCGAAGATTTTTTCTAATAGTCTCTTTTTACGCACTTTGCATGTTCTAGATCTAATTGTTCTGATGGTTGCATTCCACCATATTTTAGAACTTTAAAAACCCTATTTATTGATATATAGTTGGTCTTGATCCAATTTAAAATGAGAAAGTTGCGAGCGTTTTACCGAAATGAATTGTCTTTTGACCCACTGAGGGTAAAATGGTAACATATTCTTATGTGTAAATTATTTAAGATCCAAACTACTTAGGATAGAAAGTAAATTGAACAAGCTTTGTAACGGTTCAAACCACACGCAAATCTGAAATTCGGAGTATTGGGGACAAGCCCTCAAAGTTTGGTCTGTTAGCTAGCTTTAGTAAGCCCCAAGCGAATTTTGCTACGCCTCAGGCGCATTACCGTGCGCCCTGGGCGCATCCGTAACACTTGAAAACATGCTAAACTTTGCGGGTTTGACGCGGCCACACCCGAAATCCAATTCAATCGTGGTTTCAACCGTTGGAAAGCTTGTTAAGTCTTCTTTCTTACCAAAGTTGTTTTGAAAGAAAATCATTTCTACATCAAAGGAAAATACTATTTTACCCTTAGTGGATCAAAAAACAAATTAGTTCGGTAGAAAGCTCGAATCACAGTTATTTTAAATCAGATCAAGACAAATTATGACTAGATAGATAGGGTTTCCAAACTTCTAACATATGATGAAAAGGAAAAACAGAATTAAAGAAGTATAATTTTATGGAAAATTGGTTCAAAGAAGACGGATCGGACCACTAAAGCTAAACACGATTGGGTGTCCACACATTCTAAGTTCCATTCCGAACACATACACGCTCCTAATTCTAGGATATTCCTTCGATCCTCGCCTGGAGCAATTCCCGGACCTAGCAGCAGACGAGCAGACGGGCAGACCGTGCCTGAATTCAGACTTTTTCAATTTCACCTTTGAAGTTCACCCATTTTCCATCTGCTTTGAGTACAAGGCAGCTCTCTTTCCTGTGACATATCTTTTGGAGATATGGGAAAGAAGAGAAGAAGCTCACAACTCCATTTGCTGTTGGGTGCTTTATGACGCATACCTTTGACGACCTCTTGCATTAGCAAGTCGAGTGCAAAGGAATGGAGTGCGGCGAAAGTGTTGTTTTCTCTTGTACGTTAACAAAGCAAAATTCAAAACATGTTTTAGCCTTAAAGGCTTCGAAGATTTTTCTTATAGTCTCCTTTTTACTCACTTTTCATGAACTAGATCTAAATATTTTGATGGTTTCATCCCACCATCTTTTATGACTTTAAAAACTCTATTTATCGATATATAGATGGCCTTGGTCCAATTTAAAATGAGAAAGTTGCGAGCGTTTTTATCAAAATGATTGTCCTTTGACTCACTGAGGGTAAAATGGTCACATATTCTTATGTTCAAATGATTTTGGATCCAAACTACTTCGGATAGAAATTCGATTGAACAAACTTTTTAATGGTTTAAACCACACGCAAATCTGAATTTCGAAGTGTCTAGGACAAGCCCGCAAAATTTGGTTTGTTAGCAAGCTTTACAGGGCCCCAGGCGCATTGTTATGCGCCTCAAGCTCACTCCATTGCGCCCCGGGCACATCCTTAACACTTAAAAACTTGAAAAACTTTGCGGGCTCGACACAGACACACACGAAATCTAATTTGAACGTGGTTTGAACTATTAAAAAGTTTGCTAAATATAATATTTTACAATAGTTGTTTTGATCCAAAATCATTTTTACATCAAATTAAGTTACCATTTTATCCTTAGTGGGTCGAAAAATAAATTATTTTGGTAAAAAGCTTGTGGCTTTGTTCGGTTAATGTCACGCCCTCGATTTTCAGCTAAAATAATAATATATTTTCCACAGCAAAAGTCTTCCTCTCAAACTATATTTACCCTTAACTGTCATGCCAATCCAAATAAAGAATCAAAGTCTCTTCTTCTTCTCTCTAATTTTTTTTTTTTACATAAAGTCTCCCAAACGTTTACAATTAAATGAGTTCCATAATGATCAAGGAGAGGAATTCACACATAGCTTTACATATATTCTAATCAAAAAGTACAACTTTCCATTTCGAGTAAAGTACACAACATGAATTAGACTAGATGATAAACACTTCTTTTATGATACCAATGAAGCTCTCAAGAGACGTCTCAATGTGCACTCCATGCAATCCAAGCTAAGTGTCATGGCGAGTACCTGAAAGGATAGGGTGAGCTACACTAGCTCGTAGAGATATCCATACCTTAATTACGTGCAAAAGTGAAGACAGATCACGAGGGAAAACATTTTCCAAAAGCATACTTGTTTTGTCAAAAGTGAAGCTCAAAATGTCATACTCACGCTGGAAAATATTTAACTCCATTTCTCAAACACCAACACTCTCACTCACACACACCAATATTCTTAAAAATCTCAGCTTACCGTTACGGCGTTATCCAAATCAATCATTGCTTTTTCATTTCCATTTCAATGACCTAAAGATTAATCTTAGTTCTTTAACAAAATGTTTTCACTTTCTTTTCTCATACAACTAGCCAACCTCACCCCTTTTCTCATACAACTAGCCAACCTCACCCCAAAATATACACGCTAGGCATGTCGAGTTAGAACATAAGGTAAGCAATGACAAGTCAAACAATACCGCACCTCAACAACAAGGAAACTCACCCGTCAACCCCAAATCAATCTTCAAATCTCAAGTTTAACATCTAGTAAAAATCTCTTCACAATAAGATTTCTTTTATGAAACTCTCGCAATGCATAGCACCACAAGGTACCAAATATGCATTCACACAAAACAAGTTGACCACCACATATCAGGAAAACAAGCCACAATGATTTGGAGGTCTAAAGGAAGGAATATAAAACATGTATTGACATACTGGACAATCTAAGTTACCAACTCAAACTGACATTTCAATCTTAGTATGATGCTAAATACTATGAAGATTCTCAGTTTTCACTGTCACATGTTTCGATTTCATTTCCGGGCATTAAGGACCCCGTGCGTCCTATATTCATTCCGGCATCACACCTTTCGGAGGATCCGTGGCTTTCTTGTGCACCTCCGGGCATTAGGGACCCCGTGCGTCCACTAAAATCTTTTTGATTCAATTCCGGGCTTTTAGACCCCCGTGCGTCCACTAATCCTTTTGATTCAATTCCGGGCTTTTAGAACCCCCGTGCGTCCACTAAAATCCTTTGAATCAATTCCGGGCTTTTAGGACCCCCGTGCGTCCACTAAAATCCTTTTGATTCAATTCCGGGCTTTTAGAACTCCCGTGCGTCCACTAAAATCCTTTGAATCAATTCCGGGCTTTTAGGACCCCCGTGCGTCCACTAAAATCCTTTTGATTCAATTCCGGGCTTTTAGAACCCCCGTGCGTCCACTAAAATCCTTTGAATCAATTCCGGGCTTTTAGGCCCCCGTGCGTCCACTAAAATCCTTTTAATTCAATTCCGGGCTTTTAGGACCCCCGTGCGTCCACTAAAATCCTGGGCTTTTAGGACCCCCGTGCGTCCACTAAAATCCTTTTGATTCAATTCCGGGCTTTTAGGACCCCCGTGCGTCTACTAAAATCCTTTGAATCAATTCCGGGCTTTTAGGACCCCCGTACGTCCCATTTTCAGCATCACACCTTACGGTGGATCCGTGGCTTTCATTATCGTTCAATTAGTGTCACATATTCTCACTAACAAGCAATCTCTTTATCCACCGTTTCTCTAATCCCCACACATAGCAAAACATATCTCTCACACCAATACTTAGATTCAGTTACACGTAAATAATCTTGTCTTCATCATTTCAATAAAGAAAGCACAAAAACCCACATCCTTCACATTGTAAATCAACCATTTATTTCACATCTCATATTACCACCTAATGGACCCCCTTTGTGACATCTCTATTAAGAGTCTAATTTGCAAATACTTATAAAGATCCTCATCTTTGTAGTACCCATCAATGCTTAACAACCATACACTCATGCCAAGCGATTCACCAAATCCTGTTTAACTCACTGCAAGTATCCCGCAAGCCCAAAGACTCAATCTCATGGAAAGACATCGAATAATTTACACATCGCGTCAAACATTCTACAACTTAATTTATCATCGATCGTATCATCCATCTAATCCATTTTCTATTCCAATCGTTTACAAGTATTTTAACCCTTATGCTCACTAGTTCTCATATCCCAATACTTAATCATCTAGATCAACTCATCATATCCCCACATATCAAATAGGTGAAATTAATCATTCACTCTTGAAGTTCTGACTATATCCGATCAAATAACATAAATTTAAGAACGACATTTAAACCATTGAAAAGTAGGCTTCTTCTTCTTCGATCCGAAGGTCATACATCAAAAAGAAACGGAGTTCGGGTAGCCTACTACGGCCTTATGATTATGGCTCAACGTAACCATGAAACTGGTGCAAAGGCAAAATTTGGGTCAACTTTGGATGCAAATCTGTTATCGCTCGGACATACCCATGATGCATGGCATGTATCGTTGGAAAGCTCTATGTGTCTAGTTTCTAACAAAACAAACGGTGCGTCATTTTGAGTCCCGAGCTAGGAGTTATGGTCATTATACCAAAGTCCGTCGGTGCTGTCAGATTCTACGCGGGAATAAGTAAAATTGATTGAAAAATCATATCTCTTTCATCTTAAACCCAAAGATATTGAAACCAACACCAAAAGTTGCACCACTACAAGCCCTACACTCAGTTAAAATCCCAGGTTCAGAAGCAAGAGGAGGTTAACCCAACAATCAAAAGAAAAACCGATTCGCAACCATTTTCGCCCCAGTCAACCAACCCTACTTTAGAAATTCACCAAAAAAGTGTATACTTAACCG
The DNA here is from genome assembly GCF_030253575.1 of Rhododendron vialii. Classification (NCBI taxonomy): domain Eukaryota; kingdom Viridiplantae; phylum Streptophyta; class Magnoliopsida; order Ericales; family Ericaceae; genus Rhododendron; species Rhododendron vialii. The sequence goes on along the minus strand of NC_080568.1, from coordinate 1,483,840 downwards.
AATCACTTGATTCCAACGCCAATCCCTTCTTAACTTAAATATGCAGCTCCTGTAAAAGACCCAAAGCCACCAAATTGTTCATCATGCCCAGAAAGTTAAAAGAAGACAGCCACGCACAGATTCGCGTATCCAGGAAACAGCCAATATTCAAAAATTCATAACTAACTGTGTGATTATCGGTTTTTCATGATCTTTGTACCGAAATCTTCGTATTGAAACGTACTTTAACTGTTATGAAGGCACCAAAAATTAATTCCTAGAAGAAAGGCTCCAAAAAGACAGATTAGCAGAACCCACGAAATTTTCAGCATACAAGATTTATTCAAGACTCAAAATAGATTATCAAACTTGATTCTTGTACATCAAACTAACACTTAAACATGTAAAGAAAGGTAGGAGATCCCTACCTCGAAGGTTAGAAGCAAGCCCGAACATGGAGGAAACTTCGAAGTGCTCCGATCGTGAATTTTCTTCGATGGATAGGAAGCTCTCGTCGCGTAGAACAACTTTAGTACTTGGGATTTTTCAAAAGTCTCACTCGTGGTCGATGAAATCGAAGAGAGAAGGTGAGAGAGGTGAGAGAGGTGAGAGACGCCGGAGAAGAAGAAAAGAAAGGAAAGGAAAAGAGAAAAAAATAATTTCCTGCTCCCCTTTTTTTTTTTTTTGAGTTATATAGCACAAATAACACTTTCACCCTTTCACTCCTATTGTATCACGCCAACTCCCACAACTTACAAGTCATCTCACATTGACCCAACTCATATCCACATTTTTATACACACTTTGATAATCCAAATACATATTAAACATTTAAAATTTGAGAAAATAATTATGGGTCTCTACAGTTAACCTTTTAGTTTTAGTTTTAGTTTAGTTTTCAATTATTACCTTATTTCTTTCTCCAATCATTACCCTATTTTTCAAATTATTACTTTCTCATCTCTCTCTATCTCTCTCTAGTCGTTACCCATATCTTCAATCATTAATCTATTTCTCTCTCCACTCACTACCAAAACTAAACTAAACTAAACTCTCAACCAAACAAAACCTGTATTACCGTCATTTTAAATCGGATCAAGACCAATTATGAATCTATAGATAGGGTTTCCAAACAAATAAAATAGGATGAAAAGGAAAAATAGAATTAAATTGAGAAGTACAATTCATGAAAAGTGGGTTAAAAAGAAGACCGATTCAAAGATCATCGGATCACTAAAGCTAAACACGTTTGCACGCTCACTACACATTCTAAGCTCCATTAGCTGCACGTGAAATTTCTATTTTTTTATGTGAAAATGCTCATAACTATAGCATATAAATAGATATAAGAATGATATCGATTTAAAATTTCTAATGTAAGGTATTCATATGACTACTTCCACTTGAACGTTTGCGCCTTTGGAATATTCTGTACTCGATCCCTCCGTCTCAATTTGTTTGTCCTATCTCAAATTTTCAACTTATTAAGGAAATGATGCAGGCCGAAACCTGCGAGGTTGGGATAGTTGCGGGAATCCACTCATCGGGGTCAACGGAAGTCACTCGACGTCACTAATCACAGAAGACACTCACGCGACGAAGCCACACACTTGATATTAGAAGGACTCACTCACTTCAAGCAAGAAGAGAACTTGCACAATATATTTTTGACTCCACCAAAAATCTGCCAGCAGATTTCACTCACAGAGATATATTGAGAGATTACAATAGGTGACTCTAGGACTACCCTCATAACACTTAATATTTTAAGACTTTTCAAAGCAAACTATACTTCCAAGACTGACAACACAAAATAACGAGACATGCATAGAAGTCAAAAGGTCTTCAAAGACTAACACAAAAAAATAAAACTAAATAGACTTTTCATCTCCCGATTATGCTCCTATATCATTCTCCTCCGCTGGAAAAGAAGCCCTCCTGGAATTCGCAACCAAATCTTCCAAAAGCCTTTCATCAAGTTTATTGAGTTCTTGAGATGAGTTCTTGAGATGAAACCCATGCATCTTCACAATGTGCTTTTCCTATCGAATGAACCAGATATTGCGTATAGGTTCCTCGACGAGTAGTGGTGGAATGAACATCCAAGACATCAATGATTTATTGATGTGAACTTTCTGGTGAAGCAAGCAAGTTGTCAAGCTTCAAGGAATCACCATCATCATCTCCATAATAAGCATACAAGTCACTGATGTTAAAAATTGAACTGATAGAGAACCCTTGCGGCAACTCCAATTGATAAGAATTTGGTCCAAACTTCTTGTGCTTGAGCTTGTTATAAGAACCCCCTGGAAATCTTTCCTTGCGTAGATAAACCATCACAAGATCTCCTTTTTCAAACTCCTTATTCCTCCGGTGTGCATTTGCCCTAGTTTTGTAATACTTAGAAGCTTCCTTTAAGCGCTCTCGAACTTGATCATGAATACTTTTGATGTGGGTAGCAAACTCCTCCGCATCCATGATAACTCGAACTTGGTTATTTAGTGGCAAAAGATGCATAACTTGACGGGGTTTTCTGCCATAAATCACCTCAAATGGTGCCTTCTGAGTTGATCGACTGAAAGAACTATTGTAAGCAAACTCAGCTTGAGGAATAACGAATTAACTCCCACCTTTTGGGATGGTCTCCAACCAAACTCCTCAACAAATTTCCAAGCGATCTGTTCACCACTTCAATTTGTCCGTCGGTTTGAGGATGATAAGCACTAGAAAACTGAAGTTGAGTTCCAAAAATCTTCCCAAGTGTCTTCCAAAAGTGACTCATAAATCACACATCACGATCTGATACAATAGGTTTCGGAACGCCGTGTAAACGAACTATCTCTTGGAAAAATAAAGTAGCAACATCTTGCATGGTATAAAGTGAGCCATTTTTTAGAAGCGGTCAACAACTACAAAAATGCAATCATACCCGTGCTGCGTTCTCGGAAAGCCGAGAACAAAGTCCATCAAAATATCCTCCTAAGGGACATTACGAATAGGAAGTGGCTAGTATAAACCTGTATTTTGCACTCCTCCTTTATCCTTTTGACACACCAAGCATCTTTGCACAAAACGAGCAACATCACGCTTCAAGGATGGCCAAATATAGTGTTCTTTAACCAGCAATTCAGTTTTGTCCCTTCAAAAATGCCCACCAAGTCCACCACCATACAACTCTTGAATGACAAAAAGCCTCAATGATCCCTCTGGAACACACAACTGGTTTCCCTTGAAAAGATATCCATTTATGAGTAAATAATCTTGGCTTTTCCCATCACTTAGCTCTTGCAAAACCTTTGAAAAGAAAGTATCCGCTGCATAGTATTCTGGCAAGAGATCAAAGCCAACAATTTCGAAAGAGAGAGCAGTCAATAAGCTATATATTCTACTCAAAGCATCAACAACTTTGTCAGAGGAACCTGCTTTGTGATTTAGAACAAAACTGAACTTTTCCATGTAAGATACCCAGCCAGCATGTCGAGAATTCAGCTTCTATTGTGCCTTGAGAAACCGTAAAGCTTCATGGTCTGAATAGAGAACAAACTCCACACCAACGAGGTACTCTTCACATTGTTGCAAGGCTTGCACAATCGCATACAACTCCTTGTCATAAGTGGAATACTTCTTCTTGGCATCAGTAAGTTTCTCACTGAAATAAGCAATCGGCCTTCCTTCTTGCATTAGGACAACACCTATACCAACGTTGGATGCATCACACTCAACTTGGAAAGTTTTTGAAAAGTTGGGTAGTGCTAACACCGGAGCTTCCAGGAGCTTTGACTTCAAAAGTTGAAAACTCTTTTCTGCTTCCCTAGTCCACCAAAACTCCTTGTTTTTCAAGACATACATCATAGGAGCAACAAGAGTGCTAAAAATTTTGATGAACCGTCGGTAAAAAGAAGCCAAGCCATGAAAGCTTCTCACTTCAATAAAACTTTTCGGGGCCGGCCAATTAAGAATTGCCTTCACCTTTTCTTCATCCATTTGCATACCATCTGCACTCGCAACATAACCTAGAAATACAACTCGATCAGTGATAAAAGAACACTTCTTAAGGTTAATGTAAAGCTGGTTGTCATGCAAGACTTTGAACACATTTTTCAGATGCTCAACGTGCTGAATTCTATCTTGGCTATGCACCAAGATGTCGTCAAAGTAAACAACAACATACTTCCCCATAAAGTCCTTCAAAACTTGAGTCATCAACTTCATAAACGTGCTTGGGGCATTAGAAAGTCCAAATGGGATGACTAGCCATTCATACAAGTTATTCTTCATTTTAAAGGTTGTTTTCCATTCATCTCCCGGTTTAATTCGAATTTGATGGTATCCACTCCGGAGGTCAATTTTAGAAAAGACCTTTGCACCACAAAGCATATCAAACATGTCATCAAGACGGGGAATTGGGAATAGGTACTTCACAGTTATCTTGTTTATAGCCCTACTATCAATACACATCCTCCAAGTTCCATCTTTTTTTGGTGTTAGAAAGGCTAGAACAGCACATGGGCTTAATGACTCCCTATTCAGTCCCTTTTTTAGCAATTCTTCAACTTGTCTTTCCAATTCAGGATGTTCATTTGGTGACATTCTATAATGAGGTAAGTTAGGAAGGATTGCATCTGGTATGAAATCAATTCGATGCTAAATATCACAAAGAGGTGGCAAGCAAGCAGGTAATTCGTCTGGAACTAAGCCTTTGAATCTACGGAATAGACTTGAAACTTCTTCAGGATCACGTCTCGCATCTTCCTTATCTTCCCCTACAACCACCAAAGCATATGCCACCTTCTCTTTGCTGAAAAACTTGTTCAAAATCTCTATAGGACAGCAAGTTAACTGGGCCTTGAGATGCGACACTTGTGGAGATATCCTTCAAAGGGTTCAACACAAGTGTTACCCCACCTTTCTTAAGTGTGTAGGTGTTCTTCCTCCCATCATGCTAAGCAAATCGATCATATTGCCACGGTCATCAAAGAAGTGACAAGCATCCATCGAAAGGACGTCAAAGTAGAGTTTATCTTCATACTTTCGAATAGAGAATTTCACCTGGCATCGTTGTGTCATCAAAACCTCTCCTCCTTTCTTGAACCATGATACTTTGTAAGGTTTAGGATGCTGCTCACATGGAAGTTTCAGCTTCTCGACCATTGTCTCGGACACCATATTTCCATACTTCCAGAATCAACCATCAATATACACTTTTCCCATTGGTTAAGCAATAAGTTCGGAAGATGTTATGCTTGAGCCACTAATCATCTTCTTGAACAATCATTACCCATTGAATCACAAGACTTTCGGCATCGTAATCAAGTTCACAATATTCCTTTTCAGTTCCACCTTCAGGCTCTTCATCATAAATAGGCTCTTCTTCTTCTTCTTCTTCTTGCCCTTCTTGAACAAAATTCACCTCAGATTTCTTGGTAGGACATTCATAAGTGTGATGACCAGCTTCACCACACTTGAAACACTTAAAACTTGAAGACGATCCAGCCTTACCAAAGTCCTTTTTTCCTCTCCCAGCATGTGGGTTTGGACATTCAGAGTTGGGTGCTAAATTTTTCTTGTTTTAGGGGACCATCTTCTCTTTCAAAGCTTTATTACTGTCACCTTTTCCGAAAGGAGCCCATTTAACCTTTTCTTCTGCTTTCAACACCATGTGATACGCCTTTTCAAGTGAATGGATGGGATGCATCATTAACTCCCCTTGAAGATTGAGTTTCAAACCACTTGTGTATCTAGCAACAAGCTGATCATCTATCTCGTTAGATTAATGCGACTCAACAACTTGTAAAATTGCTCCATGTAATCAGCCACAGATAGTTCATTGCGATGGTGAAAACAGTGGAACTTCTGGTACAAGGACTAAGAGTAATCTAGTGGACGAAATTTCTCATCCAACTTCAACTTCATCTCTGCCCATGTGCCAACTCTTGGGACTCCTCTTTTATCTCAACTTCGTTGATATTGCTACCACCAAACCAAGACATGGCCCTTCAATTTTGTAGCCACAAACTGCACCTTTCTCTTTTCTGTCAAGCTTTTCCATTCAAAGAATGCTTCCAAAGAGGCAATCCAGTCACAATATTGATCAGGGTCTAACTTTCCTTCAAAGTCCATCATGTGAACTTGGATACTCCTAACTGTTCCTTTAAGAGCTCTTGCCAATTGTTCCATGGCCCAACGATCACCAAAAGCAGCTTCTGAATTTTCTTTCAAACTAAACGAATTAGATCCCTCATCCATATCACTCTGACTTCCTGAAATTCTAGAGTGACTTCTTCAACTTTGCCAGGGGGAAGTTTGCGTCCTTTGGAGAATTTCATTCATCGTATGTTGAAGCGTTTGATTAGACCGCCACAGTTCAGCAACCTCGTCACACAAAGTGACATCCTTAACATTTCGTCGCTGCCTTGGAGGCATAGTCACTAGAAACAAAGAAAAACTCCCGTAATTCTAGATTTTTCTAGCTCTGATACCAATTTGATGCAGGCCGAAACCTGCGAGGTTGGGATAGTCCCGGGAATCCACTCACCGGGGACAACGAAAGTCACTCGACATCGCTAATCACGAAAGACTCTCACGCGACCAAGCCACGCACTTGATATTAGAAGGACTCACTCACTTCAAGCAAGAAGACAACTTGGACAATATATTTTTGATTCCACCAAAAACTGCCAAAAAATTTCACTCATAGAGATATATTGAGAGATTACAACAGATGACTCTAGGACTACCCTCATAACACTTAATGTTTTAAGACTTTCCAAATCAAACTATACTTCCAATACTGACAACACAAAATAACGAGACTGTAACACACAAATTCGAATCTTGCAATAAAGAAGACGAAAAAAGATGCACAAAATAATACTTTTTTATTGATTTTGAATTGAAAGGGGTACAATTCTCTAATAAATGCTCTTTAAATACGAAAAGAACAAATCCTCTGATTCGATCTCCGGAATTGTTGGCGTTCCAATGGCTTGAATGCTTGTTGTTGAATCACACAAACAGTAACTTTCTTTGAATCTTCAAGTTGAATGAACCGAAGAACAAAGTTTGAAGATGACTTGAACTTTGGAGTTTGATCTTTAAAATCTCCAGGAGTTTTGGTTTGTTGAATGATTTGAGTTGCTAAACGATTTGATGTGGTGGACTTGCAAAGAAATTGACACGGTTTTTTTGGTGTTTGATGATTCTCTACAGGATGTTGAGGAATGCTTGAGTTCTTGAAGAGTGCTTGAGAGCTCTGAAGAATGCCAAGCAAAAGGTGTTCTCTCTCTCATATGAGCCTCTATTTATAGGCTCAATGAGAGAAGAGCTAAGTATGGCAAAATCTTATAATAAGATCTTTGATTGGCTTGATTTGATTTAATTGGCTTGATTGATTGACTTGATTTGATTTGATTTGATTTGATTGGCTTGATCCTATTTCATTTCCTATGTAAGGAGATTTTATACTTCTTTTTAGGGAATGATTTTAATTTTAAAAGAGAAATAATATATTTATTATTTGACTCTTTCTTTTTTTTAAGGATTTATTTGAAGTGGGCTTGCACTTTAGGGCTTGTATACCTTAACCCATTTGGCCAATCGAGCTAGCCCAACTTTTTAATCCGTTAGGCTAATTAAGTTAGCCCAACTTACTTTTCTTCACTGTATCTCAAATGGATTGAACCGTAGAAATTTGCTGGGTCCAATATTTATTTGAATGCTTTGACCAATCTTGACTTTAATCAATTAAGACAATTTATCTCAATTGATCGGACAGCGATTAAATCATGCCGAAATTTTAGTGTCTTCAGAGACATAGAAGTCAAAAGGTCTTCAAAGACTAACACAAAAAAGTATAACTAAATAGACTTTTCATCTCTCGAGTATGCTCCTACATCAGTAAACCAAATCTAATCCATGGTTGGAGAAGCTAGGGGTGGATGGCAGAAGCCGTGTGGGGGATTTCTCAAAATTTATGTGGATGGAGCATGGAAAAAGGGTTCTGGGCTGGGTGCTTTTGGGGTAATAATAAGGAATGAGATGGGTGTTTTTAGAGCTGCTGCAAATGGAAGACTTGATTGGTGTTCATGCCTCATGGTTGCAAAGGCATTAGCTGTTCGAATGGGGTCCAACTGGGCCAAAATCTGGGATTGAGGAATGTGCTTATAGATCGTTGACTCACAAGCGGTTATCAATATGATTAACGGTCTGACAGTGGTGAACCAAGAAGTGAAGATTATTATTGACGATATGAAGATTTTGAGTAGATGTTTTGCTTCTTGTATTTTCTCTTATAGCCATAGATCCTCTAATTCAGTTGTTCATTTGTTGGCTAGTAAGGGTTTTATTGGATTGGGGTATAGTCGTTGGACTGAGTCCCCTCCCGTTTGGCTTCTTGATCCCTTGTCTTGGGATGAAGTTTCCTATTGATGTATTGGTTTTGAAGTAATAATATCACCGGTTATCGTTTTGACCAAAAAAAAAAAAATCTAATCCATTGATTTGAGAATTTACATAATATGATCCATTGATTTTGAAATTGGACAGTCAATTTGGGACAAACAAATTGAGACGGAGGGAGTAACTTGATAGATCTTTGGATAGGGGTAGGGTTACATCATCATGTTTGTTAGGTGACGGTGGAGGAGATGGTGCAGTGGCGGTAGAGGAAGAAAGCGAGAGCAAATTACGCATAATGTGCATCTAATTATTCTCTTTTGCACCTCAGGCACAAGACAATGCGCCCCAGGTGCCAGAAATTGTTTAGTTATGCGGCTCAGGTGCATAGTATTGTGGCCAAGTGCAGCTTTCAAATAGTGAAGTAGGCCAATTGCAGCTTCGCGGCTTGCCACTGAAACTGCCGAACTGATCTGATTTCAACGTGGTTAGAGTCAACTTTTCACTCAAGTTATTATGATTCAAAATTGTTTACACATTAAAGCATACAATTAATGATCTTACCTTCGAAATAAAATAATAATAATTTTTTGAAATTCTAATCATCAAAGGACAAAGAGATAAAAAAAGAAGATAAGAAAGGAACAAAAGGGGGAAATATCTCAGTACGTACCTTTTAATTGTTTGATCTCATCCTTTTTCTTTTTGTTTTCCATTGTGTGAAAGCTTATTTAGTTTAGTTCCAAATATGTGATTCTTTACATTCACTTTTTGTGCACTGCTCTAAATCTCTCTTATGCGCCTCAGGCGCATTACGTCGCGCCCTGGGCGTAGCTTCCAATCTGCAAACTAGGCCAAACTTCTGGCTTGCCACAGACACTCTCGAACTTTTGAAAAGCTCATTGCGATATAATTATATGATTGTGTTAGGCAATATCCTCATACCTCGTTAAGGACACTTTATTGAAAGCCAATTTCTTTGATCCGCACGCGCTAGTCTATACAATAAGGATGTAGTGTTTTGAAATGTACACAAGTCCAAGGACTGATCTTTTTGGTGTGCTAAATTAATTGACGGTTAAGATTGGTTGCTTCTTCTTTCTAAGAGTTCAAATTGCGATATAGCTAGATCAATAGTCACGTTTGTTTGTGTGTGTCTAAATTTTTTCACCCATTAAATTAGTATATTCTGTGCTTAATTTCCTCTTTCCTTGCAATGCGTCTTTTCCTTCTAAGACCAAAACTGCCCACTCCATGTCATGCAAAACTTAAATTATCCAGTAAATCTCAACCAGATGTAACTTCTAACCGATCACGCTTCTATCCCTCTCTTCCCTGCCCCTTTCATAGACTACACGGACCTTCTACAGATCACCATCGATCACCATTTCCTCACCCTTTCCATCTAAACGCTAATGTTGATGGCAAGATTAGTGATGATCACAAACAGAAACAGAGCAATGGAGCGATCAACGGAAATGACCCATAAGTCCTGGAGAAATGTCAGAGAGTATGACGGAAGCACTGATTTCAAAGGATTCCCAAAAGCCCGAAGTCTATGAAGCTCAAGCTGAATCACGTCCAACTTGGTGGCGAGATGACAACAATGGAGGTGTGGTAGGGATGTGACGGTGGTAGAGTAGTGATTGTTGGTGGTTGAAGTGATAAGAGGGTGGTGGTAGACTGGTTAAAATTGTGGTCGCGGATGTTGTTGCAGGAGTAATTATTTTTGAGGCACCTTATTTTTGCCTCAGGCGCGATCATGGTGCGCTTATTTGGATCCCTAATTAGATCATTTTTTGTGTGCATTTATCATTTCTTGAGACTTCTAAGGCTTCAAAATAACGTCAAAATATGTGCAATCAACTTGGCGACCTGCAATCACGAGAACCACTTGAGATATTACAGGTAGCAATAGACATCGAAACATTGGAAAGAGACACAACAACAAATGTATGTTGGACTGCCTAAATGTGTACGTTTTCACTGTATACATTTGTATTGACTACACGTGTACATTGTCGCTCTTGTTAAGAACAACTGCACTTCTCATATATTCCACCAATGCACCAAGTACATATGACATGGTTTTGAGTACCGAATGTGGTTAGTTGCACTATTAATTGCTCAAACAACTCTCTATCAATGAGGCTCCTATCAGGGTGTATCAACTATGGTATTGCACAAGTCTTGCGATTTTATGATTCGACTCAACAATGACGCACCATGGACACAAGCCTTAGCAGTGTGCCAAATAATTTGATGGAATTGAAAAATGGGTTTTGATTTTGGTGCTCAAATTTTGTACGCAGACGCTCTCCTTTTAATGTGAACTTACAAGTAACTTCTTTTTTGATCCTCAACTTGCTTGTAACTTCATGTACAAAGTGCAGCGCCTGCTTACAAAAGTGGAGTGTCAAAATCAATTTCCTTGAAAAATTTACATAGCCCATCTTAAATTGCCATATTAGATCGTATTGGATGTAACCAAAGCACAATACCTCTTTTCTAAGTGTAGTCTATTTTACTTTTCGTTGGATTGCAATCACAAATAAAGTTATTATACAACTATGATTTTGATATCACTTAAACCAATCACATATCCTAGATAAGAAAAATTAACCATGAATTTGATGAATATCGAAAGCATCAAACATAAAAATAAAAAAAAATAGTTCAATCATTCAATACTTCTTATACAAAATACGAAAGCCAAAGTAAGTTCCAAGGATTTCATCTAAAGCTTGAGGAGGAAGATTAGCCGCTCATGCTTGAGAGACATCCAAAGTTTTCAAAGAAATCTTCATGGATGGAACTCCTGGAATCTCTTCATCTTGCAATGCAGTGGTAGTAGTGGTGAAGTGATGGTGGTAGTTATGTAGTGATAGCAGTTGTGAACCAAAATAAAATAAAATCACAAGATTGAATATTAGTCCATGTGGTGAGGTAGTGTTAGTGTTAGTAGTGGTGGTGGTGGTGGTGAAGAAGGAGGAGGAGAGGGGAATATGAGAGGAGGCAGGGTTGGGGCGGAGGGAGGAAGAGATGGCAATGTCTCGAGATTTGTCGTATATTTTCCTTGCATAACACAAGAAATATAGATAAATGGTGGAGAGCTGTAAATGATCTTAGGATTTTAGGTACTACAACAATAAGGCCGATTCTTACACAGTAACACATACAAGTGGTCACTGATGCGTCTCAGGCGCAGTTTATTGCTCCCCGGGCGCGAGAAATAGTTTCCATAAGCTTCTCAGGCGCATGCTTATGCGTCCCGGGCGCATCTTCCAAAAAACTGCAAAGTAAGCCAAACTTCGCGAGCTTGCCACGAACACTCCCGATGTTCGATTTGTGCATCATAAGAACCATTGAAAATATTGTTGAGTCTAATTTTGAACTGAAGAAGTTTGGATTTTAAAAATGTTACACGTTACGGGAATATTAAGTGCAGGTACAGAAAATCCAAAGTAATTCTCCCCGGCTCAGGCCCAAATTAATCAAGAAATACACACCCCCCAGAAGGATGGTATCCGTAAATGTGAAGGTTTTTTTAACCCAATCATGAAAAGGTTCATTGACTTTTGTAGAGGTAAACCCAAGGGTAGTCAAAATGGCTGCAGCTCATGGGCACTTGCGCAGAACATGGCAGGTGTGTTCCTTAGTAGGAGTAAAATACGCCTAGCTTGGAAATAGATTATCACGCGTGGGGAGGCGTTTTTGTGCCAAAAGCCTCCCATGTCCAATTAATTGAGAGGCCCAGAGGTTTGGGATCAAAGAGGTCCCTATCCTACCCAATTGGTCATCCAGAAAGATGAAGAGGATCCATTTCCTATGAGTACTCTGGATCCTTGCATAATGCGCTGGAGCCACATAACTGAACAATATTGGGCGCCAAGGACGCATTTTCCTGCGCCTGAGGCGCATAAGATAATAATTAGAAGCACATTACGTGTAAAATGCACCACCTCCACCACCATCACCTAGTAGGCATTGATTACCAACTGAGGACAGTTGGCTAGGACTCTTGCATCTCATTAGGAGGTCAGGAGTTTGAGTCTTCCAACCTGTGTGTGGGTATTCTTTCATTTGTATTTGTTGGGGTTATTTCTCCCCATAATGGGGCTTGTAGTTGAGTTAGGCTTATAGTGATTGTGGTCCCTTTGATGGGCTTATTCATCATGTTGGTTCAGTTGTTCAGCTTCGTTATCTCGTGGACTCTCACACAATGGATTTAGTGTCCCATGATTTATACTTTGTACTTCATATATGATGTAATGATCTCTCCTACCAATTGGCAAAAAATAAGAAAAAAGAACTATGATGTGGAAGGAATTCAAGTTAATCAGATGGAGCTGTTCACATTAATTTGGAACCATATAGGTCTAACTTATTTTTTGTACTATAAGTCAAGTGAAGATATGATGTGGGAGGAATTCATGTTATATATTTTCCGTATCTTGGAGCTATTTACATTTAGACTTATGTATATAGTGAAGTGATCATCGGAGAGGGGTAGGATTACGCTGGTAATGTCTGTTAGGTGACGGTGGTGGAGCTGGTGCGGGGGTGGGGTAGTGGTAGAAAGTGAGGGCAATTTATTGATTGCCAATTTCTTCAAGTCATGCCTTTAGGCCCGAGCATGCGTTAGTCTATATAATAAGGAAGTAGTGCTATTGAAAATGTACACAAGTCCAAGGCCCGATCTTTGTGGCGTGCTAAATTAACAGTTAAGATTTATTACTTCTTCTTTTTTGAGGGTTCAGATTGTGATACAACTAGATCAATGGTCACGCTTGTTTGTGTGTGCACTCCTAAATTTTCCCACCCGTTACTTAAGTAGTGTTACAGTTGTAGTGTATGTGCGGTGATGGTGGTGGAGGTTGTGCGATTATGGTACGTAGCAGTGATGTTAGGGTAGAAAGATGACGGCAATTTACGAGTAATGTGCACCTAATTATTCTCTTATGCACCTCATGAGGCGCAGTTCAATAAGCCTCGGGCGCAAGAATTGTTGGGTTATAAGGCTCAGGCCCATTGAGTCGCACCCCGAGCGTAGTATCCAAACTGCAAAGTTGGCCAAACTTCTCGGCTTGCCACTAACACTTCCGTACGCCGATTTGCACGTGGATAGAACCATTAAAAATTAATGCTCGTTGAATTTACTTTCTAACTCAAGTAATTTTGATTCATCTACATAATAACAAAGGTGGGTTTTTGAATCTTATCTCTCTATAAATCCTAACCAATGATTTGCTCTATAAATCCTACGGCTCTCTCTCTCTCTCCCAAACAATATTAATTGCACAATTACCACTAATTAGATCTCACGTTGCGCCATGCCTAAAGGCACAGGCAAACCCTAGTATTTATTTACATGTTAAAGCAAACAATGATTTTATCTTTAAGGAGTCGGAAAAAAATTATTTTTAAAAATTATAATCATAGAAGGACAAAAAGATAGAAAGAAGACAAGAAAGGAACAAAAGAGAGAATTATCGCTATACCTGGTAGTGTATGTTAGGTGACAGTGGTGGAGAGGGTATAGTGGTGGTAGCAGTAGAAAGTGAGGGCAATTTACGCGTAATGTGCATTTTAGTATTCTCTTATGCGCAATGTGCCCCGGCGCCAGAAGCCGCAATGTTTGGCCTACTTTGCTATTTGAAAGCTGCGCCTAGGGCACAACACAATGCGCCTGAGCGGCATAATTTAACAATGTCTGGCGCCCAGGCACATTGAACTACCTTGAGGCGCGTAAGAGAATACATATATGAACATTACCCGTAAATTGCCCCATCTGTTTTGGTCGATTTTGAAAGAAGAGTGCTTTTTTGCACCTTGACTGCGCCTTGTTCAAGTCACCTCGTCTGGGTTGATACCTCGTCTGGGTTGATACGTACAAGGCGCGCGCTGGGGGTGTGCGTTACCTCATCTTGCACCTAGGCGCACCTTTCCTACAACATTCTCAGATGCGCCACTCATACCGAACCCTATCCATATTGAACATGGGTCTGGAAACTTCCATGTAACCCTCGCATTCAACATTGCTTCTGGCTTTTGGCACAACGCTGCCTCCCCATGCATGATAATCTATTTCTTAGGCTTATTAGTCCTTCCGACTACTGCGTTTGATGTGCTCCTACTAAGGAAGACACCTGCAATGTTCTGCGCAAGTGCCCACGAGCTTCACATTTACAGATACCATCCTTCTATAGTCCGTTGGAGTCTCATTTTTCTCTTCGCTTGTTAGCATATTTGGTGCAACCGGAATAGCAATCTCTTCGAAATACAAACCAGCCAACTGATCAAGTCGCAAAAACCATTTTAGCCAAATCTGTGGAATGGTATTTCAATGGTTTTCATGACTTCAGGGGTGTGTTTCATGATTTGGGCCTAAGCCGGGGGGAACTACTTTGGATTTTCTGTACCTATACATAAATTTCACATAACGGGTAACATTTTTAAAATCCAAACCTTCTTAAGTTCAAAATTACACTCAACAATATTTTCAACGGTTCTTACAATGCACAACTCGAACTTCGGGAGTGTCCGTGGCAAGCTCGCGAAGTTTGGCTTACTTTGCTGTTTTTTGGAAGATGCGCCCAGAGGTGGTAGGGGTGTGGTGGTGATAGAGTAGTGATTGTTGGTGGTGGCAGTGATAAGAGGGTGGTGGTAGACGGGTTAAAATTGTGGTCGATCGTTGTAGACGGGTTAAAAGTGTGGGTGTTGTTGCAGGAGTACTTTTTGCGTCACAGGCGACTGGTAATCAATCATCGAATGCGCATCAGGCTCGATCATGGTGCGCCCCTGGCGCATAGATGTGTTTTTAACTATCTTAATGCGCCTACGTGCAAATAGGCTGCTCTCCGGGAGTGCGTAGTTTGATCGCTAATTAGATCATTTTTCATGTGCATTCATCATTTCTTGAGACTTCTAAGGCTCCAAAATAACGTCAAAATTTGTGCAATCGACTTGAGAACCTTCAATCACGAGAGCCACTTGAAATATTACAGTTAGCGATAGACATCGAAACATTAAAAAGAGACAACAACAATATTGAACTTATCATATATTGCACTAATGTGTACATTTGGTTGTAATAGACATCGAAACATTGGATTGACTACAAGTGTATACTTTCGCTCTTATTAAGTACACCACTCTTCTCATATATTCCTGTGGGCACGCGACCCGAAAATTTTCGTTTACAAAAATTGGGCGCGGCCCTCTTTCGAAAAGCGCGGCGAAACGCCTCGATTCAGAGTCGCCACTCGGGTTTTAGCGGTGAGAGCACCCAAAGAACCGAACTCGAAAAACGTTTGCCATGTTTGTTTGATTTTGAAAAAGGCTTGTAGACTGGTCCGTCGTCACCTTCGATATCTAAGGTTCGGGAGCCAGGTTACGAGAGGGGAAGGGTTTTATGGCACCCCTCTCGCCCAATCCAGAGATCGGTCTCTACTCGGGCATTTTGTAAAACGTTTGCATTTTTCTCTTATTTGATCATTTTTTAGCCAGTTAGGGCGGGGGAACAGTTAACGGGGGTTAAAACTGTAACAAGTTGCAATTAGGTGACAAAATGTTTATGTATGATTTACTTGCAATAGTAAACATAGATTGAGAACAAGCACTGAGAGCAGTCTGAATAAGTTGGGGTACACTGCCCTGGAGGGTCGTGAACAGACTCCGTACCAGCGTGCACTGATCGAACCAGTGCACGCAAGTAGGACTAGCGCACGCCACAACTGGACTGGCGTACTCCACTTACCTGGTTTCTCAGTCTTTGTTTGCAATCCTCTGGGCTCTGGAAAGGGACCAGCGCACACCCAAGGCAAACCGCACAGTTAATAGAGCAGAAAATACATAGTTACAGACAGATGAAATAACTGGAAGCCATAAAAATAGACAGGAAACCCCCTAAACATAGTGGGGACATAAAAGAGGCCAAGATTAAGCTAAAATGCAAGGGTCAACCACTGGATCTTAGTTTTAACTGCCGTACGCCAGTCATGGACTGTCGTACGCACGTTTGATCCTAATCCAGTGCTTGGCTTTTGCATCATCTGGGCTCTGGAACATGACCAGAAGGATCCCAGAGGCCTTTTGAATAGACGAAGAGTAGGCAATAACTACCACATCTAAACAGTTCTAAATATACAGAAAGCAGTAAACTAGTTATTTAGCATGCTAAGGTGATCGACTGAAATGTGAGATAACAGAAATGAGGATCCATGATCCCCACGCCAGTAGTGCTCGTACTGCCATGACTGGCGCACGACATATATATACTGGCATGCACCAAGGTCCATCTCATACGTTTGTCGTATTTTACCAGTTCGAGGCCAGGATTAGTATTACTTACTAGCCCGGGCCTTACTGGTTTCCCTCAGGGGCCAAAAACAGAAAGGGACACAAAGGTGGTATACCTTTTTGTCTGAGGATTAAAGGTGGTATTGAACTTAAAGCTTGGAGATGGAGGCTTAGATGGTGACTGGATATCAGTAGGGTGTATGGAAGTGGGTTACTTTCCTTTCTCTTTCAATGGAAGAAAAGATATGGAGAGCAAGAAAGAGGAAAGAAGAGAGCTTTTTCTTCTTAATGAGGCTAACCCCTTGCAAATGAATGCAAGGGGGGTATTTATAGAGGGGGAGTGACTGAGATCAGTTGGGACCAAGGCCTTGTTTGGCTGGTTGGAAGAGGAAGGGAGCCTCCCATGCATTAAATACATGGGACTTGCCTTGATGGGGGGTATAGGAGAGAGAGGGAACGGGTCTGGACGATATAATCATCAGGGGCTACTGTGGCCGACGTCAGGGTGGCACAAAAGTCTCGTCCATGTGGCTGAATAAAGTTGATTTGACTGGAATTTACTGGCGTGCGCCACATATGTACTGGCGTGCGCCAGTAAAAGCTGAGTCAATGATCGATGACCGACACGTGTCAGATAACAGGCGTACGTCACCAAGGTACTGGCGTAAGCCAGTTGGGTTTTGCTGGGGACGTTTGGCTTTGGTTTGAAGGGTTTGAAAGGGGTTTGAAAGAGGCTCGGGACGCTCAAAACTCAAACACACCATTATCCTCCGACTGTTCTCGACCAAAATCATCATTGGGGAAATAAAAGATTGACAAATAACGTTATCTGGACAGTCCAGAATGGGGTGTCTACAATTCCACCAATGCACCGAGAACATATTGCATGACATTCAAAATTTGAGTACCGAATGTGGTCAGTTGCAATACTGCTCAAACAATTCTCCTTCCATGAGGCTTCTATCAGGATGAGTCAACTATGGTATTGCACTAGTCTTGCGATTTGATGATTCAACTCAACAATGACGCACCATTGCCACAAGCCTTAGCAGTGTGCCAAATAATTTGATGGACTTGAAAAATGACATAGCCCATGTTAAAGAGAATATAATCAAAGCACAATTCCTCTTCGTGATATCCCAATTTTATTTGGCTGTCCCACATCGGTGGGAGAATTGAAATGTATATACAGTAATATATAAGGAAAACCAAATAGTTACTGTATAATTTGATGTTAACCTTTTAAGCCACATAGGTTAAGGGTATGCAAGTCAGCTGACATGGGTTATTACACCCTTGGATGTAATCAAAGCACAATAATGTCTTTTCTAAGCATAGCCTATTTTACTTTTCCATTGCAATCACAAATGAAATTATTGTGCAACTACGTTTTTGATGTCACTGAAACCAATCACGTATGCTAGATAAGAAAAAATAACCATGCATTTGATGAATATCAAAAGCCCAAAACATCAAAAAATAGTTAAATCATTCAATAATTCTTATAGTACAAATTACGAAAACCAAAGTAAGTTGCCAAGATTTCGTCTAAAGCCTAAGGAGGAAGATTAGCCGCTCATGCTTGTCGAGAGATCCAAAGTTATCCATGAAATCTTCATGGATGGAACTCCTGGAATCTCTTCTCCTTGCAATGTGGTGGTAGTGTTGTGGTGAAGTGATGGTGGTAGTTATGTAGTGATAGTGGTTGTGAACCACAAAAAACTAGAATCACAAGATCAAATATTAGTCCCTGTGATTAGGTGGTGTTAGTGGTAGTGGTGGTGAAGGAGGAAGACGAGAGGGGAATATGAGAGGAGGCATGGTTGGGGCGGAGGGAGGAAGGGATGGCAATATCTCGAGACCTCCCTCTCTCTCTCTACACTATTTTGTCGATTCTTGAAAATATTTTTCAAGTGTCAACCAAACACCGAAATATAACAATTTGACGTTTGTTTTCTGAAAAAAACTATTTTACATTGAAATAAACGAAGCCTAGCAGTCTCAAGGAAATGATAAATGCCCATGAAAAATGATATCCCACTAATCGCGCCCAGAGAGAAGCCTATTTGCCTAGGCACATTGAAAACACACTAATGCACCCGGGGCGCACCGTGATCGCGCCTTATGCGCATTTGATGAGTGATTCCCAGATCCGAGTGGGGCACAAAAATAAGGCGCCTGTGATGCAAAAAAACACTCCTGCAACAACACCCACAACCTCACTTTTAACCTGTCTACAACGACCACAATTTTAACCCGTCAACCACCACCCTCTTATCACTACCACCACCAACAATCACTACTCTACCACCACCACACCCCTACCACCTCCACTAAGTTTTTTTTTTTTTTTAATCAGAAAATGAATTTCATTAACTCATAACACGAAGTACAGAGATAATAAAAGCTTGGGTACACCTGCCTGACCACCCAAGACTCTCTTCTCCTAACCACATGGAGGAAACTGATTTAGGCCCAACAAGCTGAGCCCAAACCTGGAGGAAAAACCCTAAAAAACCCAAAATCTATTGGTGAGAAGCCAACAGGACACCCAAAGGGCCAAAGCCCAAACACCTAAAAGGCCAAAACCCAACCACCAAATGGGCATAAAGCCCAAACCCACCCAATCCTAACAGCAAACACCCAAAACCAAACAGTAAACCCTAAAACCTATCCACCCACTTCCATTGGACCACCACCGCCACAGCCACCACAGCTCCAACACCCAACTACCGTCGACCAAAATGCCCACAAACACAGCCCAACCTCCATCAGCAGCCACCAAAGCCGAAAACGGCTATGCACGCTCGCACCCACCATCTAAACATACCAGAGCGAAATGAACAACCACAGAATGGAGCAGAAATGGCAGAAACGGCACCGCCGGCACTAAACACCGCCACCACCCACCGCCACAACCGCCAACCACCAAAACCTGGAACAACGAAAAAAAAACATTCAGAGCTTTTCTCTGGTCTAGTACTGAACTTAAACATTTAGGGGTTAAAGTGAAGTGGGATCAGATTTGTTATCCTAAGGAGGAAGGGGCTTTGGGATTCAGAAGAATTAAGGAATGGAATAGGGCTTCTATGCTCCGACACCTGTGGGCATTGTGCAAGAAGGCTGGCACTTTGTGGGTAAAATGGATTCACACATATTTTATTAAAGAGAATTGTATTTGGACCATGGATATTCCTAGTGATTCTTTGTGGACCATGAGGACGATCCTTGGTTTAAGGAAATTGTGCCAACCTCTTATTAGATATCATGTCGGTAATGGGGCAAATACCTTCCTTTGGCTAGATAACTGGCACACTCTGGGACCTTTGTATGCTAAATTTGGTAAGAGGGTTATGACTAATTTGGGCAGAGCTTTATGGGCTAGAGTGGCTACTATCATTGACCAATGAGATTGATGCTGGCCCAGATTGAGAAATCAGTCCATTCAAGCAATTATGGCTGGCCAAATCTTAATGTTAAAGACTCTGTTAGTTGGATACCTCACCCAAGCGGCATCTTCACTGTTAGGTCAGCTGGGAATGCCATTAGGAAGAGGTATCCTATTCAGCCTTGGCACAAGATTTATATGGACTAGTAATGCAGTGCCTAGATGGTCCTTTATTCTTTGGTCGGTTGTCTTTCAAAGACTGAGCACAAATGATAGGTAGAATAGTTGGGGTTTGCACTTGGATGGAACTTGTTCTCTCTATAATTCGGCTGCTGAAACTCATCAACATTTATTTTTTGAATGCTCATTTTCAACTATTGTGTGGCAACATTTGGTTAATAAGAACATGGTTTTGGATATGCCTAGCAACTTGGTGGAGGTCCTTGATTGGTATGGTGTGCAGGTGAAGGGTAAAAGCTTGAGGTGTATGAGTCTTACGTGTTCTTTGGCTGCTGCTGTTTATGGGCTCTGGAGAGAGAGGAATTGTCGAATTTTCCAAGGGAAAGCTATGGGGCATGATCAGGTGATGAAAGGCATTGCAGATGGTGTTAGAGATTTCCTTAGCACAAGGAGAAACGTAAAGCAATCTCTGAAGAATCAAGACCTATGCAGGCAATAGGGCTTACCGAATAGGATTTTCTTCCCTGTATAGTTTTCTTTTGGTTTTCTTTTGTTAGATAATGGCTGTTTTTGTGGTTGTATTTGTTGGTTGTTGTATGGGATTCCATCCCCAGACAATGATTTTTGTGGTTGAGCTTAATCAAATTCGCACTTATCAAGAAAAAAAAAACAGGAAAAAAATAACCTCAAATCCACGGGTCCAACCCCAAATCCACCACCGCTGTCGCCGCCTACAAAAACCCTTGGGAAACCAAAACCCAGGCACCTCCGCACCCAACTCCACCAACCAAACACCCAAACACACCGCCCACTCCATCAGCAGCCACCAGGCGATGCACACTCGCCCCACCACCAAAAAACCCCAGAGCGACCAATGGATGGAGACCAGGCCGGATCGGCAGGAGAGAAGGAAACCAAAGGCCGGGAGGAGCCCTCACCGTTAAACACAAACCAGTTCCCCAAAGATAGGAACCAGCCGGAAAACCAAATGCCCAGACAATGCCACCACCCACAGCCCCAACCCCTAGCTGTTGAGCACAAGATCGGGATTAGCCATGGAAGAAACCAATGGGAAGAGAGAGCGACAAGGTAGGAGTGTCGTCGGAAAGAGATGAGAACAACATACGGGCCCTTCCTAACCATGTACAAAACGGAGTTTGAGAGTTTTTGTGGCAAGCCAGAAGTTTGGCCTAGTTTGCAGAATGGAACCTACACCTAGGGCGCGACATAATGCGCCTGAGGCGCATAAGAGAATAATTAGATGGACATTACGCATAAATTGTCCTCATCTTTCTACTACGAGATTTAGAGCGGTGGACAAAAAGTTACCTAAACTAAACTAAATAAGCGTTCACAAGATGGAAAACGAAAAGAATAAGAATAAGATCAAACAATTAAAAGGTACTGAGATATTTCCCTCTTTTGTTCCTTTCAAAAAAAGAATTTTTTTTTTTTTAACTCCTCAGATGTAAGATCATTGTATGCATTAATGTGTATATAATTCTGAATCATAATAACTTGAGTGAGAAAGTAGACTCAACATTTTTTTTTCAACAGTTCTAACCACGTCGAAATCGAAGTTTGGCAGTTTCAATGGCAAGCCGCGAAGTTGCAATAGGCCTACTTTATAATTTGAAAGTTGCACCCGGGCCGTGACATAATGCACCTGAGCTGCAAAACTAAACAATTTCTGGCGCCCGGGGCGCATTGTCTTGTGCCTGAGGCGCAAAAGAGAATAATTAGATGCACATTATGCGTAAATTGCCCTCGCTTTCTACCACTACCGCCACTACACCACCTCCACCACCGTCACCTAACGAACATTACGAGTGTAACCCTACCCCTCTCCAATGATCTATTAAGTTACGAAATGTTCCAAAGGCGCAAACGTTCAAGTGAGGGTGGTCAAATGGCGCGCGGTGGTGGTAGTGGTGTGGTAGTCATAGTGGTCGATTAATTGTGTTGGTGGTGTAGACAATAGAATTTTGCTTCGTAAACATACAAGCATTGCTTTAGTTGAATTTTAATGTTGAAATGATTTTAGAAAGCCCTATAAGATTTTTTTAACTCTAACAGAATGAAGGAATATCCTAGACTTAGGAATGTGTGTTCGTAATGGGACTTAGAATGTGTAGAGAGCGCAAACGTGTTTAGCTTTCGTGGTCCGATGATTTTTGAATCGGTCTTCTTTTAACCAACTTTCCATAAAATTATATTTCTTCAATTCTATTTTTCCCTTTTCATCATATTTTAGTAGTTTGAAAACCCTATCTATCCATTCATAATTGGTCTTGATTCCATTTAAAATGACTTTGATTCGTGCTTTTTACCGAACTAACTTGGTTTTCGACGCACTAAGGGTAAACTAGTAATTTCCTTTGATGTACAAATGATTTTCAATCAAAACAACTTCGGTCTGTAAGAAAGAATATTTAACAAGCTTTCCGACGGTTCAAATCACGCTCGAATTGGATTCCGGATGTGTCCATGTGGAGCCCACAAAATTTAGCATGTTTTTAAGTGTTATGGATGCGCCCGGGGAGCAAGGGAATGCGCCTGAGGCGCATCAAAATTCGCCTAGGGCGCACTAAACAAACCAAACTTTGAGGGCAAGTCCCAGATGCTTCGGAATTCAGATTTGCGTGTGGTTTGAACTGTTAGAAAGCTTGCTCAATCTACTTTCTATCCCAAGTAGTTTGTATAGAAAATAATTTATACATAAGAATATGTGACCATTTTACCCTTAGTGGGTCAAAAGACATTTCATTTTGGTAAAATGCTCACAACTTTCTCATTTGAAATTGGATCAAGACCAACTATATATTTGTCACACCCTCGATTTTTAACATAATTATAAATGATTTCTATAAATAAAACCTCGCCATAACCCGTACGATAACCAAAATAATGTAGCATTCCCAAAATATTACATCTTTGGCTCCGAGGCCCAAATTAACACAAATACATAATATTCAAGAGTTAAGGGTTTCAATACTCCATAGTCAAAAGATCTACAAATAAAGTTACAAATACATCTTCAAAAGGGATTCACAAAGATGCCTAAGTAACTCCTCAATCGTCAGCTTTCAAAAATAATTTCTCCTCCAAGCATTTCAACCGTGCATACTATTGCCTTGAGTTAGTACCTGAAAATGATAATAGGCTTGAGCTACACTAGTCCAGTAGGAAATTCTACGCTAACATTATATGCAAGAGAAATGCAAGGATGATCACAAGGAAGAACGGGATACAAACCACACAATAGGCAATAACCATGGCTTAACAATCCCACAAACTTGGTATGAAATTTGGCATACACCTTAATCTTTAACCATTTCACTTTCCATGTGTCCAACATCGCTTCACGTTAAGTGTCATGAGCCGAAGCTCCTGCCGGGCTCATTATGGGACCCCGATATCCCCTGCCAAGCGCCCGCCTAGAAGGTTGGGCATTAAGTGTTCAATATGAGCATTAGCTCCTGCCGGGCTGATTATGGGACCCCGAAATCTCTTGCCAGGCACCCACCCGTCAATGGGCCCCAAATGTTCTCGTTGCGTCGATAAGTGTTCAAGAATCTCGTACTCACATAACGTGTCATTTCAATTTAATCATAATCCATATGGAATTCAACGTCCAATTATACCAAACAAGGGGCGAGGGTTGCAAAGATACACAACAAACTCAACGAATATGAGGGATAATGTTATGGAGTGATTTGGTGATGTTTGGAGCAAGTTAGAAGCGATCGGGGGTCAAGACAATGGAGTCGAAACAAGGAACAAAACTTGGCCTTAAGGCATTGAAGTATGGATACTACGAATTTCAGTATCTATACAACAGGCCTTAAAAACGTTCCAGAGACGATTGTATCGATACTGACTAAGTCAGTATCGATACTTCAATAACTAAGTTCGTTCCAGAGATTATTGTATCGATACTGAGTAGAGCAGTATCGATACAAATGGGTGTTCGAGCAGATTTTCTGTAAAATCCGACGATTTCAACAACAACAACAACCAAGGACATGATTTAAGGCTAGAAAGCACTTCTATTACATATATTGAGAGGTAGAATCCCTACCTCGAGGCCGAAGAACGAAACCCACGAGAATTTCGAGCCCTAGCTTCCGAAAATCGAACCTAGAGCAATACGACTCCACCGAGCTCCAACCGGCGAAATACGGACCACAATACGCGTAGAGGATGAATGTTTGAAGGTTGTTTTGAGTGGATTTTGGGTTATTGGAGTGAAATTTGGTGAGAGAGCAAGAGAGAGGGAGAAAGCCGAAGAGGGGGGAGAGAGCCGATGAGGGAGAGAGGAGAAAAAAACAATTCTCCACTCTCTCACCCTCCTATATATACTCCCAACTTCACAAATCACACCTTAAACCCTTTCACAATCAGTTCTATCACTTTGATCCCAAATCACATAAACACCATTATTCCTTACTTCTTTCTCAATAAACAATTAAAATTAGTTAAAATAAATACGGGTCTCTACATTCTACCCTCCTTAAAGAAATTTCGTCCTCGAAATTTTTCCACGCCAAGCCAAGACTAGCTAACATATACATCATAAATGCATGCAACAATCATAGTCATCAATATTATGCAACATATCTAACATCATGATGCTTAAATCTTAACACTTACATTAGTTCATTCAGGAAATAGGTGCGGATACTTCTCTCTAACTTCGTCCTCCCTTTCCCATGTCGACTCTTCTCTACCCTGATTACTCCATAAGACTCGTACTAACGGTATCGTCTTACCCCTTAGTACTTGATCGCGCGAATCTAGGATACGTATCGGTTCCTCCCCATAAGACACGTCGGCCTCCAACTCAAGTTCGGACCATTCTAGCACGTGCGATAGATCCGGTTCATATTTCCTCAACATAGATACGTGGAACACGTCATGTACACCCGATAGCTTCGGTGGCAACGCCAAACGATACGCGACCTCCCCAATCTTCTCAATGATATCAAATGGCCCAATATAACGTGGCGAAAGCTTCCCTTTCTTTCCAAAACGCGACAAACCCCTGCGAGGCGATACTTTAAGGAATACGTGGTCCCCTTCTTCAAATGACAATGGGCGACGACGACGATCAGCATAGTTCTTTTGCCTACTTTGAGCGGTCAACAATCATTCGCGAATCACCTTGACTTGTTCAGTTGTTCTTTCTTGTGCTTTCTTCAGGCATTGGCGAATAGCTTTCATATTCTCGGAAGTCTCCTTGATCATATCCGGCCCTATTAACGTAGCCTCACCTAATTCGGTCCAACACACAGGCGATCGACACGGTCTCCCATACAAAGCCTCATACGGTGCCATCTCGATACTAGATTGATAGCTATTATTGTATGCGAATTCGACTAACGGCAAGTGATCCTCCCAACTACCCCAAAAATCCAAGACACAAGCCCGAAGCATGTCTTCCAAAATCTGAATCGTTCTCTCGAATTGCCCATCGGTTTGAGGATGATAAGCAGTACTAAACAAAAGGTTGGTGCCCAAAGCGGCTTGCAAGCTTTGCCAAAAACGCGCGGTAAATCTCGGATCTCGATCGGACACGATAGATACGGGAATCCCATGAAGTCGGATAATCTCCCGAATATACAAACGGCTAAGCACATCCACGGAATCGGTAACCTGAATAGGTAAGAAATGTGCGGTTTTTGTCAGACGGTCCACGATTACCCAAATAGCGTCATGCCCCCTCGGCGACCTCGGTAAACCCGTAACGAAATCCATTGTCACGTTCTCCCACTTCCACTCGGCCACAGACAACGGTTGTAACTCTCCCGCGGGTCGTTGATGTTCGGCCTTCACTTGCTGACACGTAAGACACTTAGATACAAAAATTACAACGTCCCTTTTCATTCCGGACCACCAAAATTGCCTACGTAAGTCGTGATACATTTTCGTTCCCCCCGGATGGACGGCTAACGGTGAATGGTGAAACTCTCGCAAGATTTCTTCCCGACACGAAACGGGTACGAACAACTTTCCTTGATAGCGCAAGCTTTGATCGGGGTGTATCATCCACCCTTCTTGAGCTTTTCCACTAAGAAATTTAGCACGAAATTCCTTCGCTTCTTCATCGTGTTATTGAGCCTCAATTCACTACAAGAAAAATTACATTGGGTGACGAATGAAAATCGTCACAAATTGCATGTTTTTCGTCACAAATAATATAGGTGACGAAAAAAAAATTTGTCGACTAAAGGTTGTCGAGGATTCCTTCTTGGTGACGAAATCTATTTTTCGTCACCTATAGTGCCTTTTGATGACGAAATATTTCGTCACCAAAAAGTGAATAATTGGTGACGAAATTTTTTTCCTCACTTATCGTGCTGTTTGACGACGAAAAAATTCGTCACCGATAGGTCATATCGGTGACGAAATTTTCGTCACCAATATAAGAAATCGGTGACGAAATTTTTTGTTACAAAAGACATTTTCATATGGGAAAAAAAATCTTTTTTCTTGCTCCTACTGGGTTTCGAACCCGAGTCCCTTGAGTTTTTCACATAAGCCCCAACCAACTGTACTACACACATTTTTCCTTACTTCTTTCTCAATAAACAATTAAAATTAGTTAAAATAAATACGGGTCTCTACAATATCGATAAAAAGGGTTTTTAAAGAACAACTAGGTGCATTGCGACTTGCAAGGCACGTCTATCATACCCGTTGAATTGAACGGTGTTGTATATTTTCGAAAGCATAGGGTGCATAAGTTTCATATATATACATAAATACGACATATTTCTTATTACAAAAGGGCCTAGTGAAATTAGGCTGAACATCTTGATAACAAAAGGCCTTTACATAGCAAAAGGCTTCCTCTTGTGGTTGCAGTTTGTGTGAAGTTGTTGTAGAGAGTTGACTATTTGTTGTCTTTGGGGCTGTCCAAAGTTTCTTCCTACTACAAGATCATGAAACTGTCTATAAATGTCACCACAAATGGTCACAAGACTTTTTACAGGCTGCGTGGCTGCAGAGAAGAAACAGTCAATTACCCATTCCCACGGAACGCACTATGAATTTTGGCAAATGAACACCTCAGTGAATGTTGATGACAATCAGAGAAACCAAAATCAGTTATTTGATATGCTCCGTGGCTCCTTGTGATTCTTTCAACAATTGCCCACATGGCATAAAAACATTAACAAACACAAGCATAAGACCTAAAATACAAGGCCCTATAAAACTCTTGATCAGATAAAGCTGAAACCCACCAAAGAAATCAAAACATGCTCAGACAATATCCAAATTTGAGTTTACAATAATATATTCCTACCAATAACAAAACACTATCATCAACCCTACCCCTACCATAACCACCAACCCCCCCCCCCCCCCCCCCCCCCCCCCGCCGAAAAGGTAAACTTTGTCCAAGTTATCCGATAAGGAAGAAGCCTAACAACCAAAGAATGGTTATTGTTGGAGAGTAAGGCAGTATCGATCATGCTCCTTCAATCAGGATACATTTATAAAAGTTAATACTTATCTTTTGTGAAACCAGATTACAGTATATTTTCTCTAATATCATAACAACAACATAAACTTGTACCTGAAATATACTTTTTCCCGTGAGTATCTCTTTAGCCTTGTCACACAGTGGTTTAGTCTGAGCAGCTTCCTGCTCAACAAAGTTTAGTAATTGTCATGAGGCATGAATTCAATCAGCAATAGAACCTGATGATACATCGACCTAGGGAGTAAAACATTGAGCATGCAGACCATTATCATCTTATAGGAAGAGGGGATCATTCGATACGTCACAATGCACCGCTTTGCACTCAAGTTCAATCAAATATCAAATGCCTAAATATTCAATAGACAGTGTGTCCAAAAGAGTACACATGGAACACACCTATGACAGGAATGAGGGAAAATAAAAGAGAGGGGGAAAAAAACTTATTCTACATATACTAAAATGCTCTCATGGGAAAACTTTCTATGAGGAATACGGTTAATGAAATAAGGCAAGTTTTTCCAGAAAATTCACATAAACAGTCAACTAAATTCTTGAATTTTTAGACTGGAAAATGAAGGAAATTACCAACACATGTTGATCGAAATGAAGCATAAATAGAAAGAACATTCCAACTAAGAGCAACATGGGCCAATACAATATGTTGTCCCACTTCACATCGAATGTTTGAGGGACCAACACCATAATTCATTCAAAGGAACAAAAAACGGAAAAACTTACCATGGCAATAATACGATAAGAAAAGATGACAAATTTAAAAAACGATTTAGAGAGACTCTTTTTCCTAGCTTTGTGACAAAAAGTACCAACTCCACATAAGGTTGTTTGACTTACTATTTCTTTTTCCTCATTTCCAAATTGTGCTCTGCCTTGTCTACTCTAATGTTCTGCTTTTGCTCTTTCTTTCTTTTTCATTTTTTAAAAAAAACCCTTCATTTAAATTTCCCCAAACCTAACAATACTTCAGTTTCACTCTAACATCAACAAAGCTTTTAGTAGAATAAACTCAGTCAACAAGTTTAAACTTTAAATGTTTAATGGCAACAGAAAACTACTAACAAGCAAAAAGTTGTATCAAGATAGACATGTAACTAATCGTCCAATACTAGGTACAATCTCTCATCTCTTCTATCAATTGACAAAAAAAAAAAAAAAAAAGAGTTTCATAGCTTCAACGTACCCACATCCCATTTGTTCTTGCTATGGCCATATGCCGGAAAAAAAAAAGGGTTGAGATCAAACCATTAAAAGGTACTTATATATTTCTCTCTTTTATAGTACCTTTCTTGTCTTCATTCCATCTTTTTGTCCATGGATGATTAGAATTTTAAAAAATGATTTTTTTCGACTAAACTAAATAGTTGTTCACACAATAAAAAACGAAAAGAAAAAAGGATAAGATCAAAACATTAAAAGGTACTGGTGTATTTCCCTCTTTTGTTCTTTTTTTGACTCCTCGAAGGTAAAATCATTGTATGCTTTAATGTGTGAATAGCTCTGAATCATAACAACTTGAGTGAGAAAGTAAACTCAATAACTTTTCCAAGGTTTTAACCACTTTAAAACCGGAGTTCGGCAGTTTCTATGGCAAGCGGCAAAGTTACAATTGGCCTACTACGCTATTTGAAAGCTGCGCCCTGGGCGCGATACAATGCGTCAAAGCCGCATAACTGAACAATTTCTTGCGCCAGGGGCGCATTATCCTGCGCCTGAGGCGCATAAGACAATACTTAGATGCACAATACATATAAATTGCCCTCACTTTCTTCCGCTACCACCACTACACCACCTCCACCACCGTCACCTAACAAATATTACCGGCATAACAGTACCCCTCTCCATTGATCACTTCACTATCTATGAAATTTAAAGCAACTAAGGAAAATAGACTGTGCTTAGAAAAGAGGTATTGCGCTTTGATTATATCCAAGACGATCCAATATGGTTATTTAAGATGGGCTATGTCGATTTTTCAGTTCCATCAAATTATTTGGCACACTACTAAGGCTTGTGGACATGGTGCGTCATTAATTGATTTGAATCATCAAATTGCAAGACTTGTGCACAACCATAGTTGACTTGCCTTGATAGGAGCCTCATTGAAAGAGAATTGTTTGAAAAATTAACAATACAACTGCCCACATTCAGTGCTCAAATTTTGAGTATCATGTAATATGTCCACGATGCATTGGTGGAATTTATGAGAAGTGCGGTCTACTTAATAAGAGTGAAAATGTACGGATGTAATCAATGCAAATGTATCGAGAAAAAACATACACATTTAGGCAATCCAACATACATTTTTTGTTGTCTCTTTTTCCAATGTTTCGATGTCTATTGCTGCTTGTAATATCTGAAGTGGTTCTCACGATTGCATGTTGCCAAGTCGATTGCACGAATTTTGACGTTATTTTGGAGCCTTAGAAGTCTCAAGAAATGATAAATGCACACAGAAAATGATCTAATTGGCAATCCAACTAAGCGTACGTGCCAGGAGCGCAGACTATTTGCGCCTAGGAGCCTTGAGACAGTTAATATTAAACTGATGCGCCCGGGGCGCACAATGATTGCGCCTGACGGCCATTTGATGAGTGATTTCCAGATCTGAGAGGGGCGCAAAAATACGGCGCCTCAGGCGCATGTGACGCAAAAAGTACTCCTGCAACTACACCCACGACCTCAATTTTAACCCGGCCGTCTACAACAACCACAATTTTGACTCGTCTACCACCATGGCACCACCCTCTTATCACTGCCGCCACCACCAACAATCACTACTCAACCATCACCACACCCCTACCACCTCCGTCGTCGTCATCTTACCTTGATTCTAAGCCATGGATTAGGAGTTAGGTTATTAAAAGCTTGTATTGGTCAAAAAAAGAGTTTATATATCCTTACCTTGCTCTCCATCCAAAACTTTATTGGATAGAGATAATAACTGGAGCATCGTACCATACAAAAAACAGCTTGTGGGTATGATACAAACCTCCCCTACTCCTACCAACTCACCTTTCATTTCTCAAAAGCAGCTCAATCAAGTTGGTAATGGTAATGTTGTAGCAAGAAAATCCAAGAAAAAGAAGAACTTAGTAGTGGAAATTCAGGGTTACCCCATTGCTACTCCTCCTGTTGTTAACCGTGCTGGAAGAAAAAAGAAAAACAAGAGTGTGGTTTTCAGGGCTGCTGCTGTTGCAGTGGCTTTGTCAATATCATCCGAAGGAATCTCCACCAGAAACAGAATACTACTGAATGAATCCCAGGCTGTGTGGCAAGTGAATAAAATGATGAAAATTGGTTACAAGGGAAGTGAGGATGAAGTAATAAGCAAGATAATGGATATGGAACAAGAGGATGATGACAGGGCTGCACTATTGGCAGCTAAATCAAAGGCATAATTCAACTTCCATTCAATGAGCTTAGCACCATATCAAATATGAAGATCATGTCAAGGAATGTTCATGGTTTGGGTAAAATGGAAAAAAGAGGCAAACTCAAGAAGATAATCGAAGACAAAAAAAAGTGGAGTTTCTTGTGATTCAAGAGACAAAACAATCAGTGATCTCTTCAAATTTCATCAGGTGTTTATAGGGTGGTGAAGACTTTGACATGTTGGAAGTGGGTGTATCAGGAACTGCTGGTGGATTAGTTAGCATTTGGAATCCAGACATTTTCAAGTTGGAGTCATGTTGCAGCAACAGAAACTTTATCTTGGGGAAAGGTACATACTACAATCAGTTTTCCTGCATTATTGTCAATATTTATGCTCCATGTAAAAGAAGGAAACTTTGGCAAACCTTTGCTCACTGGCCCTTGGTGCTTGGGAGGTGATCTTTTTTTTTTTTTTTGGGTAAGGTAAAAATTTATAACAAAACAGAGGAGCTACCCCCGAATACAGCATATAGCCAAGAAAAAGGAAAAGGGGCTAGGAACATGCTCCTACCCTAACAACAACAAGAAAACAAAGCCTACCAACTACTCACCCAAACAAAACAAAGATAACACCAACAAAATACTTAGACCCGTCATCAAACGGTGGAGAAAATAGCCTCAGAGATATTCCACATAGCACACAACCTTTGGTTCTTGGCACTGCGTTTCACCTTCCTCCAAAGACTCAAACAATTCCTGATATCAGTCTTCACCACTGAGACAAGAGATAAAGCATCCCTCTGAGAGCCTTGAAAAACTCGCTTATTCCTCTCCAGCCATATATGATAAAGAGAGGCAGCCAACACCATCTTATACAAAGACTGCTACAAACCATTGCCAGTCATATGTTGACTAGCCCAACCAATCTCTTGATCCAAACTAATCAAGCCCCTCCTATAGCCACAGATTCTCAAAAGCTGCCCCACAATATAGGAAGAATAAGGACACATGAAAAAGAGATGTAAATGGCTTTCAAGAGATGCATTACAGAGAACACACGAAGTATTGGGCACCGTACCCCAATTCTGCAATCTATCCTTCGTAGCAAGCCTACCATGAATAGCCAGCCACTGAATAATTGCCCAATGAGGAATATGAGGCTTAAACCAGACCACTTTCCACCAAGTAACATCTATTTTAACCTCTCTAATACTATCCCAAGCAGATTTGATAGTAAACCCGTGAGCATTCAGTAGCCAAACCACAAAATCAGATTGACCAGAATTAGGGACCAAGGTAGTAGGAGTGTGCTCAATGATTTCTTTTGTGACAGCATTCCGACTTCTGGGCCAACACCAGGAATCATTACTGATAATAGAGGCCACTTTAGAAAACAAAGATCTCCCCAAGTTATAAACGACCCTCTCCCCAAATCTAGAAAAGAGAGGTCCGAGAGGGTGCCAATTGTCTAACCAAAGAAAAGTATCAAGCCCATTACCAACTACAGATTTTATCCAAGGTTGAACCAAACTGCGAAGCTTAAAAATCTTCCTAATAGTCCAAGAAGCAGAAGGAGGAATACTCATATACCAAAATGAAGTGAGATACATAAATGAAAGGCAGGGGTGTACTATTAGGGATAGAGGAATGAAAGACCTAAGCAGATTTATAGAAGACATGGAACTGATTGCTATGCAGCTTCTGGGGAGGAATTTACAGAATTGACAGATTTTTGGTTGACCAAGAATGGCTGGACAAATACAAAATAAAACAATGGGGTTTGCCTAGATCCTTTTCTGACCATTGTCCTATTCTACTGATGGAAGATGATATAGGGATTGGGGTCCCAAACCTTCAAATTTTTCAACGCTTGGCTCACCAATCCTAACTGCATTCAAGTTATGGACAGTGCTTGGGGGGAAACAGGGATAATGGTTGGACTGCATTTAAAATTACTAGGAAGCTCAAAGACATGAAAGAGGCTCTTAAGAAATGTCATGTTGAAGAATTTGGAAACTTGCAATATAAGCTCCAAAAGGTAGAAGAATAGCTTCATTCCCTGGACTTGAAAGCTGAAAATAACTCCATTACAGATGAAGAAAAGGGTTCCAGAAGAGAATTGAAAAATGAGATGTGCTTGCTGGGGAGAATTGTGGAAAGGATGGGGCACCAAAAATCAAGAGTTAATTGGTATCTCAAAGGGGACATTAACACTAAATACTTCCATACCATGGCTTCTCACAGACAATGAAGGAATAGCCTTAATTCCATCAATGTTTCGGGTGAGCCTATTATGGACCCTACTCGGATTAAGCAAGCTGGCTTCACTCACTTCAAGAAGCCCAATCAGGAAACTTGGGTAAACAGACCCTCTTTCTTGGAAAGAATTGGGAATGGTCTAAGTGTGGAATTGGCTCAACAACTTATGACGGATTTTGATATTCAAGAAGTATGGCAAGCACTAAAGACAAGTGATGGGAATAAGGCACCAGGGCCTGATGGATTCAATTTGCTCAGCATAAAGAAAGGCTGGAAATTCTTGAAAGCGGACATCAGGAATTTCTTTACTGAGTTTCATAAAAACTGCAGGTTACCAAAAGGTTTCAACTCCTCTTTCATTGCTCTGGTTCCCAAAACAGAGAATCCACAGAGTTTCAGTGAATTCAGACCTATCAGCCTTATAAGCTCCATGTACAAAATTCTCTCCAAGGTAGTTGCTTCTAGAATCAAATGTAAAATTCCTGTGGTACTAAAAATAACCGTTAACACAATGGGAAAAAAAAAAAGGATGAGATCCAACCATTAAAAGGTACTTTTATATTTCTCACTTCTGTACCTTTCTTGTCTTCTTTCCATCTTTTTGTCCTTCAATGATTAGAATTTTAAAAAATGATTTTTTTCGCCTCCTCGAAGGTAAAATAATTGTATGCTTTAATGTGTAAACAATTCTGAATCATAATAACTTGAGTGAGAAAGTAGACTCAACAAACATTTCAACGGTTCTAACCACTTTGAAATCAAAGTTTTACAGTTTCTATAGCAATCGCAAAGTTGCAATTGGCCTACTCCGCTATTGGAAACTAATCCGCATAAATGAACTATTTCTGGCGCCAGGGGCGCATTGTCCTACACGTAAGAGAATACTTACGCTTATATTGCCCTCACTTTCTTCGGCTACTACCACTGCACCACCTCCACCGCTGTCACCTAACAGAAGTGCCAGCCCAACCCCAGGGCCCAAGAGGCCTGGGCCTTGGACATCCCAAAAATTCCAAATTTTAGAAGGACTCCAATATTTTTACTACTTGGATTTGAGTACGACTCTTTTTCTTTTTAAGCCCTAGATGAAAAAAATGCCCAATTGGAGGTAATGAGTTAGCCTAACCCACCATCTCATAAGCCCAAGTGGCCAAACCCATCATTCCGTAACCCAGCATCAAGTATTAACTCTTTAAGGGCGCACTTCTTTTTATTAGGCCTTGAGCACTAAAAACCCTTTAGCCGGCCCTGCCTAACAGACATTATCTGCGTAACCCTCCCCCTTTCCAATTATCCCTTCACTATCTACAAGATTTAAAGCAGTGCAGAAAAAATGAATATAAATAATAATGCATTTTCAACTGAACTATAAATAACCGTTCACACAATGCAAACCAAAAAAAATAAAAGGATGATATCAATCCATTAAAAGGTAGTGAGATAATTCTTCCAAAAGTTATTCTTAAAGACTCCTTGAAGATAAAATCATTGTATACTTTAATATGTAAATAATTTTGAATCATAACTACCTGAGTTTGAAAGTAGACTCGTTAAACTTTTCAACTGTTCTAACCATGTTGATATCTGAGTTAGGAAGTTTCTGTGGCACACCGCAAATTTTGGCCTACTTTGCTATTTAAAAGCTGCATAACTCAACAATGTCTGGCCCCCGAGGCGCATTGTCATGCACTTGAGGCGCATAAGAGAATACTTAGACGCACATTACGAGCTAATTGCCCTCACTTCCACTACCATCACTACACCTCCAACACCGTCACCTAAAGTATACTACCAGTGGAACCGTACCCCTCTCCAATGATCACTTCACAATATAGGATGTTTAAAGCAATGCGCAAAAAGGTAATGAATATAAAAAGTCACAAATTTGCAACTAAACTATAAATAACAGTTCACACAATTCGAAAAGAAAATAAGGATGATATCAAACCATTAAAAGGTGCTAAGATAATTCTCTCTTTTGTTCCTTGCTTGTCTTCTTTCATCTTTATGTCCTTCTATGATTAAAACTTTCAAAAATGATTTTTTCTCGACTCCTTGATGGTAAAACCATTGTTTGCTTCAATATTTCACTAAATTTAAATCAAAAATACTTGAGTTAGAATGTAGATTCAACAAGCTTTTTAATGGTTCTATGCACGTGCAAATTGGAGTTCTGAAGTGTTTGTGACAAGCCACAAAGGTTGGCCAACTTTGAAGTTTTGATGCTGCACCGGGCGCGACTCAGTCCACCTGAGCCATATAACCCAACAATCTCTGGCGCCCGAGGTGCATAGGAGAATACTTAGATACACATTACACGTAAATTGCCCTCATTTTCTACCCTACCACCACTGCTACCACAACCACACAGCCTCCACCATAGTCACCGCGCATACACTTTTCAATGGTTCTAACCACGTTAAAATCGGAGCTCGGCAATTTCTCTGGCAAGCCAAAAATTTACAATTGGCCTACTTTGCTATATGAAAGCTGCGCCAAGGGCGCGATACAATTTGCTTGAGCCGCATAAATGAACAATTTCTAGTGCCAGGGGCGCATTGTCCTGCTCCGGAGGCGCATATATAAGAAAATACTTAGATGCGAATTATGTATAGATTGAGGATCAAAAAAAAATTATGTATAGATTGCCTCACTTTCTTCCACTACCACAACTGCACCACCTCTACCACTGTCACCTAACAGACATTGATCACTTCACTATCTACGAGATTTAAAGCAGTGCAGAAAAAGTGAGTATAACTAATCACACAATCGCAACTAAACTATCAATAACCCTTCACAAAATGGAAAACAAAAAAAGAGAGGATAATATCAAACCATTAAAAGGTACTAATATAATTCTCCCTTCTGTTCCTTTCTTGCCTTCTTTCCATCTTTTTCGTCTTCGATGGATTTTCGAAAAATTATTTTTTTAGACTCTTTGAAGGTAAAATCATTGTATGCTTTTAATGTGTAAATAATTTTGAAGCATAACTACTTGAATTACGAAGCAGATTCAACAAACTTTTCAACGGTTCTAACCATATTCAAATCGGACTTCTGGAGTTTCTGTTACGGCCTAGCATTTTTATTTATTTAATTAATTATACTGGCCGTTTGTTAATTGGAGTTGTGGTTGAGTCCTAATTAATTATTTTGCAAGCGGTATGGGTATTGTTGGCACGATTGTAATATCGTGGTATTGGTTAATAATTTTATAAATTGTATAGGGTGCAACATGAGTACCGGGTGGTTTTACAAGTTACTACTTTAGGAGATATTTTCACCATGTAGGGTTTTATTTGGAGAGAACGTTGGGGAGGAAAGAGCAGCGCAGTCAGGTTTCGAAGTCGCCCTTGATCGTCTTCAATCGTGGTAAGTCTTGAACTAATCTTATTGTTTCACTTCTCAGAGTTCGGTTCAGTAGCAAGTTATTTGGGTGGAAATTATTCTAAGTTAATTTGGTGGGTGCCGGCTTGAGAGAGAGAAAGAGAGAGTGTGTGTGTGGCGGAGGGAGTGTGCACGGTTGTGACGTGCGGCTGTGCATGTGTGGACACGGTTCACACGGAAGAAGTTAGGAATGGAGACCTCCTGGTGTGGTGTGGTGTATGCACGTGGTTCGGGTGCTTGAAGATGAGATTTGTAGGTTAGTGGATCCTGATGGGTTGGAGTGAAAAGAATAAGGTTTAATAATTTGGAGGTCATTGTTGTTATAGTAGTTTAGGATTTGGGGTGGGATTAAGAAATTTAATAGATCTATGTATTCTTAGTTTGTCTAGTCAGTAGTAAACTTTGAATAGTTAGTCATTTCGTATTATTCTTTTGTTCAGGTTAACTTCATTTCGCGTTGTTTGGTTATAGTACTTCTGGATCCATGTGAGTGGTTAAGCATGTTATGTACTTTCAAACTTCCCCGCTTCTTATAAATTGTTGTTTTGGAAAATTTATGATTGAAATTGAAAACACATTGTTATATTTAATTATATTAAATTGGCATGCGGTATCGGTGAAACCCTTTGTTGATAGAATAATCTTTTGGTGAGAACTTTGTGGATATTGATGGGAACATATTTTGAAAGTCCAGGAAAATTAATCCTCTGTGTGCGGGTGACTCTGGCCATTAGGGAAGAGACCGGAATAGGCCGGTGACCCTAATGCTCAACAGTTGTTATTGACCGGATCGTTCTTAGGAACAAGTTCCACGGGCTGCCTACTCCTGGTGACTCTATGATTCGATATTGGATCCAATTTTGAGATATTTATTTACTGGCACTTGGTACTATTGATTTTGGTTGTGGTTCCCCATTGTTGTTGGAGGTTGTATTGTGATCACCATTAAGATTTATCGGATGAATCATTAATTGGAATAATGGATTATTTTGTTGTTCACTGCATATGCCAAATTTATGTTGACATGGTAGATTATTTTGATCCCTGTTTTGGAACTGTATTTAATATACATGCTTTGC
Organism: Rhododendron vialii; assembly: GCF_030253575.1. Taxonomy (NCBI): domain Eukaryota; kingdom Viridiplantae; phylum Streptophyta; class Magnoliopsida; order Ericales; family Ericaceae; genus Rhododendron; species Rhododendron vialii. Next base: position 1,445,991 of record NC_080568.1, on the reverse strand, counting down.
TATTCACTGAGCTCGTCAGCTGACGGATTTATTCCAACTTCTTTTCAGGCAAGTTGGGGAATTAGGCAAGGACTCTGGTGGCATCTCGGGAATTTTTTGTATTGACCTCCTTAGAGTGTCTCATCATATTTTTATTTTATTAATCACTTCCGCATTTGAAATATTTTATCAGACATCTAGATTCTTTTATTATTGTTGGATCACTGGATTTTATTTGGTTCATGGGATGTTTGTGCCCCATTCTTTTTGTGGAATTTATTGGTTGGGGATGTTCTGAATAAAAAAAATGGTTGACTGTTTGGTGGATCTTTGCTTGGGAGTTTTTATAAAATTTCTTTTTAGGCTGCATATTCTACAAGCTTTGGTCTTGTGATTCATGGCCGGTCACTTCTCATTTTGGGGTGTGACAGTTTCCGTAGCAAGACGCAAAGTTTGGCCTACTTTTCTATTTGAAAACTGCGCCTGGGGCGCAGTACAATGCGCCTCATCCGCATAACCCAACAATGTCTGGCACCCGAGGCGCATTGACCTGCGCCTGAGGCGCATAAGAGAATACTTAGATGCACATTACGCGTAAATTTCCCCGGGCGCAACTTTCAAATAGCAAAGTAACTCCCGCACTCCCGAGCTCCGCGGTTTGCCACAATAACTCCCGAACTCCGATTTGAACATGGGTAGAACCATTGAAAATTTTGTTGAGTCTACTTTCTAACTCAAGTAGATATGATTCAAAAATTATTTACACATTTTAAGTATACAATGATTTTACCTTCAAAGAGTTTAAAAAATGAAATACTTTTTAGAAATTCTAAAATTGTGGTGGCAGAGGTGGTAGGGGTTAGAACCGTTGACGACGACGGAGGTGGTAGGGATGTGGTGGTGGCAGACAGGTCAAAATTGTGGTCGTGGGTCTTGTTGAAGGAGTACTTTTTGCGTCACATGCGCCTGAGGTGCCATTTTTTTGCGCCCCACTCGGATTTGGCAATCATGGTGCGCCCCGGGCGCATCAGTGTGTTTTTAACGTTAAATTTGTACTCCGGGCATGCTTAGTTTGATTGCTAATTAGATCATTTTTCGTGTGCATTTGTCATTTCTTGAGACTTCTAAGGCTCCAAAATAACGTTCACTTTGCTTGGATGGACTTTTTGAGAGTAACTCTCAACTCTCGGCACAGTTTTCAATAAATCTTTCTCTCTATCTCTCTCCACTCATTACCACTCCAACTCTCAAAAATAACTTTCTAAAATCTAAACCAAACAAAGTGGTTAAATTTGTGCAATCAACTTGGCAACTTGCAAACACGAGAACCACTTGAGATATTACTTGTAGCAAAAGTCATCGAAACACTGGAAAGAGACGCAACAACTAATGTATGTTGTATTGCCTAAATGTGTACGTTTTCACCCTATACATTTGGATTGACTACAAGTGTATTTTTTTGCTCTTATTAAGAACAACAACACTTCTCATATATTTCACCAATGCACCAAGGGCATATTACATGGTTTTGAGTACCGAATATGGTTAGTTGCACTATTAATTGCTCAAACAATTCTATCCATGAGGTTCTTATCAGGGTGAGCCAACAATGGTACTGCACAAGTCTTGCGATTTGATGATTCAACTCAACAATGACGCACCATGGACACAAGCTTTAGCAGTGTGCCAAATAATTTGATGGAATTGAAAAATGGATTTTAATTTTGGCGCTCCACTTTTGTACGCAAACACTTCCATTTTAATCTGAACTTACTAGTAATTTCATTTACAAAATGAAGTACCTGCATACAAAAGTGGAGTGTCAAAATCAATTTCTTTGAAAAATTGACATAGCCCATCTTAAATTACCATATTGGATCGTTTTGGATGTAATCAAAGCACAACACCTCTTTTCTAAGCATAGTCTATTTTACTTTTCCATTGCAATTAATCACAAATAAAATTATTTTACAACTATGTTTTAGATATCACTGAAACCAATCATATTTGCTAGATAAGAAAATTTTACTACGCACTTGATGAATATTAAAACCAATTAATCACATATCACTGAAACCAATCATATTTGCTAGATAAGAAAACATTGTTCAGTCTAATTTTGAACTTAAAAAGTTAGGATTTAAAAATGTTACACGTTATGGGAAATTTACGTGTAGGTACAGAGAATTCAAAGTATGTAATTCCCCCCGGCTCAGGCCCAAATCATGAAATACATCCCTGAAGTTGCGAAAATCATTGAAATACCATTCCACGGATTTGGCTAAAATGGTTTTCGCGAATTGAGTTTGCTACACTTTGAACTCGAGTTGCGTTAATGTGTTTCGAAGAGATTGCTATTCCTGTTGCACCAAATATGCTAACAAATGAAAAGAAAGATGAGACTCTAACGGACTGCAGAAGAATGGTATCCGGAATGTGAAGGTTTTTTTAACCCAATCATGAAAAGGATCGTTGAAGTGTGTAGAGGTAAACCCAAGGGTAGTCAAAATGGCTACAGCTCGTGGGCACTTGCGCAGAACATGGCAGGTGTCTTCCTTAGTAGGAGCACACCAAACGCAGTAGTCGGAAGGAGTAATATGCCTAGGGAATAGATTATGTTGCGCCCTGGGTGCAACTTTCAATTGCCACTTCGCGGCTTGCTACAGAAACTGCCTAACTCGGATTTCAACATGGTTAGAACCGTTGAAAAGTTTGTTGAGTCTACTTTCTCAATCTAATTATCATGATACATAATTATTTATTTCTTAAAGCATACAATGATTTTACCTTCGAGGAATTAAAAAAAAAATTCATATTTTGAAATTCTAATCATCGAAGGACAAAAAGACACTGTAGAAAAAATACGAGAACGGAACAAACGAGGGAAATATCCCAGTACCTTTTAATGGTTTGACCTCATCCTTTTTTCTTTTCGCTTTCGATTATTTAGTTTAGTCGCAAATATGTGAAGTTAATGTAAAGGGGTGTTACTGTAGTAGACGGTGGTGGGAGGTGGTGTGGTGGTGGTAGCGGTAGAAAGAAGAGGCCAATTTAATTATGCGCAATGTCCATCTAATTTATGCGTAATTTCCAAAAATCATTTTATGAAATTCTAATCATCGAAGGACAAAAAGATGGGAAGAAGAGAAAAAAAGGTACAAAAGAGAGAAATATACAAGTACCTTTTAATGGTTTGATCTCATCTTTTTCTTTTTCATTTAAATCGTATCATGACCAATTGTATATTGAAAAATAGGATTTTCAAAGTACTAAAAGACAATGAAAACCAAAAACGAAATTATTGAAGTTTCATTTATGAAATTTGGTTGAAAGCAGACTGGTTCAAAGATCATCGAAACCACTAACGTCATTTGCGGGGCAATCACATGCATAGTAAAACTCCAGTTCCAAGATTTCTTGCTCTGTTTCTCCAGTCACTTGACTTATCGGCATAAAAGAAAAAAGGAAAGAGAAAGGGGGAAAATGGGGTATGGATTAGGATTCAAAAATTAAAAAACCCGTGAGATACGAATTAGAATTGGATTTTCATTTCAAAACCGTGGATTAACCGAACCGGACAATGAGATATTTAAAAAATAAAAATATATGTGTGTGTGTAATTTTTATAAATAATTATAATTTTATTTATTTGTATGAATTTTTTTAAACAATTTTATATTAATGTGACAATATATAACACTTAATTGTAACTTTGGACTAAAAATCTAGACGGACAATGTACAATTTCACATTAATGTTGCTGCCCTTCTGGTATCTGGACTAGAAATCTGGAATATGATTATGTAATACATTGACTTGCTGTAATGTTATGAAATTTTGTGTTTGCATTTTTAGTTTGAATATGATATGTAATGGCATGACAATTGCATCATTTTATTTTTTTGGAAAGCCATTCGTGGATAAAACCGGAACCGAACCGTGACTCACAGATTGGATTGGATTGGAACTGAACCGTGGGACTTTCGGTCTGGACACGGATTGCATTTTCTTAAAAACCGTGACTCACGGATTAGGATTGGATTCATAGAAATCCAATCCAATCCGGACTGTGGACAGCTCTTATAGCATGTAGAACAGGTGATTGGTGTTCATTGCGATGTAATTATGAGGGTGTGATCCCACTACAAATGATCCCAAAAAAAATCACAACAAGCCAGTCGTATTTGAATTTGGTATTTCTTTCTAAGGACACTTTATTGAATGCCAATTTCTTCGAGCTGTGACTTTAGACATGAGCATCAGCGCTAGTGTCTATATAATAAGGAAGTAGTGTTTTTGAAAATGTACACAACTCAAAGGACCGAGCTTTGTGGTTTGCTAAATTAGAGGTTAAGATTGATTACTTCTTTTTCAAGGGTTCAGATTGCGATACAGTTAGATCATTGGTCACGCTTGTTTGCGTGTGTCTAAATTTTCCCGGCCATTACATTAGTAAATTCTGTGCTCTCCTCTTTCCTTGCAGTGCGTCTTCTCCTTCTAAGAACAAAACTGCCCACCTATATCATGTCATGTAAAACTTAAAAATATCAACCTGATGTAACTTCAAACCCATCACGCTTCTATCCCTCTCTTCCCTTCCCCTTCATAGATTACACAGACCTTCTAAAGACCACCATCACCTTTTACTCACCCTTTCCATCTCAACGCCAATTAATTTTGGTGATTGGGGGGTGGGCGGTAGTTGTGGTAATGTATGTGTGATGATGGTGATAGTGATGGTGGTGATCATTGGAGACGGGTATGGTTACACTGGTAGTGTATGTTAGGTGACGGTGGTAGAGGTGGTGTAGTGGTGGTAGCTAGGGTAGAAAGATGAGGGCAAGTTACGTGTAATGCGCCAGACATTGTTGAGTTATGTGGCTCAGGCGCATTGTGTCGCGCCCCAGGCGCAGCTTTCAAATAGCAAAGTAGGCCAAACTCCGCGGCTTGCCAAATAAACTCCTGAACTCTAATTGGAACGTAGTTAGGACCCTTGAAAATTTTTTTGAGTCTACATTCTAACTCAGGTAGTTATGATTCTAAGTTATTTACACATTAAAGCATACAATGATTTTACCTTCAAGCAGTCTAAAAAATACAGTAAGTTTTTGAAATCATCGAAGAACGAAAAGATGGAAAGAAGAAAAGAAAAAGGGAGAATTATCTCACTACCTTTTAATGGTTTGATATCATCCTCTCTCGATCTTTTGTTTCCCATTGTGTGAACGGCAATATATAGTTTAGTCTCAAATGTGTGATTATTTATACTCACTTTTTATTTTATTTTGATTATTTCAGCACCATTTTGGTTTTCTTCGGTTCATTTGGTAAATTTTGGTTAAAACTTGTTTGTATGTGCCTAAATTTTCCCACCCGTTACTTAAGTATGTGGGGTGATGGTGGTGGAGGTTGTGCAATTATGGTACGTAACAGTGATGGTAGGTGTCACGAGGCTGTTTTTCACCTAGAAATCTACCCGTGATGGCACCAAGTTTGCCAACAACTTGGTCTCAGCCAACTTGTGTTTACTCACACACCCGATATGTTTGAACGTCTAGGAACACACTCAAGAGTTACGGGAACCGTCCCAACCTTTATTAAGCACCAACTTACAAAGGAATACACTCAAGAACCTAGACAGAACAACCCTCTGCCTTAGGCTACGAAAATGCTTGCCTAAATAGGCTTACAATCATAAAAACGTGGCCACTAAGTACATGAGATCATGGGGCCAACCCATGATCTTGCAGTTGACACCCCCAACTGCCCTAGGGCTGTGCTGGCACTGCCAGAATCTGCCAGCACACTGAAACATGAAACTGCCTGGAAATAACTGCCGATAACTGCCCGTTTCTGCCCTGGACACCTGTCCCATGCTGCCAGCAACACATGCAGCCCGTTTCTGCCTTGGACACCTGTCCCATGCTCCCATCAACATGTGCAGAATGCTGTTAACCGTTAATAACCGTTTTGCCTAAGCCAACTCAAGTCTGCCTCCGTTTTGCCCGAGCCAACTCAAGGCTGCCTGGCCAATTTCGTGATTCAACCCCAGCTCCCAATACTTAGCCGTTTTTCTCGATTGCCTTGTTCCACAAGCCTGCTTCCCGTTTAGCATCCCTGCCTCGATATCATCGGGCCATCATGTGCATCACGACTACCACTTGCCTTAGGGACCAGTGCCGACACCAACCGACACTGTCAGTTCACCTTGCAAAGACATGCCTACCTCATGCCTTCGTTTCCACCGGTTGGCTAGGGTGCAAGGTGCCACCGCTAGCCAAGCTTAGCAAGCCTTGGAAATCAAGGTGCTAACAGTAGGGTAGAAAGATGACGACAATTTACATGTAATGTGCACCTAAGTATTCTCTTATGCACCTCAGGCGCATTGAGTCGCGCCCCGGGCGCAGTATCCAAACTACAGATTAAGTTAGCCAAACTTCTCGGCTTGTCACAAAGACTTCTGTTCTTCGATTTGCACATGGATAGAACCAATAAAAAGCTCATTGAATCTAATTTCTAACTCAAGTACTTTTGATTCAAATATATTTACACGTTAAAGCAAACAATGCTTTTACCTTTAGGAGTCAGGAAAAAATCATTTTTGAAAATTATAATCATAGAAGGACAAAAAGATAGAAAGAAAACAAGAAAGGAACAAAAAAGAGAATTATCTCAGTACCTTTAAATGGTTTGATATCATCCTTTGTTTTATTTAGATTCACTTTTTGTGCACTGCTCTAAATTAATCCCGTAGATAGTGAAAATGATCATTGGAGAGGGGCATGGTTACGCTGGTAGTGTATGTTAGGTGACAGTGGTGGAGAGGGTATAGTGGTGGCAGCGGTAGAAAGTGAGGGCAATTTATGCGTAATTTGGATTTTAGTATTCTCTTATGCACCTCAGGCCTAGGACAATATGCCTTGAGCCGCATAATTCAACAATGTCTGGCACCCAGGCACATTGAGCTGCTCTGAGGCGCGTAAGAGAATACATAGATGCACATTACCCGTAAATTGCCCTATCTTTTTTGGTTGAAGCGCGCTATTTTTGGGTCAATTTTAAAAGAAGCGTGCTTTTTTGCGCCTTGTTCAAGTTGCCTCATCTGGGCTGTCCTCATCTTTAATTTCTACAACAAGATTTAGAGCAGTGCACAAAAAGTTACCTTAACTAAACTAAATAAGCGTTCACAAGATGCAAAATGAAAAGAAAAATGATAAGATCAAACAATTAAAAGGTACTGAGATATTTCCCTCTTTTGTTCAAAAAATGGTTTTTTTTTTTTTTTTCGACTCCTCAGAGGTAAGATCATTGTTTACTTTGATGTGTAAAAAATTCTAAATCATAATAACGTGAGTGAGAAAATAGACTCAACATATTTTTTTTCAACGGTTCTAACCACGTTGAAATCGGAGTTCGGCAATTTCAATGGTGTCACGCCCTTGATTTTCAACATAAATAAAAAATACTCTTTTGATAAATAAAGTCATCGCAATAATACAATTAATACCCAAAAGATCTTCCTTTCTACTGTTCACAAATAAGATTCAGATATTACATTTTTGGCTCATTTGCCCCAAATTATCGAAATGCCAATGACCGAAGAAAATAATCTTACGGTTGTAACAAATGCCTTTCCAAAATACTTCTTTCAAATCAAATGCAAGTAATCGCCTCTTTTATACCTTTGAAAGTCATGATCAACAAGCACGATATGCACGCCATGCCAACTTTCTTGTTTTTGCACCTGAAAATGATAGGGTTGAGCATACACGCGCCCAGTAGAGAAATCTATACGCAAGTTATAGGAAAATATGATGAGTTATGCATCTAGAGTAAGAGAGTAACGACAGATAAGCCCAAGTACACAAGACTGTCAACAGCAGCACACTATGATCAGGGATTCTAGGCTACCTATATGAAGGATCTATCTGCTCATATGTCAAACAAGGACCATCAATATTCCTACATCATTCTAAGTAAATAAACAACAGCTTTAGTACCGTTCATTACATCTCGTACAATTTCACAATCTTTCACATTTCACATTTCATCACCAAATCCCATTTCTCATTATCATCAGTCATCAGAATCTCTTTCATCAACTTTATAAACCAATTTTGTGTCATGTGTCTGAGCCTAAGCTCCTGCCAGGCACTTACTCGATAACGAGCCCTGAAAGCAAATGATATGAGCATTTAGCTCCTGCCAGGCTAATTATGGGACCCTGATATCCCCTGCCAAGCGTCCACCTAGAAGGTTGGACCTTGAGTGTTAAATATGAGCTTTTAGCTCCTGCCAGGCTAATTATGGGACCCTGATATCCCCTGCCAGGCACCCACCCGTCGATGGGCCCCGAATGTTCTCGTTGTGTCCGATTGTTATTCACATTCAATTCGTATTTCCAAGTTACAAGCATCAAACCATCCAGTCATTTCTCCATTTAATCAAACAAGTACTTCTCTACTAATTACGCACGTCACGATATTTCTTATAGTCTACGATGCTCACGGACTCTTTTACGCTACTATAGCCTTTATGACGATACTCCAACTATGCTAACGAAAAATCAATGGCACAGACACGTTCGACGAGTCGTACGATACGATCTTTCAGATATTCTGATTTTCAGCAGAGCAGTCCATGTTCAAAAATTTATTAAAAATAGCATACTCACTATTTTTCAATGATTCCAACACCGAAACATCACCAACTTACCCATCTTTAAAACCTATAAGGACCCATAACCAATAGGGTCGTTTAACCATAGCCAAACAATGAAAAACGCTGCACAGTGAGCTGCCCAGATTTTCGGATTACAGGGCAATCTTCTAAAAATCACTATAAATCGAGTTCTTAATATTTTTGAGTGATTCCAGTCCCAATAGTTGGGCGATTGAATGAACTTTGAAAGACGCAAAGGAACCCTAGTCAAATCTGCACTCCAAGGGTGGTTAAACAGGGGTTTACCGAGGCTACACGAATCTGCCTGACAGATTGACATACCTCCACTCAATCGATCATAACTTTTTGTGTACTAAGAGTTTTAAGATGATTCCAGTGGCAAATGAAAGCTGACTTCAAGATCTTCGAACCGATATAAAGTTTACATAAAACGGACATCGGACGAGGAAGTTATGGCCGTTCGAAGTGGGCTGAAACCCAGAAAACGAGACAGATTGCAGACCAGTATTTTAGATATCACCATAAATTCAATTCTCAACGGTTTCGAGTGATTCTAGCGGCACTAGAACGGGCTCTAAGTCTACTCTATTTCATACGAAGGAACCAAAATTCAATCATGAGTTTAAGAAGGCGTAAAACCCCAAAAACAAAGACCCTGTTTCTGCAGAATTTCGGAAATGGAACAAACCACCTCAAACAACGAAACAAAGCACGATCTAGGTACATAAACGCCGTATAAACGCATAACAAGAGTAAGAGATCCCTACCTCATGGGTTTTGAGCAAAACCCGAACCTTTGACCAAGTCAACCAAGCTCCCACGCGGTCCGATCATGATTTTTCTTGGATATTCGGAAAGCCCATGCGCCGTATAACAACTTTAATTCTCGGGCCTTGTCCGGAATCACCCCCTAGGTAGATGAAATCGAAGAGAGAAGAGAGGAGGAAGTTTTTCGGAGGAGAGGAGGAGAGAGAGAGTGCCGAGAGAGTGAGAAAAGAGAAATGGGAGAAAGTAGTCTCCTGGGGAAATTGTAGAAGTGGGGAGCAATCCCCCGCTTCTCGCACTACACTCACACGTGCACCCTTCACACAATTACCCTTATATCCTCCCACGAACACGTCACACCGAATATCCGCACTGTCTATCTCGACGGGCTATACATTAACAAAACAAACAAAAAAAAAAATATAGCCTAAAAAAAAATAATAATAATAATAATACGGGTCTCTACAAATGGCAACCTGCGAAGTTGCAATTGGCCTACTACGCAATTTGAAAGCTGCGCCCGGGTCGTGACATAATGCGCCTGAGCTGCAAAACTAAACAATTTATGGATTGTCTTGTGCCTTAGGCGCAAAAAAGAATAATTAGATGAACATTGCGCATAAATTGCCCTCACTTTCTACCACTACCGCCACTACACCACCTCCACCACCGTCACCTAATGAACATTACAAGTGTAAACATACCCCTAAACAATGATCTATTAAGTTACGAAATGTTCCAAATTAAGGCACAAACGTTCAAGTGAGGGTAGTCAAATGGCGCGCGATGGTGGTAGTGGTGTGGTAGTCATAGTGGTCGATTAATTGTGTTGGTGGTGTAGACAATAGAATTTTGCTTCGTAAACATACAAGCATTGCTTTAGTTGAATTTTGATGTTGATATGATTTTAGAAAGCCATATAAGATTTTTTAAACTCTTACAGAATGAAGGAATATCCTAGACTTAGGAATTTGTGTTTGTAATGGGACTTAGAATGTGTAGAGAGCGCAAACATGTTTAGCTTTCGTGGTCCGATGATCTTTGAATCAGTCTTCTTTTAACCAACTTTCCATAAAATTATACTTCTTTAATTCTTTTTTCCTTTCATCATATTTTAGTAGTTTGAAAACCCTATCTATCCATTCATAATTGGTCTTGATCCAATTTAAAATGATTGTGATTCGAGCTTTTTACCGAACTAATTTGGTTTTCGACCCACTAAGGGTAAACTAGTAATTTCTTTTGATGTACAAATGATTTTTGATCAAAACAACTTGGGTAAAAAGCAGATTTAACAAGCTTTCCAACAGTTCAAACCACTCTCGAATCAGATTCCGGGCGTGTCCGTGTCGAGCCCACAAATTTTAGCATGTTTTTAAGTGTTACGAATGCGCCCAGGGCACTAAACAGACCAAACTTTGAGGGCTTGTCCCAGATGCTTCGGAATTCAGATCTGCGTGTGGTTTGAACTGTTAGAAAGATTTCTCAATCTACTTTCTATCCCAAGTAGTTTGTATCAAAAATAATTTATACATAAGAATATATGACCATTTTACCCTTAGTGGGTGAAAAGACAATTCATTTCGGTAAAACGCTCACAACTTTCTCATTTTAAATTGGATCAAAACCAACTATATATAGATAAACGAAAAAGCTATAAGGACCGATCGGCCGAACCGATAATCTACCGATTATGTGTACTGTGGGCCCTTATGTACTCTTTCCGTCTCTTGCAAAACTGGCACCAGTAAACTTTCAATATTTTTGAAAATAATGGGGTCCATGCCTTTACCCACTAGGGCCACTACACCTCCTTTATCTTCGAACTCCTTTTTTTCTCTCTCTCTCTCACACTCAGGTTCTGAGTTTACGAAGTCCAAAATCCCTCTCTCTCCCAAAACCACCACCATGGATGCCCACCCCCACACCAACTCCACCAATGCCCGCGCCCACGCCCACCCCCACCCCCACCCCCCGCCCACCTCTGACTAAACTTGTTTTCTCTCTCTTCTTCCCAACACTCTTCTCCTCCTACTTACTTCTTAAGCAAAACCTAGAACATTAGCTTCTCTCTCTCTCTCTCTCCCACAAGTAAAACGATGCTTCTTCTAGGTAACGAGGACCCAAAACTAAACTTATTTGGCTTCAGTATTGAAGATGCAAGTAATTCCTCCCCTCTGCCTATTCCATAGCCTCTGAATTTGCATCAATAAACTTGAAATCATTATTCAAGATGCAAGTGAACACCAATGCCAATCGAACTTCTCCCCAAACGTAGGGAAATTTTAAATAGTTGGAAGGAAGTAAAAAGAGGGTGCAATTCAAATTAAGTTGCTCATGAAATTTCCTTACTCCAAATTAATCTTATCCTTCAAAAAATTTTGTTATTCAATTACGAATCCAGACCTCTCAACATTGGCTCCAAAAAGAGCAAGAACAGAGGCTTACTGTTGATTTGGGTTTCTTGATAGAGGCTTGATAGACCCAAAATTCTCTTCAAAACAGAGCAAAAAGAAAGATGTTTATGTCTTTGATACTTTTGATTTGGGGACAGGTGATTTGTGTTTATTGATAGAGGCTTGACAGAGCATCTGTGACTGCGTTGCCAGCGAAGAGAAAGATGTAGAGCTGCTTTTGGCGATGATGGCGTAGCGGCTGATGCAGTATGTAGAGAGAGATGGTTCTTATAGTGGGACGACGACAATGGTGGCAGTCGGACTCAGTGTCGTGGGCGCAGAGCGTTGGTGGTTTTGGCGTGCAGGTGGGCGTCCATGGTGGAGAGAAAAGAATTAGTGAATAGAGAGAGAGAGAGAGAGCAGTTTTTGGTAAAGGTCGCGTGTGCCCTAAAGGTGTAGGCCCCACATTTCAAAAATTTCAGAAGTTTTGGTTAACAAGAGAGAGGAGCTAGAGAATGGCCCACAGTCCACGTCAATCGGTATAAAAGCGGTACATCTGATCTGTCCCAATAGTAGGACTCATAGATAAAAAGGGTTTTTAAAGAACAATAAGGAAGTACTATTTTAGAAAATGTACATAAGTCTAAGGACCGAGCTTTGTGTTGTGCTACACTAACGGTTAAGATTGGTTACTTCTTCTTTTTTAAGGGTTCAAATTGCAATACTTCTAGATCAATGGTCACGCTTGTCTGTGTGTGTCTAAATTTTCCCACCCATTACATTAGGAAATTCCGTGCTTCTATCCTACTCTTCCCTGCCCCTTTCCATCTCGACACTAATCGTGGTAGTTACTAGTTACGGTGGTAGTGTAGGTACAATGAGGGAAATTAACTATTATCACTGCCACCACCAACAATCCCTACTCTATCGGAGTTTGGAAGTGTCTGTGGCATTGTGACATGCTGCAAAGTTTGGCAAATTTTGCAGTTTGGATGCAACGCCTGGGACGCGTCTCAGTGCACTTGGCCAAATAACCCGACAATTTTGGTGCCCGAGGAGCATTGGCAGCGCCTGAGGCGCTTAAGAGAATTCTTGGCAGCACATTACACGTAAATTTCCCTAATCTTTCTACCCGTTACCACCGTCATCGTACCTACACTACCACCGTAACTACCCCTCTACAACCATCACTTCACTACTTGCATCGCATCCTCATCACAGAAACCACCATCACTTCACTACCACAATTAGCGTTGAGATGGAAAGGGTGAGTAAATGGTAATGGTGGTCTTCTTTAGAAGGTCCGTGTAATCTATGAAAGGGGCAGGCAAGGGAAGGATAGAAACGTGATGGGTGATGGTGGTCTTCTTTTTCAAGGGTTCAAATTCCGATACAACTAGATCAATGGACGTCACGTTTGTTTGTTTGTGCCTAAATTTTCCCACCCATTACATTAGGAAATTCCATGCTTTCATATTTCCTTGTAATTTCAAACCCATCAAGCTTCTATCCTTCTCTTCCCTGCCCCTTTCCATCTCAACGCTAATCGTGGTAGTTACTAGTTACGTGGTAATGTAGATACAATGAGGGAAATTTACGTGTAATGTGCTTCTAAGAATTCTCTCAATGCTCTTTGGGCGCCAGAAATTGTTGTGTTATAAGGCCAGGCGCGCATTGAATCTCGTCCCGGGCACAACTTTTCCAAACTGCAAAGTTGACCAAACTTTGCGGCTTGCCACAGACACTTCCGAACTCCGATTTGCACGTGGATAAAACCATTGTAAAGCTTGTTGAATCTACTTTCTAACTCAAGTAATTTTGATTCAAATTTATTTACACATTAATACAAATTTTTACCTCCAAGGAGTCGGGAAAAAATCATTTTTAAAAATTCAAAGCATAGAAGGACAAAAAGATAAAAAGAATACAAGAAAGGAACAGAAGAGTGAATTATCTCAGTAGCTTTGTATGGTTTGATATCATCCTCTTTTTTTCCATTGTGTGAACTCTTATTTATAGTTTAGTTGCAAAATGTGTGATTATTTATATTCACTTTTGTGCATTACGTATCTTAAATCTCGTTGATAGTGAAGGGATCATTGGAGAGGGGTAGGGGTTACACTGGTAGTATATGTTGAGTGACTCTGGAGGAGGTGGTGTTGTGATTATAGCGGTTGAAAGTGAGGGCAATTTACGCCTCAGGTGCCGGACATTGTTGAGTCATGTAGCTCAAGCTCATTGTGTCGCGCCCCAGGCGCAGGAGTGGCAAAGTAGGCCCCATTCGGTACTAAAAACCATGTAACATGTTCTTGGTGCATTGGTGGAATATATGAGAAGTGCAGTTGTTCTTAATAAGAGTGACAATGTACACATATAGTCAATACAAATGTATCTATTTAAAACGTACACATTTAGGCAATCTAACATACATTTGTTGTTGGGTCTCTTTCCAATGTTTCGATGTCGATTGCTACAAGTAATATCTCAAGTGGTTCTCATGATTGCAAGTTGCCAAGTTGATTGCACAAATTTTTACGTTATTTTGGAGCCTTAGATGTCTCAAGAAATGCACATGAAAAATGATCTAATTAGCAATCAAACTAAGCACGCCCGGAGTGCAGCCAATTTTCGCGTAGTCACATTAAGACGGTTAAAAACACACTGATGCGCCCGGGGCGCACCATGATTGCCATATCCAAGTGGGGCGCAAAAAAATGGCGCCTCAGGCGCATGTGACGCAAAAAGTTCAACACCATCACCACCCACCACCACATTTTAACCACCTTCTTATCACTGCCACCACCAACAATCACTACTCTACAACCATCACCACACCCCTTCCACCTCCTCGCCACCAAGTTGGAGGTGATTCAGCTTGATTTGTATACCTTGCACCCCTGCTTTACGAAATTCTTCCTGCAGTGATGCCGGATTTTACAGATGGGAAGGAAGAACGGTAAAAAGGATAACGATAAAACTCATCACCCAATTTAGGGACCCAATGGGATACATAATAACACCATGCACCCGAGGATTTAACGAGGGATGCAGTTCTAGGGACCACTCTCCACTCTAAGGAATCTACCTAAGAGATACAAAAACGAGAAACTCGCCACCTATAGAAATCCACCGAATGTTAACAAGAAGATCAATCTTCTCACAAGCCAAAGGCTATTTTAATCAACACTCTAGCACTACTCATTTCATTCATAGTGCTAGCAAAAGGATATATATAGGACTTGTTGGAACATACCTCCAAACATAGGAAACATAAACTTAGATTTTCTAGATTAGAACTTCATGTAAATAAAGATAGTTGACTACTAAAAACTAGGAAGACTTCTTGAGAATTTAAAAAGGGACCTATAAACTTAATTAATTAGACTCCTCGATCGACTCAATCTTCTTGAATGACTTCAAGGACTTTGACCAGCATCATGCAGCATTTTTTTTTTCAACAGTTCTAACCACGTTGAAATCGGAGTTTGGCAGTTTCAATGGCAAGCCGCGAAGTTGCAATTGGCCTACTTCACAATTTGAAAGTTGCGCCCGGGCCGTGACATAATGCGCCTGAGCTACAAAACTAAACAATTTCTGGCACCCGGGGCGCACTGTCTGGTGCCTGAGGCGCAAAAGAGAATAATTAGATGCACATTATGCGTAAATTGCCCTCGCTTTCTACCACTACCGCCACTCCACCACCATCACCTAACAAACATTACAAGCGTAACCCTAACCCTCTCCAATGATCTATTAAGTTACGAAATGTTCCAAATTAAAGGAGCAAACGTTCAAGTGAGGGTAGTCAAATGGCGCGTTGTGGTGGTATTGATGTGATAGTCATAGTGGTTGATTAATTGTGTTGGTGGTGTAGACAATAGAATTTTGCTTCGTAAACGTACAAGCATTGCTTTAGCCGAATTTTGATGTTCAAATGATTTTAGAAAGCCCTATAAGATTTTTTTCAACTCTTTCAGAATGAAGGAATATCCTAGACTTAGGAATGTGTGTTCGTAATGGGACTTAGAATGTGTAGAGAGTGCAAACATGTTTAGCTTTCGTGGTCCGATGATCTTTGAATCGGTCTTCTTTTAACCAACTTTCCATAAAATTATACTTCTTTAATTCTATTTTTCCTTTTCACCATATTTTAGTAGTTTGAAAACCCTATCTATCCATTCATAATTGGTCTTGATCCGATTTAAAATGACTGTGATTCGAGCTTTTTACCGAACTAATTTGGTTTTCGACCCACTAAGGATAAACTAGTAATTTCCTTTGATATACAAATGATTTTTGATCACAACAACTTCGATAAGAAAAAAGATTTAACAAGCTTTCCAACGGTTTAAACCACGCTCAAATCGGATTTTGGTTGTGTCCGTGTCAAGCCCACAAAGTTTAGCATGTTTTTAAGAGTTACGAATGCGCCTGAGGCGCATCAAAATTCGCCTACGGCGCACTAAACAGACCAAACTTTGAGGGCTTGTCCCAGATGCTTCGGAATTCAGATTTGTTTATGGTTTGAATTGTTAGAATGATTGCTCAATCTACTTTCTATCCCAAGTAGTTTGTTTCGAAAAGAATTAATACATAAAAATATGTGACCATTTTACCCTTAGTGGGTCAAAAGACAATTCATTTCGGTAAAACACTCGCAACTTTCTCATTTTAAATTAGATCAAGGCCAACTATTTATCAATAAAAAGGGTCAATAAGGAAGAACTGTTTTAGAAAATGTACATAAGTCTAAGGACTGAGCTTTGTGGTGTGCTACACGAAGAGTAATCAAAAGTGGCCACATCATCTTTTGATTATCCATTTAAGGGGTTGTTGAGGTTAACAATGTAGAGGTCCACAATAGTACAATCAAAACTTGCCACGTCGCCTTTTTAACTTATAAAATATAGAGAATATAGAAAATAATTGTTTTTAAATAGTTTTCAAACTAATAAAAATAGGTTATTAGAAAAAGAGAAACTAGTTTTTTGAAAACTTCGATGAAAAAAAACCGTTTTGGGGAAGAAGTTTAAAAAAAACAGTTTTTGAATAGAAAAAGTTTTTAAAAAAAAAACTGTTTTGAAATTAAGCTATTTAAAAAAAATTGGGAAAAACAGTTTTAATAGAAAAACTTTTTTTGCAAAAAAATAAAAACTGTTTTTAAAAGTATTTTTGTTATAAACATGTTGAAAATGAAAGGAAGAAGGTTTTTGTGTAATAATGATGTACTTGATTGAGGAAATGTTAAAACAATTAAATTTGATTATTAGCAAAAGGTTGGTAGTTTTGATTATTCAAGGGCCAAAATTTGATGAGTTGTTAAGATGTTTCTAAGTTTGGTTATTTCAATGTGAGCTCTTTTTGAGCAAATATTGCTAACTTTATAAACATTTTTGTTTTGATTATACCACTGTGGATGCTCCAACGGTTAAGATTGGTTACTTCTTCTTTTTCAAGGGTTCAGATTGCGATACAGCTAGATCAATGGTCACGCTGTTTGTCTGTGTCTAAATTTTCCCACCCATTACATTAGGAAATTCCGTGCTTTCCTATTTCCTGGTAATTTCAAACCCATCAAGCTTCTATCCTACTCTTCCCTGCCCCTTTCCATCTCAACGCTAATCGTGGTAGTTACTAGTTACAGAGGTAGTGTAGGTACGATGAGGGAAATTTACGTGTATTGTGCTTCTAAGAACCTACCGGTAGGTAAAACTCAAAAGCTGCTCAAACGTATTCAGCTACCTACCTTTCACCTACTGGTAGGTGAAACTCAAAAGCTGCTCAAACGTATTCAGCCACCTACAGGTAGAACTTGTTCACCTACCGGTAGGTCAAGCTCAAAGCTCAAAGTTGGTTGGCTCTTCTGTTTGTAATTTCTACCGGTAGGAGTTGTTTACCTACCGGTAGGTCAAGTTCTACCGGTAATTGAACTCTACCGGTAGAAGGAAAGAATTCGGTACATGACCTAGCGGTAGGTAAACGATTCCTACGGGTAATTGAACTCTACCGGTAGAAGGAAAGAATTCGGTACTTGACCGCTCTTATGCACCTCAGGCGCTGTTCAGTGCAGCATAAATTGTTGTGTTATAAGGCCAGGCGCACATTGACTCGCGCCCCAGGCGTAGCTTCCAAAATGCAAAGTTGGCCAAACTTTGCGGTTTGCCACAGACACTTCCGAACTCCGATTTGCACGTGGATAAAACCATTATATAGCTCGTTGAATCTACTTTCAAACTCAAGTAATTTTGATTCAAATTTATTTACAAATTAATACAAATTTTAACTGAACAATTTCTTGCGCCAGGGGCGCATTGTCCTGCGCCTAAGGCGCATCAAACAATACTTAGATGCACAATACATGTAAATTGTCCTCACTTTCTTCCGCTACCACCACTGCACCACCTCCACCACTACCGTCACCTAACAGACATTACCGGCATAACAGTACCCCTCTCCATTGATCACTATCTATGAAATTTAAAGCAACTAAGGAAAATAGATTGCGCTTATAAAAGGGGTATTGCGCTTTGATTATATCCAAGACGATCCAATATGGTTATTTAAGATGGGCTATGTCGATTTTTCAATTCCATCAAATTATTTGGCACACTGCTAAGGCTTGTGGACATGGTGCGTCATTGATTTGAATCATCAAATTGCAAGACCTGATAGGAGCCTCATTGAAAGAGAATTGTTTGAAAAATTAACAGTACAACTGACCACATTCGGTACTCAAATTTTGAGTATCATGTAATATGTCCATGGTGCATTGGTGGAATATATGAGAAGTGCGGTGTACTTAATAAGAGGGAAAATGTACGGATGTAGTCAATGCAAATGTATAGAGCAAAAACATACACATTTAGGCAATCCAACATACATTTTTTGTTGTCTCTCTTTCCAAGTTTCGATGTCTATTGCTGCTTGTAATATCTGAAGTGGTTCTCGTGATTGCATGTTGCCAAGTCGATTGCACGAATTTTGACATTATTTTGGACCCTTAGAAGTCTCAAGAAATGACAAATGCACACGGAAAATGATCTAATTAGCAATCCAACTAAGCGTACGTGCCCGGAGCGCAGACTATTTGCGCCTAGGAGCCAGGAGACAGTTAAGATTAAACTGATGCGCCCGGGGCGCACAATGATTGCGCCTGACGGCCATTTGATGAATGATTCCCAGAACTGAGCGGGGCGCAAAAATAAGGCGCCTCAGGCGCATGTGACGCAAAAAGTACTCCAGCAACAACACCCACGACCTCAATTTTAACCCAGCCGTCTACAACGACCACAATTTTAAATCGTCTACCACCATGGCTTCACCCTATTATCACTGCCGCCACCACCAACAATCGCTACTCTACCACCACCACACACCTACCACCTCCGTCGTCGTCATCTCACGTTGATTCTAAGCCATGGATTCGGAGTTGGGTTATTAAGAGCTTGTATTGGTCAAAAAAAGAGTTTATCCTTACCTTGCTCTCCATCCAAAACTTTATTGGATAGAGATAATAACTGGAGCATCGTACCATACAAAAAACAGCTTGTGGGTATGATACAAACGTCCCCTACTCCTACCAACTCACCTTTCATTTCTCAAAAGCAGCTCAATCAGATGGTAATGGTAATGTTGTAGCAAGAAAATCCAAGAAGAAGAAGAACTTAGTAGTGGAAATTCTGGGTTACCCCATTGCTACTCCCCCTGTTGTTAACCGTGATGGAAGAAAAAAGAAAAACAAGAGTGTGGTTTTCAGGGCTGCTGCTGTTGCAGTGGCTTTGTCAATATCATTCGCAGGAATCTCCAACAGAAACAGAATACAACTGAATGAATCCCAGGCTGTGAGGCAAGTGAATAAAATGATGAAAATTGGTTACAAGGGAAGTAAGGATGAAGTAATAAGCAAGATAATGGATATGGAACAAGAGGACGATGACAGGGCTGCACTATTGGCAGCTAAATCAAAGGCATAATTCAACTTCCATTCAATGAGCTTAGCACCATATCAAATATGAAGATCATGTCATGGAATGTTCGTGGTTTGGGTAAAATGGAAAAAAGAGGCAAACTCAAGAAGATAATCAAAGACAAAAAAAAAGTGGAGTTTCTTGTGATTCAAGAGACAAAACAATCAGTGATCTCTTCAAACTTCATCAGGTGTTTATAGGGTGGTGAAGACTTTGACATGTTGGAAGTGGGTGCATCAGGAACTGCTGGTGGATTACCTAGCATTTGGAATCCAGACATTTTCAAGTTGGAGTCATGTTGCAACAACAGAAACTTTATCTTGGTGAATTTCACATGGTCTAACACTCAAGAGGGAGAAAAATGACGCAGAATTGATAGATTTTTAGTTGACCAAGAATGGCTGGACAAATACAAAATAAAACAATGGGGTTTGCGCATCCTTTTCTGACTGTTGTCCTATTCTACTGATGGAAGATGATATAGGGATTGGGGTCCCAAACCCTTCAATTTTTTCAATGCTTGGCTCACCAATCCTAACTGCATTCGAGTTATGGAAAGTGCTTGGGGGGAAACAGGGATAATGGTTGGACTGCATTTAAAATTACTAGGAAGCTCAAAGACATGAAAGAGGCTCTTAAGAAATGTCATGTTGAAGAATTTGGAAACTTGCAATATAAGCTCCAAAAGGTAGAAGAAGAGCTTCTTTCCCTGGACTTGAAAGCTGAAAATAACTCCATTATAGATGAAGAAAAGGGTTCCTGAAGAGAGTTGAAAAATGAGATGTGGAGGCTGGGGAGAATTGTGGAAAGGATGTGGCACCAAAAATCAAGAGTTAATCGGTATCTCAAAGGGGACATTAACATTAAATACTTCCATACCATGGCTTCTCACAGACAATGAAGGAATAGCCTTAATTCCATCAATGTTATGGGTGAGCCTATTATGGACCCTACTCGGATTAAGCAAGCTGCCTTCACTCTCTTCAAGAAGCTCTATCAGGAAACTTGGGTAAACAGACCCTCTTTCTTGGAAAGAATTGGGAATGGTCTAAGTGTGGAATTGGCTCAACAACTTACGACGGATTTTGATATTCAGGAAGTATGGCAAGCACTAAAGACAAGTGATGGGAATAAGGCACCAGGGCCTGATGGATTCAATTTGCTCAGCATAAAGAAAGGCTGGAAATTCATGAAAGCGGACATCATGAATTTCTTTACTGAGTTTCATAAAAATTGCCGGTTACCAAATGGTTTCAACTCCTCTTCCATTGCTCTGGTCCCCAAAACAGACAATCCACAGAGTTTCAATGAATTCAGACCTATCAGCCTTATAAGCTCCATGTACAAAATTCTCTACAAGGTACTTGCTTCTAGAATCAAATGTACAATTCCTGTTGTACTAAAAATAACCGTTAACACAATGGGGGGAAAAAAAAAAAAAAAAGGATGAGATCCAACCATTAAAAGGTACTTATATATTTCTCTCTTTTGTACCTTTCTTGTCTTCTTTCCATCTTTTTGTCCTTCAATGATTAGAATTTTAAAAAATGATTTTTTTGGCCTCCTCCAAGGTAAAATCATTGTATGCTTTAATGTGTAAATAATTCTGGATCGTAATAACTTTTTTTTTTTTTTGATCCGCATGGATCGTAATAACTTGGATGAGAAAGTAGACTTAACAAAGTTTTAACAGTTCTAACCACGTACAAATCAGAGTTCAAGAGTGTCTATGGCAAGGCCGGAAGTTTGGCCTAGTTTGCAGTTTGGAAGCTCAACCGGGGCACGGCCTAATGCGCCTAATACGCATAAGAATAAATATATGGGCATTACGCATAAATTGCCCTCATCTTTTCTAGCGCTGCCACCACCGCACCGCCTCCACCACCGTCACCTCACATGCACTACTACAGTAACACTACCCCTCTTCAATGATCAATTCACTATCTACGTGATTTAGAGCAGTGCACAAAAAGTGAATGTAAAGAATCACATATTTGCAAACTAAATTAAATATCCGTTCGCACATTGGCAATGGAAAACAAAAAGAAAAAGGATGAGATCAAACCATTAAAAGGAACTGGGATATTCCCCTCTTTTGTACCTTTCTTGTCTTCTTTCTATGTTTTTGTCCTTCGATGATACGAATATCCAAAAATGATTTTTTTTTTTCCCTCCTCGAAGGTAAAATTATTATATGCTTTATTGTGTAAATAATTCTGAATCATAATAACTTGAGTGAGAAAGTAGACTCAACAAACATTTCAACGGTTCTAACCACGTTGATATTAGAGTTAGATAATTTCTGTGGCAAGCCGCAAAATTGCAATTGGCCGGCCTACTCCGCTATTGGAAAGCTGCGCCCGGGGCGCAACACAATGCGCCTAATCCGCATAAATGAACAATTTCTGGCGCCAGGGGCGCATTGTCCTGCACATAAGAGATTACTTACGCATAAATTGCCCTCACTTTCTTCCACTACTACCACTGCACCACCATCACCTAACAGCAGTGCCCGCACAACCCCAAGGCCCAAGAGGCCCGAGCCTTGGGCATCCCAAAAATTTCAAATTTTAGGAGGACTCCCATATTTTTACTACTTGGATTTGAGTAGGATTCTTTTTCTTTTTAAGTTCGATAGAATGAAAAAATGCAACTAAACTATAAATAACAGTTCACACAATTCGAAAAGAAAATAAGGATGATATCAAACCATCAAAAGGTGCTAAGATAATTCTCTCTTTTGTTCCTTTCTTGTCTTCTTTCATCTTTTCGCCCTTCTATGATTAGAACTTTCAAAAATGATTTTTTCTCGACTCCTTGATGATAAAACCATTGTTTGCTTCAATATTTCACTAAATTTAAATCAAAATTACTTGAGTTAGAATGTACATTGAACAAGCTTTTTAATGGCTCTATGCATGTGCAAATTGGAGTTCTGAAGTGTTTGTGGCAAGCCACGAAGTTTGGCCAACTTTAAAGTTTTGATGCTGCACCCGGGGAGCGACTCAATCCGCATGAGCCATATAACCCAACAAATTCTGGCGCCCAAGGTGCATAGGAGAATACTTAGATGCACATTACATGTAAATTGCCCTCATTTTCTACCCTACCACCACTGCTACCACAACCACACAGCCTCCACCATAGTCACCGCACATACACTTTTCAATGGTTCTAACCACGTTGAAATCGGAGTTCGGCAGTTTCTCTAGCAAGCCGCAAATTTACAATTGGCCTACTTCGCTATATGAAAGCTGCACCAAGGACACGATACAATTAGCTTGAGCCGCATAAATGAACAATTTCTAGTGCCAGGGGCGCATTGTCCTGCGCCGGAGCCGCATATATAAGAGAATACTTATTACTTAGATGCGAATTATGTATAGATTGCCTCACTCTCTTCCGCTACCACAACTGCACCACCTCTACCACTATCACCTAACAGACATTGATCACTTCACTATCTACGAGATTTAAAGCAGTGCAGAAAAAGCGAATATAACTAATCACACATTCGCAAAATGGAAAACAAAAAAAGAGAGGATAATATCAAACCATTGAAAGGTGCTAATATAATTCTCCCTTCTGTTCCTTTCTTGCCTTCTTTCCATCTTTTTCTTCTTCGATGGATTTTCAAAAAATTATTTTTTTAGACTCATTGAAGGTAAAATCATTGTATGCTTTAATGTGTAAATAATTTTGAAGCATAACTACTTGAATTACGAAGCAAACTCAGTAGACTTTTCAACGGTTCTAACCGTATTCAAATCGGACTTCTGGAGTTTCTATGGCATGCCGCGAAGTTTGGCCTACTTTGCTATTTGAAAACTGCACCCAGGGCACGGTACAATGCGCCTCATCCGCATAACCCAAAAATTTCGGGCACCTGAGCACATTGACCTAGGCCTGAGGCGCGTAAGAGAATACTTGGATGCACATTACGCATAAAATTGCGCTCATTTTCTTCCGCTACCACCAGTGCACCACCTCCACCACCGTCACCTAACAAACATTACCACCATAATCACTTGAGTGAGAAAATAAACTCAACTAACTTTTTAACGGTTCTAACCGCGTTGAAATTGGAGTTCGGCAGTTTCGATGGCAAACCATGAAGTTGCAATGAGCCTACTTTCCAATTGGAAAGTTGCGCCCGGGGCGCCACACAATGCGCCTGAGCCGCATAACTAAACGATTTCTTGCGCCAGAGGTGCATGGTCCTGCCCCTAAGAGCATCAGCAGTGGAATAAGCAAATGTGAATAATCAAAATATGCCACATTAGATTTTGATTATCCATTTAGATGTTGCTAAAGTTAGCAATGTCAAATCCCACATTGATTATTTTTTGCACATAATCAAAACCAATGGGTCTTCCAAACTTTTTCTCTTCATTTCACGCATATTTTTTGAAAAAGCGGTTTTTGAAGGAAAAAAACAGTTTATGTTAGAAACAGTTCAAAAAAAATAGTTTTTCAAAAAACACACTTTGTTCACTTAAAAACTATAAATTCAATTTTGAGAAATTTTAAAAGAACTGTATTTACACAAATAATTTTGAAATTTTAAAAACAATAAATGCAGTTTTTAAAAACAGATTTTGTATAAAAAACAGTTTTCTATAAAAGAGTTTTGAAATTTCAAAAACTGTTTTTTGAAAAACACCCTTTATTTACTTACAGTTTTTAAAATTTTTGAAAAAGTTGTTTTTTGTAAAAAAAAAGTTTCTGAAAAAAAAAACAGAAAAAAATCTGAAAGTTAAAGTTTTTTAAAATTATTTTTTGAAAACATTGTTGAGAGAGAGAGAGAGAGAGAGAGAATGTTTTTGTGCAATGTTGGTGTATTTGATTGAGAGATAAAATTTGGTTATTGACAAAATATTGTTAGTTTTGATTATTGAAGAGCCAAAATTTGATAAGTTGTTAAGAGGTTGCATGCTAGGTTTGGTTATTCCAATGTGAACATTTTTTTTATCCAACATTGCTAATTTTAACAATTTTTTATTTTGCTTATTCCACTGTGGATGTTCTAAGGCGCATAAAAGAATACTTAGATGAACATTACGCGTAAATTGCCTTCATTGTCTACTGCTACCACCATTGCACCACCTCCACCACCATCACCTAACATACATTATTACCAGCATAACCCTACCCCTCTCCAATGATCACCTCACTATCAACAAGATTTAAAGCAGTGGAAAAAAATATATATATAGACATTAGCAACTAAACTATAAATAACCATTCACACAATAGGGAAAAAAAAAAAAGGATGCATGATATCAAACCAAACCTTTAAAAGGTTTTGAGATAATCCTCCCTTTTGTTCCTTTCTTGTCTTCTTTCCATGTTTTTGTTCTTCGATAATTAGAATTTCAAAAAATTATTTTCTTAGAATCTGGCCTTGAAGGTAAAATCATTGTATCCTTTAATGTGACAAAGATTTTGACTTGAGTTAGAAAGTAGACTCAACAAATTTTTCAACGATTCTAGCCACATTCAAATTGGAGTTTGGGAGTTTCTGTGGCAAGCCGCAAAGTTTGACCTATTGTGCTATTTGAAAGCTGCGCCCGAGCCGCATAACCCAACAATGTCTAATGCTCGAGCTGCAATGTCATGCACTGGAGGCGCATAAAAGAATACGCGTAAATTGCCCTCACTTTCTACCGCTACCACCACTACACCACCTAGGCCTCCACCACCATCACTATCTATGAGATTTAAAGTGGTGCACAAAAAGTGAATATAAATAATCACACATTTGCAACTAAACTATAAATAACCGTTGACACAATGGAAAACAAAACAAAAAAAAAGGAAGATATCAAACCATTAAAAGGTAAAGTTAGATAATTCTCCCTTTTGTTCCTTTCTTTTCTTCTTTCCATCTTTTCGTTCTTCGATAATTAGAATTCAAAATTTTATTTCTTTAGACTCCTTGAAGGTAAAAATCATTGTATGCTTTAATGTGTAAGTAATTTTAAATCATAACTACTTGAGTTAGAAAGTAGATTCAACAAACTTTTTAACGATTCTATTCACGTTGAAATCGGAGTTCGGCAGTTTCTGTGGCAAGCCGCGAAGATTGGCCTATTTTTCTATTTGAAAGTTGTGCCCAGGGTGCGACACATTGCACCCTAGCTGCAACAATATCTGGCGCCCAGGTCACATTGTCCTGCGCCTGAAGCACATAAGAGAATAGTTAGATGCACATGACATGTAAATTGCCTCACTTTCTACCGCTACGACCACTACACCACCTCCACCACCGTCACCTAACAAACATTACCAGCGTAACCCTACCCCTCTTCAATGATCACTTCACATTCTATGGGATTTATTATAGCAGTGCAGAAAAAGTGAATATAAATATGTACATTTGCAACTAAACTATAAATTACCGTTCACAAAATGGGAAAAACAAAAAAACATGATATCAAACCATTAAAAGGTACTTAGATAATTCTCCCTTTTGTTCCTTTCTTGTCTTCTTTTAATCTTTTTGTTCTTCAATGATTAGAATTTTCAAATGTTATTTTCTCTGATCATTGTTTGCTTTAATATGCATGTAAATTTGAATCAAAATTACGTGAGTTAGAAAGTAGATTCAACAAGCGTTTTAATAGTTCTATCCACGTGCGAATAAGGGTTCGGAACTTTTTGTGGCAAGCCGCAAAGTTTGGCCAACTTTAGCAGTTTGGAAGCGGCGCCCGGGGCGCAAGTCAATGCGCCTGAGCCATATACCCCAACAATTTCTGGCGCCCGAGGCGCATTGAACTGTGCCTGAGACGCATAAGAGAACACTTAGATGCACATTACACGTAAATTGCCCTAATTTTTCTTCCGCTTCCACAACCGCACCACCTCCACCATGCCATCACCTCACATACGCTACCACTCTACAACAGATCACTTCATTACCTGCATCACATCCTCGTCACATAAACCACCATAAATTCACTAGTTACCACGACTGTCGGCCACCCCCCAACAACCGCCTGTCCCGCCATCAAAAAAAATAGCATTGAGATGGAAAGGGTAAATGGTGATGGTAGTTTGTAGAAGGTCCGCATAATCTGTTAATGTGGGCGCAGGAAAGAGAGGGATAGAAGCGTGATGGGTTTGAAGTTACATCCGGTTGAGATTGTCTGGATATTTGAAGTTATGCAATCATGGTAAGTGGGCAGTTTTATTCTTAGATGGAGAAGACGCATTGCAAGGGAAGAGGCAAGCACAAAATTTACTAACGTAAGGAGCGGGAAAATTTAGACACCAAAAAACAAGTGTGACGATTTAGCTGTATTGCAATCTGAACCCTCAAAAAATAGAAGTAACCAATCTTAACCGTTAATTTAGCCTGCCACGAAGATCGGTCCATGGACTTATATGTACCTTTTCTAAAACACTACTTGTTATATAGACTAGCGCATGCTCAGGCCTAAAGACACGACTCGAAGAAATTGGCATTCAACAAATTAAAGTGTCGTTAGCCAGGTTTGAGGATATTGCTTGACACACCCACATAATTATATTGCAATGAACACTAATCTCCCATTCTACTTGCTGACGACCCTAACTAATTTTGGATCCAACCACCCCATTCAGAGTCAGTCACAGTTGAAGAAAACACAATCATCTTTGTATGACCAACATAAGATTAACACTCTAGAACGATCACTTCACTATCTACGAGATTTAAAGCAGTGCAAAAAAAGTGAACATAAAGGTTCCATCTGTTTCGATGTAAAATGTTGTACAATGTAAAATATTTTCCATGTAAAATATTTTTCTGAAAATAAATTTCAAACTTTATTTTCCAGTGTTTTATTGGCATTTCTAGAAATTGACAAAATAATGTAGCAGGGGTTGGGCTTAATCAATGGAGAGATTTGAGAATATTGGAATGGAACGTAGGTCAGGACCGACGACCGAGGAAACTAAGCAGTTAAAATTACAGTAGATGGCAGCGGATTCATTTAGGAAAATATAACTTACAGAAAATTTATGGGTAAGTCATTTTCATCCAATTAATGAAATTTTTCTCATTTTTTACACAACCAAACACCGGAAAATAGGTAAAATATTTTACACCCAAACAACGGAGCCAAAGAATCACACATTTGATCTCGAGTTTGGGCAGGTTTGAGGTGGTTTGCCTTTTTTTTTTTTTTGGTGTTGCTAGTGGTTTTTTGGCTTTGGTTTGAGGTGTTGCATATTTCGTTGCAGCCACAAACGTCAACTAAGGCCATGACATTCACACTCCGCAAGTCCATGTGACAGACATCAATCGTGCCTTAGCATTCAACAGACGGACAAGGTACCCATCTTGCAAGCCGAACAAGAGTAGTTCAAGTGCTCTTTAGCTACAGGGCCTCATACGGTGGGTTCATTGATCGGCGCACATGTGCTGCGGATAATCCAAATCTCACAGCTCCCTCTTCCTCAAATCTCGATCAAGGAAGAAGCAATCGATCTCAGACTCCTCCAATTCCCGACAAGCCTATTCAACTCACCGAGGAATCCTCTACTTCAACTTCCAGTGGCTACACCCATTCTCCTCCTTAGGAAATGAATCAACCGATCAACCTCAGCAACCTACTCACCATTCCTGGAGCTGGTCGGGGTCGTGGCACTGCTCGGGGCCACAAGGATTCTCGAGGCCATGGTCTTCGGGCCTCTGTCCAAACTGACGCCCCACCAAGGTTCTCTCCAAGCGAGGTTGACGAGGGTCACCGAGACAATCGTCAATACATTGATTCTACTTCAACAGGGGCTACACCGCCTGAGGGGTCCCTAATTACTCTTAGGTCTACTACAGCTGCTCCAGTATGGGCTCCTCGATTGTCCCATGGAAATCACCCAATAACTATTCGGGATAGTGCGGAGTCCGAGGATACCGCGTTGGCCTTGTCCCAAGCTCTCCTTCTCCCCGGGGATATGCAAAGGGAAGTGGACCATTCTCCTGACAAGCTTCTCAGTTCTTTCATGGTTAAGAGCATTAAGGTACGATCCCTTGTTTGTCCTGTAATAATACCTAGAATACAATACCTGTCATTAATTCTCTTATCCTTGTCCAGTCTGTACAAAAGATGGTGGCAATGGCCCAAAAGCTTGGCCAAGATGAACCTGAGCGTGCTAAGCTCGCTAGTGAGAATGCAAAAATGCAACGGACCATTGCCAGGCTTGAAAGGGAGAGGGACCAAGCCCGTGGGGTAGTGGACGAATTGAAGAGCAAGCTAGATGGAACGGAAGACAGTCTGAATCATACTCTCGCAAAGCTCGAGTCCAGCAAAAATGAGGCCAAAGCAACATACCAACTGGGTTACAACGAAGGGATCAATGTAGCTACTGAGAGCGACAAAACCCAAATGCCAGCCATCCAAGATGAAATCTGGGCTACAACGTGGGCAGCGTGTCTTATGAAGGCTGGAATTGCATAAACATCCCCTTATGGACTGAGAACGACCTTCCAAGCACCATGGTGGCACAGAATGAGGAGCTTGTTGAAGAGGAAGATAGTCTGGACAAGGAGCTCATTGCCAATGTTAACGCCTCTGAGCAGCACAGTGCGGACGCCGATCAAAATGATGAAGTGACCAACCCTGGCCAAAAGGAAGCCAGTGGTGGTCCAACTGATGAGAGCACTGCTGTAGAAGACACCCATGCACAGACCTCTCCTCCTCCTGTCCAAACTGTTGATGAATAAGTTGGACACCATTTCTCCTAGACAGTAGTGTTCTTTGCTTAAAGACAATTTGCAGGCCCTGCATGGCCATGTAATATTTCACCCAGCGTGGCACAGTTACTCTTCCAAACATTGTTAACACAGGTATTTGGCCCTTCGTGGCACGACTTTTTTGTTTTTGTTTTTGATCATGTGGCCTTGCTTGGCCCGATATCTGTTTGTTTGGCCCTTTGTGGCCTCTTGGTGGCTACTTGTAGCCTTTTGTGTAGGTTTAATCTTTTTGTCCGTACTTGGATTACGTTGCATGTCCACATTTGCGCTCCAAGTGTATTCATACTTGGAATAACTCCTAAGTTTACTCATACTTAGATATACGCCCAAGTTTATTCATACGTAGATAAATGCCTAAACGTACTCATATTTAGCCATTCATTGCATGTCTACTAAGTGTATTCGAACTCTTAGACACACCTGCATGTTCTCGTATGCACCCTAAGTGTATTCGTACTCAGGCAGTGTTGTATGTATTCATACATACTAAGTTTGTTCGTACTTATGAAAATAATTTCATAGCTCGTAATTCGTACGTAGTCAATTTGCACGTTTATTCATACGTGCCAGGGCATTCGTGCCCATTCGCTGCTCCCCAATACGAAGGAGGATAAAAGTATGAATGCCATCATATTTCGTATACAAAATAAAAAAGAACCATGAAAAGGTCAAAAATTTCTGAAAATTTATATGCACTGCAAAAATAAGATTTTGTTCATAATCTTTGAACTCAGGAGGGGCATTACTCGTACCCCTTGCAACTAACAAAACAAAAAGTAAGGAAATTTTACTCATAATTTCCACATAATCCCAGTATGCATCCTAAAACAAAATGAGAAATAAATCAAAGGTTTTTCAAACAAAGAATTTCCTCAAATTGTGGGCATTCCAGGGTCTTGGTACCAAGTTTCTGTCCAGGTCTGCCAATTGATATGCCCCTATGCCCACAATCTCAGTCACTCGATATGGACCCTCCCAATTGGCCCCTAACTTGCCTTCGTTTGCGATCTTGGTATTGCCAAGCACCTTACTTGGCACAAGGTCTCCAACACCAAATTCTCATTGGTGGACATGCTTGTTGTAGCTCTTCATCAGCTGCTCCTGATAAGAGGCCAAATGCACCAGAGCCCTCTCTCTATGTTCCTCAACAAGATCCAACTCGATCTTCAGGGCTCTGTCATTGCCTCCACTTTCAACCAAAGTTGTTCTGTTGGTCGGCAAACCAACTTCTAGTGGTATAACAGCCTCTGTCCCATATGCCAACGAGTAGGGGGTCTCTCCCGTAGACCTCCTAGGAGTTGTTCGGTGCGCCTATAGGACCAATGGTAACTCGTTAGGCCACTTCCCCTTTACTTTATCAAGCCTCTTCTTGATCCCATCAAGAATGATCTTGTTGGATGCCTCTGCCTGCCCATTACTTTAAGGGTAAGCTGGTGTAAAGTAATAGTTCCTTATCCCATACTAGGAGCAAAAAGCTTTGAATTTTTTCTGGAATTGTGCCCCATTATTCGTGATCAATGAGTAAGGGACCTCAAACCGAGTCATAATACTTTTCCAGACGAACCTTTCTATCATAGGCTTAGTGATCTTGGCCAACGGCTCTGCCTCGATCCACTTCGTGAAATAATTTGTTGCTACAAGCAGAAATTTTCGATTTCCAGTTGCTTTGTGGAGTGGACCCACGATGTCCATCCCCCATTGTGCGAACGGCCAAGGGCTTGTCAATGGCACCAGATCTTCAGCTGGTGTTCGTACCATTGGTGAGAATTTCTGACACTTCTCACAGATTTTCACATAAACCTTTGCATCTTTTTTCATGTGCGGCCACCAATAACCCTGGGTGATTGCTCGGTGGGCAATGGACCTACCCCCAAGATGGCTTCCACACGTTCCCTCGTGAATCTCATGGAGGAACTTCTGCACCATCTTGGGGTGTACACAAAGTAAGTATGGTCTAGTGAAGGACTTTTTGTACAACTTTCCTTCAGGGGGATAGCCAAAACAGTGCAGACTTTGTTTTTATCTTATAAGCCTCCTTCTTATCAGTGGGGAGTGTCCCATCTCGTAAGAACTCCATAATTGGATCCATCCAACTTGGTCGTTGGTTCATGTCCAAGACTAATTCTACATTTCTTTCAATACTAGGCTCAACAAGATAATCCACTGCCACCTTTCTCTTAAACTCGGTTGGCACAGTTGTGGCCAACCAAGCCAGTGAATCTACATGGGCATTTTGCCCAGAACTTAT
The DNA here is from genome assembly GCF_030253575.1 of Rhododendron vialii. NCBI lineage: Eukaryota > Viridiplantae > Streptophyta > Magnoliopsida > Ericales > Ericaceae > Rhododendron > Rhododendron vialii. Next base: position 1,414,218 of record NC_080568.1, on the reverse strand, counting down.
CTGCTCAGTGTACACTTTCTCAAAAGTGTCAAGCAGATCCTTGGCGGCCTCCACGTAAGCTGCCATGTTTTCATTCCGGGATTCATATTCTTCGGACAACTGGCTCACCACAAGCTGTGAGTCACAGTACACCCTTATCCTTTTCACTTTCAGGGTCTTTGCACTCCATAAGCCGGCTAAGAGTGCCTCGTACTCCACCACATTGTTTGAAGCACTGAAACCAAGCTGAACAAACAATTCCAACATTATTCCTTTATGGGAGAATAGCACAACCCCTATTCCTGAACCAATATTACATGCTGATCCGTCAACAAACAATTTCCATTCTAGGGAATCTTGCTCGGCTGGTGCCTTTCCTTTCTTGGCCGGTGAACCAGGTGCATGCTCCTTTCTCGTAGGAGAACGAGGAGCTATTGTAGGTGAGAATTCTGCCACAAAGTCTGTTAATACCTGTCCTTTAATCGCGGTGCATGGCTGATAATCAATATCGTACTAACTAAGCTCCACCGACCAAGTCGAAATATGTCCCAAGAAATCTGCCTTTTGTAGCAATGACCTCAATGGAAACTCTGTGTAAACCACAATTTTATGACTCTAGAAATAATGAGGCAACTTTCTTGCCGTTGTTCTTAGTGCCAGGACCAATTTCTCTAGAGGCAGATTTCTCATTTTCACATCTAGCAATGTCTTACTCACATAGTATACGGGGATTTGCTTGGACTCATTGTACATCAATTATACTGCACTTACAGCATGCTCAGAAATTGATAAATACAAAATCAAAGACCCACCCGGATCAGGAGTAGACAAGAGCGGGGCTACTGTCAAGTACTTCTTCAGGTCTTGGAATGCCTGTTCGCATTCTGCTCCCTATTTGTATCCTTCCCTCTTTTTCAACAGCTGAAAGAATGGCCTGCACTTGTCACTGGACTGGCTAATAAATCTATTAAGGGCCGCGGCCATTCCAGTTAGCCTTTGGACCTCCTTCGTGGTCCTGGGACTTTGGAGCCTCTACAAGGCTGTTATCTGATCGGGATTTGCCTTTATCCCTCTTATAGTCACAAGGTAGCCTAAGAACTTTCCTGAGCTTACTCCGAACGAACACTTATACTCCCTCAGAACCTCAAAGGCCTCCTTAAAATCAGCTATGTGGTCTCGCTTCTCTTTACTTTTGACAACCATGTCATCTATGTACACCTTCATAGTTTTACCAAGCAATTTCCTGAGCATAATCATTGCCAGCCTCTAGCAAGTTGCTCCGATATTCCTCAAACCAAAAGGCGTAACACTATAGCAATACAGCCCTCTTGGTATAATAAAAGAAGTCTTCTCTTGATCGGACCCAAACATGACAATTTGATGATACCCCCGATAAGCATCGAGGAAACTCATTCGTCCATACCCAGCAATTTCATCAACCAATTGATCCATCCTTGGGAGGGGGAAACTATCTTTTGGGCATGCTTTGTCCAAATCAGTAAAGTCTACATAGACATGCCGCTTTCCATTCTTCTTTTTTACCACCACAATGTTAGACAACCACTCTGGGTAGTATACCTCTCGTATGGCCTTGGCTTCCAGTAAGCGGTCAACCTCCTCGATAACAGCTTCCACGTGTTGTACGGATGATCTTCTCTTTTTTTGCGTTGTGGATCCACATTCAAGTGGTGACAAATCACATTTGCATCCACCTCAGGCATCTCCTCGGGGATCCAGGCAAATACGTCAATGTGTTCCCTTATGAACCCAACCAACTCTTCTTCTTCTTTTTTGTTAATACGTCAATGAGATTGATCTGTACCTTTTTCAAACCTTCGACCACTTTCTCGGCCAGGTTTCCTCTGATATCCTCAATGGTCTGTTGGTCCAGAACCTCCACGGCTTGGACCAACTTTGCCTTTGGGGCCTTCTTGATTATGCAAATCAGGCACTGTTGGGCTACCTTTTGGTTCTCTCTGATCTTTTCAACTCCATTAGACCCAGGAAATTTTACTATCTGGTGGTAGGTGGAGGAAACCGCCCTCATCTTGTACAACCACGTTCTTCCTATGATCGCGTTATAGGAAGACGGAACATCCACCACTAGAAAATCGATTTGTAGCACTACTGTCTCCACCCGATCAAGTAGAGTTACTTTGCCCAATGGCCAGACTACTCCTGCACCAAATCCGACCAATGGAGTTATTGACTGTGCTAAAATCTGTCTATGTTAGTCCCAATTTCTTGAACGCATCGTAGTATAGCACCTTTGTTCAACTTCCTGAATCCACCAGAATCCTTCCGATGTTATATTCTCCTATTCGTAGGGTTATGACCAAGGCGTCATTATGTGGCATCTGGACTCCTTCTATGTCCTCATCTGTGAAGATTATGCCTTCGTTGCATTCCTCTGCTTCACGCCCTCTTTTCTTTCCCAATTGCATGACATGTCGGTCATGCTTCGTTTGCCTCGGGAGCAACCTCACCTCATTTCTCATATAAGGTGTGGCCAATCCATATATCATATGGATTACGCCCCTTGAATTTTGTTCGTAATCCAACTCCATTGCTCTCCCATTCTCTTTGGGTTCCTCTTGGATAAACTCCTTGAGGTATCCTTGAGCCACCAGAACATTAAGGTGCTTCTTGAAAATCTCACAATCCTCTGTCATGTGACCCCAATCCTTGTGATAACTGCAATGCTGACTCGTAGCTCGCTTTGCATTTTTATCTCCTTCCAATCTCGGGGGCCACTTGAAATAAGCGCGATTCTTTATTCGATAAAGAATCCTATAAATTAGTTCTTTCCAAACCGTGGTTACCAAAAAGAAAGACTTAGGGTCCGGAGCTTGCCTCTCCTTGTATGGCTCATTCTTAGCCTGCTCATAATCCTTTCTTTCCTTGTAAGTCTTAGACTCTGGTTTGTCTGCTTTCTTTGCGGGCCCCTTGGCCTGCTCGGCAACTACCTTACTGTCCTCCCGGAGTATGTCATCCTCATTTTTGGTATGTTGCTCGATTCGCTCCATCAATTTTGCCAACATACCAACTGGAATCATGTTCAATGACCGACGCAGTTCCCCCTAACAGGCAGTCCTGTCTTGAACGTGGCTATTACATACTCCTTGCTGCAACTTTCAATCTCATTGAAAGTTTCCCAGTACTTCTTTGCGTAGTCCCTGATTGGCTAATTCTCTCCCTACTTCATAGCGGAGAGGCTTTCAAAAGTCTTTGGTGCCCTTCTGCTTGTCAAAAACCAAGCAGTGAATTCCTCGGCTAGTTGCCTCCATCCTCGTATGAAGTGTGGACCTAGCTTATGGAACCAAGACCGTGTCACCTTTCCCAAACTCGATGGAAACATCTTGCACATAATTGCATCAATCCCGTCATTCATGAACATTACCTGCTAGTAGTGCTGTATGTGTGCCACGGGATCTGCACTTGTCTCGTAAGGGATGAACGTACCATGTTTCACCATGCTCAGCAATCTTGCCTCTTACAGCCTTCTTGCAAAGGGGGAAAACTCTATATTGCTAAGGGCTTTCTGTGCCGCCTCTTGTGCAGTCATGGTTCCATCCTCACGTTCCTTCATCTTGTTGGGACCATTCTTTTCCCAATCTGAATCAGGTCTCTCATACCTGTCCCTCTGGTGTTTCCTGGTCCCTCCCTCCTCGGGGGTAGGACTTCAGCTCCTGCTCCTTTTTCTTGAAGAAGCCCTTCGTCGCTCTGGTGTTTGGCTTCTACTTTTGCTCCTCCTTTTTCATGGATAAGCTTTGTTTCGCCTTGGTGTGGGGCTTCTACTCCTTCTTCTTCGTGAAGGAGCCTTCTTGTACTCCACCATGGCATTCCTGTCTCTCCTGAAATTTCTTCGTGAAAGTCCAGAGTTCTCAGGATGTTCTCGAATTCGTTCTAATTCTCAAATCTCATGCTCTCATCTCTTAATTAAACAACCATACTCTTCAATTTCCTACCTCTTTTTATCGAGGACATCTTCACTATTGTGCACACTTTTTGAATGAGCAATTGACTCCCCTCCATGGTGGGATTTACTCCTCCATGTGGACCCTGTGGCTGTCCTGCCCTCCCTACTCTTAGAGCCATCCAGGACGGTCAGGGGGTTGCCCTTGCTGGTTGTTTTCCTTCCATGTCTGCCATCGGGCTTTCTCGGAGCGCCTGGTGGGGATTTATCTGCTCCCCCAACTAGCAGATTCCTTGGGTCAAGCGGCGTTTTTGGATCTCCTTCCACCATGGTTGTTTTTCAAAGAGAACTATTTCGTTTACCACATACGGCGCCAATTGTAAGTGGACAAAAATGAATGGTGCTTTGAACAACACAAGAATGTAATGGCTACTCGTGCCTCTTCACCGAAACCCTAGCCCGACGTCAGAACCCTAATCTGCAAAACAGACAAGGGGTGAGCACACCTTTGCCGCTCGTGGCAAAGGCCCTCCGATGCCTAAGTTAGTATCACGTACTAGCAGAAAACCCTAAGTATCAATAGGAAATATCGTATGAGTGCAACGTATTGCGTACCTTTTACCTTTAGGCTATCCTCGTTTATATAGACATATGGATACTTGCTGTCCAAGCATCCTTGTTGCCCTAAGTTTCTTATCTCGTATGGGAAACCCAAGATATCGTGGATTCTCATTCGTTTGTCAACTCATCACCTTAGTCTTTTTAGGACTCTTTTCCATAGTAGACCGAACACCCCATTCTCGTTGGGTATCTTTCCTAGATCCTACATTCTCGGAATCCTACTGTTCTGGATCCTTTTAGAGTATTTCTTCCGCTTTAGCACTTGAGGCTACTTTCTCTAGAGTTCTTTCCCCGTTCAGCCACCTCGTTGCTGAACAGGCTACCTGGACCAGTGACTTCACATGTCATTGGTCCCTATCAATTACTTGGACCAATGACTTTTCATGTCTTTTGTCATTTATCTGCCGAACAGACTGCCTAGACCGATGACTTCACATGTCACTGGTCCATATCGCCGATCACTGCCTTCCACGGCGGTTTATCTTATCGTATTTATTCTGTAGCCCCATGTACCACTTGTTCCGGCTCTATTTGAGCTTATTCGAGAATACCTCCCTAAAAATTTTATCTCTCAATATATGTAAAAGAAGTGTTTTCTTATTTTGGAATCGTGCATATGGTTGTTGTAATTGTTGTTGTAGTTGAATCCTTGAAAATCTGCTCGTAACGTCACTAAACCCCGTATCGATACCATTTCAAAACCGTAGCTTCAGAACTTCTGATTTGATTGTTGTATCGATACGACCATTTTGGCTGTATCGATACCAAGAGCTTATGGACAATTTTGCTGCATTTGTTTCGTACTTCATCATTTTGACCCCTGATCACTTCTAACTTGTTCTAAACACTTCCAAATCACCTCATAATATGATTAATCATATTCGTTGAGTTCATGGAGTATCGTTGCATTTCTTGCCCTTGTTCGGTAGAATTTGACGTTGATAGCTATATGAACCATGGTTGAATTGAAATGACACATTGCGAGGATATGTGATTCTTGTACACTTTTAGACACAACGAGAACATTCGGGGCCCATCAACAGGTGGGTGCCTGACAAGGGGTATCGGGATCCCCTAATTGGCCTGACAGAAGCAAAAGCTTGTATTGGTTACATTCAGGACCTACCGATAGGTATGGTGCCTGGCAAGCGGTATCGGGATCCCTTAATTGGCCCAGCAGGAGCTTCAGCTCATGACACATACGACGAAAGAATTTTGGACACATGATAGATGGAAATGGTTCTAGTTTGAGTTATACTATGATTGTTTAGTGGTTGTTTGAGCTTATTGATCTAAGATTATTGATTATCCTATGGTCTTTGTTCATATTCCTATCTTGAGATGCATTTCATTTGCATATAATGTTAGTGTAGAATTTCCTATAAGGCTAGTGTAGCTCAAACTTTACATCATTTCCAAGTACTAACTCGGGCAATAGCTTGCATGTTTGAATGCTTGGACGTGTACACACTGTTGAAAGCTAACAATGAGAAGTTACTTATCCATCTTCGTAAATCTCTTTTGGAAGATATATTTGTAATTCTATTCGTAAATCTTTTGACTATGGAATATTATAATCCTTAACTTTTTCAATACTCTGTACTTATGTTAATTTGGGCCTAGGAGCCAATGATGTAATCTTTCGAAAATTATTGGATGTTGAAGTGAGATTATGGGAATGGGAATGGGAATGCTATGTTATTTTGGGTATCGTACAGATTGTTGCGAGGTTTCATTTATCAAAATCCTTTATAATTATGTTAAAAATCGAGGACGTGACAAAGCTGGTGGGGTTTGAATTTTCACCTAGTGCAAAGAATATAGCGCGTTCATGACTTGGTTGTCTCTCAATTTGCCGAACTAAAATAACGCTCTCATAGTCACTTTAAAGTTTCTCTTTTTAAACAAAAGAAAGAACACCACGTTTTATGATTTTCATAGTCCGAACTTTTTTTAGCGCAAAGTCTGACCTCTAATTCCAATATACTTAATCAATATTCAAAAGTTCATTTTTTCCAGAAATTTTTTTGCTCTTAGTTCAGCCCCTCCCGAGTGGAAATCTTAACTCCGCCACTGCTAGTATTTGTCATGTAAGAAAGAAGCGTTGGTCCGCTTCAAGCATCGTTTATATGGGACTAGGTGAATTGTAACGTGCAAGGCACATCTGTTATGCCTGTTGAAGAGAACGATTTTGAATATTTCTAAAAAAAAGAGAAAATCAATACCCATACAGAGAAGATGCAGCATTTTAGTGAAGTACGCAAATCTGATTTGTTAGAGAAGTAAAACAAAAATGTAGTCTGATGTATTTTCTCTTGATAATGGTCGCTTCATATTCAATGGAACTTATAAAATGAAGAATCTATACACATTTGTTTCTTGGACCTGCTGAAGAACCTCCCTCTCTCTCTCTCTCTCTCTCTCTCTCTCTCTCTCTCTGATAAGTGCCTTGACAAAGCTGCAGTAATCTCAGATGCTGAAAGCAAAACTGGGGACTTCTCAAATCCATGGGTCCTCATCCTTCGGCAATACCCTCGGAATGTGCTCTGTTGGGGGAACATGAAAGTCCTAAGTAAACACACACAAAACAATCAATAATGATCCAATCTTATGATTTAATAGAGCACTAAAAGTCTTGTGTTGGATTAGTAACAAAGAAAAGAAAGAAACTCAAACTTTTACCATCTTCAACAGTAGTCTTTTGGATACTAAACAAGACGTTTTTATTTGTCTTGTAGTCAAGCACACAAGTATAAATGGAGCAGCACCATCATTCTATATATGTACCATTTTATGATGGAGGTAGTTCTATGCCCGTGGAGGGATGATGGTGGCAGAATGATGACCGCATGTCGTGGTGTGATCAATGTTGGCGAGGTACGTAGGTCATAACTAGGGACAGGTGCTTAATTGTGTCAGTTGTGTGGTGGTATATATACACAAGTAGTGGTGGTTGTAGTAGATTTTGTTTGGTCGACACGATTATAGAGTAGTAGAATTGGTGATCGTATGTATATATATGGCCGCCGATTATAGCAGAGAGATGGTACTCTCTGTAATGGCAGGTGGTGTCCTTTTAGGCGGTGGTTATGAATGATGACTATGACAATCAGTGTTGTATTCATGACTATCGATTATACGTGCTCTCTACTCAAATGCAATAAAAATTCTAGTATGTCAATTCATAAAAGTTAGGTTACCTGAAGCTCTTTAGCAAGCACTACCACTTCATCCAAATTCGCATTGGATTCCTAAGACAATTAGAATGCATCAATGAATTTGTGCTACAAAAGCGAACATGCAATCGTCAGAGCCACGTTAATCCACCATCATCATTCAAAGAGTAGGAAGTAAGGAACAAAATCTCATTTTGTTCCCACCAACAAAGCTGAAACATTTCTGTTTCCCAGGAAATCGACATGAAACAGAAGTGGGAATCCGTAATTCCAGTTTTTTTTTTTTACCTGGAATAAAACCTAACTCAAAACCATTAAGATGTTTCAACACCTATTACATTTTCCTCACGCTCTTCTACTTTCCATCAAACTAATGGGCTTTATAGTTCCAAAATGATAGATTTCCAAGGTAATCAATCAACCTAAAGAATACACTTTTTTGGACGAAAGGATATAAATCGCCACATCTTTTTTATCTTTCTACATTTCATGACTATCGATTATATGTGCTCTCTACTCAAATGCAATAAAAATTCTAGTATGCCAATTCATAAAAGTTAGGTTACCTGAAGCTCTTTAGCAAGAATCAACGTAAAGAATAAACTTTTTTGGACGAAAGGATATAAATCACCACATCTTTTTTATCTTTCTACATTTCATACCCCTACTCCCACATTTTCGACCTCTAAACCACCGAGTCCAACATGAAGGGGACATAAACAAACATGAAAGATTATTCACCTTGAGGGTTTTGCCATCTGGAGCAATATCCCTACCATGAAAGCACCAGAAGTCAACTCTAAGCTTGTCTATAAACTCAAAATTTGTTCTCACTGCATCATTAACAGAAAGAAACTACTCAGTTACTCATAAAGTGCAGTCAGTAATAACTGTGATAAAGCATTAGAATTTCTGTAGTTTCTATAGCAATAAAGATAAACAAATACCATGGGTACCTAAGCTCACAACTTAATGCAGCATGATGAAGACGATGATGTACTCTTCCTCTTTCTGAACGAAAAATTCTTTTGAACTTCTGGAGCTCACCTCCGAGCAACTCAATGAAATCAGACTCCTCCTTTGTCATGTCCGCCTAAATCTTCAAAAATCACAGGAACCAAAAAAAGCCCTATTCAGTAAATGAATTTCATGTATTGTTTGATAGGATATACATTTAATCTATAGAAGACACACTATCATCTTTCTATATTTCACAAAACCATCTTCAGAAGATCAGAAAAACCCAACGATTCAGAATAGCGCAACGGAAAGAATATACTTGCATTTATATATAAGATCCAAACACATGCATACAACCACAAACTCCATTTTCTTCCAAATGTCAGTAACATAAAAATGCCCCAAAAATATGCACAATCAAGCCATCTCGAGCAGATCGAGGTTGAGGATTTCTAGTGTTTATATTAATGCAACAATCTAAAGGTGATTCTCGAACCAACATTCGTTTATAGATTCATACCTGCGTCTATGCTGCTCAAAAGCCACCATCGATGAACACCAAATAGGCTAGGAAGCCCCAATCAACAGGTAAGAATCCCTAAATAAGAACTTCTGTAGCACACTGGTAGAGCCCAAACATGCAAGTCACACCGGAAACCAAGCAGAAAAAATACAAACTTTATTCAAAGACAAATGCCAAACGGAAATCACACACATATACATCTAACCCAGAGAAATTAGCACTAACAAAGACATGCAAATTGGGCAAATCAGATCCATAGAAACAAAATTTAAAGAAAACCCTAGATCTACAACCAAAAAGGATTTACGCCCAGGGAAAATATGTATACCTTTTGCAATTTCTGGTATTCATTGATAAGAGTCTGATACTTGAATATGGCCTTAGCAACCTCAAATTGACCATCGACGTTAGCGGTGAGGGGGACGCTATGGCTGATGGCCAAAAGAAGACCAGCGTCGGTGGCTAAAGCTTCTTGCTCTCTCGATCTTCAAAAAATGAGAGAGAGAGAGAGAGAGAGAGAGAGTCCTGAAGAAAATCACAGAAGAGAGAGAGAGAGAACCAAAAGCTCTGATGCAGATCTCCCACTCCAAATCAAAGACACCTCTGATACTCCCTTCACCCCTTGCCGAATGCCACCACGCAACTCACAAAGTGGAAGAAGTGAAATTACCAAACCACACAACTAACCAAGAACAACATCCCAACAATAAGAGGGTAAAATTGTCCAAAATGAGTAAAAAGTGGCAAGTGAAACCTCCCCCAAAGTGGTTCTTATTATAGAGGGGGAGGAAATGCAAAGGTGTCAAAAATATATCCAACACCTATCAATAAAAGAAGCTGAAATCTGACTCTGTGGCTCGTGTTTTACCAGATTTTTTCAATTGAGGCCTTCAATCAAGGGTCCTCTAGCTTTGAGCAGAAATCCGGTGGGCCCCACGACTAAGACACACACACAAACACGGGATTAAAGAAACACGCTTGAAATAAACCATATCAGAAACATCAAGTTGTACAACAAACCAACATTGGTGCACAAAATATTTGACCATATTCAATCACCAAACTATGTTGTTAAAGAACATTAAGACTCTTGTTGAATAAATCAACTCACAACTACAAACTTCCCCATATCCTAATTAGCAAGCCACCATTTGTGCTACAAATGTTTGACCAGCATAATTGAAGTAGAATGAAAATTCTGAAGAAAGTCAGCCAAGGTGACATCTTACAACCAAATGGATTTCACATTCGACATACCCAGTTGTGGATGTATAATTCATGTACTTATCAAAATAATGTGTTTTGTATACCCTCTAACAAGAGGGTTCCAACTAATCTCGCGATGGAACCTGTAAACTGAAACCATAGATCTTATTTCCCGGATGTATGCCCGTACCTACGTCTTGCATCACTATGTCAGAATACTTGTCTCATTGCTTTATATCAAAGCTCAGTCATCTTTGGGGTCGACATTAAAATTGGCTATGAAGAATCCAATAGTATCGAGTGGAGATGATGTATCAAATCTCTGAACAAGATCTTCCTCACCGGGTCTTAACCATTCCCTGAAAAAGAGAGAAACTCAATCGTTAAATACACTCTCTCTCTCTTCACGGAATCGTTAAAGTAACTGAGCAATGAATCAAGCTGTACTTTTTCCTACTTGTGTCAGATTATTATGATTTTAATGACATGGGTATAAAAAAGAAGAGTATTTTCTTGATTTGTGCTTTGAAGGACATCAAATCTGACTGGTCTCCAGTTTAATGAATTTTAGGTAAGTTTTGGTAATGTATGCTTTATTTAATCAACATTTGCAAAATCTCAAGTGAGCTTCCTATAGTGCAAAATTAGCAGATTGCAATTAGGAAAAATTATTCAGCGCTCCCAGGGTACCGTGTATTTCGTCGTAGGGACACTATCGTTAACTTTTGTTCGGTGGTTGGGAGACAAGGGATCCACATTGGGTGGTGGCAATCTTTTATTTGTAGGGAGTACCACATGATACTACGGGAGTATTGAATAATTGGCCTTCAATTAGAGAATCAAAGCAATCGAAAATTCCTTCATGTTTTCAATTTGCAATTGCATTTATCAGTCAAATAAAATGGACAGAGAAGAGCACAGATTATTTTTTTTTATGTTTTCAATGTCATTGTTCTCCATGAATCCAATAGCTCAATTGTCAATTTGCATAAGAGAGTAGGGAAGATTGCAGGATAGATATAGTTGTAGGAGATGACTAGAGGATGAGTACTTACTCAATGGACCCGGCAGACAGTTGACAACCACCAAAAAGGCCAGGTCCTCCAACGTGTGGATGCTGAAATGAAATGCAAAATCAGACTACATAGTTTTCTTTTCTGTGGGTCAGACTGCATAGCTTGAAATATCAACAGCTAAAGTAAGACTTTTGAAGAAAACATTTTTCAAACTCTCAAAAACTCAAAACCATACCTCGCCTAGAGAATTCCAAACTCAAAGTACCTCCAAAAAAGTACAACTACTTTGACAACAACCATTACACAAAAACGCCCTAAAGTGCTGTTGAAAAATGTATGCATAATAATTTAAGAAAAATTATATGTATTACATTTATATATTTATTTTGATGGACGTTGAAAAAATGATATTATGATGTTTCGGCAAATGCTAATCTTTCGAAAAGTCTTTTTTGGACTAAATATTTTAGGCCTTGGAACATTGCATAAAGTCTCTTGGATTCAAAGTTCAAATCTTACAAAGACTTAATGAGCACGATACATGCTTTAACGGATTTATTTAGATGAAATTTTGAGCCACAGGTTGACGAATCGGCTGACAGGCCGGCTGTCTGAACACAGAGCTGTGACAACTGGAGACCATCGGATGACCCACCGGATGACCGGCCGGTCGACCACCCGGATGACCACTCTGTCAACCGGCCAGTGTAAAATGGCCTCCAACGGCTAGTTCCAACGGCTCAACTCTCCAACGGTTCCATCACTTTACAAACGGCTAGTAGGAGATTGAAAGGCTATATAAGGGTTCAAGAACTCATTGATGAGTGGGGATTCAAGCTACAACTTTCATATCACCCCAAGCAAATTCTCCAAAAATCAAGCCAACACTTTCATATCTATCTTGAGAGAAATTTTGTATAAGTTGAGAGCTTTCACTTTCATATCTACCTTGTGAGGTTATTGTTATTTGAGAGCTTCAAATTTCTCCACATACTTGTAATTTCTAAGTGAGTATTTGAGTCAAACACTTGAAAGCTTAGAAGACCAAATTCGGGTTGGAATTTGGGTGTTATTGTTTTTGAGAGGTTTTCGGAGAAAACTCTTGCGGTTGCACTAGCTCCTCGGGAAAGCTAGGGGATAAGGTCGTTGTAAGCACCCGCAAGACTTACTGCTTGTAATCTTTTTGAAGATTAAAGGAACCTTCAAGTAGTTGCTTGAGGAGAAGTGGACTAGGCCGGACCGTGGACAAATCCGGGCCGAACCACTATAATCGGGTTCTATCTCTCTAACTCTCTCTCTTTTACTTGCTCATATTATCTTGGATATATTTGTTAGAGATTATTAAGCAACCCGATTCCCCCCCCCCCTCGAGGTTGCAATTTTTGGTTAACAAGTGCAAACGGAAAATGCATCATTTTATGGCTCAATCGACGGTCCCATACAAAAATCAGACAAACTAAGTGACCATATGGTTGCACCTCATTACTTGCACTTTTGGACGTTCATCATAAGTTTCATTTCTGTATACTATAGAATTCAGTAAGTGATACTCATTTGGATTTAAGAGGTTTGCATGTACTTTCAAGTAATTCTCCGAAGAAACTTCTGTGTGCCTCGCTTTTCTGCCATAAATACTTTTACAGCAACCAAGATATGAGACTAGCTTTAGCTAAATGAGCCATCTACAAACAGGACATTTGTTGCAAACCTATTCCATCTTCAGTAATTATCACTTAGATAGTGCTTACACTTAACAGGAAGTAATTCATCTTTTTTGTATTCATATCACCGAAAAGGGTTCAGTAATTATCACTTGGATAGTGCTTACACCTAACAGGAAGTAATTCATCTTTTTTTGTGTTCATAATTCATATCACCAAAAAGGGCTAGCAATGAGTACAAAAGCAAACCTAGCCTATACCATTTCTTCAAGCGATCAACACAAAAGACTCACTACTTTATGGTCTGGTCCATTTCCTAGTAACTAGATAGCGGTCAAGGTTCTTTAAATCTTTAACCCCCATTATGCCCTATCATATACAAGGATAGTCCCAATTTGGTCCTTCCAACTTACCTTATTTATTAGTAAGTACAAAAATAGCCATAAAGTAAACTTTTCTCTCAATCTTGTTTCAAACCTAAACCTTACAATTCTTAATCGGTACAATCCCATTTATTTGTCCACATCCATTTGCAGAAATTCATTGAAGATGGATAATTGTCATATATCTAAGTATCTAACAGCCTTATTCCTCCCTCTTTTTCCCTCTTTATATCCAGTGCATTAGCACCTTAGGCCAAGCTCCCGTACCACTCTTCAACCCCTTCCCTATCATCCTTCGAAGCTCCAATTAAAACCATATTCTACATCAGCAAAGCATGCATTCAAATTTTCCATAACATGAAGTGCTATCCCTTGGTATTGTGCCATGTTTTCCATTAGGATCAATTTTCTTTCTTCCAAAAGCAAGTGCTGCATACCGATTTTTCTGCTGCCAGGAATTCAATCTCTGAACAAATAGATGCTGGAAGATGAAAAATTAAAAAATATGGGCGGTGTGTTATAGAGGGTACAAATAGTGCTGCATACGGATTGAAATTTGGCCACTTTGTACCGAAAATGCCCCCCGTATGGATGTTTGGGAATGGGCGGTGTGTTATAGAGGGGTATTATTGTTATTTCGGTACTCTCTCATGTGGGAGTATAATCCTCTTCCCGCCCAAAACAAAACAAAATAGTCAACTGCCAAAATACATGAAATTTTCAGAGCAAAAAATATCTCACTTTTGTACATTATTTTTCGAATTTTATCACACCAAATCAAGATCTCAATTATTTCTTTAATTTAGTACGGAAATAATCTCAAAATTTATTCGGGAAAGCATATTAACTTTTTATTCAAAAATTTCACATCTTTTCGATGTAAACTAATTTTTTGGGACGGATGGAGTAGGAAATACAGTGGTTCTATTGGTGCAGATATCAAATGTTACAAGCACGCATAGACATGGATTGGGTCCCAACAAAATTATCAAGAGCCGCTAATTTTGTTCGAGGAGCATTGAACAGCACCTGAGGCGCATAAGAGAATTCTAAGATGCACAATATTACACGTAAATTGCCCTCTATCTTTCTACCTACCACCACTGCTACCAAAACAGCACAACCTCCACCACCATCACCTCAATACACTACGTACCACCGTACAACTACCCTCTATAACCATCACTTCACTACCTGCACAAACAAACAAGCGTGACCATTGATCTAGCTGTATCGCAATCTGAAACATCGAAAAAGAAGAAGTAACCAATCTTAAACAGTTAATTTAGCACGCCACAATGCTCGGTCCTTCGACTTGTATACATTTTAAAAAACACTACTTCCTTATTTATAGACTAGTGCACGCCTAATGCGACGGCTCGAAGAAATTGGTGTTCAATAAAGTGTCCTTAGCGAGGTGTTAGGATATTGCCTGACACACACCCACATAGTTATATCACAATGAACGAACACCAATCACCCGTTCTACTTGCTGACAACCCTGACAAATTTTGGATGCACAACCACACCATTCACAATCAGTCACACTTGAAGAAAATACAATCATCTTTGTATGACCAACATAAAATTAGCATATTTATTTCTCTCTTTTGTACCATTCTTGTCTTCTTTCCATCTTTTTTTCCTTCGATGATTAGAATTTCAAAAAAATGTATTTTTCAACTCTTTCAAGGTAACATCATTGTATGCTTTAATGTGTAAATAATTTTTAATCATAATTATTAGAGTTAGAAAGTAGACTCAAAGAGCTTTTCAACGGTTCTAACCACGTATAAACGGAGCTTGAGAGTGTCTATGGATGCCAAAAGTTTGACCTAGTTTGCAATTTGGAACCTATGTCTGGGGTGAGAGAATAATTATACTCTACCTCACTCATCTTTCTACCGCTGCCACCACCGCAACACCTCCACCACCATCACCTCACATCACTACGATATTAACACTACCCCTATACAATGATCACTTCAATATCTACGAGATTTAGGATCATTGCATGCTTTAATGTGTAAATAAATATGCATTATAATATCTAGTGGGAGAAAGTAGACTCAATAAAATTTTCAACGGCTCTAACCACGTTGAAATTGGAGTCCGACAGTTCCTGTGGCAAGTCCCAAAGTTTGGCCTACTTTTTCTACAGAAAGCTGTGCCCGGGGCGCAACATAATGCGTTGAGCCGCATAACTCAACAATGTCTGTCGCCCGAGGCGCATTGTCCTGCACCTAAGGCGCATAATAGAATACTTAGATGCAAATTACCTGTAAATTGCCCTCGTCTTTTTTGGTTGAAGCGCGCTTTTTTGGTCGATTTTGAAAGAAGTGGGCTTGTTTGTGCCTTTTCGTCTTTCTCACCTTTCTGCTTTTTGCGCCTTATCGTCTTTCGCGCCTTTTCGCTTTTTTGTGCCTTGACTGCGCCTTGTTCAAGTCGCCTCGTCTGGACTGATGCAAGACGCTGGGGGGCGCACCTCGCCTTGTACCTAGGTGCGTCTTTGACAGCTATCGTTCTACCTATAACATTCGCAGATGCACCACTCATACTGAACCCTATCCTAATTGAACATGGGTCTGGAAACTGCTATGTAACCCTCGAATCTAACATTTCTTCGGGCTTTTGGCACAACAACGCCTCCCACTGCGTGATAATCTATTTCCTAGGCAAATTAATTACTCCTTCAGCAAAACTTCAATGATGCTCCCAAGTGGTATAGGAGCATCATACTCCCAATGAATATGGACCATTGGATTGAAAATAGCCAAATCACAGCCCTTGGATCAAAACCAAAAATCAAAAGTTGAGTGGTTTTGTTAAAACTGAGATGGTTTTGTGAACTTTGACAAAAAAAAACGGAAGATTACTTACTACAGAACAGGCAACACTTACCATTGTATAAGGTAATACTTACCACACAAACAAGCAACACTTACTACAACCGGTTGGTCAAGTAACAAGTTACCATTAAGTTTAAAAAAAAAAGAGTACCCGATTTTTCGGATGGAAAATATGCAAATTTTAGGGATTTATATATTAGAAGAATTATCTAAAAAATGGTGTTCATTTATAAATCTAGTTTAAAATTTTAATTTGTTATGAAAATATAAAAATTTGAAAAATATTTTCCATAATTTCCAAATGACATTATAAATGTACTTAATTAATTAATTTTCAAATAATAATTTATTATAGATATATTTAAGTAACTTAGTTTTAAATATTATGGAAAAAACAAGATATTTATTAATATTTTGATAGCTTATAAATTTAGTTAATATCTATTATAAAATAACGCTACAAGTTGATTGTTACAACAAAATTGAACGATAAATATATTTTTTTTTAATAGCTATTGAATAATTTTGTAGAATTCTCAATGAATTTGTGGTAGTATTTAATGAAATTAGGCTATTCAATTTCATTAATATAGTTTATAGTGATCAATATGATATATTTTGCAAATCTTATAACTAATAGTGTTGATACTAATATTCTTGACAGCGATCAATCAATGAGAATTGATTCATTTGTAATTGATTAATCTAGTTATATGTTCAACCAATTGATCAAACGATTTAAATCGATTAAGATCATATTTGGCAGATGTGATAGTTAACAATGATGTTGATTAATAGTGATTAGTGAAAATTAATATAATTGGCTAAAGTAGGCTGACTAATTTGTTTAATTATTTAACCACAGACTTATCTATTTCAATCCTTCAAGTTACACAATTAGCAAATTTTAAAAATGGTTATTTGATGGTTAACATTGATCACTTAGCAAATGAAGGAGTAACAGTCTTTAAGGTTAACATTGATCACTTGGCTAGTGTAGGAGTAACCACTAGTGAACCAATAAATTGAAATATCTCATTTATTTGATCTTTTTTTAAAAGTAATTTTATTAATATAAATGATTTTATTTAATTTATCATAAAAGTAATACAATAGATCCAAATAAAATTTAATGTGGTAGGTAATATGATATTAATGAAGATATACATAAATGTATACCTACCCGTCATTAATGTCATATTTACTATAGAATAAAGCTTACTTACCAAAGCATAAGGCTAGAGATACCACAAAAATTGAATTTTTATGATGGACAAATATTCGTTGATAAAACTTACCACATGGTTGAAAATACTTACCATGAAATAAGGGCAAAACGACTATATGCTTAAACCAGTTTTACCACACAAACTGATTCACGTTTTGCCAATTACCGTGTTTACCTACCACCAATTATGACATTAATGGTACTAGGTTTCTCCATGTGTACCATAAATCCTGCAAACGTATCCACTCTAACTCCTCTAGCTTTCATTCATCTCTTCTCTTGTCCAAAAAAAATGAAGATTTAAGAAGAAGCTCCATAACAAGTTGAAGAAGTTCACCAAGTAAGTTTTTTTGAAGAACAAACTGAATTTAGTTGTGATGATTACCTCATACCAACTTACTGAAAGATCATAAGTTGAAGAATCTTGAATAAGTGTTTCACAAGAACCTAATGAAGCTTCCATATGGTTTTTACGATTTAAGAAGAAGCTCCATACGGTTTTTACGTTTTTTATGCTTATACTTACCATTTCTTATGGCCATCTATACCACTTTTTATGGTATTTTTATTACGGATGAAAACTGTATTAGGAAGTATCTGGAGAATAAGTTCTCCGTATTTGTGGTAAGCATATCCAGAATTTAGTAAAAAAACCCTGTATTTGTGGTAAGTATGGTTATGGAAATGGTAAGTACTCTCCGTAGGTAATATAGTTTTACTTGCCATACCATAGGTAATAGTATTTGTGGTAAGCATATCTATGTTAGTATATTTTTGCTTAATAGCTATTGAATAATTTTGTAGGATTCTTAATTGAATTTATGGTAGTATTTAGGGGGTGTTAGCCGAAACCGGAAAATCGACCGAAACCGAAAAAACCGGACCGGACCGAATTTTTTAAACCGGTTGAATAATTTCGATCCGGTTCCGGTTTTAAAAGTTTTACAAACCGATTTTTCGGTTCGGTTTTCCGGTTCGGTTTCCGGTTTATGTCTTCTAAAAACCGGTCGAAATCGGACCGGATATATAATATAATATATACATATATATATTAACCCCTTTACCAATTGAGCCCTAAATTCCCAAAAAAAATTTCATTCTACGCCACACCCCACAATCCCCTCTGTCTCAGACTCCCACTTCTGAGTTCTCACTGCTCCCACCCATGATTTGAATCTCTCTCTCTCTCTCTCTCTCTCTCTCTCTCTCTCAACGACGAGTTCCTCGGCCAGCTGTCTCTCTTCTCCTGTCAACGATGAGGAACGACCACCGATCCATGAGGCGATCCAGCCGGCTGTCTCCCACTCTGTCCACTCACACACAGGTCTCTCTCTCTCTCTCTCTCTCTCTCTCTCTCTCTCTCTCTCTCTCTCTCTCTCTCTCTGTGTGTGTGTGTGTGTTTGTTTGCTCTATTTTTTTCCTAATCAAAACTTTTGCAAGTCCTTACGGTTTCATCGGCTGTCTCATCTCGTATGAATAGATCTGTTGTTGTTTTTGTTGTGAGGGGCGGCTTTTGATCTGTTGTTGTTTACGTGTTTCTGCTTTTTTTTTTTTTTGTAGATGGATGATTCTGGTGTTACTGTTACTGGTATTGGATCTAATAATGTTGATAATGAACCCATCACAGTGGATGAACAGAGTCCGAAACGTAGTCCGAAACGTAGTCCAAAACGTAGTCCGAAACGTAGGGCTAATCAGTCTGAAGTCTGGGATCATTTTGAGAAATTGGAAAAGGTTGAAGGACAAAAGCAAAAGGCTGTTTGTAACCATTGTGGCCAAATATATACTTGTGATTCAAATTCTAATGGGACATCATCAATGAAAACACATATTAAGTTGATATGTAGACAGTATGAGTTTAGCCAGTACAATTTGAAGAAGAACCCAGGTAAGAGACAAAAAACCCTAGCGTTTGAACCCGTGAATGGAGGAGGCACCGGCGCGGTTCCAAAGCTTACCTCCGTTAGCTTTAGTGTGGAGGCATGTACAAAGGCCTTGGCTGAAATGATTATTCTTGATGAGTTGCCATTTCGTTTTGTTGAGGGTCAAGGTTTTAAACGGCTCATATACGTGATGCAACCAAAGTGGGAAAATCCGTCAGGTAGATTAATGGTCGCAAAAGATTGTATGAAAATATACCAAGATGGGAAGAAATCTTTGAAAAGAGCACTTAAAGACCAACGAATTTGTCTTACCACAGACACTTGGACTTCTCTTCAAAATCTTAACTATATGTGCCTCACTGCTCATTTCATTGATTGTGATTGGAAGCTTCACAAAAAAATTCTTAACTTTTGTTTAGTTCCAAACCACAAGGGAGAGACACTTGGTAAGGTGGTGGAAGAATGTTTGGTGGAATGGGGGATTGACAAATTTTTGACAATCACAATCGATAATGCAAAATCCAATGATGGCATAATTGATTTTTTGAAGAAGAAGACCAAGAAAAGAGACACCACTATTCTAGACCACGAGTATTTACATGTTAGGTGTTGTGCTCATATATTGAATTTGGTTGTACGTGAGGGGTTGAAAGATGTTGATGTGTCAATTGCAAGAGTGCGCAACATTGTGAGGTATGTGAGATCCTCACCGCAAAGGTATGCCAAGTTTAGATCATGTTGTGATAAAGAAAAAATTGTTTCTAAACTTGTGCCATGTTTAGATGTTGCTACTCGTTGGAATGAAACATACTTTATGTTGGAAAGAGCATTAATGTTTCAAAAAGCTTTTGAGAGACTGGAAGATGAAGATAGTCTGTCACTTATTGTTGGTGTTAGAGAGGATGAGATTGGTGTAGAATCTGTAGATAATGAATTGGAAGGGGAAGTACATGGTGGGTTAAGTGACATTATGAATCTCGAGAAACAACATGAGAGGGGTCAAGGGAAAGGGAGAGGGAAACAAGTAACACATGGTACTCCTAGTAGTGATGATTGGAATGTTGTGGAAATGTATGTTGAAGTTCTTAAGGTGTTTTACATTCTAACCGAGAAATTTTCGGGTTCTTTGTATGTGACATGCAATACATTTTTCAAAGAGATCATGACCATAAAAACTGCAATTGCTAAGTTGGAAAATAGTGATAACCCTAAGTTGAAGGTTTTGGCTAGTGGCATGAACAAAAAGTATGACAAATATTGGGGTAAGTTTGACAAAATAAACTCTTTATTGTTGTATGCCAATGTTCTTGATCCCCGTTACAAATTTGTTTATGTGAGATGGAGCTTGACCAAACACTATGAGAAAAGTATTGTTGAAAAGAAGGTTATTGAGATAAAAGAGGGGATGCTAAAGCTTTTTAATTGGTATGAGAAGAAGAGTGTTGAACATGAGAAAACACAAAATGTTGGTGAGTCCTTTAGAAGTGAGAAGAATTCAAAGGAGTATATGAATTTTTGTGAGGAAATGGACGATGAATTTGGGCGACACATGGAAGAGGAGAATAATATGGAGAGCAAATCGGAGTTAGAGAGGTATTGGTTGGAGAGTAAGGAAGACTCTAAAGTTCATGGTGATAAGTTTGATGTGTTGGCTTGGTGGAAAGTTAATTCTCCTAGGTATCCCATTCTCTCTCAAATGGTACGGGACATTCTAGCTATTCCGGTATCTACCGTTGCATCCGAATCCGCTTTTAGCACTGGAGGACGTATTCTTGATCCATACCGGACCTCTCTTTCTCCCAAAGTAGCGGAGGCCCTTATTTGTGCACAAAATTAGTTGAGGAGTCCTACTCAAATATCTCTTCGAGAGGCACTTGATGAGGTGGAGGCACTTGAATCCGGTAATACTCTTTAACTATAGCTTAACTGTATGAGTTTTGTTTTTTTAGTTCGTGGTTTAACTTGTTTTGCATTATAAATTTTTCTGTCATCTTTAGAGGTTTCGGAAGCATTGAAGGAGGATGAATCATGTGTCACTTATTTGTGATAAAAAGAAAGGAGTGAAGAACAAAGAGGTAAGTTCGAATCATGTGTCACTTTCGTTTTTATTCGTTTTTCTATACATGAGAATTGGTGTATACGTTTAAGTACTAGCGAACGTTAAGAAATCAGTTGACTAACGTTTTAATGTCCGAACACTATGTAGTTGTGCATTCAGTTTGTCAATGTCTTTTACAAAAGTTGCATTCATGCCATGTTCTTTGATTCTCTTTGCCATTTTATCCACTTGTGGTGTTCACATCTAACCATGGAGTACATTGTACGACCCGTTCAAGCAATTAGATTTCTATTCTCAACCTATGATTTAGTTGAACCCATTTTGACTGTTGTTCTGCCTTTGGCTATGGGTATCTAAAGAAGAAAATTAGATGTTTGTTCGCATCCGCTGATTCTCTTAGATTGGTGTTCGCATCTAACCATGGAGTGCATGTCGTAGTCTCAGGATTTCTTTTTATTCACAACCATATTGCATAGCGTTGTGTGAATCTAGAGAAAAGTAATTAGAAATTACTAATTAATGGTGAATATTTTTATGGCTGCAAAGAGATTTTGCAGTTTTGGAGTTGATTTGCTAATCTGGCAACTCTATTCTGTAGGTTCCAATTTTCCTGTATACCTTTGTTAAGTACACAAATTGGGAATAATTTCTATCATTCTGAATTTTTTTTTTCGTTGAGGAAAATGTGCAGGCAACTGCAAGGGGAGAAGAAGGTATGACGTTGTTCTTTGTTTGCTACAACCCTAACTGCGGCCATCGTTGGAGAGATTGAGGTCGATCTGCTTGTGGCGATTCCGTGTGCTGAAGTTCAGTCTTGATTCAACTGACCATATGTCCTTGTTCTTCTTCTTTCTTTTGATCGTCGTCCTTGTTCTTCTTAGCTGGTTACTAGCGAAAGATGAGAACTTTTGCATGAATCTATGCATTGTGTTTCTGCATCGTCTATTTTTATGTTGCTGCTGCTGTGGTGTTGTGTTGCTGTTGGTGGATGCATTTTTTTTTTGGTCGCAGCTTGCTGTGTTGTTGAACTAAAAATGTTGAACATTCATTTTATTTTTCTTGTTGGGCTTGGCCCTTGGGTTGTAATTTAAAAGCCTATAAATTGTGTAATGGGCTTAATTATGTTTTTATGGATTTTTTTGATGTATTGGGCTCAAAATTGATCCTTTTTGTTGGGCCAAAAAAAAGTGTTGAATTATGAATTTTTGTGGATTGAATTGTGAATTTTTTGATGTGTTGGGCCCAAAATGTGACCCATGAATGAAAACCAGATTAACCGAATAAATCGGATCGAAACCTGTAACGACCCGGATTTTTGACCCAAATTTTTTTTTCTAAATATAATATTATTATAATTATTTTCCTTAATGCAATTCTTTTTTTTAAATACAATTATGCATACAATATATACATGCATTTTTTTTTAAAATTTTCCTACACATACATGCGTACATGCACACTCCTTCTCCTCCCTCACCTCAAACTCTTTCCGTCTCTCCGTCTCCTACGCAGTCTCTACTTCCTCCCTAACCCAAAAACCAAGCCAAATTCGTCCATTCCAAATCCCATGAACCCAACCCCATTAAATTCACTCTTATTCTCTTCCACCAAAATTCTCCTATAAATACCCCACCTCATTGACCCACGAAATTTACACCACAATATTCCCCACGCCCCACCAGTCCAAAAGAGAGAGAAAATCAAGTTTCAATCCATGGAGTTTTAGAGAGAGAAAAGTGGGTTTCATAGCCACGACCAACCGAGACCCGAATTGATCATTCCAATCACTACCCTCAACCCCAAGCATCCCCAAGCATTATTCAATTCGAGCCCAAGATCTCCCGATCGCCAAAACCGATGTTGTCTTCTTCCTCAAAATTCAAGATTCGTTTTTAAATCAATTCGATCCGATTAAAGGTACTATAATCCTATCCAACCTCTTCTCTAAGTATATTAAGTGTTCATATGCTTAACCCTATGTCCCGAACGAAAAAAATATAGTTTACCGCGCGTTTTCTGCCATATTCATCAATTTGATATTATTTTTGGGCCCGACACTCTATTTGTAATTATTTTCGAAGAAGATAACCTTTCTGATATTTATTTTACAATCCGACTGATATTAATATTATGAAAAACTACTGATCTGATATTATTTTCTTACAAAATAATATTATCTTAGTATAAAACGTATTAATTATATCAGTTTAATTTATCTTGTTGATTGAGTTGGTTTTAAATGTTTCGAAACAATTTTGCGACCTTCCAAACTTTTTTTTTTACGCCCGAACTATTTTTCCTAGACTTTTCACACCTCAAAGATCATGACTTGTTAATATCATATTTTTTTTATTTAATTATCTATTTATTGAATTATTTATTAGTTATCTTTCAAAGTTTACAAACGAAAAATCTTTGCGACCTTCCAAACAACGTTTTAACACCCAAACAAATTTTTCCCAGACTCCTTACATCTCAAAGATGATATCTTATTGAATTAATATTTTTTAATTTAAATTACTATTTATTGTTATTATTATAGTGTTTCCAATTAAAATTACTTTACGACCATATAAACCTTATTACCAATGCCCGAGTAATTTTATTTAGACTCCCTACATTCTGTAGATGAAACTTTGTTAACCTCAACATATTTTAATTAGTAAATTATTTATTATCTATTTACTTCACTTTCGGCCACTTTATTTAACGTCTTTATTTAAAATAATCCCGCGACCCTTCGAACCCAACTTTCGACACTCAATTGGTTGCGTAGGATCTTTAGGACTCTTATTTAGGTCATGATAAATATTTTAACATTTTTATCTAATTAATGTATTTAATTAGTTTTTAATTAATCTATTATCTTAGAATTAATTAATAAGAGCCCAAAAAATTTTCCTTTAAAACTCTTACTTGATTATTGATATTGTGACCATACAAGATTAAGGGTAACGGCCCATCCATAAAAAGTTGCGTGATTTCATTATCTAGTAATTGTTTTAATTATTATTGATTAATCGCATATTGTGCCGATACTCGATTTGGATGCTAGATTGGACCCTAGAGACATGGGGTGGTATCGCGAAATAGAATTCATCTAGACGATACTAGATAATGGATAAACTGGAAAGTTTTTATTTTTTTTTAGATTGCCTGCAGGCGGGATTTTGAGATGTGATGAGTTGGATGTGATGGTTTGAAACTGGCAAAGTAAGCTCAGTGTTAATTGATGAATTGAAACTGGCGGGAGTCCAGTGATGATATAAAACCTGGCAAAGTAAGCCCAATGATGTTTTGATAAAACCTGGCAAAGTAAGCCCAGTGATGTTTTGATAAAACCTGGCAGGTGGTCCAGTGATATTTTGCGACAGTAAAACCTGACGGTTGGTCAGTGATGTATGTGATGATAAAACCTGGCGGTGGTCCAGTGATATTTTCTGATGATAAAACCTGGCGGTGGTCCAGCGTTGTTTGTGATGATAAAACCTGGCGGTGATCCAGTGATATTTTCTGATGATAAAACCTGGCGGGTGTCCAGTGATGAATTGAAACTGGCAAAGTAAGCCTAGTGATGAATGTGATGAATGATGATTGGCAAAGTAAGCCCAATGATGAATGATGAATTGAAACTGGCAAAATAAGCCCAGTGATGAATGTGATGATTGTGAAGTGGTGTATAAGATAAGCGAATCCTAGTTGTGATTCAGGCATGATAAGCTTTCCCCTTGTTGTAGTGATTGGGGTGCACACGCTCGGTATAACTGCGACAGTAAAGGGAAGTGATCTCATGAGACCGAGCATGGCTAGCGGTTAGGGAGGAAAGATCCCGTGGATGAGATCTTAGATCGCACGATAGGATAATGGATAGTAATAAATCAAGTTATGTGAAAAATCTTTGTTTTACTTTTTGTACCATATTTATCCTGCTGCGTGCTAACTGTAAAGTAAGGGGGGTAGTTGGGTTGGATTATTCTACTGGGTGATTTATCACTCACGGATACGTCTGTATCCTGGCA
The DNA here is from genome assembly GCF_030253575.1 of Rhododendron vialii. NCBI lineage: Eukaryota > Viridiplantae > Streptophyta > Magnoliopsida > Ericales > Ericaceae > Rhododendron > Rhododendron vialii. The sequence goes on along the minus strand of NC_080568.1, from coordinate 1,388,739 downwards.
AATCGTTTGCTTCGGCGATCAATTTGCCAGTGGGCGCAGGATTCAATGAAGAGGATTCAAAGATGTTGCAGTTCAACACGGAAAGAATATCAAAAACGAAGATCGAGTATGTTTCGGATTTGTATCCAGCCTAGAGTCAGCTCTGAAATTAATATATTTTGAATCAGTAAATTTATCTTGTAACTGTAATAGCTAAATTTTATTTTGAAAAATTATATTTATTTAGCAAATTTTCTTAAAATTTTATTTTATTTTGCTTCCGAAAAGTCGGGACGTTATAAAACCGGTTGAACCGGTCGAAACCGGACCGGTTTTATTTCAACCGGTTCCGGTTTCAAAAATGCTAAAACCGGATAACCGGTTTCAACCGAAAAAAAATTCAAAACCGGTCGAAACCGGACCGGTATCACCCCTAGTAGTATTTAATGAAATTGGGCTATTCAATTTCATTAATATAGTTTATATTGGTCAATATGATATAATTTGTAAATCTAACAACTAATTGTGTTGATACTAATATACTTGGCAGCGATCAATCAACGAAGATTGATTCATTTGTAATTGATTAATCTGGTTATATGTTAAACCAATTGATCAAATGATCTGAATCAATTAAAATCATATTTGGCAGATTTAGTTGTTAACAATGATGTTGATTGATAGTGATTAGCGAATATTAATACAATTCGCTAAAGTAGGCTGACTAATTTGTTTAATTGATTAACCATGAACTTATCTATTTCAATCCTTCAAATTATACGATTATTAAATTTCAAAAATGGTTAATATTGATCACTTGGCAAATGAAGTCGTGAACAGTCTTTGTGGTTAATATTGATCACTTGGCCAATGTAGCAGTAACCACTAATGAACCAGTAAATTGAAATATCTCATTTATTTGATCCTTTTTTAAAAGTAATTTTATTAATATAAATGCTTTTATTTAATTTATCATACAAGTAATACAAGTAGATCCAAATAAAATTTAATGTGGTAGGTACTATTAAAAATAAATAAATAAATAATAAATGGTTATTTAAAAGTAAATATATCTATAATAAATGGTTATTTAAAAATAAATTAATTAAATACATCTATAATGTTATTTGGAAATTAAGGAAAATATTTGTCAAATTTTTTGTTTTTAGATAATTCTTCTAATTATATTATATATATCTTCATAACAAATCAAAATTTTAAAATAGATTTATAATTGAACACTATTTTTAGGTTTTTCACTACCCAATTCTTACAAAGAGGCAAAATATATGGTGTATATAGCTTAAAGTGGTGTGAATATATATATCCCCAAAATCTCCAAAAAATTTTGCCAAAAAATAGGGTACTTGATGCAGAATGGAATTGAAATAATTTTTTTTTTTTTTGCCACGGCGATATACATTAGCGGGGGTTAGTGGGGGTGTTAGAGTTAGCACGGGGAGATCAGAAGCTATCCATAGCCCTGGTCCCCTAAAGGGCCTGCCCTCTGTGGGGCTCGAACCCAAGACCTTCCACAAAGGAGAGGCAATGATGTTAGTAATTTTGTTAGGGAGTTTCAATTTTAGGAATAAGTGTTCTAAGAAGTATTTAGTTTCCTAATTTGTTTTGAACTACCATTCCTATTTTGTAGGATGCTTGGTCAAGAAGAATTAGGATTGATTTTATTTCTTTTGTAGTATTTTAGTAACGTTCTACTATAAATTGAGATGTTAGCCTTAGGGCAAATTAGTTGTTATTGAATTAAAGAAAAATTAAGAGTTTTCTCATTATCGTGTGTTCGAAGAGGGAGTACTTCTAGTTCATATCCATTTGTATTTATGTTTCAAAAAGAGAATCTTTTAACATAAGCAAGTTCGTGATCTCTTCTTGCAAATAGTTTCGTAAAAAGAAACTGCGCTGCATCAATACTTTTTTTTAAATTAATGGTAACTTATTACCTAACCAACCGGTTGTTGTAAGTATTGCCTGTTTGTGTGGTAAGTTTTGCTTTATATGATGGTAAGTGTTGCCTTAATCAATGATAAGTGTTGCCTGTTTCTGTGGTAAGTAATCCTTCGTTTTTTTGGTCAAAACCACCTCATTTTTAACAAATCACCCTATGTTTAGTTTTTGGTTTTGATCTAAGGGCTATGATTTATCTATTTTCCATCCAAGGGCTGTAATTCATTAGGAGTATGATGCTCCCAAAACCGCCTGGGAGGATCATAGCCGGAGCCCTCCTTCAGACTAGCGTTTGGTGTAATGCTACTATGGAAGACACCTACAATGTTCTGCATTTGGGCTGGGGTGAATTACTTTAGATTTTCTGTACCTACACGTAAATTTCCCTTAGCGTAATTTCAATGGTTCTTACGATGCACAAATCGAAATTCGAGAGTGTCCAAGACAAGCTCACGAGTTAGCTTACTTTACAGTTTTTTTGGAAGATGCGCCTGGGACGCATAAGCATGTGCGTGAACTGCATATGGAAACTATTATGCGTAAGAATTGCCCTTATTGTTATACCTAAAATACACCAAAGATCATTTACAGATCTCCTCCATTTATCTAGATTTCTCATGTTATGCAATGAAAATATACGAAAAATCTCGAGACATTGCCATCCCTTTCCGCTAATTAATCTTCCTCCTTAGGCTTAGACGAAATCCTTGCAACTTAATTACTTTGGTTTTCGTAATTTGTACTATAAGAATTATTGAATGATTTAACTATATTTTTTGATGTCTTCCGCTTTTGTTCATCAATTGCATGGTTATTTTTCTTATCTAGCATATGTGATTGATTTCAGTGATATCAAAAACATAGCTGTACAATAATTTTATTTTTCATTGCAATCGAAAAGTAAAATAGACTATGCTAAGAAAAAGAGGTATTGTCCATGGTGCGTCATTGTTGAGTTGAATCATTAAATCACAAGACTTGTGGAGTACCATAGTTGACTCATCCTGATAACAGCCTCATGGATAGAGAATTGTTTGAGCAATTAATAGTGCAACCGACCACATTCGGTACTCAAATTTTGAGTATCATGTAATATGTCTTGGTGCATTGCTGGAATATATGAGAAGTGCAGTTTACTTAATAAGAGTGAAAATGTACACATGTAGTCAATCCAATTGTATAGAGTGAAAACGTAAACATTTAGGTAATCCAACGTACATTTGTTGGTGCACCTCTTTCCAATGTTTCAATGTCTATATATTGCTACAAGTAATATCTCAAGTGGTTCTTGTGATTGTAAGTTGCCAAGTCGATTGCAAAAATTTTGATGTTATTTTGGAGCCTTATAAGTCAAAGGGTTAACGCACATGAAAAATGATCTAATTAGCAATCAAACTAAACGCGCCCGGAGCGCAGACAATATGCGCCTAGGCGCATCAAGACAGCTAAAAACACACTAATGCGCCCGGGGCGCACTATTGATTGCGCCTGACGCGCATTTGATGAGTGATTCCCAGATCTGAGTCGGGCGCAAAAATAAGGCGTCTTAGGCGCATGTGACGCAATAACAACACCCACGACCATAATTTTAACCCGTCTACCACCACCCCTTATCTCTATCACGACCAACAATCACTACTCTACCACCACCACACCCCTACCACCTCCATCGTCCTCATCTCACCACCAAGTTGGAGGTGATTGAGCTTAGCTTCATAGTACTCAATCGGGGCTTTGGGAATCCTTTGAAACCAATGCTTTTGTCTAGCTCTCTGATGTTTCTCCAGGACTTATGGGGTCATTTCCATTGATCGCTCCATTGCTCAAGCTTTCACATACCGGTATGGTGTTATATACATAAGTCCAAATGTAAACAGCTCGATCCTATCTGAATTATGGGGAACAAGATATGAAAAATAACTGGAAGTCCTCCCACATCATAGCTTCACTTAGTACAAAAAATAAATAAAATGAGACATCACTTCACCAAAACGATTACCTCAGCTCAATCTTATCACGACGCCCTCTCGTTTCACCACAGCGTCATCATTTCACCACAACGATTGTTGGAAAAGTAAACTTGATTTCAGGAATTTGTGAATTCTAGTGACTTGTGTAGACACATGGCACACATTAATGGTGTGGTTCATGTATATAGTTGAAGAGTCTAGTTGAAGATAATTAAGAATTAATCATGGTAGATATCGAAGAGTCATCTTGGAGTTTGTGTACTTAGCTAGGTTCATGTATCTTGGAGTCTATATAAACTATGTACTACGGTGATTCTAATTAAGGTGTGGCCAGTGTGTTGAGAGAGAGAACGAGAGATAACGATGGTAGAAGTGTTAAAAAAAAAAATGTAACGATGGTACACCATTTATATATTAAAAAATATAGTTAAAAAATTAAGTGTTACAATTTTTAATCTGTTTAAACCAGTGCGAAGATCTTATTTTTCTATTCATTTTATCTTAAATGGTCATAATGGATTTTTGGCTCTAAGTCATTTCAATAAGCACCCTAAGAGAGCCCTGAAACTAAATAAGGAGTCGTTGGGTACTCGTTGAAAGGCCTTAGAGCCAAAAATGCAGTACGACCATCTAGGATAAAATGATCAAAAAAATAAGATCTTCGCACCGGTTCAACCGGATTGAAAATTGGAGCACTTAATTTTTTTAATCATATTTTTCCGTTAGTTTCATTAATGGTGTTAACGATTTTACCAATTTGGAACGTAAAACAAACTACAGGGTTTATTTGGTAGCAATTAAAACTAGAAGGACAAAATTGAGACAACCGTAAAATTAACTAGAGGGACGACTACAAAAATTTGCCCTAAATCTTTTTTTTAATTAGTCTTGGGCACTAAAAACCCTTGGGTTGGCCTTGATTCCACCAATGCACCAAGGACATATTACATGGTTTTGAGTACCGAATATGGTCAGTTTGCACTATTAATTGCTCAAACAATTCTCTATCCATGAGGCCCCTATCAGGGTGAATCAACTATGGTACTGCACAAGTCTTGCGATTTTATGATTCAACTCAACAATGACACACCATGGCCAAAAGCCTTAAGCAGGGTGCCAAATAATTTGATGGAATTGAAAAATGGATTTTGATTTTAGCGCTCCAGTTTTGTACGCAAACACTCCCCTTTTAAAGTGAACTTACTAGTAACTCCATCTACAAAGTGAAACGCTTGGGTACAAAAGTGGAGTGCCAAAATCAATTTCCTTAAAAATTTGACATATCCCATCTTAAATTACTCTATTGGAACATTTTGGATGTAATCAAAGCACAATACCTCTTTTCTAAGCATAGTCTATTTTACTTTTCGATTGCAATCACAAATAAAATTATTTTACAAATATGATTTTGATATCACTTAAACCAATCACATATCCTAGATAAGAAAAATTTACCATGCATTTGATGAATATCAAAAGCCCAAAACATCCAAAAAATGGTTAAATCATTCAACAGTTCTTAAACCTGCTCATGCTTGTAGAGACATCCAAAGTTTTCAGTGAAATCTTCATGGATGGAACTCCTGGTGCCTCTTCATCTTGCAATGCGGTGGTCGTAGTAGCGGTGAAGTGATGGTGGTAGTTATGTAGTGATAGCGGTTGTGAACCAAAATAAAATAAAATCGCGAGATTGATTATTACTCCATGTGGTGAGGTAGTGTTGGTGGTGGCGGTGAAGGAGAGGAGAGGGGAATATGTATGAGAGGAGGCATGGTTGGGGCGGGCGAGGAAGAGACAGCAATGTCTTGAGATTTTTCGTATATTTTCGTTGCACTAGCAAGGGTGCACATGCGATGCATGTGATAATTTTCTATGAAACTATTTTGGACTTTGCCTCAACTTCTACTAATGGATAGTGGGATTAGTCCTGAAAGATTAGTTAAGGTGCGCATAAAACATTAAAGTTATAAAGAACAAATTCTTTTATAAGTTCAAAATACAAGAGTTGGATCAATATATAGCACGAGACATTTTGAACGATGCTTGCGAGATTTGAAGAAAAAAGAATAGACATGTAAACCTCTCATCCTTATCAAAAAAAAAAAAAACCCTTGGTTGCATTGTTAAAGAGGAGAGCATTGGAGAGTAGTCTAAAGACATGTTTTCCCTTGAATCTCAAGGATGTAGAGAGATTTTGAGAGAGCAAAAGATATGAGACAAATCACTCTCTTTCCTAAATTGCCGATCTAATCAAAAAATATCAAAAAAATCACTCTCATTTCTATCTTGCACATCCAAACAATAGAAAGAGAGACATCACAATCTTTTTTCTTCCGTGCTTTTTTCTCCTAGGTTGCCAAACGGAGTGCAAGTCACCTTGACTAAATATTCTTCATGGGTACAATGACAAATATACAGACCAGTTTAAGAATTTGTCCCAAGACATTTGGTTATAATGCCTTGCTAATGAACATCAATCTCAAACCAGAACATTAGCATCAATCGTGAGCTTGAGAGAAGTTGAATCATCATAATGATGCATCAGAAACTACCCAAAAAAGGCAACATATTAATGGACAGATCATGAAGTGGAAAAGAAGTTGAATCATCAGCATGTCTAGCAAGTGGAAACATTTAGTACTCCTTAAAGCAAAATTGAAATCCAAGCTAGGTCTTGAAGAACATGGGACAACAATCCCTCAATGAACCCACCCACCCGCAATAACTGTGGATCTTTGAAAAAGCAACTTCTACCTTCACCCTTCCTCAAATACCTAACATTCCCGGTGAAAATTTCAATGAGTTTAAAGTTTGTAGTATTAGAGAGGTCCTTCAAGATCATTATTTTTGGGAAGTCAACCTCTAATATGGATTACATCTTCAATGGATACCACCCGTTTCCATAGAGCCTCCTTTTGCATTGTGAAACTTCAATGTAATTTTAGTACTGGAGCTTCATTTCTAACTCAAACTTCTGACGTTAAGACCATTAAGTCGTTGCTTAACACCACTTTTCCCAATTGATATAATGCATTACCCTTAATTTTCAGTCGAGACGACAAATAACTCTCGTAGTCTTAACAAACAAATGATACGGCTTTCTAGTCAAAAGAAAACAAAGACCATAAATTGCACGTGAATTCCCAAAGTGAATGGCTTGAACGTTTCCCCATTGTTTCTCTACATTCAATGGTGGTTTGCAAGGACTGTGTACAAGTAGTCAAAAAGATGTGTGGGTGACCCATAAAATCAGAGTCAAAGCATATGTATCTTTGCCATTCTTTAGCACTCCATTAAAGCGATGGATAATGGCCAAGTAAAAGAGCCTTTTACCCTATTATTGAAGTATATCTAGAACTTGGAAGTAACTTCCCTGTAGGAGATCTAAGACTTGGATAAAAATGTAAAGATGAAGGCATGATATGATAGTTGATTAATGCCAATGATCCAAATCAGTTAAAGAAACACTTGAAATTAAGCCAAACTTAAGCCATGTTACTGGTGCACCATATGTTCACATGGAATCAATGGGAAAAATGCCATTTTATTCAAGAAAAATCTAAGCAAATTTGAGAAAGAAACCAAAACAGGGAGAAATAGGTCCATTACTACCCAACCCAAAAGAAAGAGTCCATTGTAAAATCAATTTGAGATGTAACATGAATATGAATATATCAAATTGGTTACCCGCAATTCGCAAAGCACTTGACTTTACAAAGCACTAACCAAATCCAAAAAACATAGAACACAGAGAAAGTACTTGGTATCTTAGATACAAAATAGATTGAGATCAAATGATGACCTAATTTTTGTCGCAGTAAACAATAGATTTGCAAGAGATGTTAGCAGACCAAATCGTCGGTCATTTTTACAAATGTTGGAGAGATCCTCAAACGGAATATCTCTCATCTCTGAACTCAATCCCTGCCAAATCCCCAATATTCTCGGGACATTTCCGCAAAGCTGTAACCCTCCACTGAACTAGTTGATGAATAGCTTGATGTCCCTAGAGAAGATCTAAGACTTCCTGCTAACATCAATCAAAAAGAAAAAAAGAAAAAGGGCCCGACATTTGGTCGAATAGCTTTGGCACACATGTTACATGTATTACAACAATGGAAACTAACTGGTTTAATTAATTAACGAAACATCGTAATAAGAGTACCTGGAATCTCAACTTAAATCCATGGCGATAGTACGAACAACAAAATGACATAGATGCCTCTATTGCCCTTTTCCCTTTTGAAACAGAAATAGTCCGGGTTCACCCCAAGTTGATTCCTGTTGAAGCATGGAAGAAACTGATGCATGGTTGGGAAAACACACACACACACACACTGTCACGCTAGGGAATGAGGCCGAAGATCGAAAGTTGCTCTCTTTTACAAGTTACATGAGTTAACAGACAACAGTCGATGTTCTCACCTCTTGATGCGAAGGAAGGAAACCTCTATGTGTTTGTGTCTGTGAGACAGGGCTTTCTTTCTTTTGTGTTAAGCCTTTAGGCAAACAATCGTATCTTTTGGTTTACATGCCGCCATTCATAATGCGCCGTTTCCTCTAGAAGGAAAACGTCAGGTCGGTTATGTTTGTTAGTATTTTTTTTTGTTCTCAGCAGGGGCATTTTGGGTCATAAAAGTGTGGGAAGTGCTTTATTAGTTTCTTCCGGTTTTTTAAAGAAGTATAGTAGATATTAGTTGAAGGGCATTTCTGGAAATCAAAAAATAGAAAACACTTTCGTACATTTAAAAGTAGTATGTAGATAACACGAGAAATCTAGATAAATGGAGGAGAGCTGTAAATGATCACAGGTGTATTAGTATAACAATAAGGGCGATTCTTACGCATACAAGTGGTCACTGATGCGTCTCAGGCGCAGTTTATTGCTCCCTGGGCGCGCAAAATAGTTTCCTTATGCGGCTCAGGCACATGCTTATGCGTACCAGGCACATCTTCCAAAAAATTGCAAAGTAAGTCAAATTTCGCCAGCTTGTCACAGACACTCCCGAAGTTTGACTTGTGCATCTTAAGAACCATTGAAAATATTGTTGAGTTTAATTTTGAACTTAACAAGTTTGGATTTTCAAAATGTTACAAATTATGGGAAATTTATGTGTAGGTACAGAAATCCGAAGTAGGTAATTTCCCCGGCTTAGGCCCAAATCATGAAATACACCCCCGAAGTCGCGAAAACCGTTGAAATACCATTCCACAGATTTGGCTAAAATGGTTTTCGCGACTTGAGTTGGCTAGTTTGAACTCGAGTTGGGTTGTGTCTCGAAGAGATTGCTATTCTAGTTGCACCAAATATGCTAACAAGCGAATAGAAAGATGAGACTCCAACGGACTGCAGAAGGATGGTATCTGGAAATGTGAAGGTTTTTTTAACCAAATCATGAAAAGGATCATTGAAGTGTGTAGAGGTAAACCCAAATGGCTGCAGCTCGTGGGCACTTGCGCAGAACATGGCAGGTGTCTTCCTTAGTAGGAGCACACCAAACGCAGTAGTCGGAAAGAGTAATTAACACGCCTCGGAAATAGATTATCGCGCGTGGGGAGGCGTTGTTCTGCCAAAACCTGGAGGTAATGTTGGATGCGAGGGTTACATGGCAGTTTCCTGACTCATGTCCAATTTGGATAGGGTTCGGTGTGAGTGGCGCATCTGAGAATGTTGTAGGCAGAACTAATAGTGAACTCACCATTGCTGGAATGGTTATAAATTAGGTGGTCAGGCGTGGGAGAAAACCATTGGACGTTAGTCTTGTGAAATGCTTTCAACAATAGATGGAGGGAGATTGAAAGAGATGCAATTACAATTCCAATGGCGCTGATTCCAATTGAGAGACACAGAGTTTTGAGATGAAAGAGGTCCCTTCCATAGTCATGAGGGTGGACGTCAGGAGAAAATTGCAATTGTTTGTTGAATGTCTCAGAACAATGTCACAATTATGACTACAAGTGGCTTCAAGTAGAGGGGTACCCCTTCACAACTCATCTAACTTATTTTTTATTTATACTTAGTCAAGATATGATGTGGAAGTAATTCATGTTATATATTTTTCGTATCTTGGAGCTGTTCTTTGTTTTTTGTTTTTTTTTTCCCAAAAGTTTAGGATTTCCATTTATAACGAAGCGCTTACAATATAGGGCATATTCTTCTCGAGGGAGAAAATAGCCAAACAGGCGGGTAGGCAATCCAAAGACCTACACCTCCAAACCCCATACATGCACATAAGAAGAGCATCAGTGCAACACCACACACAAATTACTACATCTCACATAACCCAACTCACACACACCAACGCCAAAAAAAAGAAGAAAATATGACACCCCTGGACGGTGGGTGAGGAAGACTCCCATAGGGGAGAAACACAGGGACAAAACAAACCCCAACAAAATCATACCCCGACAATCAATATGATCGGACACCAAGAGACCATGCCGACCACACCGCCTCTGGAGAGAATGAAGAAGATGATCTAGTGGTCAAGAGACCGCCGAGGAAGAAGAACGCCGGCACCATCGCTAATCGTCACCATCACAGCAACATCCCGCACCATCCCTGCAAACACCAGTTGGACTAGCACCAAGCTCCAATGCAGAATAGATCTGGGCTGTTCAGTTTGTATCTTGGAGCTGTTCACATTTGGACTTATGTATATAGTGAAGTGATCATTGTAGAGGGGTAGGGTTACACTGGTAATGTGTGATAGGTGACAGTGGCGGTAGCGGTAGAAAGTGAGGGCAATTTTGTGGGCACGCGCCCCAAAAATGCTCGCTTTTTGTTCTTTTTAAGAGATCGAGCGCGGCCCTTTTTCGGAAAAAGCGCGGCGAAACGCTTCGATTCAGAGTCGCCACTCAGGTTTTAACGGTGAAGGCACCCAAGGAACCGAACTCAAAAACGTTTGCCACGTTTGTTTGATTTTTGAAAAAGGCGTAGACCGGTCCGTCGTCACCTTCGATATCTGAGGTTCGGGAGCCAGGTTACGAGAGGGGAAGGGTTTTATGGCACCCCTCTCGCCCAATCCGAAGATCGGTCTCTACTCAGGCATTTTGTTTTGTAAAATATTTGTGTAGACACCCCAATCTGGGCTTCCAGATTAGTTTATTTATGATTTTTGATTCCCCGATGATGAAATGGATCAAGAACACCCTAGGAATGATAGCGTGTTTGAGCTTTGAGTGTTTGAAAAACTCTTGAACCTAACCTAGCCTAAGCCACTTCAAAAACCAAAAACCCTACTGATGTGCGCCAGGGCGCAACCATCCTGCGCCAGGGCGCACCATCGCGCGCCTGACTCACTCCATCGCGCGACAATGCGCCAAGGCGCACCATCGCGCGCCTGACTCACTCCATCGCGTGACAATGCGCCAGAGCGCACCATCGCGCGACAGACTCACTATGTCGCGCGACGGTCAAAGCTGTCCCCATCACCTTTATCAGCTGGGATGCTTAGCCACCAAGCAAACCTTAACCAGCCTCGTGGACTGGTTGAGCTCCTCTCATTACACCAACCAGATTTATCTCCATCCTTCTCTATATATATCCCCCTTTGTTTCTCTTTCAAAGGGTTCAAGAATTTCAAAAGAGTATACTTTGGGTCACCATCCTCCATTTTCACACCTCAACCTTCCAAGAACAAAGCTTTTTTTTTGCTTCTACCATCCAAACTCCTCAATCAAGCCTTCAAACATCAAAGTTCAAACACCTTTCAAACTCAAAACCGAAGGTATAGCTTACCTTTGTTCTGTTTTCTGTTCTGATCTCTGAGGGGGGCTGGCAGGGCCAAGGCTGGTAATCAATACTAGTTCTGGTCCTAAAGCTGGCAAGGTTTCAAAAACCGTCGTGGTACGAATCAGCGCGCGACGGACCCACTCACGTGCGCGACTGTTCTAGTCTGTGCTCGCTGGTCCGCGTGGGGATTGGTTCCTACTGTTTTGTGCTTTATTATGTTATAGATCACTGTTAAGCATGATAAAAATCAGTTTACTGCTTTCCTTAGTATAAACTGTTAGTCTTAGTTCAATATGAGTTTCTGCTGTTTTGGAGAACCCAGAAAAGTGTAAACCAAGCATTGGTCTGGTTGCGCCAGGCCGCGGCCATCCCGTGCCAGGGCGCACCATCGCGCGCTAGACTGGCTCCATCGCGCGACAGTGCGCCAAGGCGCATCCTCGCGCGCCATAGTGGCTTCATCGCGCGACAGTGCGCCTAGGCGCATCCTCGCGCGCCAGACTGGCTCTGTCGCGAGATAGTATGCCTCTGACCAGTGAGTGGCCTTGCACGGGTAGCTTAGTTTTAGGTCATTATTTTGTCCCCACACTGTTTATGGGGTGTTTTATTAATTTATAGGGCTTTACAACCTTAAACTGTATATTATGCTGCCTATAAACTGCTTGGTTTATCCTGGGTGTGCACTGGTCCTTCCAGAGCCCAGATGGTTTGAGAATAAGAGCTGTGGATTTGAGCTCACCGGCGCGCGCATGTCTTGGAGTTGTGCGCGCAGGAGTGAACAGCATGCAGTGACTTGTTCAGTGCATGCTGGTTTCTTCCTGCGCACGTCACTCCAAAACAGGGGCCTCCCAGTTTGTTTAAACTCCCACACCAATCTGTTCTCATCCTATACTAACTGCTCATCGATGCTATCTATCACATCCTGTAAACATGTTACAGTATTAATCCCCGATTAACTGTTCCCCCGCCCTAATTGGCTAAAAAATTGATTAATCAAATAGAATCGCAAACAAACATTTTCGCAAATGCCTAAGTAGAGACCGATCTCCGGATTGGGCGAGAGGGGTGCCATAAAACCCTTCCCCTCTAGTAACCTGGCTCCCGAACCCAGATATGGTTATGACGGACTGGTTCCTTAACTTTTTCAAATCAATCAGCGCGGCAAGTGCTTCGAAATACGGTTCCTTGGGTGTCGGACCTTCAAACCCGAGTGGCGACTCTGTATTTTGCGAGCGCTTGCTTCCCCGCTCGCGCTCCCTCGATCTGGGCCCTCGCATCTCGGAATCCGGAAATTCTGAAGGGCACGCTGCCCACAATTTGCATTTTTCTCTCATTTGATCATTTTTTAGCCAGTTAGGGCGGGGGAACAGTTAATGGGAGTTTTAAAACTGTAACAAGTTGCATTTATGTGACAAAATGTTTATGTATGATTTGCTTGCAATAGCAAATATAGATTGAGAACAAGCACTGAGCAAACCAAACGAATTGAAGTACACTGCCCTGAAGGAACATGAGCAGGATCCACACCAGCATGCACTGGCCGAGCCACTGCATGTTGGCACAACCTGCGCACGCCACACTTAGACTGGCGTACTCCGCTTATCAGGTTTCACAGTCTTTGTTTGCAACCCTCTGGGCTCTGGAAAGGGACCAACGCACACTCAGGACAAACCAGGCAGTTTAATAGAACAGAATATATACAGTTACAGACAAATGAAATGGCTTCAAGCCACGAAAAGCAGCAGAATAACCCAAAAATAGTGTCAGAAAATAGGCCAAGATTGCGCTAAGATACAAGGGCCAGCCACTAGATCCTAGGACAAACTGCCGTACGCCAGTCATAGGATGCCGTACGCATGTTTGACCCTAATCCAGTGTTTGGCTTTGCATCATTTGGGCTCTGAAACATGACCAAAAGGATCCCAGAGGCCTTTTGAGCAGATAAAAGGTAAGCATAAACAACAACATCTAAGCAACACCGAATATACAGAAAGCAGTAAACTGATTATTAGCATGCAAGGGTGATTGATAAAAAGATAAGATAACAGAAATGATGATCCATGACCCCCACGCAAATAGTGCTCGTACTGTCATGACTGGCGTACGGCATAGGTGTACTGGCGTGCGCCATGTCTCATCTCATACGATTGTTGTATTTTACCAGTTTAAGGCCAGGACTAGTATTGCTTACTAGCCTGGGCCTTACTGGTCTCCCTCAGAAGTGGGAAACAGAAAGGGACACAAAGGTGGTATACCTTTTTGTGTTGAAGATTGAATGTGGTATTGAGCTTAAGGATTGAAGATGGAGGTTTAGATGGTAACTGGATGTCAGTAGGGTGTATGGAAAGTGAGTTGTCCTCCCTTCTCTTTCAATGGAAGAGGAGAGATAGAGAGCAAGAAGAGAGAAGAAGAGAAATCTTTTTCTTCTTAATGTGGCTAACCCCTTGCAAATGAATGCAATGGGGGGTATTTATAGAGGAGAGAGAGACTGAGATCAGTTGGGACCAAGGCCTTGTTTGGCTGGTTGGAACAACAATGGAGCCTCCCATGCATTAAATGCATGGGACTTGCCTTGATGGGGGGTGTAGGAGAGAAGGGGGGCGTCCCTGCCGAATGTAATCATCAGGGAGACTGTAGCCGACGTCAGGGTGGCACAAAAGTCTCGTCCATGTGGCTGAATAAAGTTGATTTGACTGGGATTGACTGGCGTGCCCCATATATGGACCGGCGTGAGCCAGTGATAACTGAGTCAACGGTCGATGACCGACACGTGGCAGTTAACTGGCGTACGTCATCAAGGTACTGGCGTAAGCCAGTTTGGTTTTTGCTGAGGCTGTTTGGCTCTGGTTTGAAGGGTTTGAAGTGGGTTTGAAAGAGGTTCGGGACGCTCAAAGCTCAAAACACACCATCATCCTCAAACTGTTCTCGACTATAATCATCATTGGGGAGATAACAGATCGAAAAATAGCGTTATCTGGACAGTCCAGAATGGGGTGTCTACAAATTTACGCTTAATGTGCATTTTAGTATTCTCATATGTGCCTCAAGCGCAAGACAATGCATCCCTGGTTCCAAAACAGTTATGCGGCTCAGGCGCATTATGTCGCACCCCAAATGCAGCTTTCAAATAACAAAGTAGGCCAATTGCAACCTCACGGCTTGCCACAGAAACTGCCGAATTCGAATTTCAACGTGGTTAGAACCATTAAAAGTTATATCAGTACCTTTTAATGGTTTGATATCATTCTTCTTCTTTTTTTCCATTGTGTGAACGGTTATTTATAGTTTAGTTGCAAATGTTTTCACATGGCCATGCGAGAGAAAAGAGAATTCAAGAAACCAGTCCAACAGAGACGAGCTTGTAAAATAAGTTACGTGATTTACGGCTGTAAGTCATTTACACCGAAAGTGGTAAAAGGGGCCCGAAAGCACATGCAAGATAAGCAATTCAAGAGACGGTCTTAAAATGGATCCGGTTCAGAAAGAGAACTCTTAACAAAACTAAGCTGGAACTAATAAAGATTAATAGGAAGAGGAGTTAGCTAGGAATCTATTGAAAAAGTTCATGCCACGACAATCTATATGGAAGGGCAGTTTTCTTGATGCTTTCCTGTTGAAAAAGTTTTTTTTCCTATTCTCCAACTCCGGATGAGTTTGAGGCCTCCCGCGCCTTTTTTGAAGACTTTTGAATTTACCCAAAAAATTCATTTTCCAGATTTTCAAAAACCAAAAATATTTTACATCCAATCAAATGGAGCCAAAAGATAGTTGTGTTTCCTTCAAGTGTGACTGACTGTGAATGGTGTGGTTGGATCCAAAATCAGTCAGAGTTGTCAGCAAGTAAAACGGTTGATTGCTATTCATTGCCATATATTTATGCGGGTGGGAGTTAGGCAATATCCTCACACCTGGCTAAGGACACTATATTGAATGCCAATTTCTTTGAGCTATGCCTTTAGGCACGAGCATGCGTTAGTCTATATAATAAGGAAGTAGTGCTATTGAAAATGTACACAAGTCCAAGGCCCAAGCTTTGTGACGTGCTAAATTAACGGTTAAGATTGGTTACTTCTTTTTCGAGGGTTTAGATTGAGATACAACTAGATCAATGGTCATGCTTGTTTATGTGTGCCCAAATTTTCCCACCCATTACTTAAGTATGTGGGGTGATGGTGGTGGAGGTTGTGCAATTATGGTACATAACAGTGATGGTGGGGTAGAAAGATGACAGCAATTTATTTACGTGTAATGTGTACCTAAGTATTCTCTTATGCACCTCAGGCGCAGTTCAATGTGCCTCGGGCGCCAGAATAGTTGGGTTATAAGGCTCGGGCGCATTGAGTTGCGCCCCGGGCGCAGTATCGAAACTGCAAAGTTAGCCAAACTTCTCAGCTTGCCACAAACACTTCTGTACTCAGATTTGCACATGGATAGAATGAATAAAAATCTCATTGAATCTACTTTCTAACTCAAGTACTTTTGATTCAAATTTATTTACGCATTAAAGCAAACTATGATTTTACCTTTAATGAGTTCGGAAAAAAATCATTTTTGAAAATCATAATCATAGAAGGACAAAAAGATAGAAAGAAGCCAAGAAAGGAACAAAAGAGAGAATTATCTCAGTACCTTTTAATGGTTTGATATCATTCTTTTTTTTTATTTAGATTCACTTTTTTGCACTGCTCTAAATCTCGTAGATATTGAAAATGATCATTGGAGAGGGGTAGGGTAACACTGGTAGTGTATGTTAGGTGACAGAGGTGGAGAGGGTATAGTGGTGGTAGCGGTAGAAAGTGAGGGCAATTTATGCGTAATGTGGATTTTAGTAGTCTCTTATGCGCCTCAAGCCCAGGACAATGTGCCCTGAGCCGCATAATTCAACGATGTCCGGCGCCCAGGCGCATTGAACTGCTCTGAGGCGTGTAAGATTATACATAGATGCACATTACCCATAAATTGCCCTATCGTTTTTGGTTGAAGCACGCTTTTTTGGTCAATTTTGAAAGAAGCGTGCTTTTTTGTGCCTTGTTCAAATCGCCTCATCTGGGTTGATACAAGGCAGCAAGGCACACGTTGGGGCTATGCGTTACCTCGCCTTGCGCCTAAACGCGCTTTTGACAACTATGACTTTTCCTACAACATTCTCAGATGCACCACACATACCGAACCCTATCCAAATTGAACATGGGTCTGGAAACTTCCATGTAACCCTCGCATTCAACATTTCTTCTGGCTTTTGGCACAGCGCTGCCTCCCCATGCTTGATTATCTATTTCCTAGACATATTGCTCCTTTCGACTACTGCGTTTGATGTGCTCCAACTAAGGAAGACACCTGCAATGTTCTGCGCAAGTGCCCACTAGCTTCACATTTACGGATACCATCCTTCGGTAGTCCATTGAAGTCTGATCTTTCTATTTGCTTGTTAGCATATTTGGTGCAACTAGAATAGCAATCTCTTCGAAATACAAACCAGCCAACTGATCAAGTCGCAAAAACCATTTTAACCTAATCCATGGAATTGTATTTCAATGGTTTTTAAGACTTCGGGGGTGTGTTTCATGATTTGGGCCTGAGCCGGGGGAGAACTACTTTGGATTTTCTGTACCTACCCATAAATTTCCCATAACGTGTAATATTTATAAAATCCAAACTTCTTAAGTCCAAGATTAGACTCAACAATATTTTCAATGGTTCTTACGATGAACAACTCGAACTTCGGGAGTGTCTGTGGCAAGCTCGCAAAGTTTGGCTTACTTTGCAGTTTTTTGGTAGAGTAGTGATTGTTGGTGGTGGTAGTGATAAGAGGGTGGTGGTGGACGGGTTAAAATTGTGGTCCATCATTGTAGACGGGTTAAAAGTGTGGGTGTTGTTGTAGGAGTACTTTTTGCGTCACAGGCGACTGGGAAGCAATCATCAAATGTGCATCAGGCTCGATCATGGTGCGCCCCGGGCGCATAGATGTGTTTTTAACTGTCTTAATGCACCTAGGGCAAATAGGCTGCTCTCCAGGCGTGCTTAGTTGGATCGCTAATTAGATCATTTTCCATGTGCATTCATCATTTCTTGAGACTTCTAAGGTCCTAGAATAACGTCAAAATTTGTGCAATCGACTTGCGAACCTTCAATCACAAGAACCACTTGAGATATTATAGTTAGCAATAAACGTCGAAACATTGAAAAGAGACACACCAACAATATTGCACTAACGTGTACATTTGGTTGTAATAGACATCGAAATATTGGACTGACTACAAGTTTACACTTTCGCTCTTATTAAGTACACCGCACTTCTCATATATTCCATCAATGCACCGAGAACATATTACATGATATTCAAAATTTGAGTACCGAACGTGGTCAGTTGCAATACTGCTCAATCAATTCTCTTTCCATTATGCTTCTATCAGGATGAGTCAACTATGGTATTGCACGAGTCTTGCGATTTGATGATTCAACTCAACAATGACGCACCATGGCCAGAAGCCTTAGCAGTGTGCCAAATAATTTGATGGACTTGAAAAATCAACATAGCCCATGTTAAAGAGGATATAATCAATGTACAATACCTCTTCGTGATATCCCAATTTTATTTGATTGTCCCACATCAGTGGGAGAATTGAAATGGATATAATATATAAGGAAAACCAAATAGTTACTGTATAATTTGAGGTTAATCTTTTAAGCCATGTGATTAGATTAAGGGTTAGCAGGTCAGCGGAGATGGGTTGTTACACCCTTGGACGTAATCAAAGCACAATACCTCTTTTCTAAGCATAGTCTATTTTGCTTTTCCATTGCAATCACAAATGAAATTATTGTACAACTATGTTTTTGATGTCACTGAAACCAAACACATATGCTAGATAAGAAAAAATAACCATGCATTTGATGAATATCAAAAGCCCAAAACATCAAAAAATAATTAAATCATTCAATAATTCTTATAGTACAAATTACAAAAACCAAAGTTGCCAGGATTTCGTCTAAAGCCTAAGGAGGAAGATTAGCTGCTCATGCTTGTAGAGAGATCCAATCTTCATGGATGGAACTCCTGGAATCTCTTCTCCTTTCAATGTGGTGGTAGTGTAGTGGTGAAGTGATGGTGGTAGTTATGTAGTGATAGTGGTTGTGAACCACAAAAAACTAGAATCACGAAATCAAATATTAGTCCCTGTTATTAGGTGGTGTTAGTGGTGGTGGTGGTGAAGGAGGAGGAGAGGGGAATATGAGACGAGGCATGGTTGGGGCGGGGGGGAGGAAGAGATGGCAATGTCTCGAGGATTTTTGTATATTTTCAATGCATAACATGAGAAATCTAGATAAATGGTGGTGATCTGTAAATGAGGGCGATTCTTGCGCATTCAAGTGGTCAGTGATGTGTCTCAGGCGCAGTTTATTGCTCCCCGGGCGCGAGAAATAGTTTCCAAACTATAGTGGTTGTTCAGACGTTATTTTGGAGCCTTGGCTCCATTTGTTTGGGCATAAAATGTTATACCTATTTTCCAGTGTTTGGTTGTATAAAAATAAGGAAAATATTTTACATTAATTGGATGAAAAAGACTTACTCTTAAATATTCCGTAATTTATTTTCCGAAATGAACTCTCTGCCTTAATTCTACTACAATTCTCACTACTCAGTTTCCACAATCGTCAATCATGACCCACGTTCAATTCTAATATTTTCAGATTTCTCCACCATTTAAGCTCCTCCCTCTCTCTCTCTACATTATTTTGTTGATTTCTGATTTTTCAACTGCTAATCAAACACTGAAAAATAACAGTTTGAAGTTTGTTTTCTGAAAAAACCATTTTACATGGTAAACATTTTACATTGAAATAAACGGAGCCTAAAAGTTGGTGAACATTTTACATTGTAAAATATTTTACATCGAAATAAAGGGAGCCTAGAAGTCTCAAGAAAATGATAAATGCCCCAGAAAAATGATATCCCACTAATCGTGCCCAGAGAGTAGCCTATTTGCCTAGGCGCATTAAAAACACACTGATGCACCCGGGGAGTACCGTGATCGCGCCTTACGCGCATTTGATGAGTGATTCCCAGATCCAAGCAGGGCGCAAAAATAAGGCGCCTCAGGCGCCTGTGACGCAAAAAAAAACGCTCTTGCAACAACACCGACGACCACACTTTTAACCCGTCTACAACGACCACAATTTTAACCCGTCAACCACCACCCTCTTATCACTGCCACCACCAACAATCACTACTCTACCACCACCACACCCCTACCACCTCCATCATCGTCATCTCACCACTAGTTTTTTTTTTTAATCAGCAAAAATGAATTTCATTAACTCGAAGTACAGAGATAATAGGGGCTTGGGTACACCAGCCTGACCACCTAAGACCCTTGTAGACACCCCATTCTGGACTATCCAGATAACATTACTTGGCGATCTTTTATTTCCCCAATGATGATTATAGTCGAGAACAGTCTGAGGACGATGGTGTGTTTGAGCTTTGAGCGTCCCGAACCTCTTTCAAACCCGCTTCAAACCCTTCAAACCAGAGCCAAACAGCCCCAGCAAAACCCAACTGGCTTACGCCATTGCTCCCTTGGCGCACGCCAGTTAACTGCCACGTGTTGGTCATCGACCGTTGACTCAGTTATAACTGGCGCACGTCTGTCCATATGTGGCGCACGCCAGTCAATTCCAGTCAAATCAACTTTATCCAGCCACATGGACAAGACTTTGGTGGCCACCTTGACGTCGGCCACAGTATCCCTGATGATTACTCTCGGCAGAGGCGTTCCCTCTCTCTCTTACACCCCCATCAAGGCAAGTCCCATGCATTTAATGCATGGGAGGCTCCCTTCTTGCCTTGAAACAGCCAAACAAGGCCTTAGTCCAGCCTGATCTCAGTCTCTCTCTCCCCTATAAATACCCCCCTTGCATTCATTTGCAAGGGGTTAGCCACATCAAGAGGTGCCATCTTCCTTCTTCTCTTCTCTTGCTCTCTATTTTTCTCCTTTCCTATTGAAAGAGAAAGCAAGGCAACTCACTTCCATATATCCTACTGACATCCAATCACCTTCTAAACCTCCATCTTCACCTTTAAGCTCCATACCATCCTCAAGCCTCAAATACGAGATCGTATACCACCTTTACGTTATTTTCTGTTTTCGACTCCTGAAGGAAACCAGTAAGGCCCAGACTAGTAAACAATACTAGTCCTGGCCTTAAACTGGTAAAATACAACAATCGTATGAGATGGGACATGGCGCACGCCAGTACACCTATGTCGTACGCCAGTCATGGCAGTACGAGCACTACTGGCATGGGGATCACGGATCATTATTTCTGCTTACTTACATTTCTATCAATCACCTTAGCATGCTAAATAACCAGTTTTACAGCTTTCTGTATCCTAGAACTGTTTAGCTATAGCATTCAATATTCGCTTTCCTCCGCTTTAGAAGGCCCCTGGGATCCTTCTGGTCATGTTCCAGAACCCAGATAATGCAAAGCCAAGCATTGGATCAGGATCAAAATGGCGTAAGGCGTTCCATAACTGGCGTACGGCAGTTTGTCCCGGGATCCAGTGGCTGGCCCTTGCATCTTAGCTTAATCTTGGCCTCTTTTATGTCCCCACTCTGTTTAGGGGGTTTCCTGTCTATTTTTATGGCTTCGAGCCATTTCATCCGTCTGTAGCTATATATATTCTGCTCTGTTGACTGTGTGGTTCACCCTGGGTGTGCGCTGGTCCCTTTCCAGAGCCCAGAGGGTTGCAAACAAAGACTGTGAAACCTGATAAGTGGTGTACGCCAGTCTAAGTGTGGCGTGCGCAGGTTGTACCAACATGCAGTGGCTTGGCCAGTGCATGCTGGTGTGGATCCTACTCACGTCCCTTCAGGGCAGCATGCTCCAATTTATTCGGGTTGCTCAGTGCTTATTCTCAATCTATATTTATCATTGCAAGCAAATCATCCATAAAGCATTTTGTCACATAATCACAACTTGTTACAGTTTTAATCCCCATTAACTGTTCCCCCTCCCTAACTGGCTAAAAAATGATCAAATGAGAGAAAAATGCAAACGTTTTACAAAAAAATGCCCAAGTAGAGACCGATCTCCAGATTGGACGAGAGGGGTGCCATAAAACCCTTCTCCTCTCGTAACCTGGCTCCCGAACCTCAGATATCGAAGGTGACGACGGTCCAGTCTACAAGCCTTTTTCAAAATCAAACAAACGTAGCAAACGTTTTCGAGTTCGGTTCCTTGGGTGTTTTCACCGCTAAAACCCAAGTGGCGACTCTGAATCGAAGCGTTTCGCCGCGCTTTCCGAAAAACGGCCGCACCCAATTTTTGTAAATGAAAATTTCCGGAGGCGCGTGCCCACAACCCTCTTCTCCTAACCACACGGAGGAAACTAATTTAGGCCCAACAGACTGAGCCCAAACCAAGAGGAAAAACCCGAAACCTATTGGTGAGAAGCCAACAGGACACCCAAAGGGCCAAAGCACAAACACCTAAAGGGCCAAAACCCAACCACCAAATGGGCAAAAAGCCCAAACCACCCAATCCGAACAGCAAACCCCCAAAACCAAACAGTAAACCCTAAAACCTATCCACCCACCTCCATCGGACTGCCGCCACCGCCACAGCTCCAACACCCAACTGCTGCCAACCAAAACGCCCACAAACACAGCCCAACCTCCATCAGCAGCCACCAAACCCGAAAACGGCTATGCACGCTCACACCCACCATCCAAACATACCAAAGCGAAATGAACAGTCATAGAACGGAGCATAAATGGCAAAAACGGCACCGCCAACACCAAACACCTCCAACCACCAAAACCTGGAACAAAGAAAAAAAAACAAGAAAAAAAATCCACAAATCCACGAGTCCAACCCTAGATCCACCGTTGCCGTCGCCGCTTACAAAAACCCCTGGGAAACCAAAACCCAAGCACCTCCGCACCCAACTCCGCCAACCAAATGCCCAAACACACCACCTACTCCATCAACAGCCACCAGGTGATGCACACTCGCCCCACCACCAAAAAACCCCAGAGCGACCAATGGACGAAGACCAAGCCGGATCGAATGGAAAAAAGAAGGTGTTTTCCACAAAAAGCGCAAAACCAAATCGGCTATAGTAGCGAGTGTGTCAGGACTGGATCGCAATCCAAACTGTTTTTCAAGGCCTTCGTGCCTCAAAGTTTGACTTCGTGCTAAGCAGATTGTGTACGGCCAAAAGGGGTACGACCATATGTGGTTCGTGGTTTGCCTTAAACGAAAAAATGACTTAAAATTTCCTAACCGTATAAGAAAATGGGAAGTGAAAATGCAAGGACTGAAGGATAAAGAAGGAACAAACAAACTTTATTAATAGGCTTAACAAAGCTTGGGTACAAGGAAATAAATGACAAGATCTAGGTTGAGCTAGATTGAAAGGAAATACAATACTTTGTTGGAAAGTAAAATGACGGATAAATTTAGTAAGCGCAAGGCTTGATGGTGTAGGGACCTTTGCCAAGGCCTTCAATTCTGGTATTTACAGGTAGAAAGTTTCAAGCCTTGAGCTGCTTCTTCCTGCCCTTATGCATGGTTGCCAAGTGTCCTCCGAGTAAAGGCCTAGGCTTGAGCTACTTGTAAGCTACTTGTGTAGGCCTGATTGAGCTGCTTAGGCCACATGTGCTGCATGAATGCCATGTGTCCTTGCTTCATGCTGAAGGAAAACAACTGCAGGCCTTAAGCTGCTTGTGAGCTGTTTGGTAGAGAGAACCTTCTAGGCCTTCGAGCTGCTTGTGAGCAGCTTGCTAGAGAGGACCTTCTAGGCCTTTGAGCTGCTTGTGAGCAGCTTGCATCTCAAGCATGACTAAGTAGCTTATGGCCTTTTTGACTTCTCTATTTTTAGGCCTGATTAGGCTTAATAACCCGGAAAAACTATTCTGAGCTTTGATTAGTTGGGCCAAGGCCTGAACCTAATCTAGGGTTTAACTCAATTGGGTCGAACAAGCCTAAGAATATGCCCACTATATATTCGACCAAAGGCCTAAATCAATCGAGGCCTAATTCAACCAAGGCCCAAAATGTTAATCTGGGCCATTAATCCAATAACAAATTCTTTTTTAGAATTTCGCCAAAAATTGGTATAAATAGAAGGAAACCAGAGGCCACGAGGAGCCCTCGCCGTTAAGCACAAACTAGTTCCCCAAAGATAGGAACCGGCCGGAAAACCAAATGCCCAGACGACGCCACCACCCACAGCCCCTACCCCTGGCCGTTAAGCACAAGATCGGGATAAGCCATGGAAGAAACCAACGAGGAGAGACAGGGACCAGGTAGGAGCGTCGTCGGAAACAGGTGAGAACAACAGACGGGCCCTCCCTAACCACGTACAAAACGGAGTTCGAGAGTTTCTGTGGCAAGCCGGAAGTTTGTCCTAGTTTGCAGGATTGAAGCTACACCCAAGGCACGACATAATGCGCCTGAGGCGCATAAGAGAATAATTAGATGGACATTACGCATAAATTGTCCTCATCTTTCTACTACGAGATTTAGAGCAGTGCACAAAATGTTACCAAAACTAAACTAAATAAGCGTTCACAAGATGGAAAACGAAAAGAAAAAGGATAAGATCAAACAATTTAAAGGTACTGAGATATTTCCCTCTTTTGTTCCTTTCAAAAAATGATTTTTTTTTTTTTTTTTGACTCCTCAGAGGTAAGTTCATTGTATGCTTTAATGTGTAAATAATTCTGAATCATAATAACTTGAGTGAGAAAGTAGACTCAACATTTTTTTTTCAACGATTCTAACCATGCACGTTGAAATCGGAGTTTGGCACTTTCAATGGCAAGCCGCGAAGTTGCAATTGGCCTACTTCGCAATTTGAAAGTTGCGCCCAGGTCGTGACATAATGCGCCTGAGCTGCAAAACTAAATAATTTCTGGCGCCCGGGGCGCATTGTTTTGTGCCTGAGGCGCAAAAGAGAATAATTAGATTCACATTATGTGTAAATTGCCCTCGCTTTCTACCACTACCGCCACTACACCACCTCCACCACCGTCACCTAACGAACATTATGAGTGTAACCCTACCCCTCTCCAATGATCTATTAAGTTACGAAATGTTCCAAAGGCGCAAACGTTCAAGTGAGGGTAGTCAAATGGCGCGCGGTGCTGGTAGTGGTGTGGTAGTCATAGTGGTCAATTAATTGTGTTGGTGGTGTAGACAATAGAATTTTGCTTCGTAAACATTCAAGCATTGCTTTAGTCAAATTTTGATGTTGAAATGATTTTAGAAAGCCCTATAAGATTTTTTTAACTCTTACAGAATGAAGGAATATCCTAGACTTACGAATGTGTGTTCGTAATGGGACTTAGAATGTGTGGAGAGCGCAAATGTGTTTAGATTTTGTGGTCCGATGATCTTTAAATCGGTCTTCTTTTAACCAATTTTCCATAAAATTATACTTCTTTAATTCTATTTTTCCTTTTTATCATATTTTAATAGTTTGAAAACCCTATCTATCCATTCATATATAATTGGTCTTGATCCAATTCAAAATGACTGTGATTCGAGCTTTTTACCGAAATAATTTGGTTTTCGACCCACTAAGGGGAAACTAGTAATTTCCTTTGATGTACAAATGATTTTCGATCAAAACAACTTCGGTAAGAAAGAAAAATTAACAAGCTTTCCAACGGTTCAAACCACGCTCGAATCGGATTCCGGGTGTGTCCGTGTCGAGCCCACAAAGTTTAGCATGTTTTTAAGTGTTATGGATGCGCCTGGGGCGCAAGGAAATGCGCCTGAGGTGCATCAAAATTCGCCTGGGGCGCACTAAACAAACCAAACTTTGAGGGCTTGTCCCAAATGCTTCGGAATTCAGATTTGTGTGTGGTTTGAACTGTTAGAAAGCTTGCTCAATCTACTTTCTATCCCAAGTAGTTTGTATAGAAAATAATTTATTCATAAGAATATGTGACCATTTTACCCTTAGTGGGTCAAAAGACAATTCATTTCGGTAAAACGCTTGCAACTTTCTCATTTTAAATTGGATCAAGACCAACTATATATCGATGAAAAGGGTTTTTAAAGAACAATAAGGAAGTACTGTTTTAGAAAATGTACATAAGTCTAAGGACCGAGCTTTGTGGTGTGCTACACTAACAGTTAAGATTGATTACTTCTTTTTCAAGGGTTCAGATTGGGATACAGCTAGATCAATGGTCATGCTTGTCTGTCTGTGTCTAAATTTTCCCACCCATTACATTAGGAAATTCTGTACTTTCTTATTTCCTTGTAATTTCAAACCCATCATGCTTCTTTCCTACTCTTCCCTGCCCCTTTCCATCTCAACGCTAATCGTGGTAGTTACTAGTTACGGTGGTAGTGTAGGTACGATGAGGGAAATTTACGTGTAATGTGCTTCTAAGAATTCTCTTATGCGCCTCAGGCGCTGTTCAATGCTCCTTGGGCGCCAGAAATTGTTGTGTTATAAGGCCAGGCGCGCATTGACTCGCGCCTCGGGCGCAACTTCCAAACTGCAAAGTTGGCCAAACTTTGCGGCTTGCCATAGACACTTCCGAACTCTAATTTGCACGTGGATAATTATAAAGCACGTTGAATCTACTTTCTAACTCAAGTAATTTTGATTCAAATTTATTTACACATTAATACAAATTTTTACCTTCAAGGAGTCGGGAAAAAATTATTTTTGAAAATTCTAAACATATAGAAGGACGAAAAGATAAAAAGAATACAAGAAAGGAACAAAAGAGTGAATTATCTTAGTAACTTCGTATGGTTTGATATCATCCTCTCGTTTTTTCCATTGTGTGAACTGTTATTTATAGTTTAGTTGCAAAATGTGTGATTATTTATATTCACTTTTGTGCACTACTTTAAATCTCGTAGATAGTGAAGGGATCATTGGAGAGGGGTAGGGGTTACACTTGTAGTGTATGTTAAGTGATTCTAGAGGAGGTGGTGTAGTGGTTGTAGCGGTTGAAAGTGAGGGCAATTTACGCCTCAGGTGCCAGACATTGTTGAGTCATGTGGCTCAAGCGCATTGAGTCGCGCCCCGGGCGCAAGAGTAGCAAAGTAGGCCCCATTCGGTACTCAAAACTATGTAACATGTCCTTGGTGCATTGTTGGAATATATGAGAAGTGTGGTTGTTCTTAATAAGAGCGATAGTGTACACAAACAATAGATCCAAGTGAATCTTTCAGGGCTAGGATCTTCCCCATTCCATGATTTAATAACCTCAAACCACCTATTCATCCAATGTTCTTAAATCAGGCACATCCCTTGTCTCCCTATCCACAAATGTAATGAGGACCATTCTTCCCCCAATGGATCTGATTTGGATACCTTGCACCCCTGCTTTACGAAGTTCTTCCTGCAGTGATGCCTGATTTTACGAGGATAAAGCTCACTATCCAAGTTAGGGACCCAATGGGATACAAAGTAACACCATGCACCCGAGGATTTAACGAGGGATACAGGGCTAGGGACCACTCACCACTCTAAGGAATCCACCTAAGAGATACAAAAACGGAAAACTCGCCACCTATCGAAATCCACCGAATGATACGAGTTACAAGATAAATCTTCTCACAAGCCAAAGGCTATTTTAATCAACAATCTAGCAGTACTCATTTCATTCATAACAAAGGATATAAATAGGACTTGTTGGAACATCCCTCCAAGCATTGGAAACATAAACTTAGATTTTCTAGATTAGAACTTAATGTAAATAAAGATAGTTGACTACTAAAAACTCGGAAGACTTCTTGAGAATTTAAAAAGGCACCTATAAACTTAATAATTAGACTCCTCGATCGACTCAATCTTTTTGAATGACTTCAAGGACTTTGACCGGTATCATGCAGCGTTTTTTTTTTTTAAAATTAGCAAAAGGGTGAGAGGGTTCAACCAACGTAGAAACCCCCCTTGGGCGTGACCATAGGGGCTCCCTACCCGCTGTGAAATGCTAGGTTCGAGCCATAACTACTATCCAATAAGGCAGGCCGTTACCACAGCACTACCTAGGTGCAAGTGGGTATAAGTGTTTGCCCCCACACCCCCTTGCCATTGGCAAGACTCAAAACCGAGTCTCACCTGGGGATGAAGGGCACCCTACCCACTAGGTTACCACCTTCGGTGGTTCATGCAGCATATCCACAGGCATAAAATTATGAAGGTGAGCCACTGCACTTCTAAAAGCCATCCATTCCCGGCGGGCCGAATCTTTGATGATTACGGTCGAATTTAACACTCACCACCTGAGCAAAAGATTTCACTCCTCCAAATATTGGAAAGTTGTCTATGTTCTCACCTTTATTTGGTCCGCCCATCGTTTTTTTTCGTAGGATCTCCTCCCTTTGATGATTGTCACCACCTCTAAACTCATCTTGGTTAACTGTTACCCATGAATCCACCTTTAAATATTGGTATCCTCGGCCTCAACAAATCTTCCTTTTTGTTGGTAGTTGCTTCCTTGCCAAAGAGTTTCATATCATTAACCAATTCGGGCTAGCTCAGTTGGCAAGGTCAAGAGTTTGAGTCTTCCCACATACGTGTGGGAATTCTTCCCTTAGAGAACTTTTCCTTTCTTTCTTTGTCTCTACCCTGTAATGGGCTTGTTTTTTGTATTGGTTGAGCTGTTGGGCTTGATTGTCTCTTGGACTCTCACAATTGACACAGTGTCCAGAGTTTGTACTATATACTTCGTATCTGCTGTAAAATGATCTCTTTTGTCAATTGACAAAAAAAAAAGAGTTTCATATCTTCAACCCACATCCCATTTGTTCTTGCTATGGCCATATGCCGGAAAAAAAAGGGATGAAATCAAACCATTAAAAGGTACTTATATATTTCTCTCTTTTATACCTTTATTGTCTTCTTTCCATCTTTTTGTCCATCGATGATTAAAATTTTAAAAAATGATTTTTTTTCCGACTAAACTAAATAGTTGTTTGCACAATAAAAAACGAAAAGAAAAAGGATGAGATCAAACCATTAAAAGGTACTGGGGTATTTTCCTCTTTTGTTCTTTTTTTTTACTCCTCGAAGGTAAAATCATTGTATGCTTTAATGTGTGAATAACTCTGAATCATAACAACTTGAGTGAGAAAGTAAACTCAATAAACTTTTTAAAGGTTTTAACCACTTTAAAACAGGAGTTCGACAGTTTCTATGGCAAGCGGCAAAGTTACACTTGGCCTACTACACTATTTGAAAGCTGCGCCCGGGGCGCGATACACTGCGCCAGAGCCGCATAACTGAACAATTTCTTGCGCCAGGGGCGCATTGTCCTGCGCCTAAGGCGCATAAGACAATACTTAGATGCACAATACATGTAAATTGCCCTCACTTTCTTCCGCTACCACCACTGCACCACCTCCACCACCGTCACCTAACAGACATTACCGGCATAACAGTACCCCTCTCCATTGATCACTTCACTATCTATTAAATTTAAAGCAACTAAGGAAAATAGATTGTGCTTAGAAAAGAGGTATTGCGCTTTGATTCTATTCAAGACGATCCAATATGGTTATTTAAGATGGGCTATGTCGATTTTTCAGTTCCATCAAATTATTTGGCACACTGCTAAGGCTATTGGACATGATGCGTCATTGATTTGAATCATCAAATTGCAAGACTTGTGCACTACCATAGTTGACTTGCCCTGACAGGAGCCTCATTGAAAAAGAATTGTTTGAAAAATTAACAGTACAACTTACCACATTCAGTACTCAAATTTTGAGTATCATGTAATATGTCCACGATGCTTTTGTGGAATTTATGAGATGTGTGGTGTACTTAATAAGAGTGAAAATGTACGGATGTAGTCAATGTAAATGTATAGAGCAAAAATATACACATTTAGGCAATCCAACATACATTTTTGTTGTCTCTCTTTCCAATGTTTTGATGTCTATTGCTACTTGTAATATCTCGATCAAGTGGTTCTCGTGATTGCATGTTGCCAAGTCAATTGCACGAATTTTGATGTTATTTTGGAGCCTTAGAAGTCTCAAGAAATGATAAATGCACACGGAAAATGATCTGATTAGCAATCCAACTAAGCGTACGTGCCCGGAGCGCAGACTATTTGCGCCTAGGAGCCTTAAGACAGTTAAGATTACACTGATGCGCCTGGGGCGCACAATTATTGCGCCTGACGGCCATTTGACGAGTGATTCCCAGATCTGAGCGAGGCGCAAAAATAAGGCGCCTCAGGTGCATGTGACGCAAAAAGTACTCCTGCAACGACACCCACGACCTCAATTTTAACCCGGCCGTCTGCAACAACCACAATTTTAACTCGTCTACCACCATGGCACCACCCTCTTATCACTGCCGCCACCACCAACAATCACTACTCTACCACCACCGCACCCCTGCCTCCTCCGTCGTCATCATCTCACCTTGATTCTAAGCCATGGATTAGGAGTTGGGTTATTAAAAGCTTGTATTGGTCATAAAAAGAGTTTATCCTTACCTTGCTCTCCATCCAAAACTTTATTGGATAGAGATAACAACTGGAGCATCGTACCAAACAAAAAACAGCTTGTGGGTATGATACAAACCTCCCCTACTCCTACCAACTCCCCTTTCATTTCTCAAAAGCAGCTCAATCAAGTTGGTAATGGTAATGCTGTAGCAAGAAAATCCAAGAAGAAGAAGAACTTAGTTGTGGAAATTCTGGGTTACCCCATTGCTACTCCCCCTGTTGTTAACCGTGCTGGAAGAAAAAAGAAAAACAAGAGTGTGGTTTTCAGGGCTGCTGCTGTTGCAGTGGCTTTGTCAATATCATCCGAAGGAATCTCCAACAGAAACAGAATACTACTGAATGAATCCCAAGGCTGTGTGGCAAGTGAATAAAATGATGAAAATTGGTTACAAGGGAAGTGAGGATGAAGTAATAAGCAAGATAATGGATATGGAACAAGAGGATGAAGACAGGGCTGCACTATTGGCAGCTAAATCAAATCCATAATTCAACTTCCATTCACTGAGCTTAGCTCCATATCAAATATGAAGATCATTTCATGGAATGTTCGTGGTTTGGGTAAAAAGGAAAAAAGAGGCAAACTCAAGAAGATAATGAAAGACAAAAAAAAAAAAAAAAGTGGAGTTTCTTTTGATTGATGAGGCAAAACAATCAGTGATCTCTTCAAATTTCATCAGGTGTTTATAGGGTGGTGAAGACTTTGACTTGTTGGAAGTGGGTGCATCAGGAACTGCTGGTGGATTACTTAGCATTTGGAATCCAGACATTTTCAAGTTGGAGTCATGTTGCAGCAACAGAAACTTTATCTTGGTGAAAAGTACATACTACAATCAGTTTTCTTGCATTATTGTCAATATTTTTAGGGTTATTTACCTAGACATCCCTCCACGTTTACCCATTTTTCACGGACACTCTGTCACGCCTTCGATTTTCAACATAGATAAATAAACCATTTCAACAAAAGATCCTCACATATCATATATACAATACCCAAAAGAGTTTCTCACATGCCCTATTTACAAATTCAGTCCCCAAGTTTAGAGAATTACAACTTTGGCACTTCTGCCCAAATTAGTTTAGATACAAGTACGAACATGTTTAGAATATTATAAACTTTAGTCAAAAGGTAATTCAAGAGTAATTAGTTACAAGACCATCTTTAACAAAATGAGATCTTTACAAAGATGATGAAATAACTAATGATGTCGGTTTCCAAAAGTCTTTCACTGTCAAGCACACGAGGCATGCAATCTATTGCCCGGCATTCGAACCTGAAAAGAAAGATTAGGTTGAGCTACACTAACCCAGTAGAAAAATCTTTACCAATCTTACATGCAAATATGATGATAAGGGCAAGTGAAGGAAAACAAGAGGATATAGCTCAACGACGAAATACAATCGACTCAAGGATGTGCCAAACATTCAAGACGATCATTCTAAGATATGCTATAATCACATTATACCATAAGGTTCACAATACTCAAGCAAGTAACAATTTTGACACGACTCAGTATCCCACATCTCCACCATCGACATTTCCACCCCTTGCGTTGCCGTATAATACCACGAGAGTCACCGTATTACCATCCCTAGCGTTACGGTGTACACCAACATATAAAGTCACCGTATTACCACCCCTTGCGTTACGAGACCATCTAAATCTTCATATTACCACCCCTTGCGTTACGAGACTTCCTAAATCGACCACCGACCCAAACAACTATTTCCTCACTCAACATACAAGTTAAAGCCTTCTCAGAACCTCATTCATTCATGAAATATGTCACGACATGCCAACAATATCACAAATATGCCACAAACGTTCACAAGCAATCATTCATTCGCAAGTTGCAACTTATTGACATTTTAACCAAGTAAACTATTATTCACTCCTTACTAACGGAAGGCCAACGAGTCAAAAATAACACCCACTAATCATAGGAAGTCATAATAACAAAACTAGAATCATAGGATAGCCAATGGATGTTGGGAGACTGATACACCCCCACTCTAACAGTCATAAATTTTTGTGTACTTAGAGTCTTTAGGTGATTTTGGTGGCAATGAAAAGCTAACTTCAAGACCTTCGAATCGATATAAAATTTGCATGAAACGGACATTGGATGAAGAAGTTATGGCCGTTCAAAGTTGGGCTAAAACCTAGAAGACTAGCAGAATTTTCAGAGAGGGGGGATCGATCCCTGGGCTTGCTGGACCAGAAATAAAAAGGGAGATCAATCCCTACACGATTTTGAGCAATTTTCTGCAGATTTCAACAGCTTTTGAAATGAACGAAGGTTGACGATCAAAGCCCGATTCTTACACCAAACCAACATATAAACACATAAAAGAGGTAAAGAAGTTCCTACCTCGCTACAAACACCAAGATCTACGAAATTTGAACAAGCCCTAGCCTCTTTGAACTTCAAATCTTCGACTCAAGCTCAGCCCAAGGATTTTCGAGCTCAAGAACGCTAATGAAAGGCCGGAGAGAGGTTAATCTTTGAGGGTTTTATGAGATGGAGCAAGGTTTTTGAGAGAGAGAGAGAGAGAGAGAGAGAGAAAGAGAGAGAGAGAGAGAGAGAGAGAGAGAACGGATGAGAGAGAGATGGGAGATGAAAAATACTCTCCTACACCACACACACACCCTATATATACTCATATATCTTTTTATCACACACCCACTCCCTCAATCTCCTATTCTTTCACTTCAACCCTCAATCTAATTAACCACCAAATAAACCACAATTTTCCAATTAGACATTTAATAAATATTTCAAGAATTAAGATTTTCCGGGTCTCTACACACCCCCTCCACGAATTCTCGCTATGGCGAGACCCCATCATTAAAGTTTCTTTTGTCCCGTACACCCCTTCCGTTAGAGTTCCATCAAGTTCTGTTAATTTTTTTACTGAAATTCTTTCAAAAGTAATAAATTGTTCCAATATTACCATCAACCATGTTTCCTCTCTTCCCTCAATCCTTCCTTCCTCCCAACAAACCATAGCAGCACCACTGACCACTCCTTGACCGTCGTCGACAACCGGCGACCACCTCTTGACCTCTGGTGAACAAGCTTTGTTCGTCGCCACGTCCTCTTCAATCAAAGCACTGCGAATTTTGTGAAAGTCGCCGGAAAAAGCACTACGAATTTTGTGAAAGTCACTGGAAAAAGCATTGCGAATTTGTTTAATTCGCCGGAAAAGCATTGCGAATTTGTTTAAGTCGCCGGAAAAGAACTGTGAATTTTTTGAAAGTCGCCGAAAAAAGCACTACGAATTTGTGGTCGCCAAACGGGCCAGAGGTGGTCGCCGGCCGGAGGTGGTGGTAGTTGTGGGGTGAAGGTGGGAGCGGGTGGTTGTATTTAGTAAAAGGTAAAAGAGTAATCTTTATCATGAGGTTGTACTTCGAGGTAAATTAAAAATGAGCTTATCCTTAGTGAGAATTAAGTCTTGATTTTCGAGACCCACTGGTAATTTATCCCAGAGATAATAGGGGCTTGGGTACACCAGTCTGACAACCCAAGACCCTCTTCTCCTAACCACACGGGGGAAACTGATTTAAGCCCAAACCAGGAGGAAAAATCCTAAAAAAACCCAAAATCTATTAGTGAGAAGCCAACAGGACACTCAAAAGGCCAAAGCCCAAACACCTAAAGGGCCAAAACCCAACCACCAAATGGGCAAAAAGCCCAAACCCACCCAATCCGAACAACAAACAGCAAACCCTAAAACCTGTCCACCCACCTCCATCGGACCACCGCCGCCACAGCTCCAACACCCAACTGCCGTTGACCAAAACGCCCAACCTCCATCAACAGCCACCAAAGCCGAAAACGGCTATGCACGCTCGCACCCACCATCCAAACATACCAGAGCGAAATGAACAACCATAGAATGGAGCAGAAATGGCAGGAACGACACCAAACACTACCACCACCCACAGCCACAACCGCCAACCACCAACCACCAAAACTTGGAACAAAAAAAAAAAAAACAGGAAAAAAAAAAAACCCAAATCCTTGGGTCCAACCCCAGATCCACCGCTGCTGTCGCCGACTACAAAAACTCTTAGGAAACCAAAACCCGGGCACTTCCGCACCCAACTCCACCAACCAAATGCCTAAACACATTGCCCACTCCATCAGCAGCCACCAAAGTCAAAAACGGCTATGCACGCTCGCACCCACTATCCAAACATACCACACCGAAATGAACAGCCACAAAACAGAGTAGAAATGGTAGAAACGACACCACCAGCACCAAACACCGCCACCACAACCGCCAATCACCAAAACCGAGAACAAAGAAAAAAAAGGAAAAAAAAAATCCCAAATCCACGGGTCCAACCCCAGATCCACCGCTGCTGTCGCCGACTACAAAAACCCTTGGAAAACCAAAACCCAGGCACTTGCGCACCCAACTCCGCCAGCCAAACACCCAAACACACTGCCCACTCCATCAGTAACCACCAAGCGATGCAAACTAGCCCCACCACCAAAAAACCCCAGAGCGAACAATGGAAGGAGACCAGGTCAGATAGGTCGGAGAGAAGGAAACCAGAGGCCGCGAGGAGCCATCGCCGTTAAGCACAAACCAGATCCCCAAAGATACGAACCGGCTGGAAAACCAAACGCCCATATAACGCCACCACCCACAGCCCCTACCCCTGGCCGTTAAGCACAAGATCGGGATCAGCCATGGAAGAAACCAACCGGGGTGAGAAGGCAACCAGGTAGGAACGTCGTCGGAAAGAGGTGAGAACAACACACGGGCCCTCCCTAACCACGTATAAAACGGAGTTCGAGAGATTCTGTGGCAAACAGGAAGTTTGGCCTAGTTTGCAGAATGGAAGCTACACCCAGGGCGCGACATAATGCGCCTGAGGCGCATAAGAGAATAATTAGATGGACATTACGCATAAATTGTTCTCATCTTTCTACTACGAGATTTAGAGCAGTGCACATAAAGTTACCTAAACTAAACTAAATAAGCGTTCACAAGATGGAAAACGAAAGAAAAAGGATAAAATCAATCAATTAAAAGGTACTGAGATATTTCCCTCTTTTGTTCCTTTCAAAACAAGATTTTTTTTTTTTTTGACTTCTCAGAGGTAAGATCATTGTATGCTTTAATGTGTAAATAATTCTGAATAATAATAACTTGAGTGAGAAAGTAGACTCAACATTTTTTTTTCAACGGTTCTAACCACATTGAAATCGGAGTTTGGCAGTTTCGATGGCAAGCAGCGAAGTTGCAATTGGCCTACTTTGCAATTTGAAAGTTGCGCCCGGGCCATGACATAATGCGCCTGAGCTACAAAACTAAACAATTTCTGGCGCCCGGGGCGCATTTTCTTGTGTCTGAGGCGCAAAAGAGAATAATTAGATGCACATTATGCGTAAATTGCCTCGCTTTCTACCACTACCGCCACTCTACCACCAAACCCTAACGAACATTACGAGTGTAACCCTACCCCTCACCAATGATCTATTAAGTTACGAAATGTTCCAAAGGCGCAAACATTCAAGTGAGGGTAGTCAAATGGCGTGC
Source organism: Rhododendron vialii (assembly GCF_030253575.1). Taxonomy (NCBI): domain Eukaryota; kingdom Viridiplantae; phylum Streptophyta; class Magnoliopsida; order Ericales; family Ericaceae; genus Rhododendron; species Rhododendron vialii. Next base: position 1,353,037 of record NC_080568.1, on the reverse strand, counting down.
GATGGTGGTAGTGGTGTGGTAGTCATAGTGGTCGATTAATTGTGTTGGTGGTGTAGACAATAGAATTTTTCTTCGTAAACGTACAAGCATTGCTTTAGTCGAATATTGATGTTGAAATGATTTTAGAATGGCCTATAAGATTTTTTTAACTCTTACAGAATGAAGGAATATCCTAGACTTAGGAATGTGTGCTTGAAATGGGACTTAGAATGTGTAAAGAGCGCAAACGTGTTTAGCTTTCGTGGTCCGAAGATCTTTGAATCGGTCTTCTGTTAACCAACTTGCCATAAAATTATAATTCTTTAATTCTATTTTTCCTTTTCATCATATTTTAGTAGTTTGAAAACCCTATCTATCCATTAATAATAGGTCTTGATTCAATTTAAAATGACTATGATTCAAGCTTTTTACCAAACTAATTTGGTTTTCGACCTACTAAGGGTAAACTAGTAATTTCCTTTAATGTACAAATGATTTTTTATCAAAACAACTTCAGTAAGAAAGAAGATTTAAAAAGCTTTCCAACGGTTCAAACCACGCTCAAATCGGATTTCGAGTGTGTCCGTGTCAAGCCCAAAAAGTTTAGAATGTTTTTAAGTGCATGTTACGGATGCGCCCGGGGCGCAAGGGAATGCGCCTGAGGCACATCAAAATTCGCCTGGGGCGCACTAAACAGACCAAACTTTGAGGGCTTGTCCCAGATGCTTCGGAATCCAGATTTCCGTGTGGTTTGAACTGTTAGAAAGCTTGCTCAATTACTTTCTATCCCAATTAGTTTGTATTGAAAATAATTTATACATAAGAATATGTGACCATTTTACCCTTAGTGGGTCAAAAGACAATTCATTTCGGTAAAACGCTCACAACTTTCTCATTTTAAATTGGATCAAGACCAACTATATATCGATAAAAAGGGTTTTTAAAGAACAATAAGGAAGTACCGTTTAGAAAATGTACGTAAGTCTAAGGACCGAGCTTTGTGGTGTGCTACACTAACGGTTAAGATTGATTACTTCTTCTTTTTCAAGGGTTCATATTGCAATACAGCTAGATCAATGGTCACGCTTGTCTGTCTGTGCCTCAGGCGCATGTGACGCAAAAAGTACTCCAACCACACCACCCACGACCACATTTTACCCACCCTCTTAATTATCACTGCCACCACCAACAATCACTACTCTACCACCATCACCACACCCCTTCTCTGCCTCCTCACCACCAAGTGGAGTCTTCGAGCCTTCGGGAATCCTTTGAAACCAGTGCTAATTCTATCCAGCTCTTTGATGTTTCTCCAGGATTTATGGCGTCATTTGAATTGATCGCTCCATTGTTGTTGCTTCCTTCCAATCTGAATTATGGGAACAAGATATGAAGAATAACTTGAATTCCTCCCACGTGATAGCTTGACTTAGAACATAAAATAAATAAAATGAGACATCACTTCACCAAAATGACTACCTCAGCTCGATCTTGTCACGATGCCCTCGTTTCACCACAGCGTCATCATTTCACCACATCGTTGACTGTTGGAAAAGTAAACTTGTAATGGTCCGAATTTTTGAAACATTTCTTCCAAAAAATAATATTTTTTTTTTGTTGCGCATTATTTTTTTGTGGCATCTAGTAAAATCTCATGTGCGTACGATTATGTTTATGCAAGAGTGAGTATTGTGTATACATTGCAGCTAACAACATACATACGTGTATATTTTATACATCTAGTTATATATTTTAATTTTGGTTAAATCTAACCAGACAAAATTATAACCTAGACTACCCTACACCCCTGCCACCCCACAAAACCCTCCTATCCATTTGTTTTGTTCCCACCTACAGTACAATCATTTCAATGTACAAATGTAGTGTATTAAAAAACAAAAATTTATGATATATATATATATGTTCGGTCTATTAAGCCGGCCCCTCCGGATCAAAATCCTGGCTCCACCACTGCATGTTAGCACCAAGCTTGAAGAGGAACACCCAAACAATAGGCTTTAGACGAAATCCTTGCAACTTAATTACTTTGGTTTTCGTAATTTGTACTATAAGAATTATTGAATGATTTAACTTCTTTTTCTTTTTGTTTTCGGCTTTTGATATTCATCAATTGCATGGTTATTTTTCTTATCTAGCATATGTGATTGGTTTCAGTGATATCAAAAACATAGTTGTCTAATAATTTTATTTGTGATGGCAATCGAAAAGTAAAATAGACTATGCTTAGAAAAAGAGGCATTGTGCTTTGATTACATCCAAAACTATCCATCAAATTATTTGGCCCACTGCTAAGGCTTAGTGTCCATGGTGTGTCATTGTTGAGTTGAATCATCAAATCACAAGACTTGTGCAGTACCATAGTTGACTCACCCTGATAAGAGCCTCATGGATAGAGAATTGTTTGAGCAATTAATTAATAGTGCAACTGACCACACTCTGTACTCAAATTTTGAGTATCATGTAATTTGTCTTGGTGCATTGCTGGAATATATGAGAAGTGCGGTTTACTTGATAAGAGCAAAAATGTACACATGTAGTCAATCCAAATGTATAGAGCAAAAATGTACACATTTAGGTAATCCAACATACATTAGTTGTTGCGTCTCTTTCCAATGTTTCAATGTCTTTATATTGATACAAGTAATATCTCAAGTGGTTCTCGTGATTGCAAGTTGCCAAGTCAATTGCAAAAAGTTTGATGTTATTTTGGAGCCTTATAAGTCTCAAGAAAGGGTTAAAGCACATGAAAAATGATCTAATTAGCAATCAAACTAAACGCGCCCGGAGCGCAGACAATATGCGCCTAGGCGCATCAAGACAGCTTAAAACACACTGATGCGCCCGGGGCGCACCATTGATTGCGCCTGACGTGCATTTGATGAGTGATTCCCAGATCCGAGCTGGGCGCAAAAATAAGGCGTCTCAGGCGCATGTGACGTAATAACAACACCCAGACCACAATTTTAACCCGTCTACCTCCAGCCTCTTATCTCTGCCAGGACCAACAATCACTACTCTACCACCACCACACCCCTACCACCTCCGTCGTCCTCATCTCACCACCAAGTTGGAGGTGATTGACCTTAAGCTTCATAGTACTCGGGGCTTTGGGAATCCTTTGAAACCAGTGCTTCTATCTAGCTAGCTCTCCGACATTTCTCCAGGACTTACGTGGTCATTTCCATTGATCGCTCCATTGCTCAAGCTTTCACATACCAGTATGGTGTTATATACATAAGTCCAAATGTAAACAGCTCCTATCTGAATTATTGGGAACAAGGTATGAAAAATAACTTGAAGTCCTCCCACATCATAGCTTGACTTAGTACAAAAACTAAATAAAATGAGACATCACTTCACCAAAACGATTGTTGGAAAAGTAAACTTGATTTTAGGAATTTGTGAATTCTAGTGACTTGTGTAGACACATGGCACACATGAATGGTGTGGTTGATGTATGTAGTTGAAGAGTATAGTTGAAGATAATTAAGAATTAATCATGGTAGATATCGAAGAGTCATCTGGGAGTTTGTGTACTTAGCTAGGTTCATGTAACTTGAAGTCTATATAAACTATGTACTACGGTGATTCTAATTAAGGTGTGGCCAATGTGATGGAGAGAGAGAGAGAGAGAGAGAGAGAGAGAGATAGATGGGGGTGGTCTCAAATTTCGTGTTATCTCCTCCCTCGCGTCTCTCCTACTTGTTCAAGTGTATTTGGTCCATCATGAATTTCTAACAAATTGGTATCAGAGCTATCATTAGTATTGATCCTGTGGAGTGGCAATAGATCATCGTTTTATGACAATGGAACCATATTGCAATTTTTGTAGTGAGAAATCGATGTTCTCCAAGTACAAGAGAATGATAGTTATTCTATCAAATTACATCATAGCATGTGAGTTATTTGATGTTCTCAGTGAAGAACATTTTTATAACTTGACTGAAAGGGTTCGAGACAAGACAGAAGAGAAAGCCTTTGCAATTTTGCGATGAGCAATTCACCCAAGATATTTGAAAGGATATTGGAGAGACGAGATCTCCAAGTCAAGTTAATTTGGAAGATGCTTGATTGCATCTGATCTTCTTAGGGGAAAATATTTGCCCACTGAGTATCATGCATAATGTTGGTGCCAATGGCTTGAACCCCACACTTAGTGTTGTTTGCAACCAGTGGCGACTCCAGGATTTTGAAAACGTACGTGAGGTCATTCATAAGCACAAATTCTCTTACCAATTATAAATAAAAAAATCTATAGTAATGACAATCGATAATGTAGTTTGACAAAAAATAAATCAAAAGCTCAACAATCTTTTCAACTAAAAAATAAAAGATATCAAATACTAGTAATCTTCTTTTCAGTTAATTTCACCTCAAGAAACTCAAGAATTTCTACACTTCCATTCAATGGGGTTTCACCAAGTGGTGCCCCAACACCCTTTAACGTCGCACATTTTTTGTAAATGTCATACACTTAGCGATAGACTCCATTAAAATGTAGTGTTTAGGAGTACTGGGCTTCACAAGTTTTATAATGGTTTTATCCACGTGCAAATCGGAGTTTGAAAGTGTCTGTGGCAAGCCGCGAAGTTTGGCCAACTTTGCAGTGTGGAAGCTGCGCCTGGGGCGCGAGTCAATGCACGCCTGGCCTTACAATTTCTGGCGCTCGAGGAGCATTGAACAGCGCCTGAGGCGCATAAGAGAATTCTTAGAAGCACATCACACATAAATTTCCCTCATCTTTCTACCCTTTACCACCGTCATCGATCTTACCTACAACCATCACTTCACTACTTGCATAACATCCTCATCACATAAACCACCATAAATCCAGGAGAAACGTCAAAGAGCATTACAGAAGCACTCGTTTCAAACGATAAATATTCCCAAAGGCCTGATCGAAGACTATGAAGCTCAAGTTGAATCCCCTCCAACTTGGAGGTGAGATGACGATGACGGACGTGGTAGGGGTATGGTGGTGGTAGAGTAGTGATTGTTGGCGGTAGACAGGTTAAAATTGTGGTCGTGTGTGTTGTTGAAGGAGCACTTTTTGCGACATATGTGCCTGCTCCATTTTTTTTTTGCGCCCCATTCGGATCTGGCAATCATGGTGCGTAGGCGCATTAAGACAGTTAAAAACACACCGATGCGCAAATAGGCTGTGCACCGGGTGCGCTTAGTTTGATTGTTAATTAGATCATTTTTCGTGTGCATTTATCTTTTCTTGAGACTTCTAAGGCTCCAAAATAACGTCAAAATTTGTGCAATCGACTTGGCAACTTGCAATCGCGAGACCCACTTGAGATAATACTTGTTGTAGCAATCAACATTGAAACATTGGAAAGAGACGCAACAACAAATGTATGTTGGATTGCCTAAATGTGTACGTTTTCAATCGATTCAATCGATATATTTGTATTGACTACATGTGTACATTGTTGCTCTTATTAAGAACAACCGCACTTCTCATATATTCCACGTGCCCAGAGCCGGCCCAAGAACGCTAAATCCCCAAAATCATTTCCCCCAAACCACCAAATTACACCTCCCCAAAATCGTTTCCCCCCAAACTCACCCCAAAATCTTGACAATCTCGTATTTTGTTTTCATATCTAATGATTAGTAAAACTTTATTTTGGTTTAGCTTTCTCGTATTACATGTGATTGTTGTTGAAAAAATTATGTTAAGTATTAACTCTTTAAAGGCATTTCTTTTTTAATTGGTCTTGGGCACTAAAAACCCTTGGGCTGGCGTTGATTCTACCAATGCATCAAGTACATATTACATGGTTTTGAGTACCAAATATGGTCAGTTTGCACTATTAATTGCTCAAACAATTCTCTATCCATGAGGATCTTATCTGGGTGAATCAACTATGGTACTGCACAAGTCTTGCAATTTTATGATTCAACTCAACAATGACGCACCATGGCCACAAGCCTTAAGTAGTGTGCGAAATAATTTGATGGAATTGAAAAATGGATTTTGATTTTGGCACTCCAGTTTTGTACGCAAACGCTCCCCTTTTAACATGAACTTACTCGTAACTTCATGTACAAAGTGAAGTGCCTGGGTACAAAAGTATAGTGCCAAAATCAATTTCCTTGAAATTTTGACATATCCCATCTTAAATTACCATATTGATCGTTTTGGATGTAATCAAAGCACAATACCTCTTTTCTAAGAATAGTCTATTTTACTTTTCGATTGCAATCACAAATAAAATTGTTTCACAAATATGATTTTGATATCACTTAAACCAATCACATATGCTAGATAAAAAAAATTTACCATGCATTTGATGAATATCAAAAGCCCAAAACATTAAAAAAAAAAAAAATGGTTAAATCATTCAACTGTTCTTAAACCAAATACGAAAGCAAAAGTAAGTTGCAAGGATTTCCTCTAAAGCTTGAGGAGGAAGATTAGCCGCTCATGATTGAGAGACATCCAAAGTTTTCAGTGAAATCTTCATGGATGGAACTCCTGGTATCTCTTCATCTTGCAATGCGGTGGTAGTAGCGGTGAAGTGATGGTGGTAGTTATGTAGTGATTGCGGTTGTGAACCAAAATAAAATAAAATAAAATCGCGAGATTGATTATTAGTCCCTGTGGTGAGGTAGTGTTGGTTGTGGCGGTGAAGGAGGAGGAGAGGAGAATATGCATGAGAGGAGGCGGAGGGAGGAAGAGACGGCAATGTCTCGAGATTTTTTGTATATTTTTGTTCCATAACCCGAGAAATCTAGATAAATGGAGGAGAGCTGTAAATGATCTCAGGTGTATTAGTATAACAATAAGAGCAATTCTTACGCATACAATTTAAGAGCATCTCAGGCACAGTTTATTGCTCCCCGGGCGCGCCAAATTTCGTGAGCTTGCCACGAACACTCCCAAAGTTTAACTTGTGCATTGTAAGAACCATTGAAAATATTGTTGAGTCTAATTTGAACTTAACATGTTTGGATTTTCAAAATGTTACAAATTATGGGAAATTTATGTGTAGGTGCAGAAAATCCAAAGTAGGTGATTCCCCCGGCTCAGCCCAAATCATGAAATACACCCCTGAAGTCGCGAAAACCATTGAAATACCATTCCACAGATTTGGCTAAATTGGTTTTCGCGACTTGAGTTGGCTAGTTTGAACTCAAGTTGGGTTGTGTTTTGAAGAGATTGCTATTCCGGTTGCACCAAATATGCTAAGAAGCGAATAGAAAGATGAGACTCCAACGGTCTGCAGAAGGACGGTATCTGGAAATGTGAAGGTTTTTTTAACCAAATCATGAAAAGGATCATTGAAGTGTGTAGAGGTAAACCCAAGGGTAGTCAAAATGGCTGCAGCTCGTGGGCACTTGCGCAGAACATGGCAGGTGTCTTCCTTAGTAGGAGCACACCAAATTCAGTAGTCGGAAGGAGTAATTAACATACCTAGGAAATAGATTATCGCGCGTGGGGAGGCGTTGTTCTGCCAAAACCTAGAGGTAATGTTGGATGTGAGGGTTACATGGCAGTTTCCAGACCCATGTCCAATTTGGATAGGGTTCGGTGTGAGTGGCGCAGCTGAGAATGTTGTAGGCAGAAGTAATAGTTAACTCACCATTGTTGGAATGGTTATAAATTAGGTGGTCCGGTGTGGGAGAAAACCATTGGACGTTAGTCTTGTGAAATGCTTTCAACAATAGATGGAGGGAGATTGAAAGAGATGCAACATCCCGCACCATCGCTACAAACACCAGTTGAACTAGCACCTAGTTCCAACGCAGAATAGATCTGGGTTGTTCGGTTTGTATCTTGGAGTTGTTCACATTTGGACTTACGTATATAGTGAAGTGATCATTGGAGAGGGGTAGGGTTACACTGGTAATGTCTGTTAGGTGACGGTGGTGGAGGTGTCGCAGTGGTGGTACGGTAGAAAGTGAGGGCAATTTACGCGTAATGTGCATTTTAGTATTCTCATATGCGTCTCAGGCGCACGACAATGCACCCCTGGCTTCAAAACAATTATGCGGCTCAGGCGCATTATGTCGCGCCCCGAGCACAGCTTTCAAATAGCAAAGTAGGCCAATTGCAACCTCATGGCTTGCCACAGAAACTGCCGAACTCGGATTTCAACGTGGTTAGAACTGTTAAAAATTATATCAGTACCTTTTAATGGTTTGATATCATTCTCTTTTTTTTTTGTTTTCCATTGTTTGAACGGTTATTTATAGTTTAGTTGCAAATGTTTTCACGTGGCCAAGCGAGAGCAAAGAGAATTCAAGAAACCAGTCCAACAGAGAAGAGCTTCTAAAATAACTTACGCAATTTACGGCTATAAGTCATTTACACCGAAAGTGGTATATAGAGGTGTCAAATGGGGCGGCACGGTATGGACACGGGGCAGCACAGCACGGCACGCCACAGGCACCGTCTTGGCCTGGCACGTCATGACACGGCACGAGCATGGAAATGGGCGGCACGTCACGGACACCGACAAGAAAGTTGGCCTGGCACGGCACGACACGACACGACACTGGCATTGGCACGGAAAGTGGACAGGAACAGCATGGCATGACAAGGTTCTAGCTGGGCACGACACGGGCATGAAAGGACACCGCACAAGGCATGGAAAAACAAAAAAAAATTATTAAATAAGCCAAATGACTTTTTTATCCTTATTCAATGTTTTTTCGCATTTTTCATTTCTCAGAAAAAAAGAAGAAAAAAAAGTAGTGCTATTGAACACCTGGTTAAGGACACTTTATTGAATGCCAATTTATTCGAGTCGTGCCTTTGGGTACGAGCATGCATTAATCTATATAATAAGAAAGTAGTGCTATTGAAAATGTACACAAGTCCAAGGACCGAGCTTTTTGGCATGCTAAATTAACAGTTAATATTGGTTTACTTCTTTTTGGAGGGTTCAGATTGCGATACAACTAGATCAATGGTCACGCTTGTTTGTGTGTGCCTAATTTTCCCACCCGTTACATAAGTAGTGTTACAGTGGTAGTGTATGTGCGGTGTTGGTGGTGGAGGTTGTGCGGTTGTGGTACATAGCAGTGGTGGTAGGGTAGAAAGATGAGGACAATTTACATGTAATGTGCACCAAAGTATTCTCTTATGCACCTCAGGCGCAGTTCAATGCGCCTCGGGCGCCAGAAACTATTGGGTTATAATAAGGCTCAGGCACATTGAGTTGCGCCCCGGGCGCAGTTTCCAAACTGCAAAGTCAGCCAAACTTCTCGGCCTATCACAAACACTTTCGAACTCTGATTTGCACGTTGATAGAACCTTTAAAAAGCTCATTGAATCTACTTTCTAACTCGAGTAATTTTGATTCAAATTTATTTCCACGTTAAAGCAAACAATGATTTTACTTTTTAGGAGTCGGGAAAAAGTCATTTTTGAGAGAGTTATCTCAGTACCTTTTAATGGTTTGACATCATCCTTTTTCTTTTTTCAATTGTGTGAAATGGTAGTGTATGTTAGGTGACGGTGATGGAGGTGGTGTAGTGGTGGTAGTGGTAGAAATTGAGGGCAAAAAGTTCAGCGGGAGAAAGTATTATCTTATGCGCCTCAGGCGCAGGACAATGCCCCTCAGGGGCCAGGCAATGTTGGGTTTGCGCGGGTTTGGGCCTTTGGAACATTGCGTAACTTCTTAGCTATAACAAACACAGAGAGAAACTCTATTTATAGATCATAAGTTACTAATGGAATATTTTGGAGAACCACTCAAATCACGAATAATTACCTAAGAACTAGGGATTTGAGCACCGAATGAAGGCAACAATGTGTTTTAGCCTTAAAGGCTTCGAAGATTTTTTCTAATAGTCTCTTTTTACGCACTTTTCATGTTCTAGATCTAATTGTTCTGATGGTTGCATTCCACCATATTTTAGAACTTTAAAAACCCTATTTATCGATATATAGTTGGTCTTGATCCAATTTAAAATGAGAAATTTGCGAGCGTTTTACCGAAATGAATTGTCTTTTGACCCACTGAGGGTAAAATGGTCACATATTCTTATGTGTAAATTATTTAAGATCCAAACTACTTAGGATAAAAAGTAAATTGAACAATCTTTGTAACGGTTCAAACCACACGCAAATCTGAAATTCGGAGTATTGGGGACAAGCCCTCAAAGTTTGGTGAATTAGCTAGCTTTAGTAAGCCCCAAGCGAATTTTGATACGCCTCAGGCGCATTACCGTGCGCCCCGGGCGCATCCCTAACACTTGAAAACATGCTAAACTTTGCGGGCTCGACACGGCCACACCCGAAATCCAATTCGATCGTGGTTTCGACCGTTGGAAAGCTTGTTAAGTCTTCTTTCTTACCAAAGTTGTTTTGATCAAAAATCATTTCTACATCAAAGGAAATTACTATTTTACCCTTAGTGGGTCAAAAAACAAATTAGTTTGGTAGAAAGCTCGAATCACAGTCATTTTAAATCAGATCAAGACAAATTATGACTGGATAGATTGGGTTTCCAAACTTCTAAAATATGATGAAAAGGAAAAATAGAATTAAAGAAGTATAATTTTATGGAAAATTGGTTAAAAGAAGACCGATCGGACCACTAAAGCTAAACACGGTTGGTTGTTCACACATTCTAAGTTCCATTCCGAACACACTCCTAATTCTAGGATATTCCTTCGATCCTCGCCTGGAGCAATTCCCGGACCTAGCAGCAGACGGGCAGACCGTGCCTAAATTCAGACTTTTTCGATTTCACCTTTGAAGTTCACCCATTTTCCATCTGCTTTGAGTACAAAGCAGCTCTCTTTCCTGTGACATATCTTTTGGAGATATGGGAAAAGAAGAGAAGAAGCTCACAACTCCATTTGCTGTTGGGTGCTTTATGACGCATATCTTTGACGACCTCTTGCATTAGCAAGTCGAGTGCAAAGGAATGGAGTGCGGCGGAAGTGTTGTTTTATCTTGTACGTTAACAAAGCAAAATTCAAAACGTGTTTTAGCCTTAAAGGCTTCGAAGATTTTTCTTACAGTCTCCTTTTTACTCACTTTTCATGAACTAGATCTAAATATTTTGATGGTTTCATCCCACCATCTTTTATGACTTTAAAAACTCTATTTATCGATATATAGATGGTCTTGGTCCAATTTAAAATGAGAAAGTTGCGAGCGTTTTATCAAAATGATTGTCCTTTGACTCACTGAGGGTAAAATGGTCACATATTCTTATGTGTAGACACCCTATTTTTGACTGTCCGGAACGGTTTACTTATGATTTTTGTCTCCGCAATGATGATTACGGTCAAGAACATTCCGAGGTTGATGATGTGTTTGAGCTTTGAGTGTCCTGAACCTCATTTAAACCTTTGTCGAGCCTTACCCCGACCCTTCAAGCCAGAACCAAATGGCCTCAACAAAATCATACTTGCTTACGCCAGTACATTTTTGGCGTGCGCCGGTCAACTGTCACGTGTCAGTCATCGGCCGTTGACTCAGTTCTCACTGGCGCACGCAGGTACAATATAGGCGCACGCTAATCAAAAGCTAGTCAAATATCACTATTCAACCACGTGCTCAAGACTTTTGTGGCCACCCTGACGCAGGCCACAGTTCCCCTGATGATTATACTCTGCAGAGGCGTTCCCCTCTCTCTCCTACATCCCCCATCACCTAGTCCCATGCATTTAATGCATGGGAGGCTCACTCACTAACCAAACCAGCCCTTAACCCATCTGGTTTCAGCCCCTCCTCAATCACCTTTTGGCTATAAATACACCCCTTGCATTCATTTGCAAGGGGTTAATTCCTTTAAGAGCTAAAAAGTCTCTCCTTCCCTTCGCCATTTTTGGTCTCCTTGCTTCTTCTCTCTTCTTCTATTGCAAGAGAAAGAAGGCAGCTCCCCTCTACACCATCCACTCCCCCACACTCATCATCCATCTTTCAAACATCAAGTTCAAAGCTCAAATCTTCCATTAAAGACCAATGAAAGGTATACCACCTTTTGTTCTGTGTCCTGTTCTGACCTCTGAGGGGTGCTAGCAGGGTCAAGGCTGGTGATCAATACCAGTCTTGGCCTCAAAGCTGGCAAAGATTCAATGATTGTGTATGATGATAAGTGGCGCGCGCCAGTAACTATAAGCCGTGCGCCAGTTATGGTTATACGTGCACCACTAGCGTGGGGACCAACGATCATCTTGTTCTTGTTTTATTCTATCTTATCACCTTTATGCATGCTAAAAAAAAACAGTTTACTGCTTTCTGTACTCTAGAACTGTGAAGCTGCTTTTCTGTTATTCTTATTTTAAAGGCCTCTGGGATCCCTCTGGTCATGTTCCAGAGCCCAGATCATGTAAAGCCAAGCACTGACCAAGCAGTGTGACTGGCGTACGGGGTCTATGGACTGGCGTACGGCAGTTTCAATGGATCCAGTGGCTGGCCCTTGCATGGCAGTTAAGCCTCGGCCTTTGTTTATGTCCCCACACTATTTATGAAGTGTCCTATTCATTTCATTGCTCTAAAAGTCATCTCTGCTTTCTGTAACTGTATTTATTCTGCTATATTAACTGCGTGGTTTGTCCTGGGTGTGCACTGGTCCTTCCAGAGCCCAGAGGGTTGAAAAACAAGAGTTGTGAGTTTAGATTTACCGGCGCACGCCAGTATACCGGTGGCGCACGCAAGTCATCTCTGCATGCAGTGGCCTGGCCAGTGCATACACTTTCCTCTTGCGTGCCTCATTCTGGGACAGCGTACTCCAATTTGTTTAAAATGCTCACAGGCGCTTGTTCTCAATCTATTATACCTGTTTAGATCAAACATCCATCACATGTTGTCACATAAATGCGACTTGTTACAGTTTCAATCCCCTTTAACTGTTCCCCCGCCCTAACTAGCTAAAAAAAATGATTAAAGAGAGAAAAACGCAAATATTTTACAAAAATGTCCGAGTAGAGACCGATCTCCGGATTGGGCGAGAGGGGTGCCATAAAACCCTTCCCCTCTCGTAATTTGGCTCCCGAACTTCAGATATCAAAGGTGACGACGGACCGGTCTACGCCTTTTCAAAATCAAACAGCGTGGCAAGCGTTTCAAGTTCGATTCCTTGGGTGTTTCACCGCTAAAACCCGAGTGGCAACTCTGAATTGTAAGCGCTTCACCGCGCTTTCCAAAAAAGGGCGCACCCAATTTTTAAACAAAATTGAAAATTTTGGGGCGTGTGCCCACAGTGGCAACTCTGCTGGGGACTCGTTGCATTGATTAAATATTTGGCAATTAATACATAAATGAACAATTTTTCAAAAGTCTATCAAAACAGTACGCTCCGTGCTGCTGAAAAACAGAATGGTAACGTAACAGGGTCTCAGCATCCGACCAATCCGAACTGGGGCTTTTACTATTGTTCACGTGTGTAGTTTTCGCCAAGTGTTAATCAATAAAAGTGAGCTAAACTTCAAAAGGCATTTTTCAAAACATTGCGTTTCTCTCTCTTTCAAATCATTCTTCGGCATTCTCCATTTGCACCGATGTTGGTTAGCCCCGTTGAGGTGTTTTGGGTAACCGGCACAATTTATTGGAGCCCGGGTTCTCGAACGCCCAATAACCTTGGACGATGATGGATCGTACTACCGTTCGACCATTGCTTTGCTCTACGCGTTACAATGGGAGGTATATCGCGGCTCTAGTCAGAGGAACCCCTTAAGCCAAAACCGGCCTCTACATGCATACAAAGCACTAAAACCTTTCAACATAGGACAGGAACCCGCATGGTAGGATTATTTGCATCTAACTCCCATATACTGTCTATGTGTTACTATTTTTCCTATCGCATGCCTATACATACATACATTCCGTCTTGCGTAGGAGCATGCTAGGGCGGCATTTTAGGATGTCTTTTGTTGAGTCTGTCTTGCACCTGTTCGACGTTGCCTTGGCCCGATGACGAGTCATGCATCCCGATGGTGCATGTTATCAATTCTTCTAAGTCCTTGGGTTGGCGAGGCTTTGGGAAATCAATATCTTCTAGGTCCTTGTCTAAAAGCCCAATCGAAGTTTCAAACAGAAAACTAGGGACAACGGAGACAATGTCGTGATACTTACACCATCCCGGTTAGAAGTGTTAATCACTTACACAGCTCAGACTCCGGCACAATGCTGCTTACGCCACGTCGGTTAAAAGTATCACGTCATCTATACCGAGTTGTGCCGATTCCAAAAGTTGAAACTTTGAAAACGGAATAGTCGGAGGCTTAGTCTATTTTGATGTCTCTCAGCACGAGTCAACTCAAATAAGGATACATTGTCAAAAAGCTTATCCGAGGATTCTATGGCAACGTCCGAATGTCGTAAGACGGTCTCTCTCTAGTTCCGGAGTCTAGGAGGACACCGACGACGTCGACATGCTCATTTGTCATTCTTTTCGATCCTTTTAAATAAAATTGTTGCAGGCTAACACTGAACTCTTATACTTTGCTGTCTAGACATGCCAATACCAGAGCAAGGGTCCGAAATCAAGAGCCAAACCTACTTGGGATCGTCTGCCAGGTCCGTTTGAAGATTTGATTTGGAGTTCGTCTCTCAGTCGGTCACAACGGAAGCTTTGGTTTGCACTTTGTCAAGGTAGGATTCGCCACCAACTACTCCACACGAGTCCCCTCCGTCTACTTTATCTCCGCCTGCATCGCCGAAACTTGTTAAGACAGAGGCTCTAGCCATGGCAGATGTCCCACCCCCGAATCTCGCTACAGTATTGGCGGATCTCCAGCACAACTTAGCCATCATCAAGCAAAGGGCCGACCAGGCCGACGCCTCCATGGCCAATCTTCACACCCTAATCGAAGAACGACTTCCTCTTGTAGCAGGAGGGGAAGGCGGTGAAAGGCGCGAGCGGGAAATCACAGCCGAAGAAGTCCCTCGGTCTAAAACCCCGCTCCGAGCCCAGAAATGGCTGAATTGATCGCCAAAATGGCAAAATTGGAAGAAGCAGTCGCTAAGTCCGAACGGAAAGGAGCGAGAGGGCTAGACATGGATCGCCTTTGCCCATTCCCGAACGCAAGGTTGCTCGAGCGATTTAAGATGCCCGACTTTGCAAAGGTCGACGGGACTGGAGATCCGAAAACTCACCTACTAGTCTATCATGGTGCAATGAAACTACACAGTGTCGAGGAAGATGAGATGGCTCAGTTGTTCTCGCAAACTCTCGCCGGTCCTACTTTCCAGTGGTTCTTATCACTCAACATTGCCAAAAGAAGAACGTGAGAAGACATCGGCACGGCCTTCAACACTCAGTATAGCTACAATGCCCAGCTCAAGATGACCACTCGGGAATTGGAATCAACTAAGATGAATGCAAAAGAGTCTTTTGCGGACTTTATCAAGCGGTGAAGGGCCAAGGCAACCCTCATGTCCGATCACCCGAGCGAGAAGAACCAAATCCGCATCATCTCCCGCAACCTGCAGCCAGACTTTGCTAAGAACCTTGTATTGGTTCAGGGGGCGAACTTCAAAACCTTCTATGATTCCGGTTTAGCCATCGAAGAAGCTCTCCAAACAGGTGTTCTACCCAAAAGTGACACTTCCTCTTCTACCTCAACCTCAAAGTCGAAACCCTATGCGTACACTGAAAACAGCACTGCTCGGTTTGGCAGTAACGCCAACGCAACTTCTGCCAATAACAACGCCTCTGCCCAAAGCTCCAATCACATTGCCGATGTCAACCAAGTCCAAACCCCTCAAAGACCTCGGAACCGCAACCAACCTCGTAACTTCGCCAATTTTAAAGCACTACTTTCCTTGGAAAAGTTAGTCAAAACCGGACACCTTAGGCCTCTAGCCCCGACTCCACTTCCTCAAAATCCACCCCCCAGCCATAACCCTAACACTTTCTGTGCATACCACCAGATGCCCGGCCATTACACTGACTCTTGTTATCGCCTTCGTCATGCGATACAAGAGTTGGTGGATAATGGTACCCTTCCAACTCCACCTACTAAGCCCAATGTCATTACCAACTCCTTGCCTAAACACGACTCCAACCCCCAAGTAAACCAGATAACTCTCAGCTCCACCATATTCAACCCCACCGACCATATTACCTCAGCCGGCAACCCTAGACCAGTCGTACCCTTTCCTTCTGAGCCAAGCGTGAATATGATGACAGTCGGATGGGCCATGGAGGACAAAGCTAAGGAATGGGAGGAGCTTTGTACCGATTGGATCGAGCAATACAACATGGGATTTCCCGCGCACCCTCAGGGCAATCAGATATGGCTAAATCAGTGGGAAGGAGAATGGAATGCGGCACAGGCTGATCCTCTGGACGGTCTCTCTTTGTTCGCACTCTTCTACCAGCCTGAACTAGACCAAGTCGAGTTAGAAGATAAAGAATATGTTTGGGATCCACAACCTGATGGATGGCAAATAGGTCAAGGTCTCAAGGCTGATTTCGACCAGAGTGATATCAGTGAAGAATACTGGGGTTACTATCAAGAAGGGGAAGTCATGCCCGATGTCCGTTGCCCATTCGGCGCCATGCTACCTCTGGTAAATTCAATTGCAGGCACAGTCGACCGCCGTATCCATGAGTTTGACCCTACTCTCGACATCGTTTCCGTGGAACACCTTGCCCTATCATTTATGCTCCCGGGGATGATTGCTCGATCATGGTCTTGGATGCACTTCCTGCTAACGTTTGGGATGCAAATGAGACCAATCAAAACTCCTCCGCCTGCTGATATTTGGGATGTGGACAACATTGTCGATCTAAACATGGGAAGCGAAGTGTGGACTGTTAACACCGCCCTTGTCGATATAGGATTTTGGGACGTTCCGTTTGTCACCAATCCAGGGGCACCCTTTGAGGAAGATGTGGCGCAAGATCCCGCTTTTTGGGAGGGATTAATGATGGAGGATTTGGAATGGGACTCAGCTCTGGGACCAGACTTGACCGCAACAGTTGCATCAACGGACAAAGGAAAGCGCAAGTTGGAGGACGTGCCAGCTGATCTATGGGATTTTGTTGACTCATCTTCCTGGTGGGATGTTGCCAATGTCACAAGGAGCGGCCGAGTGTTCCAGCCGTCTAATCTGCAGGCTAGAAGCTCGTCCAACCCGATTGCTCAGAAGACTACCGCTCCCGCCGCTCGGAGGAATGATCCGGTCTTTCCAAGTGGGGTTCCCAAAGAAGACGCTATTCTGAAACAGCTCGAATGGATCCCTGCCGCTGTGTCTATCTGGGGTTTGATATCGTCATCAAAGGAGCATCGCGAAAAGCTGTTCTCAGCATTGGCCCGGCTCACGGTACCAACTGAAATTACCCCCGAAGCCATGATCACCTTTGTACTACCGCTTCTCTCTAAACACTCTGTCACGTTTACCGAGAAATACCTGCCCGTCGTGGGAACCGCTCATAAAAGCCCGCTGCACATCACTGTCAAGTGCCGGGGACATTGGGTGCTAATAGACAATGGCTCTGCCATTAATGTTTGCCCAATGAGAGTTGCCTACCGCTTAGGGCTTACAAAGAATGACTTAACGTCTTCCAATCTAGCCGTCAAAGCATATGACAGCACTCGCCGCGTGGTGGAAGGGACTTTGATTCTGAAACTTGATGCTGAGGGTTTTGAAATGGATGTAGAATTCCACGTGGTCAATGTCCCTACTACCTTCAACCTACTACTGGGCAGGCCATGGCTTCATAGAACTGATATCATGGCAGTACCTCAATCTACATCAAAAGGTTATGCTGGGGCTCCCTACCGGGACTTTGACGATTTGTGGGGATTCTGGGATCCGCCCGCTCACGGATGATGGAACACCTGTATTGGGGATCATGCACGGGGAAGAAGATTCGGATTTTGGGGGTTTCTCTTTTGACACGTCAGGCTCAGTCCTCGCCATTGCCATGGATGATGATTTTACCATAAGTTCAACTATTCTCGAGATGATGAGAAAAATGTCATTCATGCCTGGCTTAGGGCTCGGGATCAACCAATAAGGGATCGCTGAGTTCCCTGTCTTTCCTTTCACTGAAGGCCGCTTTGGTTTGGGTTACACTCCACCGGCCAAAGACGCCAAAAAGAGGAAAGATACGGGAAAACCTCGAACCCTTTTTGGTAACCCTAACAGCTATTTTGCTCGGGAAGGAGGAGGCTCTGCTTACTCAGGACAGATAGAGCTGTTTTAGGATCCAGAGACTTGCACTTGGCTATCAGGTTTCGAAACCTTTGCTGTAGACACCTGGTCTGATGATGAAGAAGAGATAGCCAAAGAGGAGCTCGCTAAGGGGGAATTCAAGAAACAGCTGGCTCAGATCAAGGAAAAGGCTGACTAGCTGAGGACTTTCGATCAGGGAAATCTAGAGATGTTGTTCTCCCAAGTAGGTTTGGTTGGCAAGAGTGAAGAGGCTGAAGTGCTGATGCTTGGGTCCAGCTCATCGGATGTTCTCGAGGATCTTACCTCTCTCATCGTGGAGGCGAAAGGAAGTATTAATAACTGCATTTTCACTCCACGCCTGACATGCATTGACGATGTATCTGAATCTGACACAGAGTCTGTCAAGTCTAGGTCTAGCTCATAATCGGAGTTTGTGCCTCTCGGCCCTCCACGTCGTAGCTTTTACTTTGAGTTCGAGTCGTTTGTACTTGGCAACCCTGTTGGGCTTTATGAAATGCATGATCCTGCTTCTGATTACTTTGCTAGCTTCTATATAAGCTGTGTCGACCCTGACGATGAAGGAACAGACTTTGACGGGGACATCCCGGCTGAGTTGCGTTCCCTCATCGAAAGGGAAGACGAAAGGCGTGCTCAGCCTCTAAAAGAAAGAAGTAATTTTTATAAACTTGAAAGACGAGGATGACCCCCACATGATGCAAATTGGCGCAAATCTGTCCCCGGAGAATCACACTGGAACAATAGAGTTGCTCAAAGAGTTCCCCGAGGTCTTCGCATGGTCTCACAAGGACATGCCCGGCATTGATCCCGAAATAGTATAGCATCGAATCCCGCTGGAGCTCGAGGCTGTCCCTGCCAAACAGAAGCTCCGCAGAATGAGGCCGGACTGAGTTCAGAAAATCAAAGAGGAGGTTACCAAGAAACTTGATCTTGATAGTTGTGTTTCCTCCGTTGTCATTTGATTTTCCATCATATGTTCGTTCGTCTCACTCATTTGCATATAGAGTTTGCATAAACTTTTCTACTAGGCTAATGTAGCTCAAGCCTATATTATTTTCAGGTGCTTACCCGGAACCAGAGCTTGCATTGCCTGAAGTGCTTGAAGTGTGGACAATACTTTTGAAAGTTTACCAAAGGAGTTACTCATTCATCTTTGTAAATTTCTTTTGAAGATGCATTTGTAACTAGAATTGTAATTCTTTTGACTTGGAAAATTGTAACCCTTAATCTCCTTTGAAATTTATTACTTATGTTAATTTGGGGCCGTCGAGCCGATATTGTAATATTTTGGAACCGTGTGAACTTGGAATTATTATTATTATTATTATTATGGGAATGGAATTACAGTAATCGTTTGGGTTACGTACGAAATATTGTGAGGTTTTATTTACGGAAATCTTTTATATTTATGTTAAAAATTCAGGGCGTGACATGATTGGTGTTCATTGAGATGAAATTATGAGGGTGTGATCCCACTACAAATGATCCCAAAAAAAATCACAACAAGCCAGTCGTATTTGGATTTGGTATTTCTTTTTAAGGACACTTTATTAAATCCCAATTTCTTTGAGCCGTGACTTTAAGCACGAGCATCAGCGCTAGTGTCTATATAATAAGGAAGTAGTGTTTTTGAAAATGTACACAAGTCAAAGGACCGAGCTTTGTGGTTTGCTAAATTAGAGGTTAAGATTGATTACTTCTTTTTCAAGGGTTCAGATTGCGATACAGTTAGATCATTGGTCACGCTTGTTTGCGTGTGTCTAAATTCTCCCAGCCATTACATTAGTAAATTCTGTGCTCTCCTATTTCCTTGCAATGCGTCTTCTCCTTCTAAGAACAAAACTGCCCACCTATATCATGTCATGTAAAACTTAAAAATATCAACCTGATGTAACTTCAAACCCATCACGCTTCTATCCCTCTCTTCCCTTCCCCTTCATAGATTACACAAACCTTCTAAAGACCACCATCACCTTTTACTCACCCTTTCCATCTCAACGCTAATTAATTTTGGTGATTGGGGGGTGGGCGATAGTTGTGGTAGTGTATGTGTGATGATGGTGATTGTGATGGTGGTGATCATTGGAGACAGGTATGGTTACGCTGGTAGTGTATGTTAGGTGACGGTGGTAGAGGTGGTGTAGTGGTGGTAGCTAGGGTAGAAAGATGAGGGCAAGTTACGTGTAATGCGCCAGACATTGTTGAGTTATGTGGCTCAGGCACATTGTGTCACGCCCCAGGCACAGCTTTCAAATAGCAAAGTAGGCCAAACTTCGCAGCTTGCCAAATAAACTCCCGAACTCTAATTGGAACGTAGTTAGGACCGTTGAAAAGTTTTTTGAGTCTACATTCTAACTCAGGTAGTTATGATTCTAAGTTATTTACACATTAAAGCATACAATGATTTTACCTTCAAGGAGTCTAAAAAATACAGTAAGTTTTTGAAATCATCGACGAACGAAAAGATGGAAAGAAGAAAAGAAAAAGGGAGAATTATCTCACTACCATTTAATGGTTTGATATCATCCTCTCTCGATCTTTTTTTTTCCCATTGTGTGAACGGCAATATTTAGTTTAGTCTCAAATGTGTGATTATTTATACTCACTTTTTTTTTTTTTTTTGATTATTTCAGCACCATTTTGGTTTTCTTCGGTTGATTTGGTAAATTTTGGTTAAAACTTGTTTGTGTGTGCCTAAATTTTCCCACCCGTTACTTACATATGTGGGGTGATGGTGGTGGAGGTTGTGCAATTATGGTAGGTAACAGTGGTGGTAGGGTAGAAAGATGATGGCAATTTACATGTAATGTGCACCTAAGTATTCTCTTATGCACCTCAGGCGCATTGAGTCGCGCTCCGGGCGCAGTATCCAAACTACAGATTAAGTTGGCCAAACTTCTCGGCTTGCCACAAACACTTCTATACTCCGATTTGCACATGGATAGAACCAATAAAAAGCTCATTGAATCTAATTTCTAACTCAACTACTTTTTATTCAAATTTATTTACATGTTAAAGCAAACAATGCTTTTACCTTTAGGTGTCAGGAAAAAATCATTTTTGAAAATTATAATCATAGAAGGACAAAAAGATAGACAGAAAACAAGAAAGGAACAAAAAAGAGAATTATCTCAATACCTTTAAATGGTTTGATATCATTCTTTTTTTTATTTAGATTCACTTTTTGTGCACTGCTCTAAATCCCATAGATAGTGAAAATGATCATTGGAGAGGGGCAGGGTTACGCTGGTAGTTTATGTTAGGTGACAATGGTGGAGAGGGTATAGTGGTGGCAGCGGTAGAAAGTGAGGCAATTTAAGCGTAATGTGGATTTTAGTATTCTCTTATGCACCTCAGGCCCAGGACAATGTGCCTTGAGCCGCATAATTCAACAATGTCTGGCGCCCAAGCACATTGAACTGCTCTGAGGCGCATAAAAGAATACATAGATGCACATTACCCGTAAATTGCCCTTTTTTTTTTGGTTGAAGCGCGCTATTTTTGGGTCAATTTTAAAAGAAGCGTGTTTTTTTGCGCCTTGTTCAAGTCACCTCATCTGGGCTATCTTCATCTTTAATTTCTACTACGAGATTTAGAGCAGTGCACAAAAAGTTACCTTTAACTAAACTAAATAAGCGTTCACAAGATGGAAAATCAAAAGAAAAATGATAAGATCAAACAATTAAAAGGTAATGAGATATTTCCCTTTTGTTCAAAAAATGGTTTTTTTTTTTTTACTCCTCAGAGGTAAGATCATTGTTTACTTTGATGTGTAAAAAATTCTGAATCATAATAACTTGAGTGAGAAAATAGACTCAACATATTTTTTTTCAACGATTCTAATCACGTTGAAATCGGAGTTCGGCAGTTCAATGGCAACCTACAAAGTTGCAATTGGCCTACTTCGCAATTTGAAAGCTGCGCCCGGGTCGTGACATAATGCGCCTGAGCTGCAAAACTAAACAATTTATGGCGCCCTGGGCGCATTGTCTTGTGCCTTAGGCGCAAAAGAGAATAATTAGATGAACATTACGCATAAATTTTTTTTTGCTCGGCAAAAGAGAATTAATTAAACTCGAAGGTTACATCGAGAGGAAATTCTGGGAAGCAAACTAACTCAACACAGCGAAAAGAAAAACAAAGTAACACTCATCCAGCAGGAGATTGGAAGAGGGCTCCTCAAGGATTACAATTTTAACAAACGAATCCCATCTAAAAACCCTTTGAACTCCTCAATCGAATACACCTTAATCTCATATTTAACCTTCATCCACATGGCCACCCTGTACTTAATTAAATCCACTACCTCCTCTGAGCTGATCGTCATGCTATGAAATATAAGCTTATTCCGCATAATTCAAATTGACCAGATTGTCGCATAGAAACAAGCTTCCCAAATGTGTTTTTCTAGGTTGCGAAAACTAGAATCAAACCACCAACTCGCCATTCCGGCTATTGAGGACGGACAAACCCAGAAGAAATGCCACCAATCCAGAATTTGAGACCATACGGACCAAGAGAACTTATAGTGGAGGAATAAATGATTAGGCGATTCCTGATGTAGCGAGCACAATGGGCAAGACTGATCGGTCAAAACAATGTTCTTGCTAAGTAGAACCGACCTCGTGGCCACCTTTTCCTGAATAACCATCCAAGCCAAAATTTCCACCTTAGGGGGGCATAAATTCTTCCAAGCCGAACCTAGGAATAAGTTCCGATCCAGAGATAACGACTCCCACTGTTCGTACACTGACCTTACTGAAAACCTCTTGTCCTCCGTCCACTTCCATAGCAAAGAATCAAGCTTGGACGGATCCATTGCATAGGATTGCAATCCTTGTAGCAAAACCCCCAGTTGCTGATTCTCCCTATCTCGTAGCCTTCTTTTAAAATTCAACCTCCAATTTCCATTCTCCAGCCCTCCCCAAATGTTGCTAATCACCTCATCTTTTTGAGAGGATAACATGAACAATCTTGGGAACTCCTCTTTGAGAGAATACAGTCCTAACCAATTGTGGATCCAAAAGTAAGTATTGTTGCCCGAATAAACTTTGATTTTGAAACCCTCTTTCACAATTCCACCAACATCCGAACTAGGATCACCCACCGCACATATATCTTTCCAAACAGTTGAAGCGGAGCCTCTCGTTGGGTATTCCGGAAGCCAACTCCTCTGATCCAATTTGTATTTCGACCTCACCACCTTCACCCACAAAGATTCATTGTCATTACTAAACCTCCACCACCATTTAGCAAGCAAAGCTAAATTTTGTTGTAGTAGCCTTCTCACCCCTAAACCCCCAGCTTCCTTTTTCTTCGTTATACTCTCCCATTTTATCAGATGTAATCTCTTCTTATCGATTGTGTCCCCCCGCATAAATTGCCTTCACTTTCTACCACTACCGCCACTACACCACCTCCACCAACGTCACCTAACGAACATTACAAGTGTAGCCATACCCCTAAACAATGATCTATTAAGTTACGAAATGTTCCAAAGGCACAAACGCTCAAGTGAGGGTAGTCAAATGGCGCACAATGGTAGTAGCGGTGTGGTAGTCATAGTGGTCGATTAATTGTGTTGGTGGTGTAGACAATAGAATTTTGCTTTGTAAACATACAAGCATTGCTTTAGTTGAATTTTGATGTTGAAATGATTTTAGAAAGCCATATAAGATTTTTTTAACTCTTAGAGAATGAAGGAATGTCCTAGACTTAGGAATTTGTGTTTGTAATGGGACTTAGAATGTGTAGATCAGAGCGCAAACATGTTTAGGTTTTGTGGTCCGATGATCTTTGAATCGGTCTTCTTTTAACCAACTTTCCATAAAATTATACTTCTTTAATTCTATTTTTCATTTCATCATATTTTAGTAGTTTGAAAACCCTATCTATCCATTCATATTGGTCTTGATCCAATTTAAAATGACTGTGATTCGAGCTTTTTACCAAACTAATTTGGTTTTCGACCCACTAAGGGTAAACTAGTAATTTTTTTTGATGTACAAATGATTTTCGATCAAAACAACTTCGGTATTTAACAAGCTATCCAACGGTTCAAACCACTCTCGGATCGGATTCCGGGTGTGTCCATGTCGAGCCCACAAATTTTAGCATGTTTTTAAGTGTTACAAATGCGCCCGAGGCGCAAGGAAATGCGCCTGAGGCGCATCAAAATTCACCTGGGGCGCACTAAATAGACCAAACTTTGAGGGCTTGTCCCAGATGCTTCGGAATTCAAATTTGCGTGTGGTTTGAACTGTTAGAAAGCTTGATCATTTTACCCAAGTAGTTTGTATCGAAAATAATTTATACATAAGAATATATGACCATTTTACCCTTAATGGGTCAAAAGACAATTCATTTCGGCAAAACGCTCGCAACTTTCTCATTTTAAATTGGATCAAAACCAACTATATATAGATAAAAAGGGTTTTTAAAGAACAATAAGGAAGTACTATTTTAGAAAATGTACATAAGTCTAAGGACCGAGCTTTGTGCTGTGCTACACTAACGGTTAAGATGGGTTACTTCTTCTTTTTTAAGGGTTCAAATTGCAATACATCTAGATCAATGGTCACGCTTGTCTATTTGTGTCAAAATTTTCCCACCCATTACATTAGGAAATTCCGTGCTTCTATCCTACTCTTCCCTGCCCCTTTCCATCTCGACGCTAATCGTGGTAGTTACTAGTTACGGTGGTAGTGTAGGTACGATGAGGGAAATTAACTATTATCACTGCCACCACCAACAATCCCTACTCTATCGGAGTTTGGAAGTGTCTGTGGCATTGTGGCAAGCCGCAAAGTTTGGCAAATTTTGCAGTTTGGATGCAACGCCTGGGGCGCGTCTCAGTGCACTTGGCCAAATAACCCGATAATTTCTAGCGCCCAAGGAGCGTTGGCAGCGCCTGAGGCGCTTTAGAGAATTCTTGGCAGCACATTACACGTAAATTTCCCTAATCTTTCTACCCTTTACCACCGTCATCGTACCTACACTACCACCGTAACTACCCCTCTACAACCATCACTTCACTACTTGCATCGCATCCTCATCACAGAAACCACCATCACTTCACTACCACAATTAGCGTTGAGATGGAAAGGGTGAGTAAACGGTAATGGCGGTCTTCTTTAGAAGGTCCGTGTAATCTATGAAAGGGGCAGGCAAGGGAAGGATAGAAGCGTGATGGGAGATGGTGGTCTTCTTTTTCAAGGGTTCAGATTCCGATACAACTAGATCAATGGACGTCACGTTTGTTTGTTTGTGCCTAAATTTTCCCACCCATTACATTAGGAAATTCCGTGCTTTCATATTTCCTTGTAATTTCAAACCCATCACGCTTCTATCCTACTCTTCCCTGCCTCTTTCCATCTCAACGCTAATCATGGTAGTTACTAGTAACGTGGTAATGTAGATACAATGAGGGAAATTTACGTGTAATGTGCTTCTAAGAATTCTCTTATGCACCTCAGGCGCTGTTCAATGCTCTTTGGGCGCCAGAAATTGTTGTGTTATAAGGCCAGGCGCGCATTGAATCTCGCCCCGGGCGCAGCTTTTCCAAACTTCAAAGTTGGCCAAACTTTGCGGCTTGCCACAGACACTTCCGAACTCCGATTTGCACATGGATAAAACCATTGTAAAACTTGTTGAATCTACTTTCTAACTCAAGTAATTTTGATTCAAATTTATTTACACATTAATACAAATTAATTTTTACCTCCAAGGAGTCGGGAAAAAATCATTTTTGAAAATTCAAAACATAGAAGGACAAAAAGATAAAAAGAATACAAGAAAGGAACAGAAGAGTGAATTATCTCAGTAACTTTGTATGGTTTGATATCATCCTCTTTTTTCCATTGTGTGAACTCTTATTTATAGTTTAGTTGCAAAATGTGTGATTATTTATATTCACTTTTGTGCATTACCTTAAATCTCGTAGATAGTGAAGGGATAATTGGTGAGGGGTAGGGGTTACACTGGTAGTATATGTTGAGTGACTCTGGAGGAGGTGGTGTTGTGATTATAGCGGTTGAAAGTGAGGGCAATTTACGCCTCAGGTGCCGGACATTGTTGAGTCATGTGGCTCAAGCTCATTGTGTCGTGCCCTAGTCGCAGGAGTAGCAAAGTAGGCCCCATTCGGTACGAAAAACCATGTAACATGTCCTTGGTGCATTGGTGGAATATATGAGAAGTGCGGTTGTTCTTAATAAGAGCAACAATGTACACATATAGTCAATACAAATGTATCTATTTAAAACGTACACATTTAGACAATCTAACATACATTTGTTGTTGGGTCTCTTTCCAATGTTTCGATGTCGATTGCTACAAGTAATATCTCAAGTGGTTCTCATGATTTTAAGTTGCCAAGTTGATTGCACAAATTTTTACGTTATTTTGGAGCCTTAGATGTCTCAAGAAATGCACATGAAAAATGATTTAATTATCAATCAAACTAAGCACGCCCGGAGTGCAGCCAATTTGCGCGTAGTCGCATTAAGATGGTTAAAAACACACTGATGCGCCCGGGGCGCACCATGATTGCCATATCCAAGCGGGGCGCAAAAGAATGGCGCCTCAGGCGCATGTGACGCAAAAAGTTCAACACCACCACCACCCACGACCACATTTTAACCACCTTCTTATCACTGCCACCACCAACAATCACTACTCTACAACCATCACCACACCCCATCCACCTCCTCACCACTAAGTTGGAGGTGATTCAGCTTGATTTGGATACCTTGCATCCCTGCTTTACGAAATTCTTCCTGCAGTGATGCCGGATTTTACAGATGGGAAGGAAGAAAGGTAAAAAGGATAAGGATAAAACTCACCACCCAATTTAGGGACCCAATGGGATACAAAATAACACCATGCACCCGAGAATTTAACGAGGGATACAGTTCTAGGGACCACTCTCCACTCTAAGGAATCTACCTAAGAGATACAAAAACGGGAAACTCGCCCTCTATCGAAATCCACCGAATGATACGAGTTAACAAGAAGACAAATCTTCTCACAAGCCAAAGGCTATTTTAATCAACACTCTAGCACTAGTCATTTCATTCATAGTGCTAGCAAAAGGATATATATAGGACTTGTTGGAACATACCTCCAAACATAGGAAACATAAACTTAGATTTTCTAGATTAGAACTTCATGTAAATAAAGATAGTTGACTACTAAAAACTAGGAAGACTTCTTGAGAATTTAAAAAGGGACCTATAAACTTAATTAATTAGACTCCTCGATCGACTCAATCTTCTTGAATGACTTCAAGGACTTTGACCAGCATCATGCAGCATTTTTTTTTTCAACGGTTCTAACCACGTTGAAATCGGAGTTTGGCAGTTTCAATGGCAAGCCGCGAAGTTGCAATTGGCCTACTTCGCAATTTGAAAGTTGCGCCCGGGCCGTGACATAATGCGCCTGAGCTGCAAAACTAAACAATTTTCTGGCGCCCGGGGCGCATTGTCTTGTGCCTGAGGCGCAAAAGGGCATAATTAGATGCACATTATGCGTAAATTGCCCTCGCTTTCTACCACTACCGCAACTCCACCACCGTCACCTAACAAACATTTTGAGCGTAACCCTAACCCTCTCCAATGATCTATTAAGTTACGAAATGTTCCAAAGGAGCAAACGTTCAAATGAGAGTAGTCAAATGGCGCGTTGTGGTGGTATTGGTGTGGTAGTCATAGTGGTCGATTAATTGTGTTGGTGGTGTAGACAATAGAATTTTACTTCGTAAACGTACAAGCATTGCTTTAGCCGAATTTTGATGTTGAAATGATTTTAGAAAGCCCTATAAGATTTTTTTTCATTCTGTAAGAAAGCCCTATAAGATTTTTTTCAACTCTTACAGAATGAAGGAATATCCTAGACTTAGGAATGTGTGTTCGTAATGGGACTTAGAATGTGTAGAGGGCGCAAACATGTTTAGCTTTCGTACGTGGTCCGATGATCTTTGAATCGGTCTTCTTTTAACCAACTTTCCACAAAATTATACTTCTTTAATTCTATTTTTCCTTTTCACCATATTTTACTAGTTTGAAAACCCTATCTATCCATTCATAATTGGTCTTGATCCGATTTAAAATGACTGTGATTCAAGCTTTTTACCGAACTAATTTGGTTTTCAACCCACTAAGGGTAAACTAGTAATTTTCTTTGATGTACAAATGATTTTTGATCACAACAACTTCGATAAGAAAGAAGATTTAACAAGCTTTCCAATGGTTTAAACCACGCTCAAATCGGATTTTGGTTGTGTCCATGTCGAGCCCACAAAGTTTAGCATGTTTTTAAGAGTTAGGAATGCGCCTGAGGCGCATCAAAATTCGCCTGGGGCGCACTAAACAGACCAAACTTTGAGGGCTTGTCCCAGATGCTTCGGAATTCAGATTTGCGTATGGTTTGAACTGTTAGAAAGATTGCTCAATCTACTTTCTATCCCAAGTAGTTTGAAAATAATTTATACATAAGAATATGTGACCATTTTACCCTTAATGGATCAAAAGACAATTCATTTCGGTAAAACGCTCGCAACTTTCTCATTTTAAATTAGATCAAGACCAACTATATATCAATAAAAAGGGTCAATAAGGAAGAACTGTTTTAGAAAATGTACATAAGTCTAAGGACTGAGCTTTGTGGTGTGCTACACTAAGAGCATCCACAGTGGAATAATCAAAAGTGGATAATCAAAAGTTGCCACATCATCTTTTGATTATCCATTTAAGGAGTTGCTAAGGTAAACAATGTAGAGGTCCACAATAGTACAATCAAAATTGAATAACCAAAACTTGCCACGTCACCTTTTTAACTTATAAAAATCTAGAAATTGTGATATAGAAAATAATTTTTTTAAAATAATTTTCAAACAAATAAAAATAGGTTATTAGAAAAAGAGAAAATAGTTTTTTGAAAACTTTGATGAAAAAAATAGTTTTTGAATAGAAAAAGTTTTAAAAAAATAACTGTTTTGAAATAAAACTGTTTAAAAAAATTTGGAAAAAACAGTTTTAATAAAAAAACTATTTTTGCAAAAAAAATAAAAACTGTTTTTAAAAGTATTTTTGTTATAAACATGTTGAAAATGAAAGGAAGAAGGTTTTTGTGTAATGATGGTGTACTTGATTGAGAAAATTTTAAGACAATTAAATTTGATTATTGGCAAAAGGTTGGTAGTTTTGATTATTCAAGGGCCAAAATTTGATGGGTTGTTAAGATATTTCTAAGTTTGATTATTCCAATGTGAGCTCTTTTTGAGCAAATGTTGCTAACCTTATAAACATTTTTGTTTTGATTATACCACTGTGGATGCTCTAACGGTTAAGATTGGTTACTTCTTTTTCAAGGGTTCAGATTGCGATGCAGCTAGATCAATGGATTGCGATGCAGCTAGATCAATGGTCACGCTTGTCTGTCTGTGTCTAAATTTTCCCACCCATTACATTAGGAAATTCCGTGCTTTCCTATTTCCTTGTAATTTCAAACCCATCAAGCTTCTATCCTACTCTTCCCTGCCCCTTTCCATCTCAACGCTAATCGTGGTAGTTACTAGTACGTTACAGAGGTAGTGTAGGTACGATGAGGGAAATTTACGTGTAATGTGCTTCTAAGAATTCTGGCGCTGTTCAATGCTTCATGCGCGCCAGAAATTGTTGTGTTATAAGGTGTCACGGGGCTATTTTTTGCCTAGAAATCTGCCCGTGATGGCACCAAGTTTGCCAACAACTTGGTCTCAGCCAACTAGTGTTTACTCACACACCCGATATGTTTGAACGTCTAGAAACACACTCAAGAGTTACGGGAACCGTCCCAACCTTTATTAAGCACCAACTTACAAAGGAATACACTCAAGAACCTAGACAGAACAACCCTCTTCTTTAGGCTACAAAAATGCTTGCCTAAATAGGCTTACAATCCTAAAAACGTGGCCACTAAGTACATGAGATCATGGGGTCAACCCATGATCTTGCAGTTGACACCCCCAACTGCCCTATGGCTGTGCTAGCATTACCAGAATCTGCCAGCACACTGAAATATGAAACTGCCTGGAAATAACTGCCGATAACTGCCTGTTTCTGCCTTGGACACCTGTCCCATGGTGCCAGCAACACATGCAGCCCGTTTCTGCCTTGGACACATGTCCCATGCTCCCAGCAACATGTGCAGAATACTGTTAACCATCAATAACCGTTTTGCCTGAGCCAACTCAAGTCTGCCTCCGTTTTGCCCGAGCAAACTCAAGGCTGCCTGGCCAATTTCGTGATCCAACCCCAGCTCCCAATACTTAGCCGTTTTTCTCGATTGCCTTGTCCCACAAGCCTGCTTCCCGTTTAGCATCCCTGCCTCGATATCATCGGGCCATCACATGCATCACGACTGCCACTTGCCTTAGGGACAGTGCCTACACCAACTGACACCATCGGGTCACCTTGTAAAGACATGTCTCTCTCATGCCTTTGTTTCCACCGGTTGGCTAGGGTGCAAG
Organism: Rhododendron vialii; assembly: GCF_030253575.1. Taxonomy (NCBI): domain Eukaryota; kingdom Viridiplantae; phylum Streptophyta; class Magnoliopsida; order Ericales; family Ericaceae; genus Rhododendron; species Rhododendron vialii. The sequence continues at coordinate 1,322,411 of NC_080568.1, read as the reverse complement.
GTGCCACCGCTAGCCAAGCTTAGCAAGCCTTGGAAATCAAGGTGCTAACATAAGGCCAGGCGCACATTGACTCGCGCCCCAGGCGCAGCTTCCAAAATGCAAAGTTGGCCAAACTTTGCGGCTTGCCACAGACACTTTCAAACTCCGATTTGCACGTGAATAAAACCATTATATAGCTCGTTGAATCTACTTTCTAACTCAAGTAATTTTGATTCAAATTTATTTACACATTAATACAAATTTTAACTGAACAATTTCTTGCGCCTAAGGCACAGAAAACAATACTTAGATGCACAATACATGTAAATTGCCCTCACTTTCTTCCACTACCACCACTGCACCACCTCCACCACTGTCACCTAACAGACATTACCGGCATAACAGTACCCCTCTCCATTGATCTCTTCACTATCTATGAAATTTAAAGCAACTAAGGAAAATAGATTGTGCTTAGAAAAGAGGTATTGCGCTTTGATTATATCCAAGATGATCCAATATGGTTATTTAAGATGGGCTATGTCGATTTTTCAGTTCCATCAAATTATTTGGCACACTGCTAAAGCTGCTGGACATGGTGCGTCATTGATTTGAATCATCAAATTGCAAGACTTGTGCCCTACCATAGTTGACGCGCCCTGATAGGAGCACTACCATAGTTGACTCGCCCTAATAGGAGCCTCATTGAAAGAGAATTGTTTGAAAAATTAACAGTACAACTGACCACATTCGGTACTCAAATTTTGAGTATCATGTAATATGTCCACGGTGCATTGGTGGAATATATGAGTAGTGCGGTGTACTTAATAAGAGTGAAAATGTACGGATGTAGTCAATGCAAATGTATAGAGCAAAAACATACACATTTAGGCAATCCAACATACATTTTTTGTTGTCTCTCTTTTCAAGTTTCGATGTCTATTGCTGCTTGTAATATCTGAAGTGGTTCTCGTGATTGCATGTTGCCAAGTCGATTGCACGAATTTTGACATTATTTTGGAGCGTTAGAAGTCTCAAGAAATGACAAATGCACACGGAAAATGATCTAATTAGCAATCCAACTAAGCGTACGTGCCCGGAGCGCAGACTATTTGCGCCTAGGAGCCTTAAGACAGTTAAGATTAAACTGATGCGCCCGGGGCGCACAATGATTGCGCCTGACGGCCATTTGATGAATGATTCCCAGATCTGAGCGGGGCGCAAAAATAAGGCGCCTCAGGCGCATGTGACGCAAAAAGTACTCCGGCAACAACACCCACGTCCTCAATTTTAACCCGGCCGTCTACAACGACCACAATTTTAACTCGTCTACCACCATGGCACCACCCTCTTATCACTGCTGCCACCACCAACAATCACTACTCTACCACCACCACACACCTACCACCTCCGTCGTCGTCATCTCACCTTGATTCTAAGCCATGGATTAGGAGTTGGGTTATTAAAAGCTTGTATATATTGGTCAAAAAAAGAGTTTATCCTTACCTTGCTCTCCATCCAAAACTTTATTGGATAGAGATAATAACTGGAGCATCGTACCATACAAAAAACAGCTTGTGGGTATGATACAAACCTCCCCTACTCCTACCAACTCACCTTTCATTTCTCAAAAGCAGCTCAATCAAGTTGGTAATGGTAATGTTGTAGCAAGAAAATCCAAGAAGAAGAAGAACTTAGTAGTGGAAATTCTGGGTTACCCCATTGCTACTCCCCCTGTTGTTAACCGTGCTGGAAGAAAAAAGAAAAACAAGAGTGTGGTTTTCAGGGCTGCTGCTGTTGCAGTGGCTTTGTCAATATCATCCGAAGGAATCTCCAACAGAAACAGAATACAACTGAATGAATCCCAGGCTGTGAGGCAAGTGAATAAAATGATGAAAATTGGTTACAAGGGAAGTGAGGATGAAGTAATAAGCAAGATAATGGATATGGAACAAGAGGATGATGATGACAGGGCTGCACTATTGGCAGCTAAATCAAAGGCATAATTCAACTTCCATTCAATGAGCTTAGCACCATATCAAATATGAAGATCATGTCATGGAATGTTCGTGGTTTGGGTAAAATGGAAAAAAGAGGCAAACTCAAGAAGATAATCAAAGACATAAAAAAAAAGTGGAGTTTCTTGTGATTCAAGAGACAAAACAATCAGTGATCTCTTCAAATTTCATCAGGTGTTTATAGGGTGGTGAAGACTTTGACATTTTGGAAGTGGGTGCATCAGGAACTGCTGGTGGATTACCTAGCATTTGGAATCCAGACATTTTCAAGTTGGAGTCATGTTGCAGCAACAGAAACTTTATCTTGGTGAATTTCACATGGTCTAACACTCAAGAGGGGGAAAAATGAAGCATAATTGATAGATTTTTAGTTGACCAAGAATGGCTGGACAAATACAAAATAAAACAATGGGGTTTGCGCCCAGATCCCTTTCTGACTGTTGTCCTATTCTGCTGATGGAAGATGATATAGGGATTGGGGTCCCAAACCCTTCAAATTTTTCAATGCTTGGCTCACCAATCCTAACTGCATTCAAGTTATGGAAAGTGCTTCGGGGGAAACAGGGATAATGGTTGGACTGCATTTAAAATTACTAGGAAGCTCAAAGACATGAAAGGGGCTCTTAAGAAATGTCATGTTGAAGAATTTGGAAACTTGCAATATAAGCTCCAAAAGGTAGAAGAAGAGCTTCATTCCCTGGACTTGAAAGCTGAAAATAACTCCAATACAGATGAAGAAAAGGGTTCCAGAAGAGAGTTGAAAAATGAGATGTGGAGGCTGGGGAGAATTGTGGAAAGGATGTGGCACCAAAATCAAGAGTTAATCGGTATCTCAAAGGGGACATTAACACTAAATACTTCCATACCATGGCTTCTCACAGACAATGAAGGAATAGCATTAATTCCATCAATGTTTTGGGTGAGCCTATTATGGACCCTACTCGGATTAAGCAAGCTGCCTTCACTCTCTTCAAGAAGCTCTATCAGGAAACTTGGGTAAACAGACCCTCTTTCTTGGAAAGAATTGGGAATGGTCTAAGTGTGGAATTGGCTCAACAACTTATGACAGATTTTGATATTCAGGACGTATGGCAAGCACTAAAGACAAGTGATGGGAATAAGGAATAAGGCACCAGGGCCTGATGGATTCAATTTGCTCAGCATAAAGAAAGGCTGGAAATTCATGAAAGCGGACATCATGAATTTCTTTACTGAGTTTCATAAAAACTGCAGGTTGCCAAATGGTTTCAACTCCTCTTTCATTGCTCTGGTCCCCAAAACAGACAATCCACAGAGTTTCAATGAATTCAGACCTATCAGCCTTATAAGCTCCATGTACAAAATTCTCTACATGGTACTTGCTTCTAGAATCAAATGTACAATTCCTGTTGTACTAAAAATAACCGTTAACACAATGGGAAAAAAAAAAAGGATGAGATCCAACCATTAAAAGGTTCTTATATATTTCTCTCTTTTGTACCTTTCTTCTCTTCTTTCCATCTTTTTGTCCTTCAATGATTAGAATTTTAAAAATGATTTTTTTCGCCTCCTCGAAGGTAAAATCATTGTATGCTTTAATGTGTAAATAATTCTGGATCGTAATAACTTGGGTGAGAAAGTAGACTTAACAAAGTTTTAACGGTTCTAACCACGTACAAATCAGAGTTCGAGAGTGTCTATGGCAAGGCCGGAAGTTTGGCCTAGGTTGCAGTTTGGAAGCTCAACGGGGGCACGGCCTAATGCGCCTAATATGCATAAGAATAAATATATGGACATTACGCATAAATTGCCCTCATCTTTTCTACCGCTGCCACCACCACACCGCCTCCACCACCGTCACCTCACATGCACTACTACAGTAACACTACCCCTCTTCAATGATCAATTCACTATCTACGTGATTTAGAGCAGTGCACAAAAAGTGAATGTAAAGAATCACATATTTGCAACTAAATTAAATATCCGTTCGCACAATGGCAATGGAAAACAAAAAGAAAAAGGATGAGATCAAACCATTAAAAGGAACTGGGATATTTCCCTCTTTTGTACCTTTCTTGTCTTTTTTCTATCTTTTTGTCCTTCGATGATACGAATATCCAAAAATGATTTTTTTTTCCCCTCCTCGAAGGTAAAATTATTATATGCTTTAATGTGTAAATAATTTGGAATCATAATAACTTGAGTGAGAAAGTAGACTCAACAAACATTTCAACGGTTCAAACCACGTTGAAATCAGAGTTTGATAATTTCTGTGGCAAGCCGCAAAGTTGCAATTGGCCTACTCTGCTATTGGAAAGCTGCGTCCGGGGCGCAACACAATGCGCCTAATCCGCATAAATGAACAATTTCTGGCGCCAGGGGCGCATTGTCCTGCACATAAGAGAATACTTATGCATAAATTGCCCTCACTTTCTATGGCTACTACCACAGCACCACCTCCACCACCATCACCTAACAGCAGTGCCCGCCCAACCCCAAGGCCCAAGAGGCCCGGGCCTTGAGCATCCCAAAAATTCCAAATTTTAGGAAGACTCCAATATTTTTACTACTTGAATTTGAGTAGGATTCTACTACCACCACTACACCTCCAACACCATCACCTAAAGTATACTACCAGTGGAACCCTACCCCTCTCCAATGATCACTTCACAATCTAGGATGTTTAAAGCAGTGCACAAAAAGGTAATTAATATAAAAAGTCACAAATTTGCAACTAAACTATAAATAACAGTTCACACAATTCGGAAAGAAAATAAGGATGATATCAAACCATTAAAAGGTGCTAAGATAATTCTCTCTCTTTTGTTCCTTTCTTGTCTTCTTCATCTTTTTGTCCTTCTATGATTAGAACTTTCAAAAATGATTTTTTCTCGACTCCTTGATGATAAACCATTGTTTGCTTCAATATTTCACTAAATTTAAATCAAAATTACTTGATTTAGAATGTAGATTCAACAAGCTTTTTAATGGCTCTATGCACCTGCAAATTGGAGTTCTAAAGTGTTTGTGGCAAGCCACGAAGTTTGGCCAACTTTGAAGTTTTGATGATGTACCCGGGGAGCGACTCAATCCGCATGAGCCATATAACCCAACAATTTCTGGTGCCCAAGGTGCATAGGAGAATACTTAGATGCACATTACATGTAAATTGCCCTCATTTTCTACCCTGCCACCACTGCTACCACAACCACACAGCCTCCACCATAGTCACCGCACATACACTTTTTAATGGTTCTAACCATGTTGAAATCGGAGTTCGGCAGTTTCTCTAGTAAACCGCAAATTTACAATTGGCCTACTTCACTATATGAAAGCTGCACCAAGGACGAGATACAATTAGCTTGAGCCGCATAAATGAACAATTTCTAGTGCCAGGGGCGCATTGTCCTACGCGCCGGAGGCGCATATATAAGAGAATACTTAGTAGGGGTGAGCATGGATCGAATTGGTCCGGTTTTATGGTAAACCAAGAACCAAACCACTACCTACAAATTAAGAATTTGGAGAACCAAACCAACCCATAAAATTCATATAACCAAACCAATCCAAACCATTGAAAGGTATTTCGGTTTTGAACCACGATTCGCTCAAAATGATATATCATCCTCATAAACTATTTGAAGTACTTAAAATTGAATACCAAAACTTATATTAAATTAGCTAGGTATATAAAAATCACCAAAACTCACTAACATCAACTAACTTAATAAGAGTAGCATACAAGAAATTAGCGAATGAATAAAGTCATGGAATAGAGTATTAGATTAGAAAATTCGTAACCGAGCGAAAAGAGTGAGAAATCAATTGACTTAGTCGAACCTATGTTTAGTGTATTGAAATTGTAGGAATAGTTTATCGCATATAGAAGTTTAGGGAATCAATTTGGAAGTAAAATAATAGGGTGGCGAAATAGAGAATTAGATTAGAAAAATAATTTTATTTAATGTATCTAAACATATTATAGTATATGTGTGTGTTATACGGTTCAGATCGGTTTGGAACCAAAACCGTTATTGTAAATCCACAGACCAAGCCATTTAACACGGTTTCTATATTTTTAAAACCAGAACCAAACCACATCACTAAAAAACCAAACCAAGCTAGTAGGTTTGGATTGGTTTGGACTAGATTCACGGTTTGACGGTTATTTTGCTCACCCCTAATACTTAGATGTGAATTATGTATAGATTGCCCTCACTTTCTTCCGCTACCACAACTGCACCACCTCTACCACTGTCACCTAACAGACATTGATCACTTCACTATCTACGAGATTTAAAGCAGTGCAGAAAAAGTGAATATAACTAATCACACATTCGCAAAATGGAAAACAAAAAAAGAGAGGATAATATCAAACCATTGAAAGGTGCTAATATAATTCTCCCTTCTGTTCCTTTCTTGCCTTCTTTCCATCTTTTTCTTCTTCGATGGATTTTCAAAAAATTATTTTTTTACTCATTGAAGGAAAATCATTGTATGCTTTAATGTGTAAATAATTTTGAAGCATAACTACTTGAATTAAGAAGCAGACTCAGTAAACTTTTCAACGGTTCTAACCGTATTCAAATCGGACTTCTGGAGTTTCTGTGGCAAGCTGCGAAGTTTGGCCTACTTTGCTATTTGAAAACTGCACCCAGGGCGCGGTACAATGCACCTCATCCGCATAACCCAACAATTTCGGGCACCTGAGCACATTGACCTGGGCCTGAGGTGCATAAGAGAATACTTGGATGCACATTACGCATAAAATTGCCTTCATTTTCTTCCGCTACCACTAGTGCACCACCTCTACCACCATCACCTAACAAACATTACCACCATAATTACTTGAGTGAGAGAAAATAAACTCAACTAACTTTTTAACGGTTCTAACCACATTGAAATTGAAGTTCGGCAGTTTCGGTGGCAAACCGTGAAGTTGCAATAAGCCTACTTTGCTATTGGAAAGTTGCGCCCGGGCGCTACACAATGCGCCTGAGCCGCATAACTAAACGATTTCTTGCGCCAGAGGTGCATATATGGTCCTGCGCCTAAGGCGCATAAAAGAATACTTAGATGCACATTACGCGTAAATTGCCTTCATTTTCTACCGCTACCACCACTGCACCACCTCCACCACCATCACCTAACAGACATTATTACCAGCATAACCCTACCCCTCTCCAATGATCACTCACTATCAACGAGATTTAAAGCAGTGGAAAAAATATATATATACACATTAGAAACTAAACTATAAATAACCATTCACACAATGGGGAAAAAAAAGAAAAAGGATGATATCAAACCAAACCTTTAAAAGGTTTTGAGATAATCCTCCCTTTTGTTCCTTTCTTGTCTTCTTTCCATGTTTTTGTTCTTCGATAATTAGAATTTCAAAAAATTATTTTCTTAGAATCTGGCCTTGAAGGTAAAATCATTGTATGCTTTAATGTGACAAAGATTTTGACTTGAGTTAGAAAGTAGACTCAACAAATTTTTCAACGATTCTAACCACATTCAAATTGGAGTTTGGGAGTTTCTGTGGCAAGCTGCAAAGTTTGACCTATTGTGCTATTTGAAAGCTGCGCCCGAGCCGCATAACCCAACAATGTCTAATGCTCGAGCTACAATGTCATGCACTGGAGGCGCATAAGAGAATACGCGTAAATTGCCCTCACTTTCTACCGCTACCACCACTACACCACCTAGGCCTCCACCACCATCACTATCTATGAGATTTAAAGTGGTGCACAAAAAGTGAATATAAATAATCACACATTTGCAACTAAACTACAAATAACCGTTGACACAATGGAAAACAAAAATAAAAAAAGGAAGATATCAAACCATTAAAAGGTAAAGTGAGATAATTCTCCCTTTTGTTCCTTTCTTTTCTTCTTTCCATCTTTTCGTTCTTCGATAATTAGAATTCAAAATTTTATTTCTTTAGACTCCTTGAAGGTAAAAATCATTGTATGCTTTAATGTGTAAGTAATTTTAAATCATAACTACTTGAGTTAGAAAGTAGATTCAACAAACTTTTTAACGATTCTATTCACGTTGAAATCAGAGTTCGGCAGTTTCTATGGCAAGCCGCGAAGATTGGCCTATTTTTCTATTTGAAAGTTGTGCCCGGGGTGCGACACATTGCACCCTAGCCGCAGCAATATCTGGCGCCCAGGCCACATTGTCTTGCGCCTGAAGCACATAAGAGAATAGTTAGATGCACATGACATGTAAATTGCCTCACTTTCTACCGCTATGACCACTGCACCACCTCCACCACCGTCTCCTAACAAACATTAGCAGCATAACCCTACCCCTCTTCAATGATCACTTCACATTCTATGGGACTTATTATAGCAGTGCAGAAAAAGTGAATATAAATATGTACATTTGCAACTAAACTATAAATTACCGTTCACAAAATGGGAAAAACAAAAAAACATGATATCAAACCATTAAAAGGTACTTAGATAATTCTCCCTTTTGTTCCTTTCTTGTCTTCTTTGAATCTTTTTGTTCTTCAATGATTAGATTTTTCAAATGTTATTTTCTCTGATCATTGTTTGCTTTAATATGCATGTAAATTTGAATCAAAATTGCATGAGTTGGAAAGTAGATTCAACAAGCGTTTTAATGGTTCTATCCACGTGCGAACAAGGGTTCGGAACTTTTTGTGGCAAGCCGCAAAGTTTGGCCAACTTTAGCAGTTTGGAAGCGGCGCCCGGGGCGCAAGTCAATGCGCCTGAGCCATATACCCCAACAATTTCTGGCGCCCGAGGCGCATTGAACTGTGCCTGAGACGCATAAGAGAACACTTAGATGCCCATTACACGTAAATTGCCCTAATTTTTCTTCCGCTTCCACAACCGCACCACCTCCACCATGCCATCACCTCACATACGCTACCACTCTACAACAGATCACTTCATTACCTGCATCACATCCTCATCACATAAACCACCATAAATTCACTAGTTACCACGACTGTCGGCCACCCCCAACAACCGCCTTTCCCGCCATCAAAAAAAATAGCATTGAGATGGAAAGGGTAAATGGTGATGGTAGTTTGTAGAAGGTCCGCATAATCTGTGAATGTGGGCGCAGGAAAGAGAGGGATAGAAGCGTGATGGGTTTGAAGTTACATCCGGTTGAGATTGTCTGGATATTTGAAGTTATGCAATCATGGTAAGTGGGCAGTTTTATTCTTAGATGGAGAAGACGCATTGCAAGGGAAGAGGCAAGCACAAAATTTACTAACGTAAGGAGCGGGAAAATTTAGACACCAAAAAACAAGTGTGACGATTTAGCTGTATTGCAATCTGAACCCTCAAAAAATAGAAGTAACCAATTTTAACCGTTAATTTAGCATGCCACGAAGATCGGTCCATGGACTTATATGTACCTTTTCTAAAACACTACTTGTTATATAGACTAGCGCATGCTCAGGCCTAAAGACACGACTCGAAGAAATTGGCATTCAACAAATTAAAGTGTCGTTAGCCAGGTTTGAGGATATTGTCTGACACACCCACATAATTATATTGCAATGAACCCCAATCACCCATTCTACTTGCTGACGACCCTGACTATTTTGGATCCAACCACACCATTCAGAGTCGGTCACAGTTGAAGAAAACACAATCATCTTTGTATGACCAACATAAGATTAACACTCTAGAAAGATCACTTCACTATCTACGAGATTTAAAGCAGTGCAAAAAAGGTGAACATAAAGGTTTCGTCTGTTTCGATGTAAAATGTTTTACAATGTAAAATATTTTCCATGTAAAATGTTTTTTCTGAAAACAAACTTCAAACTTTTATTTTCTAGTATTTTGTTGGCACTTGAAAATATTTTCAGAAATTGACAAAATAGTGGAGAGATTTGAGAATATTGGAATTGAACGTAGGTCAGGACCGACAATCGAAGAAACTAAGCAGTGAAAATTACAGTTGATGACAGCAGGTTCATTTCGGAAAATAACTTACGGAAAATTTATGGGCAAGTCATTTTCATCCAATTAATGAAAAAATTTCTCATTTTTTACACAACCAAATACTGAAAAATAGGTAAAACATTTTACCGGAAAATATTTTACCCCCAAACAAATGGAGCCAAAGGATCACACATTTGATCTCGAGTTTGGGCGGGTTTGAGGTGTTTAGCCTTTTTTTTTTTTTTTTTTTTGGTGTTGCTGGTGGTTTTTTGGCTTTGATTTTGGCTATATCTGTTTGGCTTTTCGGCTTCTTGTTGATGGGGTTTAGGCTGTATAGGGTGTGAGGCTCGTTAGGGTCTCTGGCTGCCTCTATATATGTTGAGGTTCTGTCGGTTTTTTGGTGGTCTGTTGGTGTCTTGCCTTCTTTTAGGTTTCGGGTGACTTTTACCGGAATGCCCTTGATCCTTTTAATCTTTGTAATTCTTTATAAAGATTAATAAATTCTTTTTGCTTAGAAAAAAAAAAAAGAATCACACATTTGCAAATAAAGTAAAATAACCGATAACACAATGGAAAACAAAAAAAAATGGCCATTAAAAGGTACTTGTATATTTCTCTTATTTGTACCTTCCTTTTTTCTTTTCCATCTTTTGTCCTTCGATGATTATAATTCAAAAAATATATATTCTTTCCGACTCCTTTAAGGTAAAATCATTTTATGCTTTAATGTGTAAATAATTTTGAATCATACTTACTTGAGTTAGAAAGTAGACTCAAAGAGATTTTCAACTATTTTAATCATGTACAAATCAGAGTTCGAAAGTGTCTGTGGCAAGCCAGAAGTTTGGCCTAGTTTGCACTTTGGAAGCTACGGCGCCCCGGGCGCAACCTAATGTGCCTAAGGTGCATAAAATACTAATAGATGGACATTACGCATAAATTGCTCTCATCTTTCTACCGCTGCCACCACCACACCACCTCCACCTCCACCACCGTCACCTCACATGACCTACTACAATAAAACAATCCCTCTACAATGATCACTTTCACTATCTACAAGATTTAGAGCAGAACACAAAAAATGAATGTAAAGAATCACATGTTTGCAATCAAACTAAATAACCGTTTACGCAATGGAAACCAAAAGGAAAAAGGATGAGATCAAAGCATTAATAGTTACAGGGATATTTCCCACTTTTGTTCTTGTCTTCTTTCTATCTTTTTGTCCTTCGATGATTAGAATTTTCAAAAATGATTTTTTTAACTCCTCGAAGGTAAAATTATTGTATGCTAAATTTAATGTGTAAATAATTCTGAATCATAATAACTTGAGTGAGAAAGTAGACTCAACAAACCATTCAATAATTCTAACCACATTGAAATTAGAGTTCGGCAGTTTATTCGGCAAGCCACGAAGTTGCAATTGGCCTACTTCGCTATTTGAAAACTGCGCCCGGGGCGCGACACCATGTGCCTCAGCCACATAACTGAACAATTTCTGGCACCAGGGCGCATTTGCTTGCGCATAAGAGAATACATATATAGACGCACATTACGTGTAAATTGCCTTCACTTTCTACTGCTACCTCCATGGCACCACCGTCACCTAACAGACATTACCAACGTAACCCTACCCAAAAGGTCGAGGCTCTGATTATGGATGGGAATTGGGTGCTGGATGAGATAGCCCAATATGTGGATGTTAACACCTTTGAGGCCATCAATGCTATCAATCTTCCAATGTATACTCAGAATGCTGATCACCCTACATGGGTGGGGTCTAGGAATGGAAATTTTACTATCTCTGCTGCTTATGATATAATTAACAAAAATGACACAGATTTGAAGGGTTGGAAGTGATATTGGAAAATCAAAATGCCTAAAAAACTCAAAACTTTTATCTGGTTTATCCTTCACAATAGCTTCCAACAAATCATCTTCGTGCCAGGAGAGGTATGGCTACCTCGGACTTATGTCCAAGGTGCAATACTTGCTCCGAAAATATCACTCACTTGTTTAGAGAATGCAACAAAGCTAAGGACCTTTGGAGTTGCATTCCCTCTAGCCACTTAATGAGAGGGGACACGGATACTATGAGTTTTGAGTGGATATCCCTTAATATATATGCGAAGCAACAGCTAGAGAGGTGGGAATTGGAAATGGTATCCCATGGCATATTGTTTTTGTCACTACTCTTTAGTAGATTTGGAAGGATAGAAATAAGAAAAGTTTTGAAAATATTAACATACTTCCGTCTGTCAGTGCCAGGATAATTATTTCCTATTCCCAGGAAATTGTTCAAGCATTCAAGTCCCCTCTCCTTAGTGGCCCTCATACTGCATGCCTAAACTCTTGGTCCAAACCACTTGCAGGTGACATCAAACTTAACATGGATGGGTGCTGGTACGAGGCTACTGGAAGAGGGGGATTTGGAGGACTTTTCAGAGATCATAACGGCGATTGGATCATGGGTTACTACGGGAAGGGTACTTTCACTTCGAGTTTGGAAGCTGAGATATATATGGAGTGTACATAAGGGCTTGGAAATTATCTTGGAGAGGAAATTAGAAAACGTGAAGATAGAATCGAACTCCTTCAATGCTGTGAACTTGATGAATGAAGGCAATCCAAGACTCCATCCCTAAAGCGTGATGATAAATGAAGCCCACCATCTCATGGCTCATACCAACACCACAATTGGCCATACTTACCGATCAGCCAACCAATGCGCAGATTATCTTGCTCGATGGGGAGCTGAACAAGATGAAAATCTTGTATGATGGAAATGCCCGTTGCTATGAGAGAGTTTGTTTTTAGAGATAGCCTGAACATTAGGCAAGTTTTAGACTAAGTTTAGTTGTTACCTTCCTTCCTTGTTATGTTTATTATGTTGATACTCTCGATGTGGTACTTTGCTTCGTAAGTGTTTATGAATTTCTGTTTGACTGGAAAAAAAAAAATTACACTACCACTCTATAACCATTAATACTTCACCTTTTTTTTTGAACAGTAACCATATCACTTCACTACCTGCATCACATCCTCGTCACATAAACCACCATCACTTGACTAGCTACCATGACTACCGACCACCCCCCATGCAACCACCACCAACCCCACCCACCATCAACAAAATTAACGTTGAGATGGAAAGGGTGAGTAAATGGTGATGGTGGTTTGTAGAAGGTCCGCGTGATCTGTGAGAGGGGCAGGGAAGAGAGGGATAGAAGCGTACGTGATGGGTTTGAAGTTACATCAGGTTGAGATTTGCTGGATATTTGTAAGTTATGCATGACATGGCAAGTGGCCTGGGCAGTTTTATTCTTAGAAGGAGAAGACGCATTGCAAGGAATTAAAGAGGAAAGCACGTAGTTTTAGAATCTATTTGGACTAGTAGTTTAATTTATACTCCCTCTTTAATATAAGTACTTATTTTTCAAAGTACTTATATATTTTTGAATTAAATGTGTATTGTGTTTTAAGACAATGATCTATCTCGTAAAATGAGAAATAAATATTTAAAAAATAAAAACTTTAACAAACGAGACCTCAGTCCTCCCACGTCATGTCCAACTTGGAATGGATTGTGAAATTAGTGCAAATTTAAGTTCAATAACGGAGGACATGGATCATAAACTTAAAGAATCGATGAAGAACTATGACCAGTACTATTCAATGGCGGAGCTACATTAGGTTTGGGTGGGGCCACTTGGAGATTTTAATTATTTTTATTTTTAGTTGGGAATCGATTTCTACAGTTTCTTTTTTGATATTCACACTCCCTTTTTTATCTTTTAGCATAAAAAAAATACATACACTAACACTAAAATCCAAAAAAGAACTAGAGTATAGAAATCAATTCCCTTTTAGTTTCACATGTTAAGAAAACATCTTAAGCGAGGACCTCCATCCTAAACAAATCCGATACTATGGAGCATAAGATATCCAAAATTAACAGAAAGCACAAACATGTTTAAGAGGTTATATTATTAACAAGTTAGGCCTCATTTCACTAAGGAAAATAAGTACTTATTTGAATATTTTTAAAATAAGTAATTATTTTCTAAATTAAATGTGATATATTGTGAGAGAATAACCTATTTCGTAAAACAGAAAATAAGTGCTTAAAAAATAATAACCTTAGCAGAACGGAGCCTAAGTCCTCCCACGTCATGTCCAACTTGGAATTGATTGTGTTAGTGCAAATTTAAGTTCAATAACGGAGGACATCATAAACTTAAAGAATTGATGGAGAACTATGACTTGTATTCAATGGCGGAGCTACATTACTACATTAGGTTTGGGTGGAGCCACTTGGAGATTTTTTATTTTTTTTTAAGTTGGTGGGGTTTGAATTCTCATCTAGTGCAAAGAATATAGCGCGTTCATGACTTAGCTGTCTCTCAATTTGCCAAACTAAAATAACGCTCCCATAGTCACTTTAAAGTTTTTCTTTTTAAACAAAAGAAAGAACACCACGTTTTATGATTTTCATAGTCCGATTTTTTTTTACCGCAAAGTCTGACCTCTAATTCCAATATACTTAATCAATATTCAAAAGTTCATTTTTTCCAGAAATTTTTTTGCTCTTAGTTCAGCCCCTCCCAAGTAGAGATCCTAGCTCCACCACTGCCAGTATTTGTCATGTAAGAAAGAAGTGTTGGTCCGCTTCAAGCATCATTTATATGGGAAATGCAAAGGTGTCAAAAATATATCCAACACCTATCAATAAAAGAAGCTGAAATCTGACTCTGTGGCTCCTGTTTTACCAGATTTTTTCAATTGAGCCCTTCAATCGAGGGTCCTCTAGCTTTGAGCAGAAATCCGGTGGGCCCAGCAACTAAACACACACAAACACGGGATTAAATAACGTGGGGGATTGATAGTCAAATCCTGCCTCTAATCCCCCCAAACAAACACGCCGTATGTATGTATATAATTACTCCAATACTTTGGCGACTGTGTTTAGGTACCACATTTTGAATATCATATGATGTTTCATCAGAGCATCGGTAGAGTGTGCCCCATTCTTTTTTTTGAACAATGAAAAAGGAATTTTCCACCCAAATCTTCGTTTACCTTTCCTTCCGCCCTTTTTGATGGACTTTGCTACCATTGAGCCCGCAATATATCTTTAATTCCATTTGGGCCCATAATTAAATAAATCGGCCCATCAGAAATCACGACATTTTCATCTGAGGTTAGCCCAGCAACTTCAGCAATAGGACCAGGACCTACGGGCTACACCCTCATTCAAGGCCCACGGATTCGGGAAAATGACGGCCCAGGACATGTTTTGATAATTAATACCCGCCAATGACAAATTAAGAACATTTGTTAATGCTGAAAATGTCCTTAACGGGTATTAATTATCAAGACATGTCCCTAGCCGTCATTTTCACAAGATTCGGGAAAATGACGGCCCAGGACATGTTTTGATAATTAATACCCGCCAATGACAAGTTAAGAACATTTGTTAACGCTGAAAATGTACTTAACAGGTATTAATTATCAAGACACGTCCTTAGCCGTCATTTTCCCTAAAGATTCTTTTGAGGACCGGCCCGAAATATCCCCCACCCAATTTGAATTGCTACTACTATGACCTTTGGTATTCACTTCCAATGGCACCCGTATAACATCAATGCTGTCAACAAACCTCACTCCTTTCCCAGGCCCGGCCCTGGGCATAAGCCCACCAAGCCACCGCCTAGGGCCTCCAAATTTTGGCCCAGTTATAAGACCTCCAAATGTTAAGATATATTAAGAAAAATGATTTTGTCACTCTTCTTTTCTCTAACGACACTCCCCTTTGTGTTTCTATCTAATGATTTTTTTTTTGTGAAAAAATAGGAGAGCCGAAAAGGGGAGTGGCAAAATCACTTTTCTATATCAAAGACTCCGTATTATCAATGTCAGTACTTAAAATTGCACAGCTACGCTGTGCAGCAGCTGTTAGATCTGCGCCTTCATGCCAAGAGGTTGCTTGTTCAACACTTACAGTATTTGCATTTTTCAACGCGACACCACTTTGAATTGATGATTGTCACCACCTCTAAACTCATCTTGGTTAATTAACTGTTACCCATGGATCCACCTTTAAATATTGGTATCCTCGATCGGCCTCAGCAAATCTTCCTTTCTGTTGAAAGTTGCTTCCTTAACAAAGACTAGTTTCATATCTTCAACCCGCATCCCATTTGTTCTTGCTATGGCCATGCCGGCCAGCCGGCAAACACGTGGAAATCATTGCCTCACCAAACCGAAGCGATTACCAGTTTCTTTTTACTCCTTTCGAGTGGGATGAAAGAATCTTTTACGACCCCATAGTGAATGTCTTTCTCATCAAATTTTGGTCAGCTCCTAAAGGTAGATTGTCCACAAAAATGAACAATTTCTGTTCATTGCTGGTATTCATTCACTGTGGACTGCTTCCTGTTCTTGTTGAATGCAGATGTAGCGGTTTTCCTTAATCCAATTGGTGCCACCTCTATATCCAAATCCCGGTTCCGCCCCAGCAGGTGTTGTGTCCTCCAAAATTGTCCACAAGTAAAACTCAATGCCTTTGACAGAACTGGGGCCAAAGATGTAATTGAATGTATATAATCAGGCATGAAACTGTCTCAACTGCATCACCTTCCACCATTCAAAAACCGCCTCAACTGTCTCTTTAATCTTTCAATCCCAGGTTTTCATTTCTTCTCCAATTTTGACAGAACATATCATCCGGCTGCCACAAAAGAAGGATGAACAGAGCGCTTTTCTTCCCAATCAGACAAAGAAATCACCTCATAATTTTTCTGGCACATTCTCTTTGAAGGTCTTCGGTGACACATTTTTGCATCTCTTATTGTTATCGTGTACTGATATTGTTATTGTTATAGTTGGAAGTAAAATTTGTATCTTTTTTATCACAAGTAAAATAATTATCGACTTTGGAATTATACTTTATTTTATGCTTCAAACCCAGCAGTTAAAAAAGGTTTGGGTGAACATGGTACATGTATTTTGCATCATGTACAGTAGATCACATATGATACATATCTAACAGATGTATCAACCTAATTTGCAACTAAACTAAATGACCCCATTTTTCCAGCAGCCCTGGGTAATAGAAACACGGTTGAAATAAACCATATCAGAAACATCAAGTTGTACAACAAACCAACATTGGTGCACGAAATATTTGACCATATTCAATCACCAAACTATGCTGTTAAAGAACATCAAGACTCTTGTTGAATAAATCAACTCACAACTACAAACTTCCCCATATCCTAATTAGCAAGCCACCATTTGTGCTACAAATGTTTGACCAGCATAATTGAAGTAGAATGAAAATTTTGAAGAAAGTCAACCAACGTAACATCTTACAACCAAATGGATTTCACACTCGACATACCCAGTTGTGGATGTATAATTCATGTACTTATCAAAATAATGTGTTTTTGCATACCCTCTAACAAGAGGGTTCCAACTAATCTCGCGATGGAACCTATAAACTGAAACTAACTCTCTCTCCATGGAATCGTTAAAGTGACTCAGCAATGAATGAAGCTGTATTTTTTCTTACTTGTGTCAGATTATTATGATTTTAATGACATGGGTATAAAAAAGAAGAGTATTTTCTTGATTTGTGCTTTGAAGGACATCAAATCTGACTGGTCTCCAGTTTAATGAGTCTAGGTAAGTTTTGGTAATATATGCTTTATTTTATCAACATTTGCAAAATCTCAAGTGAGCTTCCTATAGTGCAAAATTAGCAGATTGCAATTAGGAATAATTATTCAGCGCTCCTGGGGTACCATGTATCTTTTGTTGGGTGGTTGGGAGACAAGGGATCCACATTGGGTGGTGGCAATCTTTTATTTGTAGGGAGTACCACATGATACTACGAGAGTATTGAATAATTGGCCTTCAATTAGAGAATCAAAGCAATCGAAAATTCCTTCATGTTTTCAATTTGCAATTGCATTTATCAGTCAAATAAAAATGACAGAGAAGAGCACAGAATTTTTTTTTATGTTTTCAATGTCATTGTTCTCCATGAATCCAATAGCTCAATTGTCAATTTGCATAAGAGAGTAGGGAAGATTGCAGGATAGATATAGTTGTAGGAGATGACTAGAGGATGAGTACTTACTCAATGGACCCGTCAGACAGTTGACAACCACCAACAAGGCCAGATCCTCCAACTTGTGGATGCTGAAATGAAATGCAAAATCAGACTACATAGTTTTCTTTTCTGTGGGTCAGACTGCAAAGCTTGAAATATCAACAGCTAAAGTAAGACTTTTGAAGAAAACATTTCAAACTCTCAAAAACTCAAAACCATGCCTCGCCCAGAGAATTCCAAACTCAAAGTACCTCCAAAAAAGTACAACTACTTTGACAACAACCATTACACAAAGACGTCCTAAAGTGCAAAGGGAAAATGCATCGTTTTATGGCTCAATCGACGGTCCCATACAAAAACAGACAAACTAAGCGACCACATGGTTGCACCTCATTACTTGCACTTTTGGACTTTCATCATAAGTTTCATTTCTGTATACTATAGGATTCAGTAAGTGATACTCATTTGGATTTAAGAGGTTTGCATTTACTTTCAAGCAATTCTCCGAAGAAACTTCTGTGTGCCTCGCTTTTCTGCCAAAAATACTTGTACAGCAACCAAGATATGAGACTAGCTTTAGCTAAATGAGCCATCTACAAACGGGACATTTGTTGCAAACCTATTCCATCTTCAGGAATTATCACTTAGATAGAGCTTACAATTAACAGGAAGTAATTCATCTTTTTTGTATTCATATCACCGAAAAGGGTTCAGTAATTATCACTTGGATAGTGCTTACACCTAACAGGAAGTAATTCATCTTTTTTTGTGTTCATATCACCAAAAAGGGCTAGCAATGAGTGCTAAAGCAAACCTGGCCTATACCATTTCTTCAAGTGATCAACACAAAAGACTCACTACTTTATGGTCTTGCCCATTTCCTAGTAACTAGATAGTGGTCAAGGTTCTTTAAATCTTTAACCCCCATTATGTCCTATCATATACAAGGATAGTCCCAATTTGGTCCTTCCAACTTACCTTATTTATTAGCAAGTACAAAAATAGCCATAAAGTAAACTCTTCTCTCAATCTTGTTTCAAACCTAAACCTTACAATTCTTAATCGGTACAATCCCATTTATTTGTCCACATCCATTTGCAGAAATTCATTGAAGATAGATAATTGTCATATATCTAAGTATCTAACATCCTTATTCCTCCCACTTTTTCCCTCTTTATATCCAGTGCATTAGCACCTTAGGCCAAGCTCCCATACCACTCTTCAACCCCTTCCCTATCATCCTTCGAAGCTCCAATTAAAGCCATATTCTACATCAGCAAAGCATGCATTCAAATTTTCCATAACATGAAGTGCTATCCCTTGGTATTGTGCCATGTTTTCCATTAGGATCAATTCGCTTTCTTCCAAAAGCAAGTGCTGCATACCGATTTTTCAGCTGCCAGGAATTCAATCTCTGAACAAATAGATGCAGGAAGATGAAGCCATCCTCCAGAGTTCAATCTCAAGGATCCAGTCTCAGCCGCCAAGTGTTCCTCCCATTCCCTGCCCACCGCCTATCCCAGCCCCCTTACCAAGCCACTGGCATCCACTCCCTCCCCTTTCTCCAGGATGCCCCTCACCCACCATTATTTATGCAGAAACATTATAAACTACATCTAGGAAATTTCACTGACTTTTTCATAACATGTCAAACTTAGTATGATTCTCTATATTTTCGATATGGTAAACTATACTAGTATAGTGCAGAACTGAAGAACTAGTCATTTCTCCCTTATACGTCTAGTTAACTAATTAGTTTTTTTGTGGTGCCGTGACATGTTTTTGACTAATGAATGTCGGAATGCCCATATCAATGTGCATTTCAGCACTTCTAGATTAGGTGTTGTTCAATAAAACTGCAAGCTAGATGTTCAAAAATTAAGTAATGGAAAACTGAATGATAAATTGTTTAAGCTAAAACCCTATTTGGTAAAATATAAAGAGCAATCAAAACAAATGGTTCAATACAAAGATTGATGAGGTTTGATTATATCATGAAGATACTGTTATCTTTACTTTTAGTAATCGTCGCTAAGTGTTTGAGGTGGCGGTGGAAGGGCTATGCTGGAGAAATGGTAGTGATAATAGTAATGGTGGCAGGTGCAGGTGGTGCATTTGTGGTGAAGGGGCGGGTGATTGAAACGGTGTAAAGTGGTGGAGAGATGGTTGGAGCGGTGGTGGTTGTGGTGGAGAGATGGCTGCAGTGCCCACCAGATGAGAAACTGAAGGCAGCGCATGTAATGGTAGTGGTAGTGGTAGCAGTGGGGAAGTGGTGACAGTGGTAGAGTGGTTGTCCAATATGTAGTGGTGGTGGTAGTAGTGGCAGCGGTGGTGGTAGTGGCAGCAATGGTGGAGTAGTGGTACTAGTAGTCGTAGCAGCAGGAGTGGTGGTAGTGGTACTAGTGGCAGCCACCGGCCGCAGTTGTGGATGGTCGTGTAGGAATGGGGTGGTATAAAATATAGATAAATTAAGTCAGACTTAAATAAGCACTAGGCTATGTTATTTTGATAAATTTTTAGCCTATATATTTCAAAATCCACTGAACATTAAGCAATGTGAAGTATCAAACAACCCCTTAACCACAGGCTTTTCGTTCTTCCTTTCCCCTTCTGCATTCAATAATTGGAAAACATGAACTACTCTTTTTTCAGTTTGCCAACATACCTCTGCTACAAACACGACCTAAAAGGCCCCATACAATCTCACATTGCAGCGATTGGCCACAACTAAAGCAATGCACACTTTGGTTTTACAAGGAACATGAGTGTAAGGTATATAAATGAACCCAAGCTTCATCTTCCACTTCATTAAATTACTAATGTTGAAATTTAGCTTATTATTCAGTGACGTTTAAACCTCGCTAAATATATGAGAATCACACATCTCGCTATTTCCTTCTAGAGATGGTATCTGCCGAAAATGTGATTTGGTTCAGTACTTAGGGATGATAGAAATCATCAATGGAATGACAAGTGAAGCTTAAACTTGTAGTCAAACCTGTAATGCCAGCGACAGAAACTTATAGCCATCCAAAGCGTACCGGACCAGTGCTTCATTCTCTCCGGGGTTGATTGCACACCTGAAAATTGGAAGGAGTCATGTGAACCGTACTCTTCACAAACATAGACATGATTACTTACATGTGGTATCAAGTGCCAAGACCGTGGACAAGAGATGGGGGACCAATTCGGATACATGCACAAGGGCCACCACTAAACCGTTATTAGGAAGTTCTACAAGTGCAGCAAGGCACATCCATGTCTAATTGGATAAATCGACTCATAAACAAAGATCTTTTGCATATTTAACTGGTATAACAAGCAGGATGAAATATATCATGTGGGGGACAAGAGATGGAGGACCACTTCTGTATTGTACACCAATTAAGATACATGCACAAGGGCCACCACTAAACCGCGGGTAGGAAGCTTCTTCAAGTGCAGCAAGGCATATCCATGTCTAATTGGATAAATCAACTCATAAGCCCATTTAACTTGTATAACAAACAGGATGAAATATATAATCTCTTAACCAAAATGTTTTGAGAAGAATGTTGGCTTAAAAGACTTGAACAATGAGTACAGACGTGGAATATACGATAACTCCACCAGGGCAAACAAGCTGAACAGCCTCGTCAAACATTTTCCTCTGACACTTAGCGTGGTTCCTTAACCCTTCTATTGTTTCCTGCATCAAACAACAAATAACATTAGCCTTCTTGTTGAACCAAGAGGAAATAATGATGGAAAGGAAAGGAAAGAATAATGACTGGAGATGAATATACTGTAAATCAAGTTCGAGACAAAAGGAGATACATATACAAATAACAATCTTGAATTAAAGTATTGAACATGTTTAGGGATGTATTAACATGACAGGGACACATATAACAACATATGTTAATGTGGCCCTATTTATTGCAGCCTACGTCACATGGACTCTTCCAAATGCATGTAACATTCTTCTCGCCTGGGACACATGGGTAAGGGTGTGGGATACATGTCTGACACATGTACCTGATTAAGAAATTTGAATTTGGAACCCCTAACTCGCAAAAAGCATGCAATAGTTTTTGCACAAGGACATCATTCCATTGTCTAGAATGGAGTCAGACACAAGCCTTCAATAACAAGATGTTGGGCTACATCCCACCACTTGTAAGGTTCTTTAGAACCATAGTATAACCACTTTCAGTGTAGATATACTGAGGTAAGTAGAACTAGTATCAGTGTGTAGCAAATTTTACAATAAGTGTGAAAATGAGTTGAATGACATGAAGTGGAGGAAAACAGTGGAGAGGTGCATAAGTAAGATTATTTCTGTTCATATGAGTGGAGGTAGCAAATGTGAGAGCAGTTATGACCCGTGGGATTGTGGATACAAGCCCCCCGTTCTTGATAGATAGCTTACCGCCCTGCCCTTTATAGTAGCTACGATTGTCATGGAAGAAGAGCTTGTTTTGTATCAAAAAAGCATGATAAATTGGCCTGTAGCAAAAAGACATTCGTCCCACATATAGCAACCTCTCATTGGCTGCGTTCTTAGTGGTACACACTACCGCATGCATTGTGCATCTATCTATCTTACACAGCTTTGTGCACTCGACGAAGGTAGTTCTTTGTGAGTCAAATTCCTAGTCCTAGAATACAATTTCGAATATATTTACTTAAGCATAAAAGCCATATAAAGGTTCTGGTACTTGATCCACCAATATGCTAAATCTGGAGAAAATGAAAAACCAGCAAGAGGAAAGAAATGAGCACCACAACATTCACAGCACCCTCATAGAATGCTACTATCATCGTAATCAGCAATCATGGTAGGTTTATACCTGGAAATCTATTTGCGTACAGTGTGAATACAGAACGAATTTAACTTATACTCCAGACTGAAACCATACCAATACCATTAAGAATGAAATAAAGAAAAACCAATAAACAATCTTATGTATCAGTAGAACACTTTGTTCAGGAAAGTACTCAACCTCTCCAGCAAACAGTCGGGGTCTCAAACCAAGAGCAGAACAAGGAGCATCAAGGAGAACTCGATCGAAGCTATTTGGATTAAAACCTTCTGATTTTTCAACCCTACCACCTAAGCAATGACTTCTTCCACGCCCATTAATACGTCCCTGGATACTCTTCTGAAGGACAGCATTGCAAGCTTTAGTTGTTTGTGTTGCTTGCTCGTTGCTAACTGAAATATGAAGTTGTTTAGAGATGAAAGCAAAACTACTAGAGGGGCAAAATCATAATGTGCATATCGACAATGGATCCGGAACAAGCTTAAGTTCATCATCCCCAATAGCAGACACATGTACCTGCCAGGGAAGATCTAAGAAGCTCCACAAACACTTTAAAGACAGTAGTATGTCATGTCGGACACCAACACCCATTGGATTCCCTAACGCAGGTCAAACACTCTTCCATACGTGTCTTCTAAATTGTTAATTTATTAGGATGGAAAACCTTATGGACACTTGTGAAAGACAGGAAGTACATTGTTTTTACACATACTGATGCGGTCAACAAGAAGAGCCAAGAGGATTTTGGTAATTTCAGAAGGTTATAGTCATGAATTGTAGGCATTGCCCATGGATAATCTATCGGTCTTGTAGTTGGTTTAATCTACGTGAGACACATTTAGCTACATCTTTGCATTCATTACCGCCATCCATTATTAGGTTCATTTTATCAAATTAGAGTGTTTTGTTATTGCGATGTATATGACCCTCATGATTCATGTACTGATCAACAACACTTTTTTACTAATCTAACACTCGCAATAGCACGTTCTCTCAAATAGCAACAACTATCTTAAACCAAAACACACAAAATGTATTATAATAAGTAACATACAATTTGTGTTTCCAGTAGAATCATTGTCTGACCCTTCTTGGTAGGGGTGTGCAAAAAAACCGAGACCCGACCCAACCCGACCCGAAGGGTTTCGGGCGGGGCCGAACATATGGTTCGGTCGGGTACGGGTACACTTTTTCCACAAAAAAAAAAAAAAAAAAATCAAGTTTTCGGGTCGGGGCTCGGGGTGCTGTTTTTCTTACCTGACCCGACCCGACTCGACCAAATCCGACAAAAAACACACGAATTCATATAGTTTAGTTCGGTTTTGGTCGGACCCGACCCGACCCGACCAAAAAAATCGGTTACACGGACGGGTATCCCCCCTCCTTCGGTTCGGGTTCGGGTCCCAAAAAAACGTTAACCAACTAGTCGGGTCCGGGTTCGGGTCCGGGGCCTAACCCGACCCGTCCGACCCGTGCACACCCCTACTTCTTGGGTAACAAATGATGCAGTGTACAAATCGTTGGATTCACTTCTTTGCCGAACAGCTTTAAGAGCATCTAACTTGTATGTGGTTATACAATTCAAGCCCATTTCAGCAGCCAATTTTTGGATATCGAGAACCTACAAAATAAAATAAGTTCAGAAGTAACATAATAAAACCTTCGCCAATCAAAAAGAAACATAATGAAACCTTCAAGGGAATCTGCTTTTCATCATCAGAAAAGAAAAGAAAGAACATTTAGACATCAATATTCTCAGTTTCGGACTGAACACACGGTCCCAGCACAGGAGAAACATTAATGGTAGTTTAACAGAACTGACACACGAATTTCTCATGCAGTGGAATAAATTAACCAAATACGATTAAAGACCATTGATGTACTTGTTTAATTCATGATGCACTATGAACTTTGCACTGATACTTTAGAACTTTAAACAACAGCAAACTACTTTCTTTTGCAAAAGAACCGCTGCTTTGAGGATTGATAAGCATTGCCTTAATACCTTCAACATCTTAGCACAAGAGCACTAGGCAGAAACAGAAGCCCAAAGTATTCTGCCCGACAGCCCGAGTTAACTAATGTTGATTTTATTGGTTCTCTAATGGCTTTACCTGGATTCTTAATTTCAACATGCCCAAACCATTTTAAGATGACATCAAATCCGCATTTATACGAAAAAACTTTTAAAAGTTGTCAATATGAACCACACTTGACAAGAATTTTAAAGTAAATCCGTGCTAGCAAAGAAAATCAGATACCATCAGATAATTAACCGCAGCTTAAGCTGGGGACACGTGTTGTAAAGAGAACCTGGGGCATGGTTCCAAAAGAAAGGCGGCGCAATGTGCCCCTCACTGGTATTCTAAGAATCTGCAGGAGTGGGAAGTTGCAAGACGCATTAACCTTCATTGCAACTCCCCTCAGCAGTTTGATTTTGACATGGCAAAAAAACTAATAAACTAATATAATACTGGAAGACCGGCTCCTTATTTCTGGTGTTTGGTGGTAAGGAACAGTGCTTATGAAAGCAAACTGCATATTACTGCTGTATGGCATAGCATGTGTGACTAATTCAAATTCCACATCCATGGTTTAAAGTGGTAACCTTATTTGTTCATCCGTAGTTTCTGCACAGAACTGGCATCATTTGTTTGTCCACCCACTCCCAGACCGAGAGAACCTCCCTCCCAAAAGAATTCGTTAAGCTAAACTTTCAATGTTTGTTTTCCATTTTTACATTCTCCACAACATGCAACTTTTGTTATACCACAAGGTAGCATGGGATTGTCAAACGGCAACAGATACGGTCAAGTAAATAGTTGTCAAATATTGGATGGAATTGTGAATCAATATCTCCACTATCTGTTTCGTGAATCGTACTGATTCTGCCGTTGTATTGAGCCTAAAACGATGAAAGTACTGTTTTGGGTGATCATCATATAATCGCTTGCTTATATGGAAAGAGGTGTGAGTCCAAGGGGCTATGCATAAAGAGCCTTCCCTTCAACGCAGTGTCCAAGGGATTCTTGACTAACCCCCCATGCATCATCTTGGAATGATATGGCTACCATATTCTGGGTCAGGAAGCAAAAAGTGCGAGAAACACTAGAGGACTTCCATAGATTTATCCACAAAATGCCAAGATGCAATGAGCACTTTTGAAACCTTCATTCTAAACAATACTTTCAGGGCCAAGCTAGAACTAGACAATGTCAATTCTCATATTGGATACAATGAGAAGTGTTTAAATCACATACTTACTTTTCAAACAATAAAAAAAAAAAATGTTCTAGCTAATTTACATTCTCCCAACCATTACTACCATAACCACTCGACAGGAGAGAAAAATTCTAAAACTGTAAGAAAAACAGTTCATCGACAACAAAGTATGGTCAGCAACAACACTTCCATCACGAAAAGGAGAAGAAGCAGGGAGGCATGAAGAAACATCAGTAAGTACCAAGGACATGTGCTGTGACAATGCTTGGCAGATTTTGCAGGAATATTTCCCCCTCAAGAACATCTGAAATCCACAAGTTTCAGGAAACAGAAGATCAAAAGACGATCGGTACTTTTTGAACAGCAAGTATGAAGCTTTAAAAAAGATTCAACAACCAATGGTAAAATATCAAACGCGCAGAGACAGATAGATGAACCAGGAATGCACTAGTGCTTCTTATCTCAAATCTCAATATGCTTCAATCTGTAGTGATCTTTTGTTGCCCCCTGCTTTCTCTTTATCAGCATCCTGCTGAAAATTTCTCTTAGTTGGGTGGGGCAGGAAAGAAAAGGAAAAAAGAGTGGATAAAGAGGTCAAGCCATCAGACTAAGAGAAATATTCATCAGTAGTTGTTGATAGATACAACGAAAACAAATATAAGGAAAGAAAACCCAGTAATGTATATGCATCACTTCTCCTGGGTGTTCAAGTTCCTGTCATATTGTCTTCCACTCACAGCCATAAATTCCAATGCTCATATCTGGTTTGAAATGTCGTCCACCTTGGATGTGAACATCCTTATACTTTTTTTAATCCACATAAGCACACTCACATTGGAAAGATACAGAAATTCGTATCTTGCATGAAATGTTACCATGTTGAATTTGAACATCCTCATACTTTGACAATCCACATAAGCGCACACAATACAAACTACAGAGTCATGATACTCCACGACAAACACCCACATGTCTGTGTGCATATCACCTACCGCCCAAAAGTCCCAATTTCAACTCACAAATATTACACATGACAAGCAAGTGCTCCTATTTTACGAGAGGAAGATGCAACAAAATCGTGAAGAAGAATAACGAATAGGGAGATGATCACCATTGCAATATATTCAGAAGACTGATAGTTAAGATGTAATCAATAGCAAGCATGCTTCCCATGTCGCAGAAAAAATTGTACCATGAAAGGAAGGACGCTTAAATACTCTATCATTCACATCCAGAGCAGTTCCTTTTAGAACACAAAACATCCCAGCTCTTGACATCATTGTGGTTCCTTGGCCAATGTACAAGCGCTTTTGTTCCAAAAAATAAGGATCTACAACAAAAAAAACAAATAAATCAACCCTGACATTACAACAAATATTCGTGTCAGCAAAAACAGATTAGGGCAATAAACTTTGCTGAGCATTTCTTTGGATTTACCAAGAGAACAAGTCATAAGAAGGTAGAGAGAGTGAGTGGGTGGCGCCGGTAAGGTCAGTAGTTATTCTAGTTGTAGAGCTGGCATTGGAATGGTGAGAGAGGATTAGCAGAAGAGTTAGTGGTGCTATATTTTCCATCCACTTTATTAATAAAGGGCTATTACTGTTTGAATCTGATTTCTGTAGATGAAGCTCCTCGTTTCCTATCATTTAACTAAAACTTGATTGCAATTGCTACGCAATTGAAAATCTCAAGGGATGGTGTAACTACACCAAAGTGAGGGTACTTAGTACTTTACTGTATTTCTTCCAACTTTAGGGAAGTTCAGTGTTCTACCCTTAGGGAGACATTTTACAACGTCCATTTTTATTCACAGACAACATCGTGAAGTGAAATCTACTGCTAATATCCAACCACTTCCATCAAGTGGTATGTCACAAGTTTTTAATCATTTTATGGTTAAAACCTCAGTTCCCAAGAATCAAGGTTGAAAGAACAAACGACTGAAACATTTATGCAGAAAGTTATTCAGTTTCCTGAGCAAATAAGAGAGGATGTCTTACCTATGTCTGATCCCTGTAGGACCGTCCCACGTGTCATACCAACAACCCATCCACCATCCTGGCCAGGACATCCCCTTTCTCAACATGAGCACTACAACCCAATACACCGGGACATACACCTAGACAAGAAATACAAAAGGAAAACAGAAAGAATACCCAGTAATCATTGTTTGTCAGGATCACACGATGGATAGAGAAAACAAAGCCCAACATATGGATTTACAAGAATTCAACTATATAAAAGTTCTTCATTGACAAAATTTAAGTTCCACATTCCCCACAATGACAAGATATATATATATACACACACACACACAGTCCGGATCCTATAATCCCGATCGAATTGCGACAATCCAAGCCGCTCAAAGTGTGCAGAACATGATTTTGAGGGTACCCGTGAGAAATCAGCAAAAAAAATGATTGGGAAGGGCTTGATCCGAGCAGTTTTTTACTGAACGAGCAGTTTTTTACTGAACCGTTCAATAAAAAACTGTTCGGATCAAGCCCTTCCCGATCATTTTTTTTGCTGATTTCTCGCGGGTACCTTTAAAATCACGTTCTAATCACTTTGAGCGGCTCGGATCGTTGCAATTCGATCGGGGGGAGTCCCGCACGGTAGCAACGTGCGGGATCCCTCATTGGATCCGGACTGTATATATATATATATATATATATATATATATATATATAGAGAGAGAGAGAGAGAGAGAGAGAGAGAGAAGAAAAAACAACAGAAACACTAAATAGTTGATATGCAGTAACAACTAAATGATATGCAGTATCAACCACATTCCAAAGAAAAGGAAATCCTATGATCTGCATGATCCAAATAAAACAGTAACAACTACTTCGCAAACATATTTTAAGCAGCAGATGTAGTTGATATGCAGGCAATTTAAGACTCAGCTTAAATGAGCACCCCGAAGAACAGCCTCAGCACATTTACAACTGACAATTACCTCCTTTGGAGGTTTGTCTTGTGCATAACCATAATTGACTGTGTGTGGTCCCGAACCATTGACAAACACAACATAGTCTAACCCAGGTAACTAACATTTAGAAACAAGACAGTTTTGAGCACTTTCAGAGACTGCCAGATTTGCCTTTTTTAAGTCATATGATGTAGGGGGAATATGAGATTCTTTATGATCTGGGCCAATAAGATATTCAGCATTGATGTCAATCTGATTCGTGCCATCAGTACCACTTTGTTGCCTTATTCCCGGCAGAGTTGACGATAGTTTCTCAATAATGGCATCACTTGTCAACTTGAGTGTATTCACACGGATACATGAGTAACAAGATGGAGACATGAGCAAAACATGTGTGCTCAACATGGTAAGCAATGATGTTAAATATGTAGATATTTATGCATACTGCAATTGAGCAATAAAAGACTGAGATACAATACGTTATATAACTCACAAACAAGATATCCAGTAAAAGTATGCAGTGCAACCTCTTACGATTTGACACTACCTGTAAGGGAACTAACACATGAAAACAGAACAGAAATTATTACAGCAACAAAATCTCAATATTTTTTGTATGGCATTATGCCATCATGTTTATTCCTGCCTTGCACCCACCCACCCATGCGCGCGAGCGATGGGATGCGATGCCAAACCACATAGGTACTCAGTAACTACAGCAGAGTTTAATAACTACGCTGGGTGCTGTACAAGGTACAAAATGTTAGCGCTCGAGTCTCAAAATGTTGCAGACAAAAGGCTGGACGTAATCCAGCAGTGAGATGTACAACCTTATGTATTATGGTTTCAACTTGTTCTGCCAACTAAACACATAACATCCGTCTACCATATAAGTTTCCAAGTGAAATAAATCGTCTAGACAAAACCAAACTTCTTCAAACTGTATCTCCTTAAACCTAAATTTCCCATTAAGTCAACTTTGGACTGTGTTGAGGGAGTGTACTTTTCAACCATGCAGTCCAAAGTT
Source organism: Rhododendron vialii (assembly GCF_030253575.1). Lineage (NCBI taxonomy): Eukaryota > Viridiplantae > Streptophyta > Magnoliopsida > Ericales > Ericaceae > Rhododendron > Rhododendron vialii. The sequence continues at coordinate 1,292,390 of NC_080568.1, read as the reverse complement.
GGCAGAACAAAGCTGCCTGCCAAGCCACCCTCAAACACCTCCTTGGCCAGCTATTTCTCCAAAAAACAAAAAGATTTCGCTTTGATTGAGGGATGACCCACATCAAACACAGAGATAGAGTATAAAAGGATCACCAACTCAGCAACCAGTGGACAACCAAGGTGATAACAAATTCGCTGGACTTCTTCCACACCTGGTGCTTCATACTTAGAAAAAAATATGCTCTCAAAGAGCGTGGCCAGTAAGATGTTGCAAGGAATGGTTGCTAACTTGCTACTGTTATTTGTAGCCTGATTTCCAGTTCTCCTTATCTGAATTTGACATATCAAACTGTGGACCTATCTCAATGTTTGACTTTCATGGATTTTTTTCCTAATCACCAAATGGATAGTACATGCAATGAAGGCATAAAGCGAATGCCACTCATATACAAAAGAGTACCCGACGAAAAGGCCTTATAACTCTCTATGGGTTTAGAAAAGCTCAGCAAAGACTACAAATTGGTCAAGTTATGGGTAGCAACCATATAAAAGACTAACAAAAGCACTTCAAAATATATTACAAGCAATTTTATAATGTTAGTAACAACTATATAAAGTGGACATTCCCGATTTCTTGGAAGTAGGAGTTGAACATGGAATAACTGCCTGTTTATGTCGTAGCCGGTCATGGGCATCTTTTATGAAGTCCTAAACCTACTTTTAAACTCATTCTTTGATTCCATCCTCTTCTCTGCTTTTTTCCTGCTGCCTGCATACTATTATATCCACAGTTCACGCTTTGAATTGCATTTTTCCATTTGGGACTTGAAAGCATGTAATACATTCGTACAATTCGAAATCCAAACTCCAATTGCATTTTAAAGGTGTGGGTTCTCTTTGGTGCCGCAAAATGCACACTTGAGTTGTATCCATTTCCAAATAATATTGAACCACTCGGCTTCATGGGAAAGATATTTTTGTTTCTTTTTCATATTGAATTTTCTCACAATGAGATGGATATAGAAGTTCTATAATTTCTAACCCAAAATTGTATTTTCCTCCTAAAGTTTTCAGCAATCAAAGCACAGGAATTCTACACTTTTTTTTCAACTTCCAAAACGAATTCAACATTAATAAAGACAGCGGAAGGAATTCCATACCAGAAGTAGAAAAGAATAAGTAACTCAAGTCGTCAAATAGAGAGGACATGCAATAAAGGAGTAGATTTGGCATACGTTAGGGCTTTGGAAATGCAAGCAAAATGGTCAGCTCCGTATGCTTTGATGAAGTATTCTTCAACCGTAGGATTCCATTGCAGGGTTGGGTTGGATTGGTAACGTTCCGTCAGAAGTCTTCCAATGTACACCCACTGGAACCTTGAGCGACTGTCAAACACTGGTATAGGAACCTTTTGCCTTGGGAAAGTGGAAAAAAAGCAAACCGTCCTACACAAAAACAGTTTCGTGTAAGGGTACATTATTAGACATTGGACAACCCTCATCCCAAAACTTTCAATACGCACTAACTCGATGCCTTCTCTGGCATCGAATATCTGAAGCACCTAGCAGTGATACATTGCACCCAAAAAAGGAAACAACACAAAACATATTGTCATTAAGTTAACAACCTAGTTATTATTCTTTTTCTAGTTATTATTCTTTTTCTTCAACTGGGGGAGATGGTTAATAACAGTTGTATGAAATATGAATATATGGTTTGCACAGTTGAATCATTGTCAAAAAGCAAAACATTGTGATGAACAGGCAGGGTCAGTTTATAACTGTGATCAAGACAAAATAGTAGAAAAACATAAGAATGCAAAACAATTTGCCCAAAGTAAGTAGTTTGAGAGAAAAGCCTTAATTGTGCTCCAATATCCAAAATAATACAAAATTTACTCAACCAAAACAGAAGAATGCAAAATAATTTGCCCAATGAAGATATTTTGAAATAAAAAGCCTTAATTGTGCTCTAATGTCCAAAACTACACGACAAACATTGTATTTTTCCGACATTGATCACGAGTCAATGAGTTTCTGGGCATTAAATCAATAACCTTTTCGGCTGATTGCGACATAATGCAAAGTGGGATGAGGAGTAATCTCGTATCCAAGACAGATGGGGTGTTGGATTCGTAGATTCCAGTAGAAGCAATTCATCGAACACCGTATATGCAATAAATACTTCTACAACTCAGAGACATTTGATGCAAAACAATTTGCCCGAAGCAAGTGGAAGCAATACATCAAACACCTTATGTGCAATACGTATTTCTAAAGACTCAGCATTATAGTCAGACATTTGGAGAGTGCTTACCGTGTGAAACGGCAGAAACGCAACGCCGGCGTCAGTAGAAGTGGGTGTGGAGGTGTTAGTGTGGAGGCGTTAGTGTGAGAGACGTACGCACTGCCTGGGTTCGGAGGCGCGGGAGTCGGGCGTTGCTTTGGTGTTTTTGAAACGATGCACAGCAGAAGATGGTGCATAGAGCAAACCGTGCACTACGGAACCCCTTATTTTCCGGGTTAAGATCCACTCCAGTTTGGGCCAAGTTCAGTCCGGTCAAATTTGTGGGGGATAATTTCCGGCCCAGAATAATGATCCAAATTGTTCATTTTGTGACCTTTTTGCAAACTCAATTGTTCAAAAATTTATGTTATCGAATACCAACGGTCTTGGCGAGATTGTCATCCTTATGTGCCACACGCCTCCTCTACAAGGTATTTTCATTTTTGTAGGAATAAAATATACAAGAACAAAACTCTTACCCTAAGTACGAAAAACACTCCCCTAAAGGATCATTGATGGACATTTGGGTGTAGCCTAGTTGGTCATGTAGCTCCCTTTGAAAGTGAGAGGTTGTGGGTTTGATTCCTATAGATAAAATATCAATCCCTTGTGATAATACTAACTTCTAACACTCCCACTAACCCCCTCTAATATACATATTTAGGGGTCGTTCGGCTAAATAAATCACTTGGCTTTTTTTTGTCCTTAATATATAAGCAAATTTCCCTCATATCTCCTCATGAAAATTCATGTGACAGTGTCCTTGTTTTTTAATCAATAAGCATTAATTTAGGGAAAATTTCTTTTATATCCCTTCGACTTTAACCAAAAATTCATTTTGGTCCTTCACCTTTCAATTTCGGCATAAAAATACTTCAACTTTCCAATTGTTTTCAATGTCATCCAATCCTTTTTCTTTGAGTCTTGCTATAGGGACCGACGGCCGCGCCGGGCTGTCTCCGGCCACCAGACGGCTGATCCGAGCCGTCCAAAAATTATATAAAAAGAAATGAGGGGGCCAATGCGGGAATCAACGGCATCCAATATGTGTAGGGTGCTTGATCCAAACATCATATTTTTTGTGTATATATGTATATATCCCTAAAAGATGACATTGAAAAAAATTGGAAAGTTGAAGTATTTTTATGCCGAAATTGAAAAGTGAAGGATCAAAATGAATTTTTGGTCAAAGTCGAAGAAATATAAAAAAAAATTTGTCATTAATTTATTTTCCCCCTCATTTTGAGGGCGAGAACATCAAAAATTACTCCCTCCATTCCTAATATTTGGCCTCTCTTGAAAGTGCAATTTTGTTCACCGTTGCGAGGGTATTGTTCATTTCGTGTTTCACAACAATAATCAAAATCGTTCAATTTTCCTAGATTCATTTGTTAAAAAATTATACAAAAATTCAGCTTAATCGGATATTGTAAGCATTGCCTTAATTCCTTTGATGTCATCAGGAGTGTTCAGTAGGAACGACGTATTCTGTGTTCGTAATAATGTTAAAGACAGGAATCCATGCAGGGAAGCCTCTGAACCATAAATTCCTCCTCCACTGCCAACTTTTGACTCCTTGGCCTTTTCCCACTCAAATGCCTATACCCAGGGATTTTCTTTTGATAGCGCTTGGTTTTCCGAGAGAAATGTACGGCAAGTGCATTTATGGTCTTTACATTTGAATTTTATGGCGGCAAGTGATTTTTTCTTGTGGGTTATGAAATTCGAACGGAGGAAAATCTTCTTCAGTATAGGAAGAGGAAGAAGAAAACATGTAACATAGTAGTGTTACCCCAATTTTTCTCCACCAAAAGACCAACCTCCATAAAAGAGTACTGTAAAAGAGTTTTTCAAGCTTTCAAATTTGATCAATGAGAAAGCCTAGAACCCTGGAAAGTAAAGACATGCAATAATAATGCCCACTACCTGGAAAGAAAAAGCAACAATAATTATGCCTACTACTACATGGATTCCTGGGATAACTAATGTGATTTTATTGGTTCTCCGTCTATTTATGGCTTTGCCTGGATTCTTAATTTCAACATGCCCCAAACCATCTTGTTGAAAAATGTATGCATTATAATTTGTGAAAATTTATATGCATCTCTATTAATTATTTTGATGATTAATTCAATGATATTTTTATTCGGCAAATACAAAATTATCGAAAAGTCGATTCCCGAATTAAATATTTTCGTGACCTTGAAATATAGCATAAAGTCTCTTGGATTCATGATTTATATTTACAAAGACTTTATTGAGCTCAATACATGCTTTAACGGTTTATTTAGATGAAATTGTGAGCCACAGGTTGACGAACCGGCTGACAAGCCGGCTGTCTGAACAGAAAGCTGTGACAACCGGACGACCACCCGGATGACCACTCTATCAAACGGCTAGTTTCCAACGGCTAGTTTCCAACGGCTAGTTTCAAACGGCTAGTTTCCAACGGCTAGTTTCAAACGGCTAGTTTCCAACGGCTAGTTCCAACGGCTAGTTTCCAACGGCTAGGAAGCATATGGATGGCTATATAAGGCATCAAGAACTCATTAATGAGAATACATACACAAGCTACAACATTCCATATTATTGCAAGAGCAAATTCTCAAAAGATCAAAGCCAAAAATTCTCATTGCTCTTCCACTTTCATATTATTCTTGAGAGAAAATTTGTACAAGTCGTGAGCGATAATTTTCATACCTTCTTCACATACTTGTATTTCCTAAGTGAGTGTTTGAGTCAAACACTTGAAAGCTTAGAAGACCAAATTCGGGTTGGAATTTGGGTGTTATTGTTTTTGAGAAGTTTTCGGAGAAAATTCTTGCGGTTGTGCTAGCTCCTCGGGAAAGCTAGAGGCATTCGGTTCTTGTAAGCACCCGCAAGACTTACAAGTTGTAATCTTTTAAAGATTAGTCTAACCTTCAAGTAATTGCTTGAGGAGAAGTGGAGTAGGGCCGGACCGTGGACAAATCCGGACCGAACCACTATAAACGGGTTCTATCTCTCTATCTCTCTATTTTGATTGCATACTTATTGTTTGCATATATTGTTAGAGATAAATTTTTATTGGTAATTATTACTAGCAATCCTATTCACCCCCCCTCTAGGTTGCATAATTTGGGTAACAATTGGTATCAGAGCCTCGGCTCTTGTTTGTAGATTTAACCATCTAAGAGTTAAGATCCATGGCAACCACTAGTAATGTTTCTTGTATCGAAGGTCAATCGTCCAATAGACCTCCCTTGTTCACCGGAGAAAATTACTCTCATTGGAAAAATAGAATGATGATCTTTATTCAATCCACGGATTATGATCTATGGAAAATTATCAAAAATGGTCCCATTATTCCTACTAAGAAAGTTGGAGAAGAGACTATGCCTAAACCAGATTATGAGTGGAGTCATTTGGAAAAGGCTTCAATAGAAAAGAACTATAGAGCTATGAACCTTCTTTTTTGTGCTATTACTCCCAATGAATATGATTGTGTTTCCGCATGTGAATCGGCTAAAGAAATATGGGATAAGTTAGAAATGTCACATGAAGGAGATAGTCAAGTTAAGGAGTCCAAAATTGATATTCTTGTGCATAGCTATGAGCTCTTCAAAATGAAACCGGATGAATCTATATCTCAAATGTTTGCTAGATTTGCTAGTATTACTAACGGTTTAAAAGCTCTTGGAAAGATTTACAGTCAATCCGAAATGACAAGGAAGGTGCTCCGTTCCATGCCAACCAATTGGGACACTACCACCTCCATCATCCTACAATCCAAAGATTTCTCAACATACACGATGGACAAGCTCATGGGATCTCTCATGACGGAGGAAATGCATCACAACCTCAAGGGTGAAAAAGAGAAGAAAGTTAAGGATCTTGCCTTCAAAAGTACAACAAGCAAATCAAAAAGCAAGGAGGATTCAAGCAACGAAAGTGAGGATGATGAAATGGCGCTCATCACAAAAACGTTCAAGAAACTCCTCAAAAATAGAGCATCTCACAAAGGCAGAGGATTTTCAAGAAAAGATGGAGGCAAAGAAGAAAATAGTAAAAAGGATCCAATCATTTGCTACGAGTGCAAGAAGCCCGGCCACATCAAAAGTGAATGTCCATATGCAAAAAAATATTCAAAGAAGGACAAAAAGAGAGCTATGATGGCCGCATGGGACAATAGTGACGATAGTAGCTCCGATGAGGACGATGAGCAACAAGAGGTCGCTAACTTGTGTTTCATGGCCATCGAAGAAAACGAGGTAGATCTCGACTCATCCTATTCCTTTGATGAATTATTTATTGCCTATAAAGAGTTGAAAGTAGAATTTGAAAAGGTTGTTTCTAAAAACAAATTTCTTAAAAAGGTTGCTAAAGATCTTTCACTAGAAATAGATGATTTAATTGAAGAGAAAGATATTTTGGAGGAAGAAAATGAAAGTTTAAGAACCTCTTTGGAAAAAGAAAAAGAGTATTTGAAGGATACTTCCAAAAACGAATCTTTAGAAAAACAAATTGATGATTTAACTAATTCTCTTTCAAAACTCACTAATGGAAAAGAAAGTTTAGACATTCTTCTTGAAAAACAAATGGTTTCTTTTCACAAGGCCGGAATTGGTTATAATCCCACTCAACACAAAAATCTTTTTGAAAAAGATGTTCCTCCTTCTAGCCATTCTAAATTGACATGTCATTATTGTGGTAAAATTGGTCATATTTCTCCTACATGTCCTATGAAAGGATACTCATCTTCTAATGCAAAAAAGGTTTGGGTTCCTAAGAACCGTATCAATGCTAACCTTCAAGGACCCAAGATGATTTGGGTACCAAAAGTCAAGAATTGATGTGCTATTGTAGGTATGCTTCAAAAGTTCTCTCAAGGAAGGAAGTTGGTACCTTGATAGTGGATGTTCAAGACACATGACCGGTGACAAGAGGGCTTTCAATTCTCTTTCGTCTAAAGATGGTGGACATGTCACATTTGGAGACAACAACAAAGGTAAAATCATAGGAATCGGCAATATAGGTAATTCTCCTATTATTGAAGATGTTTTACTTGTTAATGGTTTAAAACACAATCTTCTTAGCATAAGTCAATTATGTGATAGAGGAAATCGTGTTATCTTTGAAAAATCCAAATGTATCATTGAAAATGACAAAAGCAACAAGACACTCTTCGTTGGACAAAGATTTGAAAATGTATATGTTTTTAATCTCAATGATTTAAGTAATTGTGATATAAAATGTTTTTCCGCTTTGAGTGAAAATAGTTGGCTTTGGCATAGGCGCCTAGGACATGCAAGTATGGATGCTATTTCAAAACTCTCTAGAAAAAATTTGGTAAAAGGTCTTCCTAAAATCAAATTTGAAAAAGATAGATTTTGTGGTCCTTGCCAACAAGGAAAACAAACCAAGGTTTCTTTTAAGTCCAAAAATGTTGTTTCAACTACTAGACCTTTGCAATTACTTCATATGGATTTGTTTGGACCAACTCGCTCTCCAAGTCTTTGTGGAAACTATTATTGTCTTGTTGTTGTTGATGATTTCTCTAGATATACATGGGTGATGTTCCTAGCTCATAAGAATGAGGCTTATCCTAATTTCACTAAACTTTGTAGAAGAGTTCAAAATGAAAAAGGCTTTGTTATTTCTAACATTCGTACGGATCATGGAAAAGAACTTGACAATTCTTTATATGAAAAGTTTTGTGATGAACATGGTATTGGTCATAACTTTTCCGTACCTCGTACTCCTCAACAAAATGGAGTAGTAGAGAGAAAAAATCGTACTCTGGAAGAAATGGCCCGCACTATGCTTTGTGAAAACTCTTTGCCAAAATATTTTTGGGCGGAAGCCGTTAATACCTCATGCTATATTTTGAATCGAGTTTTAATTAGGCCTATCCTCAAGAAAACTCCTTATGAGCTTTGGAATGGTAGAATACCCAACATTAATTACTTTCATGCTTTCGGTTGTAAATGTTATGTATTAAACAATGGAAAAGATAACTTGGGTAAATTTGATTCAAAATCGGATGAAGGCATCTTTATTGGTTACTCTCTTACTAGCAAAGCATATAGAATTTATAATAAGCGCACTAATCTTGTTGAAGAATCTATTCACGTTTCCTTTGATGAATCTAATCCTTGTGCTACTAAGGATGTTGTTGATAATGATGACTTAGAGATTACACATAAGATTCATGACTTGACAATTCAAGAAAAAGTTGATGGTGATACTCAAGTAGAAAGCTCTCAAATCAAAGAAGATGAAGTTATTAATCAACCTCAAGATGCCATGGGAGACAACCAAGATCTTTCCAAGGATTGGAGATTCGTGCAAAACCATCCAAAGGACTTGATTCTTGGAGAAGTTTCGAAAGGGGTAACCACTCGCTCGTCTCATAGAAATTTTTGTGAAAATCAAGCTTTTGTTTCTCAAATTGAGCCTAAAAACTTTCCGGAAGCTCAAGATGATGAAAATTGGATTTTGGCCATGCAAGATGAGTTAAATCAATTTGAAAGGAATAAAGTTTGGGCATTAGTACCTAAGCCTCTTGATCACACTATTATAGGTACTAAATGGGTTTTTCGTAACAAGCTAGATGAATCTGGAAATATTGTTAGGAATAAAGCTAGACTTGTTGCTCAAGGTTATAATCAAGAAGAAGGTATTGATTTTGAAGAAACTTTTGCACCGGTAGCTAGATTAGAGGCTATTCGCATATTAATTGCCTTTGCATCTTTCAAAAATTTCAAGCTTTATCAAATGGATGTGAAAAGTGCATTTTTGAATGGGTTCATAAATGAAGAAGTTTATGTCAAACAACCTCTCGGCTTTGAAGATCATGTATACCCCGATCATGTTTTTAAACTCTCAAAAGCTTTATATGGTTTGAAGCAAGCACCACGTGCATGGTATGATAGACTTAGTTCATTCCTGCTTGACAATGGCTTTACTCGTGGAAAAATTGATACTACTCTTTTCATTAAAGCCAAAGGTAAAGATATGCTCATTATTCAAATATATGTTGATGATATTATCTTTGGTGCCACTAATGATAATATGTGCAAAGAGTTTGCTAAGTGTATGCAAGGTGAATTTGAAATGAGTATGATGGGGGAGCTTAACTTCTTCCTCGGACTTCAAATCAAGCAAACTAATGAGGGGATCCTAATCAACCAAGCCAAGTATGCGAAAGAACTTATTAAGAAGTTTGGCATGGAAGGATCAAAGCCAACGAGCACACCAATGAGCACATCAACTAAGCTAGACAAAGATGAGAATGGTAAGGCCGTCAATGAAAAGATGTATCGAGGTATGATCGGCTCATTACTTTATCTCACTGCAAGTAGACCGGATATAATGTTTAGTGTTTGCATGTGTGCTAGATTTCAATCATGTCCTAAAGAATCGCATTTAAAAGCTATTAAACGTATCTTTAAATATGTTGGCGGTTCTCATGACTTAGGATTGTTTTATCCACGTGGAGTTGCATTTGATTTAATTGGTTATTCGGATGCGGATTTTGGAGGTTTCAAAGTTGATCGTAAAAGTACAAGTGGGACTTGCCAATTTCTAGGGCACTCTCTAGTGTCTTGGCATAGCAAGAAACAAAATTCCGTAGCTCTATCTACCGCCGAGGCGGAATATGTAGCAGCCGGAAGTTGTTGTGCCCAAATATTGTGGATCAAACAACAAATGGAGGATTTCAATTTGCAATATGATCATATTCCTATTAAATGTGATAATACTAGTGCAATTAGCTTAACCAAGAATCCAATTCAACATTCTCGAACAAAACATATTGAGATTAGACATCATTTTATAAGAGATCATGTTCAAAAAGGGGATATTGAACTTAACTTTATTAGTACCGACAAGCAATTGGCGGACATTTTCACAAAACCCCTTGGTGAAGAACAATTTTGTTTCATTCGACGAGAACTCGGCATGTCTAATCATTTATGAAAAAGTTGTGTTCTTGATGTCAAAAGTTTTTTTTTGGATTCAATGTTGAGTTGATTGAATTCGTAAATATCATACTTGATGGAGAGTACAAATGATCTTGATAAAGAAATCACCCTCCAAACATTTTATCATATGTTTCATTTTCCTGTGTTTGGTATGAAGAAAATCAGTTTTATGGTCTTTAATGTTACTCCTCTTAAACGATTTCTGGACTTAACCTGCATTTGTCAGTCGGATGTCCAAGCGGATGTCCAACCGGACAACCGTGAGGTTGAGACTTATTCAAGCTTTTGCGTTGCTAACTCTGATTTATTAAGTCTGTTACACTTAGTTTGTATGAACTTCATGGCTTAGTGCTTAAATTGTCTCTTATATACTTCGCCGATATGAATTTCTTGTCTCTAAGCTTGCAGGGATAATCATTCTCGGTAATACCCCTCGCATTCTTTAAAAAGCTCTCTTTTAGGGGGAGCATGTATTAAGGGGACACAACAATAAACACCCGAACACAATTTTCTTCCCCTATTCTTATTCTTTTCGGCGCCACCCCTATCCTATCTCTATTCGGCACCGCCCCTATCCTATCTCTATTCGGTGCCGCATCCCCTATTATCTCTCTTTCGGCGCAGCAATTCAATCAATTCGGCGCACCATTTCAAACAATTCGGCGCAGCATTTCAAACAATTCGGCGCAGCATTTCAAACAATTCGGCGCAGCATTTCAAACAATTCGGCAATCTCATACTCTATAAATTCAACAACACTCTCTCTATCTCTTCATCTATCTATCTTTCCTTCTCTCTCGGCCTAAATCTCTCATCAAGCAATGGCAAACATACCGCAAGGGTTACCGTTTGAGTTTTACGAAAGAGATGCCGAACGAGCAGAGTTCAGGTTGTTTATCCAAACCATTTGGATGCAACTCTTTATCTTCATTCTGCTGTGTGCGTTACTTACCATGAGAATACCACCATGGTTCGGATGGAATGTAAATGTGGATACTCTGTGGTATTGGATTGGCATTATAGCTGCCGTTGTAGCAGCCATTATTCGAGAATACGAAAATCAAGGACGCCAAGCTCTCAATGAACGAAGATAGAGTGCTACAGGGCAAGAGCGGCATGGTGCTGGAACCATGGCCCTATTGTTTTTCTCTTTTTAGTTTTTTTTATGATGTCACAGGGGGAGAAAAAGCCAAGTTTTAATTGATCTATCTTGCCATTTTGGGCAAATTTAAAAAATTGCTTGCTATGATCTGATGATTATTGCTATTACTCGTTGATCATAGATAACTGCTTTGGTGCATGTATTAAGGGGGAGATTGGCATAACTCCTACTTGAATAAAAACTATCATTTTGTGTCATCATCAAAAAGGGGGAGATTGTTGAAAAATGTATGCATTATAATTTGTGAAAATTTATATGCATCTCTATTAATTATTTTGATGATTAATTCAATGATATTTTTATTCGGCAAATACAAAATTATCGAAAAGTCGATTCCCGAATTAAATATTTTCGTGACCTTGAAATATAGCATAAAGTCTCTTGGATTCATGATTTATATTTACAAAGACTTTATTGAGCTCAATACATGCTTTAACGGTTTATTTAGATGAAATTGTGAGCCACAGGTTGACGAACCGGCTGACAAGCCGGCTGTCTGAACAGAAAGCTGTGACAACCGGACGACCACCCGGATGACCACTCTATCAAACGGCTAGTTTCCAACGGCTAGTTTCCAACGGCTAGTTTCAAACGGCTAGTTTCAAACGGCTAGTTTCCAACGGCTAGGAAGCATATGGATGGCTATATAAGGCATCAAGAACTCATTAATGAGAATACATACACAAGCTACAACATTCCATATTATTGCAAGAGCAAATTCTCAAAAGATCAAAGCCAAAAATTCTCATTGCTCTTCCACTTTCATATTATTCTTGAGAGAAAATTTGTACAAGTCGTGAGCGATAATTTTCATACCTTCTTCACATACTTGTATTTCCTAAGTGAGTGTTTGAGTCAAACACTTGAAAGCTTAGAAGACCAAATTCGGGTTGGAATTTGGGTGTTATTGTTTTTGAGAAGTTTTCGGAGAAAATTCTTGCGGTTGTGCTAGCTCCTCGGGAAAGCTAGAGGCATTCGGTTCTTGTAAGCACCCGCAAGACTTACAAGTTGTAATCTTTTAAAGATTAGTCTAACCTTCAAGTAATTGCTTGAGGAGAAGTGGAGTAGGGCCGGACCGTGGACAAATCCGGACCGAACCACTATAAACGGGTTCTATCTCTCTATCTCTCTATTTTGATTGCATACTTATTGTTTGCATATATTGTTAGAGATAAATTTTTATTGGTAATTATTACTAGCAATCCTATTCACCCCCCCTCTAGGTTGCATAATTTGGGTAACACATCTTAAGGGATTGTTCGGCCTAATATGATAAATGGCTTCTTCTTTTTTTCTTATTCAAATTTTTTTCGCATTTGTTAGTTTTTCGTCAACTTTTTGTGGATTATTATTTCGTCATGACAAGAGGAATCTAAAAAGTAAAAAATTATTGTCGAAATCCAATCTTTTTGAATAAAGACAAAAAAAAAATTGACTTATTGGCTAATTTTTGTCTTTATTCAAAAAATTTAAGTTTCGATCGTAATTTTTTACTTTTTAGATTCCCCTCTTCATGAAAAATTAATAATCCACAAAAAATTAACAAAAAACTAACAAATACGGGAAAATTTTGAATAAAGACAAAAAAAAATTAAGCCATTTGGCTTTTTAGGCCAAACAACCCCTAAGATGTCATTCAAATCTGTATTCATCACCCATGCTTGCCAAGAGTTTGGGCGTGATATCTAGAGTCCAAGGATCTTAGTTTTGAAAACATATCTGTCCTATTGGTCGAAGTGCGCGCAAACTGGTCTGGACATCCGGTTATAAAAAAACATCTCTGTCCTACCAAAGACCATCAGATAATTCACGTCTGACACAATGTGCCCCTCCCTACTACTCTTGGAATCTGCAGAAGAAGTGCCAAATAGCAAGACCAGTACTACCTTCTATTGCAACCGCCTCAGTAGTGTCATGTTACTCCCAATTCTTCTGTGTGGCAATACTAGTAGGTGACCTTGTAACAAAAATTGAGAGAGTGCTGCAGTCGAAAAGTTGTCATCTATTTGGAATAGGTCATCGGCCCAGAAAAGAGAATAGCCAAGCAGGCAACCTCGGCAAATCTGACTGTCCCAGCTTCAAGCCGAGGGGAAAGGGATGGATAGCTGTCGTCGAAAGGCTATAGATACCAAGAAGTGTAGACAGAAGCAGGCACGTAAGAAAAATTGTAGCGTCTCTCTCTTGACATCACTCTCTGTAGGCATGCTCTCTTTGATGCTGCTTTGATGGGGTCATGGTTGTACTGATAATGTTCATTGAGTACCTCGATTTTTTGGAGGTAAAGTCGGCCACTATTTCAATGGTAGAACTTTGTAAGAACAACCACTTTATACATATATTGTTAAAGGTTTGGTCCGTTTCCAATCTTCCCCGCCAATACCACCACATACTGAGATCATATGGGTACAGTTATTGTTATCGTTATCAATATTTTTCTTGCTGTTGTATGACCTGCTCTTTAGTTCTGGCCTCTCCTTTTTTCTTCCTTTTTTTGCAAACATCACACTTTATTTATACTAAAAACTAAAGATGTACAGCTGTCTACAGAATGCACAAGCCTGGGTACTTCTACCCCAAACTATCATGCAACAAAATGCAGTAAACAAGGCAGGACCGCAGGAGCCACAAAATAATCAACAATAGTGTTTTGCTTCGCCACAACCTTTTTTGCCAAAACATCAGCTACCTTTGTTGGCCTCCCGAAAACAAAACCCAAGTTTGAGAAACTCATACTCTTGTACAAGCCGAAGATAGTCCCGGAGTAGCGCTCGTAGTCATCCCGGGCAGATCGCCTTCCTGCAAAAAACGTTAATGATAAACTTCGAATAAGTATCCACGTACAACCTTTTATAACCAAATTTTTAAGCAAGCCGTAGTCCTTCCCTTACTGCCCAAAGCTCGCCCACAGCATTTTAATTAAGGCTAATAGACCGTTGAAATGCCGAGCAGAAAAAACCAAGGTGATCTCGAAAAACACAGCCAATTCCGGCCTTCCCTGGATTACAAAGTGAGGACCCATCCACATCAAGTTTCCAATACACAACAGGGGGAGGATGCCATTTGATCCAAAGAGTATGGCCTGAATGAGGAGTAGGGGATGATAGTTCTGCCCTTTACTAGTAAGAAACAATGGCTATAAAAACCAAACTGCATTTCAACTGTGTGGCATGGTGTGTCACTAACCTAATTCACATTGCACATCCAGGTTTCAAGTGGTAACCTCATTTGTTCATCAGGCATCATTTGTTTGTCCACCCAATTCCAAGACTGAGTGAACTCACTCCCACGAGATTTCTTTAAACTAAACTTTTGATGGTGGTTGTAATTAATTGATCATAGATAATAGGGTACATGAGGTTGTATGAGAATTGAGAAGTCAAGATGAAAATGTTTTCTATTTTTACATTGTCCCCACGAAGTAGCTGTGTTATACCACCATGATAATCAAATCTCACTGTTAACGATTCGGGGAAGTACCATGGACCTTTTCTAGTTGAGGAAGTTAACATCCCATAACCTTCTTGTGGTGCACTTTCAAGTATGTGCTCCAGTCTGCTTGTTCAAAAATAGGTCAACAACAAAGACAATGACTGTATGAGAACTTTAGCAATCAAAAGCCATCACCAAACAAAACTTGTGAATGATTTGGTAAGCTGTTTTACATTGCCTCCGTTGTCAATAGGTTATTCGACTAAGAGCCACTTCGGTCAGTCATTCAACCTCCATAAGGAGATTAAATGAGTTTCCATTTATCGGTCCCCACCCCATCCACAAAGAAAAAAAACATTGAATAAAAATAAGCACGAGTAATCCATCATTTGGCCAGACTAAGTGAACTTCGTCGATTTGGAATAGCAATATCCTGCCAACATGGGCTGGATTCCAGCCCAATCTCGATCTAGTCGGTCTAATGTGCTTTGAAATTCGATAATGCAGAAGTCATATGCCAAAAAACTAGATGTGGAACCTATCAGACACTTCACCTTATAAAGATCTATCTCAACTGCAACAACCTCTCCTTTGTCTTTCATAAGGATTGCTACTGCAGTTGCTTTCCCTCCTGGAGCCCCACACATATCCAATATTTGCTCACAAGGTTGAGGCTCCGAAGAAGAAACGACAAAAAAACACCAGAAATGTCACACAAAAAAGGAAAACCTTCCCCCAAATTCAGAAGCCCAAAATTTGACATTAACTTCTTTAGACTATAAATGAACCAAGAAATAAGCATAGTGTTTGGCAGTCCATGAGACATTTTACTCCATATGGCCATCAAAATAAACTAGGTTACGAGACATCAGTATGCACAATTACCAATTACGACATCAGATACAGAGCAAATTTATCCAAGACCATGCACCACATCCCAACATCAGCAAATAAGAAAGTCACTGAATCTCTACCTTATCCAAAACAGCCACATATCAAGCTAAATTTAGTTTTACAGAAGGTAGCATCGGAGTGTCAAAAGGCAACAGATCAAGTCCATAGATAGGCGGATAAAAAAAGGGTCCACAGATATCAAACATTGAATGGATTGTGATTTGATATTTCCACTATCCGTATCATACATCGTAATGATTCAGCCTATATTGCCAAAATATAAAAGAGAACAGATTTATGCATTTCTACAAACATTATAAATATGAAGAAAAAAAAAGCTGCGCTTAAAACAGTGAAAACATTTGAATGATCACCATGTAATTGCTTGCTCATATCTAAAGAGGTGTGAGTCCATGCATAGCCTTCCATTTGATTCTAAGTCCAAGGAAATTTTGACTACCCTATTAGCATTGTCTTGGGAATAATATGGCTTAACATATTCTGGGTCAGGAAGCAAAAGTGCAAGAAGCACTTGAGGACTTTCATAGATTCATGTGTTTGCAAGTACACATTAGATATCCAATAGTTCACACAAGGCCATGATCCATTGTCAATTTTTTCGTACCAAGTTAGAATTAGATAATGAAATCTCAAGTGGGCTACAACGAGGAGTTGTAAATCTCATACTTTTCGAATAATAAAGTTGTTTCTAACTGATTTACATTATCCCACTACCATCACTACCATACTCATAAACAGAACAGAACCGTGTAAGCGCCATATGAAGAAGAGGCCGGTTCACTTGAAGACCAGTCCTATTCAAGGCTGGGTAAGACTCAAGCCAAAGAAGTTTGTATTTGAGCTCTAAAAAACAGGTCATCAACAAAAAAACATATGATTAGCAACAGCACTTCCATCACGAAAAGGAGTATATGCGAGGAGGCTGAAGAGATATCAGTAAGAATGACTATCATGCTAAGATAATTACCAAGGACATGTGCTGTGAGTCTGTGACAATGCTTGGAAGATTTTGCAGGAATATGTCCACCTCCACCTCAAGAACATCTGATATCCACAAATTTCAGGACATGGAATATTAATAAACGATCAGTTCTTTTTGAACAGCAAGTATGAAGCTTGAAAAATTATTCAATAAGCAATACTAAAACATTAAACATGCAGACACAGATAGGCGAACCAGGCAGTCACATGCATTAGTGCGGCTTATGGCCCTTATCTCAAAATGTTTTGATCTGTAGTGGTCTTCTGTTGCCTCCTGATTTCTTTGTCACAGTATCCTGCCGAATATTTCTCTTAGTTGGGTGGGGCAACGAAGAAAAGGAAGAAAGAAGATAAAGATGAAGCCATCCAACTGAGAGAATATTCTTCAGTAGTTGTTGATAGATAAAGAAAGCAGGCAACAATCGAAACCCCCTATAATAAGATAGATTAAAATAAAAAATATGGAGAGAGAAGGCGCCAATTCTTTGCGTCACTCCTCCTCGGTGATTAAGTTCTTATTTCTTCTACTCACTGGCTTAAATTCTAATGCTCGTATCTAGTTTGAAATGCCTTCCACCTAGAATATGAACATCCTTATTACTGTTTAATTCATGTAATCATACAATGCAAAGATACAGAGACATGATTCATATCCAGTTTGAAATGTCTTCCGCCTTGAATTTGAACATCCTCATACTTTGCTAATCCACATCAGCACACACACACACACAAAGCGCACTACAGAAAAATGATGCTCTGTGACACAATGCCACATGTTTGTGTGCTAGCGTTGACAGGCACACACAAACGAGAGAGAGAGAGAGAGAGAGAGAGAGAGAGAGAGAGAGAGAGAGAGAGAGAGAGAGAGAGAGAGAGCTAGGGCTCGTACTTTTCTTGCAACAAAATCTTGAAAGAAGAATGAATAGAAAGATGATCACCATTGCAATATATTCAGAAAACTGTAAATCAAAAGCGTGATTAATGTCAAGTATGCTTTCCATATTATGAAACGAACGAAGCTTAAATACTCTGTTATTCACATCCATAGTGATTCCTTTTAGAATGTGAAACATCCCTGCTCTTGACATCATTGTGGATCTGTGGCCAATATACACGCCCTTTCTTTCCAGAAAATAAAGATATACAACCATTTCAAAATAATATTTGCGTGGCGGACACAACAGAGTATGGGAATAACTTTGCTGAGCGTTTCTTACGTTTATCAAAAGAAAAAGTCCTAAGCTTTGCTAAGTGTTTAGCGACGACAATTGCAGCAAAAGGGGTATTATGACGAGACAGCGAGAGAGAGGGAGATTAGAGAGGACGAGAAAGCGAGAAAGAGAGGTATAAGATGAGATGAGAAGAAGGCAGAAGGGTCAGAGGGGTGGTCGTGTCTATGGTCAGTACTCAGTAGTGTTTCGATTCGTAGAGCCAGTACTGGAATGGTGAGAGAGAGGACTAGGGAAAGTGGTGCTATTTTGTCCTTCCGCTTTCTCCGGCTCTGTTCCGGAACGGAAATAAGTATTTATTTTTTTAAAAAATAATTTTAAGTTTAAAAATTATGTATTTATATAAATAATTTTTCTATCAATATTGATCTTGTTTGATAGATCTCGTTGAGATCTTTTATACGGTGAAAAAAAAATTGAAAAATAATTTTTCATTTATATTATTTTTGAGTTTGAAAATGTGAAATAAGTATTTATTTTTTAAGAAGGTGTTCTGGGACGAAGCCTAAGGGCTATAACTTTTTCCATCTAATTTCAGCAGGTGAAGCTCCTCATTTCATATTATTTGACTAGAGGTTGATTTCAAGTGATACTGTGCTGAATGAAAATCTCAAGGGATGAAATTGTACTGGGGGTGTCAAATGCGCGGGTTTGGGTCAAAATGGACAAATTGTAAGTGGGTTGGGTTTTTAATAGGTCATTGACCCATTTAGACCCATTAATTATGAGTTTAATTACCTATACCCAACCCAACCCAATCCATTTATTTAAAATCAAACTCGACCCGCCTATTAACCCAATTACATACAATATACTAAAATACCCATATACACTGGAATGACCTTATTACCCCATCCATATTCATTTAAATGACCATATTACCCCTATCTATATATCTCTCTCTCCAACGTCTCTCTCTATCACTCTTTGATCCGAGCTTTCTGTCACAAAATCTGCATTTGTATGTCGTGAGAAATTTTTCAGTGCTGGGTGGGCACGGGCCACGTGGTGCTGTGCACCAATCTCGGCCGTCCAACGAAGTCTTGGACGGCTGAGATCTGTTTTGGCTGCCGAAGGGTATTTTAGTCATTTCATACTTTAAAATTAGCCGAACAGATCTAGACGATCCAAAACTTCAATGAACGGTTGAGATGGTGCATGGCACCACGTGGCCCATGCCCACCCGGCACTAAAAAATTTCTCGTACGTCGTCCTTTTTTTTTTCTTGATCCGCTCGTACGTCGTCCTTAACTCCCCTTTTCCCTCTCTCACAATTGTTTCCTCCTTTTTATCGGATTACTGTTACAACTAATCACAAACGTAAATACAAATCGTCACAATCCCCAATCACATTACTCTGTTTTCCTTGAACCACGAACGAGGAGAGAGAGAGAGAGAGAGAAGCTTTCTGCAACTTATGAGAGAGAGAGCAACTCAGGAGAGAGAGAATTTGGTTCAGAAATTTTTTTTAATGCGGAGAGGTGTTGCACTATTTTTTTAGTGGGTTATATGCATACCTTGTTGGGTCATTTAAGTTGGCCCAATTGAGATCTATTAATAGATGTGTTAGATGGATTGAGACTTATTCTAACCCATCTTATAAATGGGTTGAGTTGGGTCTATTTTTTAAGGCAAATGATAATGCCACGACCAGATTCGTTAGTGCCACGAACACAGCTTTTATTTTCCATTTTTGCCCTGAAATCAATTATATAGGCTCTTTCTCTCTCCAAGGTCTCAGCCGACTCCGCCCACGATACACCGCCGTGTCGTCCGAATCGCAAATTCCGAGCAACCTTTCTAGGAGACGAAACCTAAATGGATTGAACAACCTTCACAAAAGCAAGAAAGCTCCACCCTCGGATCTCTCTGTAGTTTTGTGTATTGTACCATATAGTCTGGGTTTATAACAAACAAATCACCGTTTTTTGGGTATTACAAGAAACATAGCAGCAACACCCAAAATTTGACCAGAGATGCCACCACTGCAACTCCGTACAACTTTTCTCCATCTTTTCTATCACCTCCTTCCCCTCCATGTCCTGTACTCTTGCCCCTCGTCACGTCACTCCGGTTATCCATCTCCAAAATCGCAAATCGGAAGTTCGGAACTCAATCGCCTTCTTGTGCTGAAGGTCTCGTGTTGTTAGTTGAAGCTTCCTCAGATCGAATTAGAGAGTGAAAGAGCCGTGAGAATTGAGAAGAAAGGGCAACATTCAGAGCAGAGTGAGAGTCAAAACCGTTGTTCTTGCGAGGGTATAAAAGTCAAGACACCACAGATTGTTGTGGCATTAAAGTATTCTGTCGTGGCATTATCTCCTTCCTTTTTTAATTGATGAGTTTGAATTTGTTAATAGGTTTGGGTTCAATTTGCTACCTCTAAACTGTACCAAAGTTAGGAGACTTAGTGACGTGCAGTATTTCTTCCAAACTTTAGGGAAGTTCAATGTAATTTACACAGAAACAAAAGAATTTAAAATAAAAATGAAAAAAGGAAGAAGACCAGGATTTTAAGCTCAGTGTAGACATATTACGACCTCCATTTTTATGAACAGACAGCACACTGCATTGAAATCAAATGCTAATGTCTGTCATTTCATCACATGTTATGCCACAGGTTTTTATGATTTCATGGTTAAAAACTCAGTTCACAAGAATCAAGGTTGAACGAACAACAACAAAAAAAAATAATAATAACACAACCCATCTAGTCCTCGATCATTGGGGGTATGGGCGGGGATGATTGGAGATAGACCTAACCTTTGGCAATATATACACAAAGTAGCTGCTCTCAGAATACCACTAAAACAGTGGCACCCCTAAACCCCCAAGAACTGAGGAGCTACAAGGACGTTTTGTTGTAAAATCATGCCCCCAAATCAAAGCCAAATGGCATCAAAGAGGGTAGGCCTAGAGACCCAAATCAATTTATGTGACAACTAAAACCTTTATGCTGAAGGTTATTCAGTTTCCTGAGCAAATAACGGAGGATGTCTTGCCCGTGTGTGATCCATGTAAAACAGTCCCACGTGTCATACCAATAACCTATCCACCATCCTGGCCAGACTGCTCCATGGTGACTACGTCCTATTTCATGAACTGAGCACTATAAGCCAGTACCCCAGGAACATATACTTGCGCATGAAAAACAAAAAATAAACAGTGCGAATACCAAATCATAACTGTTTGTCAAGGTCGCAAGGGGATATAGAAAACCAATCCCAACAAAAGGACCCCTAAGGCATTAGACAGCTATATCAAATTTCTGCATTGCCTCCGAACAAAAGTTTTAATTTGCACGTTCAACAACACAAGAAATACATAGAAGACAAAACAAGAGAAACACTACATAAAATCCTGTGGTAAAATGTGAAATTGAAGCCTTTTTCATGCGTACAAGCAAGAAAATTACAACATTACAATATCACTTTGCATAAAACCTCTAATCTTTTCTAAATAGTAGTTTGAAACGAGATTAAATACTAACTTTATCTCACATCTCATCCATCCATACCAGTGAAAACATGACAATACCATCATATCACTTCGCATGAAACCTCTAATCTTTGCTACATAGTAGTTTGAAACGAGATTAAATCACTTTATATCACAAAAGTAATGAGTTGAAAAACTAAAGGAGCCTTGCCATCGATAAATCCTTTTGGCGACAAAGATGCACCATATTCCAGGAATCAAAAAGGCAGGCATGCAGGAATAAAAGAGAAAACGGAAAGTAAAAATAAGGAATAAGGATAGACAGCATGAAAGAATAGCTCACTGGTTCACATACTGCTGACTGCTGAATAGGGTACAAGGCACAAAAAGTTACAGCTCAAGTTTCATAATGATGAAACACAAAGGGTGGACCATATCCAGCTGCGAGATGTAAAACCTCATTTACGAACAACATTCGACGACTCAGCAGCCAGCGGACAAACAAAATGAAAGCCGATTCCTCGGACTTCTTCCACAGCTCGTGCATTGCTTCATCTTACTAAAATATGTTATCAAAAGCATGGCCAATAAAAACTTGTAGGGAGTAGTTGCCGCTGCTATTTGTAGCATGATTTACAGTTTACCTTTTCTGAATTTGCCATACAAAACCATGAACCTAACTTGATGTTTGACTCTCATAGTCTTATGGAATTTTCTTCCCAGCCAATAAATGAATAGTATATACAACAAAAGCATACAGAGAATGTCACCAGTATTACAAGGTCGAAAAAGGGTAGATATGGCATACATTAGGGCTTTGGAAATGCGACCAAAATGGTCAGCTACGTTTGCTTTGATGAAGTATTCTTCGAACTGAGGATTCCGTTGCAAGGTTGGGTTGTAGCGGTAACGTTCCTGTTAGATTATTATGGGTTTATTTGTAATTAGTTCATTAGTTGTTCTATTATGTAACTAGTTCATTCTCTAGGACTATAGTGTAATTAGTCTAGTGTGCTGTATAACTACTCATGTTGTAATCAGTTTATGTAATGAAAAAATAACCCTAAGATTTGGATTCCAATTCCACGTTCCTTTACAATTTCACAGTTCCAATGCATCCATGTGTTGCTGTAAATGTGAGCAACAACCACCGATACTGAACAAAAAAGCTTATATGCAAACACAGAATACAATTATGTGGTGGAACTAAATTTATACCACCTTAAAATAGCTTTTTGGCAATAAAAATCTATTGGGGATAAAAATTGATCTAAGTTAGCCAAACCAGCTTCTTAGCATAAAGCACAAATGAACTGCAACATTAGAAAAAAAAAAAAATCCAGGACGCTACTATGCAAAACCACAAAGATGCTCATATTAAATGTTTCTCTTACCTTTTTCTTTAAAAACCTTATCAAGACGTAAAATGACAATACTTCATGGTAGATACATTTATGCGCTATTGGATGACATTAATACATCAAATGATCATCTATCAAGTCATCTACTCATATGTTGTTCATTGTCATTAGGAAGTTAGCAACTGAACTCATTAGAAAAATAATTCTTTTGAAGATGGAATGAGCTTCAACAATTTCATGCCGACTAATAAATAGAAGTCTAAGTATTTCTGTAGAGATATAAAATTGGAAACCTCTCATTCTCTTCATAGAGATGTATATATGTTTACAGTATGCATGTACACAATGACACGTACACACACACATAATGTGAACATAAGAGTCTAGGATTGTCACACATAAAGTTGCATTCAAACTCCATTTTTGTACCCATGACTAAAGTCTTCCTCACCCAAGATAATGAATAAAGTCCCAATGATGTTTTCTCCAGGTAATTCAATTCTAATCCTCTGCCAGCCTTTTTACTTTTGTTTTCTCTTTTTCTGCTAAGAATTTAGGTCGGGCTTTATCAATTCTTCTTTTGAACTTTTCCAGGTCTCCTTCTGTTTTCCCGTATCCTTTCCACATCACCGGAATAATAACCGGAACCTTCCTCCATGGCGAGATTAAAGAGTCCCTGCTATAATAGCAACTCCAACAGAACCAATCAAAATAGACAAAATTTTCAGCATCTTCCTCTTCCTCTCCCTCTCCCTCTCCCTCTTCATCTTCCTCTTCCTCTTCCTCGTGACCATAGGCAGCAGGTGAAGCCAAACTCTCCGTGTATGGAGCAACGTCAATAAGGTAACGATCACTTGGAATAGGAATCTCCCTTTGTGAAGACTTGTCGGGATTGCATACAAATAATTTGTTCTTATTCACTACAATAAGAACTTCACCATTCTTTGTATAGCACAGTGGTACCAAGTTTCCAAATTCGTGCAGACTCGCCAATCCCATAAAAATAGACGTGACGAAAATGCTACTCCATGACTCTCTCACACCGTATTTCCTCATGTAGACACCCCATTCTGGACCGTCTAGATAACGTTATTTGTCGATCTTTTATTCCCCCAATGATGATTATGGTCGAAAACAGTCTAAGGACGAGGGTGTGTTTGAGCTTTGAGCGTCCCAAACCCCTTTCGAATCCATTTCAAACCCTTCAAACCAGGGCCAAACAGCCCCAGAAAAACCGAACTGGCCTACGCCAGTGCCTTGGAGGCGTACGCCAGTTATCTGCCACGTGTCAGTCATCGACCGTTGACCCAGTTAAAAGTGGTGCACGCCAGTCAATGTGTAGCGCACGCCAGTCAAACCCAGTCAAATCAACTTTATTTAGCCACATGGACGAGACTTTTGTGCCACCCTGACGTCGGCCACAGTAGCCCCTGATGATTATATCGGCCAGGCCCGCTCCCCCTCTCTCCTACACCCCCCATCAACTAGTTCCATGCATTTAATGCATGGGAAAGCTCCCTTCTTGACCCAAGCCAGCCAAACAAGCCTTAAACTAGACTGATCTCAGTCACTCCCCCTCTATAAATACCCCCCTTGCATTCATTTGCAAGGGGTTAGCCTCATTAAGAAGAAAAATCTCTCTTTCTCCTTTCTTTTTGCTCTTCATCTCCTTTTCTTCCATTAAAAGAGGAAAGCAAGCAATCCACTTCCATACACCCTACTGATACCCAGTCTCTATCTTAGCATCCATCTCCAAGCTTTAAGCTCAAATACCACCTTCAATCCTCAAACAAAAAGGTATACCACCTTTGTGTTCTTTACTGTTTTCAACCCCCTGAGGGGAACCAGTAAGGCCCAAGCTGGTAAACAATACTAGTCCTGGCCTTAAACCGGTAAAATACAACAATCGTATAAGATGGAACATGGCGCACGCCAGTACTCCTATGCCGTACGCCAGTCATGGTAGTATGAGCACTACTGGCGTGGGGATCATAGATCATCATTTCTGTCATTTTATCATTTTGTCAATCACCCTTACATGCTAAATAACCAGTTTACCTCTTTCTGTATATTTAGAGCTATTTAGATGTAGTAGTTATTGCTTACTTTTTACCTGTTTAAAATGGCCTCTGGGATCCTTCTGGTCATGTTCCAGTGCCCAGATGATGCAAAGCCATGCACTGGATAATGGTCACACCTACATACGGCATCGTATGACTGGCGTACGGCAGTTGTCCCACGACCCAGTGGCTGGCCCTTGCATCTTAGTGTGATCTTGGCCTGCTTCATGTCCCCACTTTGTTTAAGGGGTTTTCTGTCTATTTTTATGGCTTCAAGCCATCTCATCTGCCTGTAAATATATATATCCTGCTTATTTAACTGCATGGTTTGTCCTGGGTGTGCGCTGGTCCTTTTTCAGAGCCCAGAGGGTTGGAAACAAAGACTGTGAAACCAGATAAGTGGAGTACGCCAGTTTTACTGTGGCGTGCACAGGTCCAACCAACATGCAGTGGCTCGACCAGTGCATGCTGGTAGAACTTGCTCATGCCCCTGCGGGGCAGCGTACTTCAATTTGTCCAGTTTGCTCAGTGCTTGTTCTCAATCTATGTTTAGCATTGCAATCAAATCATCCATAAACTTTTTGTCACATGACTGCAACTTGTCACGGTTTTAATCCCCATTAACTGCTCCCCCGCCCTAACTGGCTAAAAAATGATAAAAATGAGAGAAAAATGCAAACGTTTTTACAAAATGCCCGAGTAGAGACTGATCTCCGGGTTGGGCGAGAGGGGGTGCCATAAAACCCTTCCCCTCTCGTAACCTGGCTCCCGAACCTCAGATATCGAAGGTGACGACGGACCAATCTACAAGCCTTTTCGAAATCGAACAAACGTGGCAAACGTTTTCGAGTTCGGTTCCTTGGGTGTTTTCACCGCTAAAACCCGAGTGGCGACTCTGAATCGAGGCGTTTCGCCGTGCCTTTCCGAAAAAGGGCCGCACCCGATTTTTATTAAATCGAGCATTTTCGGGTAGCGTGCCCACACCTCATGACAAAAAACTCAATAACACCAGGTTCAACTTCATCACCACTTTCACAACCAATGCGTGCCATACATAGACATCCCTCTAAAACCCCCAATCCCAATATAACTCTATTAAATCCCCGAAAACTATAACGTCCTGGTGGTGCCGATAATTCCAGAAATTCATCAGTAATTGGATCAAAATAAACAATTCGGTCTGTTGAAAAGCCTTTATTGCCGTGTTGAATGACCACCCAGTGCAACTTACCATTCACTACTGGCCCAGAATTCATCTCGTCTGCAAAGCGGCAAGTGGTGGTGACCCAATTTTTTCTCCTAAAACTAGCTACACTATAACTAGGTTTGTCGTTGCAAACCATTACTGCCTTGTAATCATCATGAGAGGAGTCATAACAAAGTCCACAGCTAGCAGAAAGTTCAACCACAACATTATACACCCCCTCCCCCCAATGATCACTAGGAAGGGAGAGCACTTTGGTGCATTGCCTTGTCCACATATACAAATCCGTGTAATGGCTCACGAGCAACAAACCATTACACGAACCTAATATTCGAAACCACTCTAAGTTCTTGTTGTTACCCATTCGTTTAATACGCGAAGTCCTATACACTACGTCGTCGTCGACTGAGTAAACTATACCAGAATGATCATCGCACAAGCCATGAGCAGTTCTAATGGCGATTTTGTTGCGCCTTTGGGAGGAATCGAGGGTGAATTTAGGATCGGAGATCAAAGACAGCCATGCCTTGGAAACGCACCTGAATCAGAGTAGGGATTCGACCGGAAGACGCGAGAGGATTCAGATGACGATATCTTCGGGAATGTGCCGCTGCCGTCGAAGAGAGCGGCGCGTGTACACCTTTAGCCGGCCGCCACCGCCGTCGTTGTTGGCGTCGGAATTGACTGTTGCCATCAGTGGGTTTTAGGAAGTGGATAGAACAGTCAACTGCGGACAGTGTTGATAGAATAGAGTTGACAAGTCATGCCTTGTTCAATTCTAACATTTTCAAACAAAAAAGTCATGCCTTGTATTTTGGCCACTTTGTACCGAAAATGCCCCTCATGTGGATGTTGGGAATGGGTGGTGTGTTATAAAGGGGTATTATTGTTATTCGGTACTCTCTCATGTGGAGTATAATCCTCTCCCCGCCCCAAAAGGGGCGGCTATTCGCAACTCCGTATTTTCTCCTTTAGTCCGTTAAAAATTTCAATTATACTCGACAATTAGTTATCGAAATTGAGATACATTTTCAGCATACAATTACCGAAATATAATATTTTTTCAACAACTATTTACAGAAAATGTATGTTCGCAGTTGTTTACCGAAGGTTGAACATATTTTCGACATGTAGTTACCGAAATATAATCTTGTTTTCAACATCTATTTACCGAAATGTTATGTATGATTTTTAACAACTATTTACCGAAATATAATAAACTAAGGGAGAAAATATGGGGTTACGAAGAGTCGCCCTCCAAAACAAAACAAAATAGTCTAACTGCGAGAAATTTTCAGAGCAAAAAATATCTCACTTTTGTAAATTATTTTCGAATTTTATCTCACCAAATCAAGATCTCAATTATTTCTTTAATTTAGTACGGAAAAAACTCAAAATTTATGAAGTAAAGCATATTAATTTTTTATTCAAAAATTCTACATCTTTTGGATGTAAATTAATTTTTTGGGACGGATGGAGTAAGAAATACACTGATTCTATTGGTGCAGATATCAAATGTTACCAGCGCATAGACATGGTTTGGGTTGGGTCCCAACAAAATTATCTAAGAGTCACTAATTTTGTTTTAAATACTTTATTTATGGTTCCTACAAAACCAGCTTAATTGAATGTCGGTAAAGGCATTTACGAAATCTTGCCTGAACCTTACCAATATCGGATTAAACTGATTTTTTGAAAAAATCATAAACAAAGCATTTTAAATAAAATGTGTGGCTCTGAGTATTTTTGGAGACCCAAAACAGGTCCAAAAGGGATATATGCGTGATGGTACAAATTTGACATATATTGTACCATTATCCTTTATGAAGAATGTATGTGTGTTTCTTTAAGGCAAAAAAGTGAGTGGCACTAGCTAGCAAAGAATGCAGTAGGTTCTTGTAAACTTGACTTATTTTTTTTCTTTTGTGTGTTTTATTCAGCTATTTTGAATTTTCGTTAAATTTGTATGACATTTTTTTGATTAATCATCTGTTTCGATGGGAGGAGTTGAAAATGTACAAAATTATGACAAAAAACAAAAAAAAAAGTTTACTAAAGGTGAAAAAAATATCAAGCAATTGTCTTATTTGTCTAAAGTGTTGTTTTATTTAATTTTTTTCAACATTTGTCCATATTTTTATACTTTTTTAATTCATCTCGTCGAGACGAACGATTAATCTAAAAAATTACGATGGAAAGCTAAATAAAAAGTTATAAAAAATAAAAAATACCGAAATAAGTTTCAGACAAGAATGAAGCATTTGGATAGTTTAAGGATGTAATACGTGAAATTGATAGATTAAGGACGAATTGGATAGAAATTAGATAGTTTAGGGAATACTACTCTAATTTTAGCCTCTTCATCGTCTTCGTCCCTGCTCCTGCCGTATACCAATTGCGTCGATCAAGGACTGTAAATCCAATTTCACGATGTCTTCTCCAAAATTATTCTCATGAATCCAATTCCCTAGTTCCTCTTTGCTTTGATTTAAATTCTTTGCTCTCTCCCGATGTCCGGATCAACTCACGGGCATCTCGACTCGTACCGGGCCAGTTAACGGGGTCATATAGCAGTTCCTCTTTTTTCTTCTACCCAAACCCTAGAACAGATCTCCAATGGCGGCAGTTTCGGTGGCGGCCGAGTGGCAGCTCCTCTACAACCGGTACTACCGTAAGCCCGAAATCTACTCTATGCAATGGAAGAACAAGGTCGACCTCAGCCGCAACAAGGTCGCCTGCGCCCCGTTCGGCGGCCCGATCGCCGTCATCCGCGACGATTCCAAGATAGTCCAGCTCTACGCCGAGTCCGCCCTCCGTAAGCTCCGGATCTTCAACTGCGCCGGCGTCCAGATCGCCGAGACCGTCTGGAAAAACCCCGGTGGCCGGTTGATCGGCATGGCCTGGACCGACGACCAGATCCTCGTTTGCGTAACTCAGGACGGGACGGTGTATAGGTACTGTTACCATAATATTTAATCCAATAACCTATAAATCCTCTCTAATTTATTCGACCTATCTCAATTAAGATAAAGAATTAATATAGAGAGTAGCAAACTAAGAGAGTATTTAGAGCGAGTAGCGAGAATCGAATCAGTATTATTAGCTTGGAAGGCTAGGGTTTACAGTCGACTTCGATTCCACATTTTGGACGTCTCTTATTACCATAGTTTGTAGGTATGTTTTGATGTACAAATCAAAGCTAGGTTTCTTGGACGTCTCTTATTACCACATTTTCCACGTTGAACTAACAGAATCCAATGTAGGTACTACTACCTGGGTCAAATTTGTCCGGTCCACAAGACAGAGAACATAAAATGAACATATCATTTTTTTTTTTCTAGTTACGTGATATTATTGAGTTCTTTTAATTAATGTTCATATTTTTTTTTCACAAAAATACCTTCTTTTTAAGTTCTTTGTTTTGCGGACCTCCAATATTTTGGGGATGGAAGGTATTATGGTACCGTAGGTCCTAGGGGTGTTATGATATACGAATGAAAGCTAGGTTCTTGACAATTGACTTTTCTACCAGATACAATATCCACGCGGAGGTGGTAGAATCAAATGTTTCGATGGGTCAGGAGTGTTTTGAGCACAGTGTGGTGGAGTGTGTGTTTTGGGGGAATGGGACCGTCTGTATCAATGAGGCTAATCAGTTGTTCTGTATCCAAGATTTCAAGAACCCGAATCCGATTAAGCTGGCCAACCCGAATCTGGAGGAGCTACCGCTGTGTATGGCGGTGATCGAGCCACAGTACACGATGTCGGGGAATGTGGAGGTGTTGCTCGCAGTGGAGGATCATGTTTTGCTTGTTGAGGAGGATGGGGTTCAGCAGGTGGGCGCTGGGGTGGGTCCATTGCAGAAAATGGTGGTGTCGAGGAATGGGAAGCTGTTGGCATCCTTTACCCATGATGGGAGGCTTTTGGTGATGTCTACTGACTTCTCCAAAATCATCTTTGAGAATAGTTGTGAGGTTGGTTTTCAATTCTTATGTTGATTGTTATTTATTTTGGCCAGGAATAGAGCATGCTAATGGTTGCATGTTCTATAGTACGCAGTGGTAAGAAATGATTCCGTAATGTGTTTGGAATTTGGGTTTGAGTACGTTAGGATTACGAGAAAGGTAAATAGACTTGATTCATCAATACTAAAGGAGTTAAGGACATAAGGAGTTTACCTATCTCTCATTAATGGAGGAGACACTCTTGGGACAACTGAGTTTGGAATTCGGCTTTCAATAAGTTAGGATCATGAAAAAGGTTAATCGAGTTGATTCATCACTACTAATGGAGCATAAAGAGTTTGCTTAGTTATCATTAACAGAGGGGATTATAGTACACACAAAGTGCAAAGTTGTGAGAAACGATACCATATGCATGATTTATCACTAATAAAGTAGTACAAGAAGTTTTGTATATTTCTCATTAATGGAGGAGACACTCTAGGGACAACTATCAAGTGCATACAACCATTATAGATGTGAAGAAGAAAGTAGATTGGGAAAATATAAACAAGGCTCTTATTGTATGATATTTCAGTGTTTTAACAGCTTTGGAAGTTGAAATCCAACATATATGAAAACTGCCCTCTCTTTTTCTGTTGAATTTCATTTGTACAGACAGCCCTTCCTCCAGAGCAGTTAGCTTGGTGCGGAATGGACAGTGTTTTACTGTACTGGGATGATATGCTTTTGATGGTCGGTCCTTATGGTGACCCGGTGCGCTATCTATATGATGAGCCAATTATTCTCATCCCAGAATGTGATGGAGTGAGGATATTATCAAACACAAGTATGGAGTTTCTACAACGGGTCCCTGATTCCACTGTATCTATCTTCAAGATTGGCAGCACATTACCTGCAGCATTGCTTTATGATGCCTTGGATCATTTTGATAGACGGAGTGCCAAGGTGGGGTGATTTCTTTAGGGTACGCACAGTGTATTGATTTCTGCTATGATTTCTACAAATCACTTTCCTCCTTAATACTTCAACATGGGTAGCTTGGATTTGTTTTTCTGTTTTCCATTTTGAAGGGTTAAAGATACTTTGTCCTTGCTTCACTTATCTTTCAAGGATGAATATATACACATCAAAGTGTGCCTATAGATTAAGAAACTGCCATATGTTTTTAGGACAGGTCTCGCCATTTTTCTTTCTTGAACTAATAATTTATTCCTCTGAATTGCACAGTGTGCCATGTTATATGATATACTGTGCATTGAGAATGAAATGTATGTTGCATCATGTGCTCGCACATACAAAACGGGGAAATTTACCTATAGTGACTGAAGACATGTTTTAGGTAAGGAAAGATATTCACAAATCGGGGAAGAACCAGAATTCAAAGACTCAAATAATCCTTTATCATGAAAATGAAGAATAAGAAATCTTAATCCTAATAATCTGTAACTTTGATTTGCTTTTCTATGGAAGTAAATATTCTTAAAGATATATGAGATCCAACTGTCTCACTTCCCATTTTCTGTGAGAGTGGAAATTGATTGTCAAAGTAGAATGCACTATGTACTAAAGAAATATGCGAAGTCTTCTAAAAGATTACCTAGAGAGTAGAGAAGGGTTTATGACAGACAGAAATCCTGGTGAGGAAATCTGACATCATTTTGTTTGTCAGGCCGATGAAAATTTGAGATTGATACGCTCATCACTGCCTGAGGCTGTTGAAGCATGCATTGATGCTGCGGGTCATGAATTTGATGTCTCTCGACAGAGAACATTACTAAGGGCTGCGAGCTACGGCCAAGCTTTTTCCAGGTTGGTTCGGATTCTTTTCCAATACTCTAAATGTAGTGATGAGAAATCTGAATCAATAATTTTGTGTATTAATAGGGTCTTATTTTCTTTTGATTTATTCCAAATTTAATAACCACTTTTTTCTGCCGTTCAAGTATTCAACTATACTATTTTTTTTCCAGGTGCATGCATACGTGCCTGTAGTGTAATTTTCTCGTACCTGTAGATTACAACCTCTACATTTAATTTTACGTAACAGCTCAAAGACATGTGTTGTTTAGGTTTGGGTACTTAACTACTTTCCACATCACTGCTATTGAAGTAATTATTATTGATTCAATTTCATTGTCCCATGACTTGTGATGTTTTGTATTTTTACTTGTTCATCCCCTCTTTTTTTGTTGTTTTTCTGTTCGGTAACTGTTGTCAGAATGCAAGAGAACTATAAAGGTACAGGTAATCAGGTGTCTGGTTTATAAGTATGAAAACTTTTAGCAGGTGTCCAAGTTTTGGATCCGAAGTATGTCTATCAGTATTCTGGGAGATTAAACTTAATTTTCGTGGTAGTCCAAGAGAGAAATGAAGTTAAAGAGCATTTTTCAACAAATGACCCTAGTAATTGACAGATTATTCCCACCCCCCTCCACTGTGATGTGAATGTCTAATTGATGGTGATCCTTAGATTTGGAATATGTACGGTTTTATGCTCTTCCTGCTAGTTTAACAACATCTTCACCTACTGGATCTGCCTTTCTTCTTCCTTAAATTTCTGGTCACTGAAAGAACTACAAAAGTACTCATTTCAAGCAGAGTTGCTCCCCCCCTTTCCCATCACATGAATTCAGTTTCTGTTTTATGCCTGTTATCTCTGTATAAGCTTACTTGCAGCAATGGAACTCACAAAAAATCCATTCTTTGCTGATTTCTGTTCCCGATAATGATGATATCCAGTTGGCTTTGGCAGCCACTTTCAGCGTGACCGCTTTCAAGAGATGTCTAAAACTTTGCGGGTCTTAAATGCTGTGCGCAACCATGATATTGGCATCCCTCTTAGTATTCAGCAATACAAGGTTTGCAGAGTTCGCTAAATTCATGGTTCTTGTTTCAATTCTGTAGTTTTGTGTCCCTGAACTATGTAGCTAATATCACTATATGCTTGCTATTTCAGCTGCTAACACCATCCGTTCTGGTTGGTCGTTTGATAAATGCCCATCAACATGTTCTAGCTCTTCGGATATCAGAGTACCTTGGTATGAGCCAAGTAAGTTCCTGTGTCAAATGTTATTAATTCTTCATCTGCAGTTCGTATGGACTATTAGTTTAGTTGCTTTTCATTTTTGGGCCGACAAAATGCATGTTTATTTTTTTTTTTGCAATAGCGATGTTTGGCAGTAGTTTACTCCTACTTGTTGCTGGTTAATGAGAAGTATTCATTTCAATACTTGTGCTCTTCCCTTTGTGTTGTTTGAAGTTGAGGACTCCAACTTATGAACAAACAGAGGAAATAAGTTCTAGTGATATTTGAAGCTGCAGAAATGAAAAATC
Source organism: Rhododendron vialii (assembly GCF_030253575.1). Lineage (NCBI taxonomy): Eukaryota > Viridiplantae > Streptophyta > Magnoliopsida > Ericales > Ericaceae > Rhododendron > Rhododendron vialii. Next base: position 1,259,085 of record NC_080568.1, on the reverse strand, counting down.
AAGATGTGAACAGATAGATTAAGTAAAATAGGCGTGCTATAGACACCATCACTGCATGAATGATAGGACAATATAGATGAAGTAAAGTGGGCACTACGGACACCAATTTATGAAGTAAAGGTTCTCCAGTTCAAAATATCGCTATCGGCCTCCGTAACGGTATCAGATGCGATGTCATGGTTTCGGGGCATATCAGTTGTAGCCAACGGTATCGTGAGCGGAGGAGGTGTGAATTTTTTAAAATTTTGGCACAACATTTCACCAATACCACTGTTACTTATCGGTCCATATTGGCCATAATTTTGACCGTATCGGCCATAACGGATTGATACCACTGTTACGTATCGGCCGCTACCATTATGTATCACTGATACGCATTCACACTGCAATATCAGTCGTTTCGGGACTTGGTACCTACCGGCCGATACGTATCACCTATATTTGAAACCATGTGACTACTAATTGGATACGATTGCAGGTTGACACGTTAGGGTTATACTTTCTTTTGGGCAAATATGCACCTTTAGAGATAAGAAAAAGGATCGATGTCAGATGTGATGAACATGCAAGATTGCAAAAGTATGAGGCATGCTGATGTAATGGCATATGGACATAGCTGCTCTCCTCCACTCCCAACTGGAACAAAGAAGTCATGTGGTTCACGTTCAGCATCTCATGTAGACATCTCGCTGATTTGGGATGTCCATATCATAATTTAGTTTTGTGATTTAAATGAACTATGGAGGAGTTATGCATATGCACTGTGATTTGTACTCATTTTTTTACAAAAACTATTAGGATACTGTTTACTAGATTATGTTCTCAAATGGTCTTTAATTGAATATATGGTAGAATAATCTGTTTATACTCTCTACCTCTCGTTTCGTGCAGGAATAGTATTTCTCTATTTCATACAAATGACGTTTGGGATTAGATTATATCATTTATGTATTGGAAAGCCATTAAGAATTTTTTTTTTAGCTAGACGAGCCTTGTTACATTTTATTCTCCTTTCTAATGAGTCCTTCTTTATGTAGTTCCATATGCCTACGCCGTATGGAGTGGGTGATATTATTTTTGTCCATTAATGAAATGCCGGGAACAACAAAAAGGGCAGATAAGCAATGGTTAAATCCAGGTTGCGCCCCTGCACAATACTCTAAATTCAGCGCTGCTCCCATAATTTTCAAGTAGTCTACTCCATATGCTTCCGATCAAGCTGCAATGTGCCAATGTCAACTCTTTGTCGTTGCCATCACATTGGCAGGTTGGAAATGCACGCGTAAAACACATATCAAGTTTCTTGGGATCACATGGACTTTTTTCTTGAGCACATGCAGCTGTTACAAACAGAAGGTTGACATTGCAACTTGACCTTAAGTAAAAGGTTTCATCATTCCAATCGAGAAAGCAGGTTCCGAACCGAAGTGGGATATGTGGTAGAATGCAGGGTGCAAAGAATATTTTAACCCCATCCATAAGCATTTTATTTGAACGCTTTTGAGACTAAGATTGCAATAACATGCAGGCTAATTTGGTGGCCTATAGATGATTTGTATCTGTTATGTTTTTGTAGCTGTTGTCTTATACTCTTATTGACAACGAGTTAACTTCGTAGTTTGTCCTAACTGCTGCCTCTTTTGCACCGGATTCTGTGACATCATTCCTATACTTATTTTTGTTTGGTTGGGTGTGTATAGGAAGTGGTGATAATGCACTGGGCATGTGCAAAGATAACAGCTTCTTTAGCAATTCCTGATGCCTCCCTCCTTGAAATTTTACTTGATAAGGTTTGTGTCGTCTTTTGTAGGTTTTAATTTGGTATGAGAGTGCTTTGTTTTCTGCTTATTCCATTTCGTCTCGTTTTAAAGTCAGGAAATGATTTTTTTTCCCCTGGTGTTTCAGTTGAGAATATGCAAAGGCATATCTTATGCAGCAGTTGCTGCGCATGCAGATAAGAGTGGCAGACGGAAATTGGCTGCTATGCTCATTGAACATGAACCGCGTTCTTCTAAGCAGGTTCTTCTCTTTTTATCTTTTTAATGGACACAAGTATCTTTAATTGTTGTTGTGTTGGTTTCCATTTCCTGTTGGTAGATTAACTTAACATTGAAAAAGAGGGACAGCTGCAGTCATTTTCCAGAGAAGTTGGTTAAAAAACAGTGTTGACTTTGATCCTTGTCTCCAGGTTCCTCTACTGTTGAGCATTGGAGAAGAAGATACAGCTCTGACAAAGGCAACTGAAAGTGGTGACACTGACCTTGTTTATCTTGTTCTGTTTCATATCTGGCAGAAGGTATCACTTGATTTTTTTGAAAAGAAATGTTTATTTTTCAAATGTTTATGTTGCAACATTCATTGATACATCAAATCAATTAGCATAGGCAGTGTGGAAACATATTTTCCTGTGTTGTAATTTATTTCCCCTACATTCGTTGACTACAGAGGCCAGCTTTGGAGTTATTCGGAACGATACAGGCTAGACCACTGGCGCGGGACTTGTTCATAAGTTATGCACGGTAGGTGTAATCTATTTCACAGTTTGTGGTGAGGTAGTTTCTTTAACCTGGGGCTCTTGGGCTGCGAACTTATGGCTGTCTTCTGTGCAGATGCTATAAACATGAATTTCTGAAGGACTTCTTTCTTTCAACTGGGCAGCTGCAAGTATGTTCTTTGTCTTTTCTGGGTGATTTTTTTTTTTCAAAACTCATGAAGCCATCGTATGATGCTGCAATATGCTGACATGTGGACATGAGTAGGGAGGTATAGTTGGTTATTCAATTGCTATATTTTTTATTATATGAATGGATTACGGAATGGATAAATAGACATGGATTCTTCCGTTTCTCGCGTAATTTTTACTTGTTAAAATTATGACCAGAACTCCTTTCTGCGTTGCTGTTTCTGGAATTGTATTTGCCACTAGACAACAGTTGGGGTATGTCATATATTGTGTGGTCTTACTAATCTGGTTCAATTTCTATGAGCATGTAAATTAATATAGGCGTAAGGAGTTGTATATTGAGTGGTCTTACTAATCTGTTTCAATTAACTGCTATGAGCATGTAAGTTAATATAGGGATAGGGAGCAGGGTCTCTCTCTGTGTTCCAAACAAATATTAGGGAATACTCTTTAACATCTTTTCTGCAACACGTTATGAATTCCGTTCAGTTAATAGTAAGCATTTAAATAGCTGTGGGATTTGGACCTAGAAAGTTTTCGACCAAAATTGAAAAGATGCCGGATGTAGCCTATTCAAATCTGAATTGCTGATTAAGAATCTGGTCTATTGTCTGCTCATTGCTATGTTCTACTGCTCTTCTCAAAGGTTATTTGGTGTTTCGTAGGATGTCTCATTTTTATTATGGAAAGAGTCATGGGAACTAGCAAAAAATCCGATGGCAAGCAAAGGATCTCCCCTTCATGGTCCACGCATTAAACTTATTGAAAAAGCACAAAGTCTTTTTGCGGAGACGAAGGAACATACATTTGAGTCAAAGGCTGCTGAAGAGCATGCGAAATTGCTAAGGTGAATCTGTTACTCATGTATACTGTATTTTGCATTTTTCAGATATATCAATGAGTTTCCTTGGTTCTGCTTTTGTGCAAGCAATTTTGAGGTCTATGTAACATAAGATTAGTCATTAAGAGAACTTTGGAGGAGGTCTTCTTTACGTACTTCATTTTAAAATTGAATGAATCTTTTGGATGGGAGTTTCACTATATCTTGTCATGACGTTTTACTTCAAAATAGAAAATCTCGGATGCTTTGAATCTGAGGTCCCCATGAATGCTTTGACTTTAGTCTCTCTATTGCTTTTGTGACTGTCTCATCTCTCATCACTAGCTCTCCTATTGCCACAGAATGCAACATGAATTAGAAGTGACGACAAAGCAACCCATATTTGTTGACTCAAGTATTAGTGATACCATTCGCACATGTATTGTGCTGGGAAATCATCGAGCTGCAATGAAAGTCAGAACAGAATTCAAGGTTGTTTGGGTTACTTTTGTGCCTCTGTGATTGATGTTGATTTGATGCAGCAATAATTCATACCCTTGATGCTTATGACTCTGGTGCTTTGCGTTCTTTTCTTTGTTCAAGTACCCAGCATCTTTTATTTGTATCATGAATATCGTATGTTGTTACCTTGTCACAGGTTTCGGAAAAGAGATGGTACTGGCTTAAAGTTTTTGCTTTGGCTACGATCAGGGACTGGGATGCCCTAGAAAAGTTTTCGAAGGAGAAAAGACCACCAATTGGTGAGCCACATTATTAAGTTCACAGAGAGCTGTCTTTGGTTCAAGTATCCTCTACTTGTCTTTTGTCTTCAATGCACAAAAAATTGGTCAATTCAGAATTTTTTTGTTCGATTTCTCGATCATTATGTCAAATCACTACTTCTGCAATTCAATGTGTTTTATTTTCAATAGCCATTGATCAATGTTCATTGAAACCCGTCAGAATGAGTTACAAAGGCTTTGCTGTCATTTGTAAAGAGATTAGTTTTGAGGATCCAAACCTGATCATATCTGATAGGGGTGGGTAGGGTATCCACTTGAATGCCTTGTGATTAGATAATTTGACGACTCTAAATTATCACAGTCAAGAATCATGATGTCATTTAGGAGATGTTTTGTCTTATGATCTTTTGTGGTTAGAAGATTTAGCTTTAACAAATGGAGCCACACTCCCCACCTAGAAACAGAACAACAGATAATAAAGAAGGAAAGAAAGCACAAGATTACTGGAAAATAAAGTGTATTTTTGTTCGTTGGCTATTAAGTTTCTTCATTTTTATTAACGCTTATTTCGGTGTTTCTAAATGAGAATGTAAGATGGAGATTAATTTAATTTATCTTCCTGTGACCTATGAGGCACGGACACTACATTTCGGTTGTAGTGGCAGACTATTAAATTCCTCAAACATGCATGTTGCATGTCTTATTTCATTCCCAGTTGTTTGTGTTGTTCGATACGTTAGGGATAGAGACATTTACACAAACATGTGCTTGATTTGCTGGTGAATTGATGGATTGGACATCTTTTATTGTAAAATAGGTTATCGACCTTTTGTGGAGGCATGCGTTGACGCAGATGAGAAAGGCGAAGCTTTGAAATATATCCCAAAACTAGCAGATCCAAGGGAGAGAGCAGAGGTAAATTCATCTTCTTGTGGTAGAAAATACCAGGCATAATTGGGGAATTCCTAGTTTCTTTTCTTTGAACGGCAAGGAATTCCTAGTTTCACTCATTCTTGTTACCAGAAGGGTTTAATGCTTTACTTGAGTGCCATTGGCACAATCTGGCATGGAGTATTTATCGTTTTAACTCCAATTACTCTTCTCCTCTGACAGACTAGTTAGATCATTGATTGATGCCACACAATACATTCATTTTTCTGATTATGTTTATATCTCATGTATCGCTTATGTAAATTGTGCACAGGCTTACGCTCGAATTGGCATGGCCAAAGAAGCGGCGGATGCTGCATCTCAAGCCAAAGATGGTGAATTGCTCGGTAGATTGAAGTTAAGTTTTGCACAAAATGCAGCAGCTTCGTCCATATTCGATACACTTAAAGACCGGTTGTCGTTTCAAGGCATTTCATAACCTTTGCTCTCTCCATTATTTTCCTTGTGAGCTTTTCTGGTGTGTTGCGTTGAGCTTGCTGATGTTGTATGTTCAGTTTCATTGGTGTTTTCGAATTGTCAAAGACGGGAAAAACTAGTGGGTAAAGGGAAGGAAAAAGCATGTATTCTGTTTTGGTGTATATATAAGCTTTAGTTTACATTTCTTGGGATAACTTGCAATTGACTCCAGAGTTTAATGCAAGTAACAAATTGAACCCTTGCGATTGAATGACAACAATCTGAATCATCTATCCTCCGTCGTCATAAAAATTGAACCCTTGCGTTTATGTCAGTGATGGGGAAGAGGAATTCCGCTTTCCTTCTATAATAATTTTGTCAGCGGAAGACGGAGAGTCAACCGGGTGGTGGACGGTGAGGGGAGGGGGAAAGCATAGAATGGTGATGTTGATTCTGCACTCCCCTTCTAAATGCTTCAAAGTTTTTAAAAAAAAGAAAAAAAGTCATGAAATACCGCTTCCTATAAAACCAAAGAACTTGTGTTGTTACTATTGGCAATTCTCGAGGTTACTGTATGAAACTATGAATTATTTTCAATCCTTGCTAAGGTTTTGAATCCTATACTGGCCGCCACGTGCTGGATTAGCCTTAAATTGGTACCCAATCTCTAATTTCGTTCTAGTTCAAATACCAGTGATACTAGGTTTTTTTTTTTTTTTTTTTTTTTGGGGGGGGGGGGGGGGTGTGGTTTGCGGGGTTGTGTTTTAGGAGGTAATTCCACAAATAAGACTTTTGTCTAAAAAAATCATACTAATTTTCTTTATTTCTTAATGTTTGAGCTTCATAATCATGACTAGGAAAAAAATTTCATGGTACATATTTTCATATTGGGTGAAGTTTTTGAGCTTTCTAAGCATATGTATAAGTATACATGTTCATGTATAATATTTATATAGCGCAATCCGAAAAGGTATTCAAAATTATACTAGTACACCGGTAGGTACCAATAAAAAACGGTACCTCTACAAGTACTTTATTCAAAACCTTGATGCTCACCATTTAACGTCTACGCTCCTCTTTTTTATATTCTTTTTTTTCCCCTAATGTGTTTCTTTCTAAATGCATGAGGTTTTTTCCTAGTCAAATTCAATGCATGAGGTTGAGTACCGCCCACCACTATGAAATATTCTGTGCAACTGGCATCAATCTAGTCTATCTTTGCAGATATTTTACGAGGGAAGAAAATTGAAACAGCTTTAACAAAAGATATACGATATACGACAGGTGAAAGTCTACATTACACACCCCTTAAAAAAGTCTACCATATGCACCTATTTTATGGTTCGTTCATAATATTTTAACGTGTTTCGTAATTTTTGTTCTATAATTCATAACTTTTCAGCAGTACGATTCGTAACATTTTCATTATGATTCATAACATGTTGGTGTATCTCGTAACATTTATACGATTCGTAACATTTTCTCTATAATTCATAACATTTTGGGGGTGCATAAGATACACACCCAAATAAGAGGTGTGTATTGTAGTCTTCCCATACCACATAGACATAGAACTGATTTCAACTGAACACGCAGGTTGACTAGCATAACTTCTAACTTGTGTTTTAATTAGGCTTCAGGTGACTTGTATACAGAAGCAAATAGAAAAAAGATGAGTCATAACTGAAAATGATGTTAACAGAATGAATTTTGTAATTACAATTAGGTCATCAAGTTTGACTGGATAGATAGCACATGAGAGGCAGACTGAATAATAGTAAAAACACAACCACCAAAATCATTGACAAAGAAACTCAAATATAAAAATTAGTCATGACGAAACCCTAGTCACTCAAAACAACTGAAATCACCATTAGACTCTGGCAATTCAGTTTTATGACTTGAAAGGGAAACACAGGCCCTAGTTGTCCAGAACAAAGGATATGATTCATGTCGCGGCGTTCACAATTTCCTCAAAACCTTCCCCAGACAGACTACCTGACCACAATTCCTTGAGTTATAGGAGTAGTAATTTGATTGAAAACAAGCTTCACAATAATATAGGCTGTATCCTTGACTTTGAGGCCATGGACATGGATTTGTGGAGGGAGTTATGGAGGAAAAGGAAACATGAAGTAATAGAGAAGCTAAATTTGCTTCTTTGATTCCCTTTCCATTGATAAAACCTTCACACAAATCGTCAGTCAAAGCACAGCCTGCGAATTCAGCTATGGATAGCAGAATACACATTAAGATAGCAGAAGACACATTAACCAAATTCGATATCGTAGATCTTATGCATAGAACAACAAAATCGAAAATGGAAATTATGTACTCCATAATTGAAACTCAGCAGTCAGCCCAAATATGTAAAACCATGTATTTTATTTATGTCAAACAGATTCCCTGTTAATCAATATATAATCACATGAACCTCCCAAGAAGAAAAAAGAAAGAAATAATAAGATTCCTATGCCTTGTATGTTACTAACTTCTTTTGACAAAGGAAAAATGAAAAATCTGACCCTCAACCCATCATGTGTACAGTTTAGTTCCCCTCCTAAAGTCTAAAGCACCCAAACTCTTGAGAACATGTTAAACATCTGAACACCTTGTTGGTGCAAAACCCAGCCTGGATTTCTTTGTGTCATACAGTATGTGGAAATTCTGCTGCTGATAGTTCCCGATTATCGACAGAGCAGATCGAGGAGTCCCCAGTATTGCCAAGCAAACGACTTCCTCCGGTTCAAGCTTGATAAAATAGTTCTCCACCGGGAAATTCCACACCCCTCCATCCCCAAACACAATTCCAAGAGAGGGTAGCTCAGGTTTCTCCACTCCAGAAACATTGTAACAAGGTTCCAGTATAGGAAAGTCTTCCACAACTGGATAACCCTTCACCTTGTTCAAAAACGCCTCTTTAATGGCCTTGTAAGCCGGATCAGCAAAATAACTTAACGTAGTACCCGAATCGATGATTGTACCCCCAGCCCCCTCCGGCGACAAGTTCCACGTCTCCTCAGGGATTTTTACCACCTCTCCTCCCACGATCACCGATTTCACTTGCACATAGTAGAATGTATCAGCTGGATTTTCTTTCCCACCTACCAATGAAGTGAAATTCAGTTGAGGGTGGTTTAACAAGTCCTTGTCCTCACCAAAAATCAACTTGCTACTAACACTTGAGTTGCTATTTCTATCAACAAGGCAATAGGAAAAGGAATGGCCATACAAAGATTGCAACTGTGATGAAAATGAAAGTGGACCCCTTCCAAGCCCTAGCAGCCCAGCAGCCCCATGAAACAAACCTCTATTCCAATGTCCACATCCAAACATCACATTCTCCACCCGCCGGAGATCTGACTTCCCGGCGGGTGTGGTCAGGTTAACAGTGAAGGTTTCCAGGGCGAAATCGCCGGTGGTATTGGAACTATCTCCATACCAATAGTAATAAGGGCAGGTTTGGTTCTCTGCCTTGCAAGGCTGAGGAGGATCAGGGGAGGAAACAAGGTGGCACTTGGGATCATGGCAACTAATATTGCTAAAAGAGCTAGACTCTTTGGGATTATAATGAGGTCCATTTTGCTCAAAACAGTCATAACATGGAACACATTGAATCCAATTGAGATCACTACCAGTATCAAGTATCAAAGAGTAATGTCTAGGAGGTGTACCCACAAACACGTCCATGAAGTACTCTCCCGATCCAAGACTCACCCCCGACTCGAGTGTCGCCGTCAGCTGTCCGCCGGCAGAATACCCGGATGGGGAATGCTCCGGCGAAGCCGCCGGAGCAATCACCGGCTTGAATTCTTGCTTCCCAGATTCAGATTTCCCCAAGTCTTTCACTTGTAGCCTTGACAAGGAGTTTTGGTTCTTTTTCTCAATGATTCTGGTATGAAGTGTCTGAATTCTGACTCGGTCTCTGATTGTTGACTCAGTTACTGAGTCCTCGGGCTTCATTTCTTGACTAACTGACCGGTGCTTCAGTTGAAGTTTCACAGATGGGGTATCAAAAATTCCATCCTTTTCTTCTCCTTCTGTTGGGATTTCTGATTGGGTTTGTGGGTTTTTAGATGCAAGACCACAACCGGAATTGGATGAAACAGAAACAGCATTGAAGCTCAAATGATCCATAAATTCTACGCTGTGTAGGCTAGAAGCGTTGGCTTTCAGGCTATGAACGCCAACAGAAGAAAGGGAAAGGGATATGATGAAAAGGAAGAACTTTATCACCATCGCCTTGGTGGGTTTTTCCTTTTTTTGGAAGAACATTGTTGGGAATGAGGTAACTTTGCCAGGAATAGTAGAATAGCTATGGGAAATCGATTGAGTGTAGGTGTGTCAAAATTCAGAACTAGGACATGAGTGAGAAGATTTGGGTTAAATTACAAAAGGGTTTATTGGGAAAACAAATTTTGAGAAAACCCAGGAAAAAGGATGGGAAAAATGTGTTGGAGATGGAGCAGGTGGAGTATTCTAATCAAGAAAAAAACCCAGAAACAGAAGTTGTAGGTGGAGGGAGGTAAGGGAGTTGTTGCTGAAACCCAGAAATGGACCTCTAAAAAGTGGAGAGAGAGAGGAGAGAGAGAGAGGGTGGTAGCACATGAGAGAAATCCTTGGTCATTGGTCATCTTGTGGAATTCATGTTTGAAGACTTTGAATTGCTCTTCTGGTCATAAACGCGGCTTCCCAGTAGTGGTAGTAGTATTATTTTCACATCAAGAACCGTATACTTGACGCAGATGTCACGATACATAATCCAACACGGACGAACACAGATAAGTTCGTAATAATTTGATGACTTTAATTCCAAATGCTTCGTGTGAGCCTTCATGCACATAAAGTTGTGAACGAACAAAACAGCTCGCGAACTTGGTCTGACTTGTCTCATTCGAAAAAAACTCGGTTCGTTAAAAGAGGCTTAGCTCAATTAAATATGCTCGTTTAGTAAATGATTAGGCCTCGTTTAAGAATGGGTTTAAGAACTTATTTTTTGTCTAATAATAAGAGATGTTCCACAGAATGATAAATAAGAACTTATTTTTTAAAAAGATAATTTTAAGCTCAAAAATTATGTGCTTACGCAAATAATTTTCTTATCAATATGGATCTTGATTGATAGATCTCATTGAGATATTTAATACGGTGCAAAAAAAATTAAAAAAATATTTTTCATTTACATTATTTTTGAGTTTGAAAATGTGAAATAAACTGCTTATTTGGGTTTTGTGGAACAACCCTTCCTATTTTTCTTTGAGAAGTTCCAAAATAAATACTTATTTTTTAAGAAGGTTTCTAAAACGGGCTAAGCTCGGTTTGTTAAGGCTCGGGCTCAAGTTTTCGGCTTATTTGGTAAACGAGCCGAGCTTGAGCTCGACAAAGCTCGGCTCGTTTACAGCCCTACATGATGCACAGTTCCAGACAAATTAGTGTCCGAACATCAGTATTCGAATATTGTGTTCAGCTATTTAAGGCCCCGTTCTATTAAAGTTCTTATTTTGTAAGCACTTATTTTTCTTAGCGCAACAAAAAGTACTTATTTTCGAGTAGTTTGTAGGGTCATATAGAGAAATGCTAAATGTTGTATTTGGATGAATTTTTGATAAATTTCTTGGAGTTATGAGTGGAAAGAGAAATAAAGTAATGATTAGAAGTATGGGTAATGAATTGAAAGAGATAGAGAGAGAAATGAAAATAATGATTGAAGAGTAATGATTGAAAGTATGGCTAATGAGTATTTTTTGAGTTGAAATTTTTTTTCCAAAAACCACCGAACAAGGTGAAAGTATTTGCATAGCGTTGGGGTCTACTTACTTTTCCATTTGTGGTTGGATATTAAATGCAATAGAGTGGTTATAGGGTCTTCTTGCGTTCCTTCCCCCTCCCTTTCCTTTTCGATCTTTTTGCCTTATTTCACTCCCAATCGGTTCAAAAACTATCTCTAATCGACCCTATCATTCATCCATTAAGATCATTGGCCATTTATTTAATTGACAAATGAGCCAAAACTAGTTATAATAGGATGATATATGTAACTATATTCTTTAAATTTGGTCTCCAATTAAGGAGCCTCCGTTTATATGGAATTTTAATTCCAAGGTATGGAGGTGTTTTGGTCGATTTCTCTTGGCGATTTTTTTTGTTTCTTTTGGCTTTAGTTTGCTATGTTTGTATGTTTGTTGGGTTGTTTTAGGCTTGTTGTGTTTTGGTTGACTTCTTATTGTTCTATTGGGGTTGGTTCTTGAGTGGCTTTTATGTTGGTGTGTCCGTAATCCGTTTAACTTTTATGTCATTTCTCAAAGATTAATGAAATCTTTTTCCACAGCTCAAAAAAAAAACTAATGGACTTAAATATATATTTGGCCAACTATTTATACAACAAAAATCAATTTTTTTTATAACTATGTGTCTAGACTAGCTTACACATATTTTTACTATAATGAATTTATTAGTATACTTTTTAAGTTTGCCACTAATTAATTAAAAGATTTAAGTACTCCTATAACTTTGACCGACCATTTGTAGAGAGAGAAAGAAGATACAGATAGAGAAAGGACGAGGAGTGATAGGTTTTAACATGGGAAGGGGATTTGACCTTAGAATACGGGATGACATATTTTATTTGACTCTTTTTGCCATTTAATATAATATTAAATTTAGACCTCTCTTTTATTACTTACCACACGCTTTAATCATGATTATCTTTAACAACTCATACGGTCTCATATTGACTTGGAAATTTCAATGGTACTCATTTTGGACCTTTTAGTTCGAGTTTGGAATTCTATAGAACCATCTCATTTACGAGGGATTATTCATATTACCTGACCACCAAGTAGTCTTTTGCATAGTAGGGATGCAAATGATCCGAACAGCTTTCGTTAAAGCTCGGCGAGCTCGACTTTGAATTTAAGGCTTGATTAAAGAGGCTCGTTTAGTAAATGACTAAGCTCAACTCGTTAAGGCTCGAGTCGAGCTGAAACTCAAGTTTTTGGTTCATTTAGTAAACGAGCCGAGCTCAAGCTCGACAAAACTCGGCTCGGCTCGGCTCAGCTCATTTGCAATCCTACTATACTGCAGATTAAGATATATTTATCGATAACCCAAAGGATTGTGATTTTACTCTAAAAATTAATAGAGGGGCTTCAAAATTGAACTGTGTTAATACATAAAACGACGTGTTTTTGGAACCCTTTCATCAATTTTTGAAGTGCTTTCCAAGATAGCACAGGAGTGGTCAACAAGTTGAACACACATATTTTCGTAATAGGGCGACAGATTAACTAAATGTGGACTCCCATGTAGTAATTGGAAACAAGTAATTAATGATGTCATTAATTGGTGTGCAATTAAAGAACTTCAACAAACTAAAAATTATTTTAAGTCATCAAAAGTATGCTGTCACAATTGCATATGCGTACGCAATACGTGAAGGCTATACGAACTAGTACTATTTTCAATAATAAAATTAATGGTCTGATCCAATTGTGCAAGAAAATGTAAATAGTTTAGACGCCTGTGTTTGGAATTATCTTTTTAATTCTCAACTCGATCCAATCCTTTTGTGGGGTTCACTTTTTTCTTAATTAGGACAAGTAGAAATTGATTTCAGTAAATAGAAAACAGGAATTAAAAATGTGGCAGTGTTACCAAACATATAGGCTTGGTGTTCGATTTCATGAACAGTACCTTTTAATTTTTTTCTACTCGTTGAGTGGACTTATCACTAAATCTCCCAAAGAAATATTCATTAGACTTTAGTAGTTATGAACATGATCGTAATGCATTTATATGCCGTTTTGAGAATTGTATCAGCAAATCGATACCTTGTAATTTTGATGTCTGATCAATCTTATTTATCGACGACCAGGATGACAAATTTAGGCCCCGTTCGTCTAAGATTCTGATTTTGTGAGTACCTATTATCCGATTTACGAAATAAGTCATGCATTCGCTCACAATACATTATTTTTAATTCAAAGAATAAATACTGTACTTATTTATTTGAGTAAGTGGAACACACGCGAACGAGCTTGATCGTATCACCATGTCATGGTGGGCCTCGCAGTTGGCCGCCTGGGGCACAACAAATAGTCCAAGTCATGAAACTTGAGCTATGAAGAATAAAGTTGGGTATAAATTAAAGCATTAATTAAAAAATGGTCTTAAACAAAAGAGAAATTAGAGAATGGCAAGAGAGAACCCGAAAGTGATAGTTGACGTCCCACTCAAAATACTCTCTCTCTCTCTCTCTCTCTCTCTCTCTCTCTCTCTCTCATAAATTTAATTCACCATGAGACGTCAATGACAAAAATAGAAGTGCGTTTAGGATATTATTTTGCTAATGAATTTTCACTTTCCTCTTTTTAATTAATCTCGAGCTCAAGTTTACAGCTCATTTAGTAAACAAACCGAGTGGAGCTAAGCTCAACTCGATTTAAGAGGATCGTTTAGTAAATAATCACTAAGTTCGGCTTGTTAAGGCTCAAACTTGAGCTCAAATTTTTGACTCGTTCAGTAAACGAGCCGAGCTCGACAAAGCTCGACTCAGATCGTTTACAGTCCTATTGTAGAGTAAGATTTTGATAACCCAAAATTTACTAAGAATACGGGAGTGGTAAACAAGTTGAACACATATTTTCATAATAGGGCGACATATTAACTAAATGTGGATTTCCCATATAATGGGAAACAAGTAATTAATGATGTCATTAATTGGTGTGCACTTAAGAGCTTTTTTTTCTTTTGAAAATCACTTAAGAGCTTCAACAACCTAATAAATTTTAGTCAACCAAAGTATGCTGTTACAAGTGCATATCAATTACGCAATACGTGAAAGCTATACGAACTAGTAATTGTTTTGAAAGGCAAAAATAATTCATTAATCTCTGAAATTGTTATAAAGATTAATTGGAACAGGGAGTGAAGATATCAAATTCCTAACACGAGACCCAACCGAGTAAACATCACTAGGAACAATCCTATGTCCATCCAAGATCCAAACCCCAAATTTAGCCAGAAGCCAAACATGACAATACGAACTACTATTTTCATTAGTGGTCTGATCCAAATGTGTAAGAAGATATATGTAAATAGTTTAGACGCCTGTGTTTGGATTATCTTTTTATTTCTCAACTTGATCCAATCCTTTCGTGGAAGTTCACTTGGTGTTCGATTTCATGAATATTACTATTTGTTTCGACTCGTTGAGAGTCAATCGTATAAAAGAAATTAATGTTTATCAGACATCAGTAGTTATGAACGTGATCGTTATGCATTTATAAAGTTGATCTTAGCATCATATTAGCATATAGATACCACGTAATTTTGATGTGATTAATCTGATTTATCAACGACCAAGACGACAAATATAAGTCCCGTTTCGCTGAGGTTCTTATTTTTAAGTACTCATTATCCGCTTTACGAAACAGGTCATTCATTCATAATATCTCCCCTTTAATTTAAAAAATAAATATTTACTTATCTGAATTAATGGAACACACGCGAACGAGTCTGATCGTATCACCAGGTCATGGTGGGCCTCGCAGTTGGCCGCCTGGGGCACAACAAATAGTCCAAGTCATGAAACTTGAGCTATGAAGAACAAAGTTGGGTATAAATTAAAGCATTAATTAAAAAATGGCCTTAAACAAAAGAGAAATTAGAGAATGGCAAGAGAGAACCTGAAAGTGATAGTTGACGTCCCACTCTAAATACTCTCTCTCATTTATATACTCACATCCACACATAGAAGGACAACATTGTAAATTTCCATTACAAGAAGACAAAAAAGAGATGGTCGGGCTCCTATTGATGTTCGCATTTTTGTTTGGTAATGTAAGAAATAAATGAAATTAATTAGTTAATGTTAGACATTAATTGCACAGTGAATTTATATATTTAATTAATTTCAATATACTACGAATGACTAATCTTCGATTGCAGATTGCTGATAGAACACCTATATGAAAAATGGGAACATAAACTTTAATCTTCATGACTAAGCTTTTATTCACCAAACACACACCCCCCCCCCCCCAAAAAAAAAAAAAGAAATGAATAATCAAAAGAGTAGTAGGGGATGTCTGCCTTGATGCAGACAGATGTATTTCGCTAATTTAATTAGCAGGTTCGATTCGATTTTCACCGCCAGCGAACAACCCTCAAAGCTATTGAAAGTGTATCTAATCAATAATTCCGATCAAGACTCTAAAATCAGTTGAGGTGTGCTTAAGATGTTACCTTCAAAACTATATGATATATTAGCTTAATTAGCGAAGTTATTTGGGGGGTGCTTGTTGATCAGTGACAACTTTTTTAGAGCAACTACGAACTAATTTGTACAGACATTATCAAAAATTAAGTTTGTCTCTAAAATTCTCTTGAATCTATCCATACTTCTATCAATTGGCGAATACGTACGTAGGTCATAGCTAGGTAGTATATATTAGCTATGCCTATGTATGTATGTATGGGGGGGGGGGGGGGGGGGGGGGGGGACAAGAGAAAGAAAGGGGTCTCAATTGTTGGGAGCAGACAAACATGCCGTTGCCGTCAAAGCCCTTGGTGTTGGTGTTGTATTTTTATTTCCAACAATATTTTTTTTAGAGCAACTACGTACTAATTTGTACAGACATTATCAAAAATTAAGTTTGTCTCCAAAATTCTCTTGAATCTATCCATACTTCTATCGATTGGCGAATACGTACGTAGGTCATAGCTAGGTAGTATATATTAGCTATGCCTATGTATGTATGGGGTGGGGACAAGAGAAAGAAAGGGGGTCTCAATTGTTGGGAGCAGACAAACATGCCGTTGCCGTCAAAGCCATTAGTGTTGGTGTTGTATTTTAATTTCCAACAATATTTTCCTTAGTTAATTCTTAATTTGTTGTTCTTGTTGCATTGCATGGGTGATATTGGACCATTTGGAATATGGTATTGACTAAAATAATGCTACATACTATATAATATAGTTATGCTTCAATACAAGACCTTTGAATGAGTAAAAGTGTTCCCACCAATTGAGCAAACTTGTCTCCTTTCCCATGCATGTGACTTTGAATTCCCCGGCCACTTTTGTGTTTTGGTTTTCTTCTGTACGTAAAGGTTTGTCACTTTTTGAATTCCTAAGTCGATCTTATTAACAAGAGACGAGCAAGCTTGGATCAACCCTAGTTTGCTAGCTACCCCTATTTGAATATTAAACACAGGGGAAATAAAGTTTATTAAAGAGATTATTTCACGTTCTTAGGATGCGTTGCATAACAAAAATAAGTACTTATTTTTTGAATTAAAAGTCATGTATTGTGAAAGAATGACCTATCTCGTAAAACGAAAAATAAGTTTAACCTTAGCGGAACGGGGCGCCCTTAACATTGTACAAGCTATAATATTCATAAGAATAATGGCCTTTATCTTCCTTTTGTTTTTACTAATGATAGACCATACTTATTTTCTCTAATATTAATTAGCTCCCAATTATATATAGTTCTTACTTAATTTTATGGGTTTTTGTGTTTTTAGATTTATCGCCTGTAGGTATATGAAATTATTGTGCCCATCTTAAGGAATGCTCACCGACATTGGATGAAATTAATTGTCCTCCTAGACAGTATGGAGATCCTTTGATAAAATCGACTCTCCAAATTCAGTATAAGTTGTGCTAGTTTTTTTTTTTCCCGACAAGTAAGATCATTTCAGTTATATTAATACGAAAAATAATGTATAACTACAACAACCATACAAAATACAACAGAAACAACAAAACAAAATAAGAAAAGCTGCTCAACGCCGATGTTGAACCAGTTGTGCTAGTTTTTAGTTCAATAAATTTCTTAAAATTAGTTACCACGGGGAACTTCTCGATCGGTTATATTAACTTTTCTTGGGTGGCTAGATGTGAAAATCTAACAAGGATTATATAGACACGTAAAAATGGGTATTTTGGCGTGTTGAAGAAATTGCCACAGAAATCCACCTTTAAAGATTCACTACGTCGATCATGGTCTCACCCAACTTTAGAGGTGTAAAACCAGAACTCAATAACTAGAGTTTTGTCCATTCAAGTAACGATCGAGTTTCTACTGTTTCTGAGATAGTAAAGTCACATAGTTCGCATCACGTGTTTGCGTGAGCGGGGTGCGAGTCTGAAAGCGACTTTGATAATAAACATCTCAAACTACTAAAATATTTTGCGACAACTCAAACGGAGAGCAATGATTGAGAGCGAGAATGGAGGACATGCATTAATTCTCAAGGATTATGTGACTAAGGGTGTATAAGAGCATGGCCAACCCTAACTTATATTTTAGCTCAAATTTGAGTAAAGCTTCATTTGAATATGAATTACTCCAATGAGAAAACTCAAATAAGCATAAATTTGAGTAAAAGCTTCATTAACGACATAGTTATAAATTTGGAAATTATCTTGCAAAATATGAGTAAAGACTTGAGTCTTCCTTCGATTTGATGAAATTTTTAGTATCATTCAATTTGGTATATATTTGAGTCGGTGGGGTAGATTTTAAGATGGTTTTACTTCAAAATTTGAGTTTGCGTAAAATAAGAGTTAAGGTTGGCCAGGTGGAGATGCACTAAAAGATGGACTTCTCCACTTAGTCGGTTGAAGGAAGTGGAGAGAGAGAATAGGAAAGTACTCAAATTTCTACCCCGCCTCTCTCAATATCTTAAGACAGAGCAGACCCTTAAATGTTAAGGACTTGACCACCATATTTGCACATCTATACGATACTATAAGCAAATGTAGTTGGGCTCAAAATACTCCAAAGTCCAAACATCCAATCCTAAATTCTTACAATTTTATTTATTTTTTAAATAAAATTAGAAAGAGAGAGAAGGGAGGAAAAAACGTAGCAGCCGTTTGACGGACTCTTTTAGGATCAGTCCGTATGAAGCAATTGTTCCGGCTTTAACCGGCTCCTGACAAATGAAAAAGAAAAAAAATATGGAGTACTGCTTATTTCTTGGAGGTAGAAAAAGGACATTGGAGCAATGCAAAGTCTAATGAGCTTTTCCATTACAGATCTGTCTTTTTGCATAATTACATAAAAAGATGGCAATTGTCTATTATTCTGTCCATGTATAATGTCAAAGCATAGACTTTTTGACATTTGCTTTTGCTTGTCCTCCTAAAACTCTCAACTTTGCTTGTTTTCATATTCTCTCTCTCTCTCCCTCCATGTGTAAAAGTCGTATAAAAACGTGCCTTAATTTGGACGCCAACTAACTAGCCCAGTGGTGGCCTCTGATCCGGTAGCCCTCCGTGGAACGATAGAAATTAGTAACTTTTTGGTGCTTGGTCCCTCGCGAGGTCTACCTCGGATCTGGAATCCTTATAATCATGGCGAGAGCATGCAGTTGCTATAGCCGGTCAGTTCCTCCACACTTTTTTTGAGCACAAAAAAAAAAAAAAAAAATCAAAGTATGTAATGTTTGGCGAGGCGTGTTTTAATAAATAGTATACAAAAAAATACTATGCCAATTTTTGTCAACTCTGTGTTATACTACATGATAGTGGGTTCCAGGGATCGATAGTGGGAGACGATGGGTTCCGATACTTTGTTTCGGAGTATATAATTTTTCGTCTTTCAGGTGGTTAGACATTAGTCAAACTTTTTGGTGCTTGGTCCCTCGCAAGGTCTGCCCCGAAATCCTTATGATCCTCCGCACTTTTATTGAGCACAAAAAAAAAAAAAAAAAAACCATAGTAAGCTTGCATGCAAGGCATGTAATGTTTGGTGAGGCATGTTTTAATAAATAGTAGTAGTATACACAGAATACTATACCAATTTTTTTCAACTCCGTGTTTTAGTACATGATAGTGGGTTTTAGCTAGATAATGGGAGACGACGGGTTTTGATACTTTCTTTCGGAGTATATAACTTTTTTTCGTTTTTGTCTTTCAGGAGGTTAGACGTCGGTCAAATTGACTTTCGACATTTCTCTATATTCTCAAACTCCAAACCTAAGATGCACTCAATTAATTCAATCAACCGACTTCGCTTTACATGCCACAATTAAAAATATCCAAGTGTTGTAATAGGCCGCCTATTCCTGAAATGTGATATCAGGACCATGCATGGGAAGAAGGGGCATCGATCAAGAACCCAAGTTTGACTTAGGCTTTGTGCAAAGAAGTCAAATTCCTTCATTTTAATAACAATAATAATAGACAGGTATGGGGAAATGATATAATATGAAATAGGGAAAACCAATGGCTCACAAAGAAGGAAGGGCCACAACAAAAACAAAAACAATGGGGCTCTGCTCTTTCTTACTGATGTGATCGAGCTTACTTGTTTTGGATTAAAAAGTTGAGCGATTTATTTTTTTCATTTTTATTCAAATTTTTTACGTATTTGTTAGTTTTGCGTTGAATTTTTGTGCTTAATGATTCGACTTGACGAAAGAAATTGAAAAAGTAAAAATTATGAACAAATTTTAAATTTTTAGACTTTTTTAATTATTTTTGTCTTTATTCAAAAATTTATGGGTTTCAATAGTAATTTTTTACTTTTTCAATTTTTCTCGTTCAAGACGAATCTGTAAGTCAAAAAAAAAAAATTGATACATAAAACTAACAAGTGCGATTTTCTTTTCAATAATTAAAGACAAACCAATAAGTCATAATTTTGACTTATTGATCAAAATAGGATCCAAACGTCGTCGTCAGCTCTGCTTTTTTTTAACCAACCTCCCATCTTCAAAACGTGTGTTGAAAATTACCAAAACGACGTCATATTCATCATTTTTCTTTTTGTTACAAACTCCCGTCTTCAAAAAGCAGGTTCCTTGTGACCGAAACAGCATCAGATTAGTCTTGCGATCGTAAACCTATAGAAAATGCTAACATCCGCACTAAGGCGGAGAATAATATGTAAAATATGCATTGATATTTGAAAAAAATATCTTGCTATATGTGAAATTGTATTAATATTCGTGAAATATGTATCAATATTCGAATTTGTTTAGAATTATTGGTAGGGGACCGATATTCTATTAGGATGATTTTGGAACGGTTATTGTTTACGATTTGTTTGGAACTTCCGGAAAATATGAGAAAGGAAAGGAAGAGAAGATTAAAAAAAAATCTCCCCCATTGTTTGGTTGGGAGGAAAAGAGTAGAGAAAATAGAAGGATTTAGAATTGGTTCTAGAATTATGAATAGTACAATTTTCCTCTTATTATCATCCCATTTCCCCTCATTTTCCTTTCTCTCACTTTTTCCTACTTTCCTCAATTTCCAAACAAGAGCTGCAGAGAGCACCTCGACGCCACTGTCTTCCATCCTCTTCTTGGTCATTTGATGCACCCCACGGTGTTGATTTGAGAGGGGGAGCGAATGATTGGGCGCAGACCCACGGAGCGTCAATCGCCATGTGGGATAATCGGGGATATCACATTGTTCAGGGTGAGACATATGATGGTGTTATGCATCGCGATGACCCGTATGTATCAATGTCACATGCGCCGATTCATTGGTCGCCTAGGCTGCTGATTTGAGAAAATGGTATAAATTGTCTTTGATTAATTCTGTTCTCCTCTACATTTCAATTTACTTGCCTAGCTGCCCACACTAGTTCGTTTTAATGCCTTACTATGGAAAGCTTGCGGTGATATCATGTCGTTACACTCTATCCCAACCATAAGTATTGAATAACCTATAAAACGCAGATACTTCAAAATTTGTCTTGCTCCTATATCATGTGTTGCCTAAATTTTACAAATCAAGACAAGCATCGTGTGATTCGATACAATCTGCAATCCGATGCGTATCTTAAGTAAAGGAAATCTTATGATACGCATACAATATGTGTCTTAGGATTCGGTACGTTTAGTGGTAAAATAGATACGTATCTCTAAATATTTCTTAGGCTTAATTTCTTTGATTGTGATACCTTTCATTACGCCATACATGACACCATAAATTTTGTTGCTGGATCATGTTTTGTGGTTGATTACTTAAAAATATTTTCGTCGAAGTTCATTTTTTAACATATGCAGTACATCTTGCATGTTAGATTGGGAATAAGTATTCTTTGAAACGTGTATGTACTCTTGTTTACGTATCTTACAATAAGCAGTAGCCGATGTGTATCTCGATGCAGTACATAGGATTCAGAAAAGAATACAAGATATGTATCCCATTATGGTAACTTCCCCATATGGCATACTTCAAAAATTGGCTGTTGTTCGTGTGTCCTAAGTTGCATCTCTTCAACCACGTCGAATCGGCACGCAGTTTCCTCCCTGGTGCCAACAAATTCATAAACACAGTTTTGGAAGAAATGTCGCATCGATCCAAGGGCTGATCTTAAAGACAAGGTTTGGGACACATGGACTCGTGACCAACTTTTTAACATGACTGTTCCTAGATAGAGTCTAAGAGCATCTCCAATATTTGCTTCAAATATAGGGATGACAAATTGTTTTGAGGGTTTATGTGGCAATTTGGCATGTAAACCTAGCATTGAATAGCTATTATTGTTCTAAAATTGATTGACTTGAATGTTATGCAGGCAATGATTGTTTTGACACGACAGGCGTCACACTGATCAACAGTAGTGTGAGATTTAAATGTATGCATTGCTTTAGATAATCATGGTTATTGATAAATGTATTTTTATTTGATTATTTATTTGTGTTATTGAAATTCTAGGGCCGGAAGACTCAATGGCTCTAACTTATCAACGCTGCGAGGCAGCTTTTAGATAAGTCTTTGTAGGTCCCTTTTATACAACCCGATTGGCATCTCATAACAGCATTGGTAGAGCATTGGCGACCTGAGATGCACACGTTCCACATGTCGTATAGGATGTAAGCATCCAATTGGGGCTGAGAGTTAACGGTATGCCAATTACAAGGAGAACAGACTATAGCTGGCCTAAGGAGTGCAATAGGTTACATGGGGGCAAAGTCACAGGAATGTACTTGGAGTATCAGGTAATTAAAGTACTTGTGGTATTTTAGATTGCATTAAGATAGAGAACCAAAGTATTTTGTTTTCATAATTAGACTTGTTTCCTAGCGTGTATTTAAGAAGTTATCTTATGTAACAGGTAGAAATTTACACTTGTCACGCAAAGGATACATGACAGGGCTCATATTTTGCATCTTATGGAAGGGAGTATTTTTTAGACAAGTCGTTCCAATATCTCCCCCTAATGTTTTGTTTTTGCCACTATTAGACGTGGCAGGACAGTATGGCTAAGGGAGTGGAGCACTGGCTTGGTTGTAGAGGGTCTTGCGCCGCGCTACTGTTCCGACCACACACGAGATAGGGGGGTTGCCTCATCCTCTTCCAGGTTTGGGTGTGGGAAAGGTTTCCGTTTATGGCTCCACTGCGATGTCACCTTCTTCCAGTGCAACCGGATCCTCTCATTGCATGGTATGAACAATAAATAAAATATTAAACTTGTCTTAGTTTAAGAAGTACGTCATTATGGAGTTATTTACACACACACATATCCATTTATTTGTTGGTTAAGGTACCAAGCACGAGCCTTGTATGATTTCGCATAATGAACATCAATTTTTGCAGTTGGCATGACATATTTTCAGTGGTGCTGGTTGCGACTCATGTGGTACGACAATACCGTATCTGCAACTTTCCCAAACGACGTGGAGAAATATATGGTAACCTCTCCCATGCCCACACCTGAAGGAGGAGGATGAAATCACCTAATCTCTTCTTTGGTGGGTCACATTCAAATTTCAATTACTAATTCAGTTCTTTACATTCTTTTTTTTTTTTGATTGGGTAAAAGGGTGGGAGGGGGCAATCAGCGTAACAACTCCCATTGGGTGTGACCATAGAGGCTCCCTACCCGCCAGTGGAATGTCTGGTTGAGCCATAGTTATTATCCGTGAGAACATGCTGTCACCACGGCACTACCTAGATACACGTTGGTGGAAGCACAAAGTCCCCAATCCCATGCCACTTGCAAGACTCAAAACCGAGTCCTGCCTACGGAAAGGGGGAGGCCCAACCAACGAGGCTACTACCATCGGTGATAGTTCTTTACATTCTTAATTCCTTGTATTTCATGTCATTTTGCCAATTTAAGGTTCCTATCAGCAGTATTAAGTATGGAAAACACATGGAAACAACAAACTATGAACAAAGCACAATAAGCTGAAGCATAAATTGAATTTATGTTCACATACAATGAATTAGTGTGTGACAGTAGATATAATGATTGCAACCAGAGAGTTGGCTTAATTCCCTCAAAGCATGGTTTCTAAGAAGCATGGATATGGATATAGGACACGGGTACGACTTGATACAGACATTTGGATACGAAGAGTATCAAACCTATGTCCTAAAAGTATCAATCTCCGGTCATGTCAATATGAATACGTCACCTTCTTTGAAGTTTTCGTGCTTCTCAGCTTTACATCCCTTGTAATTAGACAAGACAAGCGTACTAGCTCCCCTAGTAAGGCGTGCGAGGCAGACATACTAGCTCCCCTAGTAAGGCGTGTGTGGCACACGCCGATGACGTCACTCATAACCACTTCGGTTATGGCATTGTGTTCACTCCAACCAATAGTTCAAACTTATAATATAGATGAAGTGTTTGGAAGAGAGATGTTGTTCTTTAGATGTTCAGTTACATCCTTATACCCTAGTTGTAGAAGTGCTGAGGGCACATGACGAGCATCATCGTCTGGCGAGACTAGGTGTTTCCCACCCCTACCAGCGCAGGACCTCACATGTCAGGAGGAGGTCAATCACAGCTACGAAGAGCAGGAGACAACAACATAGGTAGAAGAGGGAAACATGACATCAATGTTGTAGAAGATGTGAACGAGGTCTTGGCAATGAAGGGGCAAGTAGAGGAGGGGTTGGCTGAGGAATCAGAGGTAGATGAGGAGTGGAGAGGATTATAGAGATGGAGGATGGGGGCCAATTAGGTGGTAATGAGGCCTATACGTTAAACGGAGGGGGCACTCAGGGAGCAGAATGGGTAACTCGGGTTGGGAATGCCGGTCAACCCATCTCACGACCCTCTGATTTCCTTGTGACCCAAAGTTGTGTGACTTCACCGATGGACACTTTTGATTGAGGATTTAGACATTTAGCCCTTTCGAAGTTTCCTTTATTGTTACTTGTTCCTTTATTGTTACTTGTCCACGTGTTTGATAATATGGTATTTTCGGCGTCTTAAATCCTCCATAAAGAGCCAATTGTGTTACCGTTGACAGCTTGGGTGCCAATTCGAGCGTTGTAGTGGTTGTGGACGTTCACGGGCAGTTGTATGAATTGATTTGCCTGATACAGAATGTGGGTTTTCCGGCGGATAACATGATTTTTGTTTTTAATGGAGGTTACGTGGATAGGGGGCTTAGAGTTTTTGTTTTATGCAGATTGTCCCAAAACCCCAAGCCCCCCTATCCACGTAATCTCTATTAAAAACAAAAACATTGTTATCTGTTGGAAAACCCGCATTCTGTAGCAGAAAAAGCAAGTCATGCAACTGCCCGTGAATGTCCCCAACCACCACAATGCTTGAATGGGCACCCAACCCGTCAACGGTAACACAATTGGGCTCCTTATGGAGGATTTTAGACGCAGAAAGTACTAAATTGTCAAACACTTGGACGGGTAATAATGAAGGGAATTCCAAAGGGGATAGATGTTTAGATCCCCAATCAAAAGCATCCATTAGTGAAATCACCCAACTTTGGGCCACAATGGAATCGGAGGGCCATGAAATGGGTTGATTGGCGTTCCTAACCTGAGTTACCCCTTCTGCTCGCTGGGTGCCCCCTCCGTATAACGTATAGGCCCCACTCTCACCTAATTGGCCCCCATCCTCCATATCTATAATCCTCTCTACCTGTGACTCCTCCTCTACCTGTGATTTCTCCGCTAACCTCTCCTTTACCTGCCCCTCCACTGCTTGGATCTCGTCCACATCTTCTACAACATTGACGTCATGTTCCCCTGTTGGTTGCTGCCTCCAGCTCTTTGTAGCTGTGATGGACCTCCTCCTAACATGTGACATCCTGTGTTGGTGCGGGGTGGGAAACACCTAGTCCCGCTAGACGGTGATGCTCGTCCTGTGCCCTCAGTGCTTCTACAGCTAGGGTATAAGCATGTGATTGAATGTCTGAAGAATGACATATCTCTTCCAAACACTTCGTTTGTATTATAGATTTCAAATATTGTTTGGAGTAAGCATGACCGTAGTGGTTATGGGTGACGTCATGGGCGAGTGCCACGCACGCTTTACTAGGGGAGCAAGCGTGCCTGCCTTATTTGTCTAATTGCAAGGGATGTATGCATGCATGTTATTATAAGCGAGATGTGTTCATATTGACACGATCGGAGATCGATACTTTTAGGACATGTGTCTGATACTCTTTGTATCCACATGTCTGTATCAAGTCGTACCTGTGTCCCACATCCTGCCTATAGTACTAGAGGATAAACCCTAGAAGAGGTACGCCGTTTCTCCTAGTTACAGTACTTTCCCCTTTTCCTTCACGTTCTTACTTGATCGGCAGAGGGGTGTAAGGCTGTCCACAGCCCTATGCCTTGTGTGCAGGTCTCCGGGAGGAGCGAGGAGAGTGGATCGAAGAAGAGTTCCCGGAAACCACCAAATGGAAGATGAAGTTATTCAGCTTAGGAGAAGGGGAAGGTTCCATGGGTCATACTCTATGAAGGGGTGTTATAGAAGGAATTTTGTTTCCATTTATTGCATTTGATGCTCCGTGACGTAAATTGATGTTTTGTACTCTGACCAATGTAGCTTGTTCGCTTCTGATACTTTTGGAATTTGATGGAATTTGTCATCTGTCTTTTTCTTAGGGCTACTAATGCTTGTTTTGTTTTAAGTTCACTGGCTCACTACTGATTTGGTGTTACCACAACAAAGTTGAGACCACAGTCAAGTTCTGAAAAGGATTGTTTCTCCTTCATGTGGATAGGGTCACTAGTCAAGCGAGAGTGATGATAAATTAAAGCACTTATACCCCTGCAGTAGAGTGCCAATGCCTTTTCGAAGCTACTTTTGATACGCGGCCTTTTGTATTTCGAGACACTTTTTTCTTCAATATCAACATGCGTTCAACAACTTAGTTTATCTTCAAAGGACATTTTGTAGGTTTCTTCCAATCTTGATGCTCTCTTTGATATTTTTCTAGCACATGCCAACCTCTTAACTTGTTTGATTGACATCTTCAATTAAACTTAGGTCCACTCTGTCGTGGTTACTTCAACTCATAATGGTATAACTATTTTCTATTGTCATTCTCGTGCACCTTCATTTGTAATGGATAAATTTAATTGTAAGTGTTGATTATTTATGTTGATGCCTCCATAACAGAGACATAGACATATATATATACATACATATATATATATATATATATATATATATATATATATATATATATATATATATATTTTATCGCACTTGGACTTGGACAAAAAAAAAAAGATCTTGGAAATCATAGTTATGGCAATGGACGTTTGCCCTTTTAGACTAGAACACATAATTATTTAAATCTTGGCTGGATACACGACAGTCAGAAACAATTACGTGAAAGTTTGCGATGCCATTTTGTAATCTGCAGAAATCCGCCGAGCAAATAGTTGAGGGTAGCATCAACCCATTAAAGCACCAAAACCATAACGTATCCATATTATTCCTAACATGGAAAATGAAATCTCCAAGGATGTGCTCAATAGAACGACCCGTCGAGCAGAAAAATACTTCCAAATACCTTCACCACAAATACAGTCTTATGAACAGTTACAAAACACCATCCAAGGTGATAGCCTGGATGGCTCAGCTCACCACACCCCCTAGCAGAGACTCGGGTTTGAGTCTCACCGATAATGGGGGTGGAGTCTAAGTCATCTTGTACCCAGATGGTGCCGTAGTGACAATCTGTCTTCACGGACAGTAGCTATGGCTTGAACCGGACATTCCACTAGCGGGTAGAGAGCCCCTATGGTCATGCCCAAGGGGGTTGCCAAAAAAAAAGTTACAAAACCTTTTGCAGGCTATGAACTTTGCAACTTGGGCACCGTCTTCATCACCCACAATTGGGAAAATGACGGCCCATGACATGTTTTGATAATTAATGTCTTTTAAGGACATGCTAAAAGCATTTGTTAATGAACAAAATGTCCTTGGCGGGCATTAATTATCAAAACACGTCATTGGCCGTCATTTCCCCCCCACAATCAGTCCCCCTTTCAGCTAGATGACCACAATTTTATTCATTAAGTTCATCAGCAAGGCCTTGTAAGTAAGATTAGCTTTGCACTTGGTTCTCAACCAAATGTCAGCCTCAACAATTCATGGACGGAACTAGGATTTTCTGAACGGGGAGCTGAACTATGAAGAGTAAACACAAGTACCACCACTTTGTAAACAAGAAAGTAGGTTGTCTTCTAATCCCAATCAACCATTGACATAGCCTGGCAATACTTTCCAATTCTTTGAATTTTGGATGTCGAACGACATTATGCTCAAAATGATAAAGGTCTATTCTTGGAAATGTTGTTTGAAACTTTCCAAATTCTGAAAATACTTCATGATTAGTGTGAACTTGAAGTATTCATATTGAGATTTAAATAAATAAATAAATAAACCGAAACTATGCGAGAGCCTTGGCCCACCATAGCCCACAAGTGCTTCCGTTTCTGCTCCGCATTGTCCACAATATAAAACAAACTAAAGTTGTAACCTTACAAAATTTGTTGAAGGGCCCCCCTCAAAAAACCAGATCAAAAAGAGAGGGAGGGAGTGATACCCGTTGACAGTCATTGTTGTGGTCCTCCGTACCCATGCCACCGCCTTCTTCGTCATTATCGGCCACTATGCAACTTAGAGTTCCTTCATACGATCTGGTTTTGTTCCATCTCCTCATTTACAGGGCACGCAACAAAACAATGTTGACAAGATATAACGAGACAAAGGAATGATTTGTTGGTTTGGCTGGCTTTGTACTTCGAAACAGAGAGAGTCGCAAATATTTAGGCGCCTGAGTTCAGAACGGGTGTATTGCTCCCAAGTCCTAAAGGATCTCCAAGGAAAGCTAACCTCTTTGACAATGAATATCACGATATCAGGGTGGAGAAGAAAAGAAGATTATTTTAGCAGAACAACATATATACACATGGAGGAAATTCAATGGGAGATTTGAACTACAATAGCGTACCACAGGAACATCACGATACTTAGCAGAGCCGAGTTGTCATTGAACTGCCATGAATCAAAATGCAAATCAAACTGGCACAAGCACTACTCAAAAAGCTAAAAAATAGAGGTTGGAACGAAAGCCAGAAGTCGCATACATGAAAAATAAACCGGAAGGAGACATTGAAAACATGCGATGAATCATTGGAAATGAAACGATGAGAGGAAATACTAAGAAATAGATTTTCTACTTTTAACCGGTATGATCTCTCCACCCTTTCTCTGTTTGATCGTCTCCAAAAGGAAACTTACAATGTGACATTTTGTTTTGCAGTTCTTCCTCCTCCGTGCTAAGGAAATGCAATCGCTAAAAAAATTATCCATCAGGCCCTAGTGAAAGCGAATTCGAACATTACTTCACAGAAAAATCAAGGACCTGCAAGAATTGAATTTATCAATTAGAAAGGTCATCAACATTCTCAATGCATATAGTCAGTCAGACTCATTCGTACGATGTGCTGTCCTACTCTTCGATCCATCAGGTCCTACTCTTCGGTCCCGTGTTCGATGCACGCTAGCATTGATCTCATTCTATGCACTAGAAGATGTGTGTGGTGAAAAATAAATTTAGAGTACCACGTGACGGTACCCTTGCAAGGGCATAGAATAATTTTTTCTCCGTATTCAACCCACCATCTCCCTCCCTCCCGAATTGGGGGATAGTGTTGTGCAGTGGTATGCGCAGCACCGTGCTGCACACCTTCGAGCCGTTGGATTGTGCATCCGACGGCTCAGATCTCATTTCGGTAATGAATGGCTCTTGATCATTGGTTGTCAAAATGAGATCTGAGCCGTCGGATGCACAATCCAACGGCTCGAAGATACGCAGCACGGTGCTGTGCACTCAACCACCCCCCATCCCCATTTCTCTCTCTTTCTTTATTTTTTTTAAACAAAAAAATTTAAAATGTAAAAAATTAGGATTGAAGCTTTTGATCTCCTCTCTCTCTCTCTCTCTCTCTCTCTCTCTCTCTCTCTCTCTCTCTCTCTCTCTCCTCCACATTTCTCTCTCTTTCTTTATTTTTTATAAACAAAAAAATTAAAAATGTAGAAAATTAGAATTGAAGGTTTGGAAGCTTTTGATGAAAAAACACATTTGCTTAGTATATAAATAGATAGATAGACAAGGGTTGTGCCAGTTTAATGGACGGAACAATAAAAAAAAGGTTCACATTGATTTTTTTTTTTTTCCATGCATCGAATAGGCACAATTCTAGTGATGTTTTTCAGAATAGATTGGTCCAAACATGTAAGTTGAGACCGAAGCGTTGCTCACATTTATGCAGAGGAAAACAAGACAAACCACTGGAAAGGATTTTTTAAGCACAGCTATGTGTGGCCCGATTACATTATGGTTTGACAAAATTGAAACCACAGTAACTAAATGATTCTTTAAGAACTAAATAATCTTGTACCAAGACCATTACATCAGTAGGTGGCAGCATTGCAACGGATTGAAGAAAAAACGTGTCTCCAAACATACAAGGCCGCGTATTAAAAGTACACCTTCCAAACGGAAAATAAACAATTCTATCAAATTCCACTAGTGTCATAAGCGAATAAGCTACATTGGCCGGCATCAAATGCAACAAAAGAAATTAGAAATCTTTCTAGAACACCCCTTCATAATTTTTTCCATCTCATGGGATGGGAGCTTCTCCTAAGCTCAATAAATTTACCTTCTATCTCGGCATAACCCTCTTTAGATCGTCCGATTCAATTATTCATACAGTATAATTAGGCTGGGAAATCGTAGAAATTGCAGCAGACATTTGCCCTTATAGACTGTGCAATGCATGACAAGTTTTACCCTGCAATGCATGACAATTAGACAAAATCAAATGAAAATTTGCGATACCATTTCGTAATCTGCAAAAAGAATTGACTGATGGTTGATGATAGATTCTCCAAGGATGTGCTGAATTCCTAAACGAAGACAACCCATACATCATGAAAAATTCTTCCAAATGCCTTCACCGCAATCAAACTAGTCTCATCAGCAGTTGCAAAACCTTTTTGCATGGCATTACTAAGCAACTTGGGAACTATTTTTCAATCACCCACAATAAGTTGCATTTTCGGATTGATAGCCATTTTTTTGCCAAGTCCATTAACAAGGCTTTGTAAGAAGACCTGATGTGCACTTCTAACTCAGAAGAAAGCTAATCAACGTCCACTCTAAAATGGAAAGCACCATAATCTTTAGCTTATTGAAGGGACCAAAACTCAAAAAACCAAAACGAGCTAGGGAGAGAGAGAGAGCCATATTGTAATGGCCTGCTCCGACTGACCTACTTAACTTTTAGCCAAACCACGTAGCTCAAAAAATTAACCTCAAATTAATAATAGCTGGTCGGCCTTTACTTATATACCACAACAAATTCCCTTAACCCACCAATGTGGGACTAAGAGTTGGGGTCTCACACATACCTGCTATTGTTATTGAAGTAATCGGTACTTGCTATTGAAGTAATCGGTACTTGCCAACTTTGTCACCATCTCCTGCCAGAGTTCAAACGAAATAGTAACAAACA
Organism: Rhododendron vialii; assembly: GCF_030253575.1. Classification (NCBI taxonomy): domain Eukaryota; kingdom Viridiplantae; phylum Streptophyta; class Magnoliopsida; order Ericales; family Ericaceae; genus Rhododendron; species Rhododendron vialii. The sequence goes on along the minus strand of NC_080568.1, from coordinate 1,227,716 downwards.
AGAATTTGCTCATCTTCCATGTTTTATTTCTAAACTCCACACGACTGAAATATTTATAACTCTATTTGTCATTACCAAACACCAAACTAGTTGTCTTGAAATCCACATAACAAAATGCAAACCTAAATATCCTCCTTGTTGAATTTTTTTTTGAACAATCCATCCCCGTTCAGGTTCACTTGGCATGCCAAAAGAAGATGCTCATAAGATATACAATCAATGAAATAAGGAGAAATGGAAATGGAAAGTACCAACGGAAGACTGGTACTAAAATAGTGTACAAAAGGAACAATTCTTTCAAGAATGGAGTTTTGACTTTTGATTGAACTGGGATGCATCAGAATGCAAAAACAGCAGAAGGACAAACAAAATATGTTAAGACTGGAAGATGTACGGAACCAGGAAGTCATCCCTTTCCTATTGCTTAAATGAGTTAAATCTGGGATAAAGCCTCCGCTTTATTTCCAGTCAAAGAGTGTGAAAATAAATTGTATCGCTCCAATGTTTGAGAGAATCACTAAAACAGTGACAAGGTAAGTCAATGGGAAACAAAGAGAAGAGAGGAAATAAAAACAAATTAGATTTCCACCTACTTCCAACACGCTTCTTTCTCTCGCATTCAAACCCAACTCATTCTCTTATTGATTGCCTCCAAAAGGAAACATACCACATGATGGTTTTTATTTCATCTCATCCTCCTCCCAAGCAATGGCTAAAAATGATCACTCTGGCAGAATGAATCCAGAAATTAGATAGCCTACTTCACAAAAAAATCAAGCACCTGCAATAATAGGATTTCAAAGTTAAAATGGGCATCTAATTTCATTATTTATTATATCCAGACACTAAAAATTCAATAGGGTACAACTAATCCAGACGATAGGCTAGCGATCTCAGGCAAAGTATCATACATTATTCACCAAACAAACCGATACAACATTACCACATCGTCTTGTCATCTTTGCTAACATGCATGTGAAGAGTATAAATGAACCTAAACAACTGATAATTGACCAACCAACTCGACTGACAGTTAAGGAAAGCTTGTGTTTCAAAAGGTATGCAGTTCATGCAGTCATTCCAGACATTACACTAATAAAAAACAAGTTCTGATGAGGAATACCTGTTTATGCAGATCGTCTACCTCCATATTTTTGCCATGCTTGCTTTCCTGTTTGTTCTTTCTTAGGAATATTATTCCACTTTCAGTTCTAATTCTCTTCTGGCGTTTTTTATTCTTCTCTTTTGCTGCTAAAAAATAAAGTCGGGCTTTATACCTTCTTTTAAACTTTTCTTGGTTCTCTTCTTTTTTCCAGAATACATTCCACACCCAATTGTTGTCTTCGTCGTCGGCACCAACATATAACCACTCCCAATCTCTGCCATAACTGTCAAAACAGGAACTCCAATCGCATCCATCATCGGCCAATTCAAGAGCATCTTCCCCTTCCTTTACCCAATCTTCCTTGTGACCATAGGCAGCAGGTGAAGCCAGACTCTCTGCGTATGAAGCTACATGTATTTCGTAACGACCACTTGAGATAAGAATCTCCCTTTGTGGCATCTTGTTGGGATTGTACACAAATAATTTGTTTCTATTCACTGCAATAAGAACTTCACCATTCTTTGTAAAGTGCAATGGCACAAAGTTACCATACACATACGGCCTCGACAATCCCATAATATTAGACATGATGAAAATATTGCTCCATGACTCCCCTACACCATATTCTCTCATGACAAAAACCTCAATAAAATCGGGTTCAACTTCAGTACCACTTTCACAACCACAACGTGCCATACAAAGACATCCCTCTAAAACCCCCAACCCTAGTATAACAGTTTTCCTTTCCCAGAAATTGTAGGGTTGTGGTGGTACTGGTAACTCTAGAAATTCATCCGTTATCGGATCAAAATAAACAATCTGGTTTGAAAAGTCAATATTTTCATATTGATTGATCACCCAGTGCAACTTCCCATTCACTACAGGCCCAGAATTCATCACTCTCTCTCCACCGTCTGCGAAGCAACAAGTGGTGGTAGCCCAAATTCTCCTTTTAAAACTAGCTACGCTGACCTTGCCACGGTAGGCTATTACTGCCTTGTAATCATCAACGGATGAGTCATAACAGAGTCCGGAGCTAGCAGAAATTTCTTTCGTAATAAGTCCCATAGGCCAATAACAGGTAAGCGACAGCGTTTTAGTGCATTGTCTAGTTGACGGGTTCCACAAATACAAATCCATGTAATAGCTCACAAGCAACAAGCCATTGCACGAACCTAAGATCTGAAACCACTCTATATTATCTTCGTTGATCATTGGTTTTATCCACGAAGAAGAAGCATACGCTGTGCTATCATATTCAACAGAGTAAACGACACTCGAACCCTTATCATGTGAGTCAGAAGGAGATCTAATATTAATGGCTATTTTTTGGTGCTTTTGGGAGGAATAGTGATCAAGAGCGAATTTAGGATCAGAGATCAGAGATCGCCATACCTTGGAAACACACCTGAATCGGAATAGGGATCTGACTGGTAGATGCGAGAGGATTTCGGAGAGGATTTCGACGGGGATGTTGTGGAGGTGTTGCAGAGAGTTGGAAGGGATGTTTCGGTGGTGTTGAAGAGAGTTGGACAGTCTCTTCCTGTTGCGCTTGGAGTACACTTTTTGCCAGCCGTTGTCGTCGTCGTTGGTGTTGGTATCGGAAGTGACTGCTGCCATAAGTAGGTTTTTAGAATTGAAGTATAAGAAAGCGGGAAAGCTTGACGAGAGAGAGAATAAAAATAAGGAGAGAGAGATGCAAACGGGGAGGGAATATATAAAGGGAAAATTTGAAGGGCAACCGCCACAACTTGGACAAAACTTCTGTGGTGCTCCCAAGTGGTATGGGAGCACCATACTCCCAATGAATTATAGCCTTTGGATTGAAAATAGATAAATTACAGTCGTTGGATGAAAACCAAAAACTAAAAGTAGAGTGGTTTTGGTAAAAACGATGTGGTTTTGACCAAAAAAACGGAAGATTACCTACCACAGAAACAGGAAATACTTACTATTGGTAAGGCAACACTTACCATTGTATAAGGTAAAACTTACCATACAAACAGGCATACTTACTAAACCGGTTGGTCCGGTAACAAGTTACCATGAAATTAAAAAAAAAATAGTAACTTTTTATTTGGCGAGAAAATTTAGAGATTTTAGGGATTTATATATTAGAAGAATTATCTGAAAAATGGTGTTCATTTATAAATCTAGTTTAAAATTTTAATTTGTTATGAAAATATAATTAGAAGAATTTTCTAAAAAAAATTTGAAAAATACTTTTCATAATTTCCAAATGACATTATAAATGTATTTAATTAATTAATTTTTAAATGGTCATTTATTATAGATATATTTAAGTAACTTAGTTTTAAATATTATGAAAAAACTAAGATATGTATTTAATAATTTGATAGCTTACAAATTTAATGAATATATATTATAAAATAACGCTACAAGTTGATTGTCACAACATAATTGAACAATAAATATATTTTTGTTTAATAGCTATTGAATAATTTTGTAGGATTCTTAATTAAATTTCTGGTAGTATTTAATGAAATTAGGCTATTCAATTTCATTAATATAGTTTATAGTGAACAATATGATATATTTTGCAAATTTAACAATTAATAATGTTGATACTAATATACTTGGCAGCAATCAATCAACGAAGATTGATTCATTTGTAATTGATTGATCTGGTTATATATTCAGCCAATTGATCAAACGATTTGAATCAATTAAGATCATATTTGGCAGATAGGATAGTTAATAATGATGTTGATTGATAGTGATTAGTGAAAATTAATATAATTGGCTAAAGTAAGTTGGCTAATTTGTTTAATTGCTTAACGACAGACTTATCTATTTCAATCTTTCAAGTAATCTTTCAAGTTACACAATTAGTAAATTTCAAAAATGGTTATTTGATGGTTAACATTGATCACTTAGCAAATGAATGAGTAACAGTCTTTGAGGTTAACATTGATCACTTGGCTAATGTAGGAGTAACCACTAGTGAGCCAGTAAATTGAAATATCTCATTTATTTGATCATTTTTTAAAAGTAATTTTATTAATATAAATGCTTTTATTTAATTTATCATAAAAGTAATAAAATAGATCCAAATAAAATTTCATGTGGTAGGTAATATGATATTAATGATGATATACATAAATGTATACCTACACGTCATTAATGCCATACTTACCATGGAAAATAGTTTACTAACCAAAGTACAAGGCTAGAGATACCACAACAACTGAATTTTTACGATGAACTAATATTCGTTGATAATACTTACTACGTGGTTGACAATACTTACCATGAAATAAGGGCAAAACGACTATATGCTTAAACCATTCTTACCACACAAACTGATCACGCTTTGCCAATTGCTTTGTTTACCTACCACCAATTATGACATTTATGGTACTAGGTTTCTCCATACCTACCTTAAACCCTGCAAACTTATTCACTGTAACTCCTCTATCTCCCTGCAAACTTATCCACTCTAACTCCCATTCATCTCTCTTCTTGTCCAAAAAAAAATGAAGATTTAAGAAGAACCTCCATAAGTAGTTGAAGAAGCTCACCAAGTAAGTTTTTTTGAAGAACAAACTGAATGTAGTTGTGATGATAATTACCTCATACGAACTTACCAAAAGATCATAAGTTGAAGAATCTCGAATAAGTGTTTTACAATAATCTAAAGCTTCCCAGGTTTTTATGTTTTTTATGGTTATACTTACCATTGCCTATTGCGTTTTATACCTCTTTTTATGGTATTTTTATCACAGATGAAATCGTATTTAGGAAGTATTAGGAGAATAAGTTCTCTGTATTCGTGGTAAGCCTCTTACTATCTAGTTAGTTGATAGACTATTATTTATTTGTCCATTCACTAATTTTCAAAGTTGAACTGTCAACAAATCCCGATAGTGTGCAAGTCCAGTTCCATGGGAGTAACATTGGAGGATGGGAAGATGATTTCAGACAAGGATTGTGAAGGATAAATGTAACCTTTTGTTTGTATTAAGTCAGTGAGTAGAGGGATAAGAAGTTTATTGTAATCTTTTAATTCAGTAAAACTAAGGCAATGATCTGAATAAGAACTTATCTATAGTCGTGGTAAGGTAGTGAGTAGTATTATTGAAATGGTAACAATGCCTAAATTTTAGCAAGCATACCATGTTCAAATGATAAGTAATGCTATGGAAATGAGAAATATGTCCAGATTTCTGTAAGTTCGATTATTGCGGTTATTGAAATGGTAAGAATCCCCATATTTTAGTAAGCACACCCTGTTTATATGGTAAGTAATGCAATGGAAATGAGATGTATGCCCAGATTTCTGTAAGTTCGGTTATTGAAATGGTAAGAATCCCCATATTTTAGTAAGCACACCCTGTTTATATAGTAAGTAATGCTATGGAAATGAGATCTATGCCCAGATTTCTGTAAGTACGTTTATTGAAATGATAAGAATCCCAAGATGTTAGTAAGTATACCCTATTTATATGGTAAGTATTGCTATAGAAATGAGAAGTATGCCCGGATTTCTGTAAGTATGGGTGTCCCCAGATTTTCTATAAGTACGGTTATTGAAATGGTAAGAATCCCCAGATTTTAGTAAGCATACCCTGTTTATATGGTAAGTATTGCTATAGAAATAAGAAGTCTGCCCGAATTTCTGTAAGTATGGGTGTGCCCAGATTTCTGTACATATGGGTATTGAAATGGTACAACCTGTTCATAGCACACGAAATAACACCAAAAAGATACTAACCAAGATCACCATTTACCAAACACCAAAAGCCACAAAGTTTACAAAAATGTAGCATTTGCCATATCAAATTTACAACAAAAGCCACCAAGGCACCTCACATTCATCAAGTTTACAACATGGCAGAATTTTGCCATATCATCAAGTTCACAAAAAGGCAGCATTTGCCATATCATTGTTTGTCTCCATAACTGAATTTTAACTACATTTGTCATAAAAAAGAACTCCAATTGCTATTAAGTTATCCTTCTAGTGTTGCGATATTTTTGTTGAGCCTTTCGGATGACTTCATTCCTGATTATGTTCTCCCCACAAAGGATCAAGTCCAAAATCAAGTTGTTCCTACCCTCTTCAGAAGTGAATTTCAACTACATTTAATAAAATAACCAAAGATTAGAAATAATGAGTGGCCCAAACGAATTGTAACCATAAGATGAATAAAAAGACTAATTTCATACCTTAGCGGCTTCTTCCTCATTAAATTGCTTCAAATCAAAGTACTTGGCAGTGTACACACCACAATCATCGCTACCTGGTTCTTGAATTGGAAGCCATTTCAGTCTTTTAATTGGTAGCTTATGGGCTTTCTTGACACATCCATTATTCCCCAAGTGTTGAATTAGATCATCCAAGTATTGAAGCACACGAAGGACCTTCTCGTTTTGTACTTTGAGTTTGCTCAGAGAAGGTAATGAATCAAGTACATATACAATTGCATGTTTGAAATTTACGACACACATAAACCAATGAATGTTGTTATCATTGATTGGGATGTACACCCATTCCAATTCTTCGAGTATCCCTGTATATCGACTAGATCCACCATATTGACAGTTAGTGCTATGAATGACTACAAACAAAAACTAGATGTCATTAGTATTAAGATTCATCATATTCAGCATCAACATGCAACTTTTAGGAAGAAGTCATTAATATCCAAGTCATCTCAGCTGGAAGGGAACGTTGGAATTAACTACAACACCATTTCTAATTAGCATAGAATATTGGCTCAGAATGTTAGGAGAGAGAGTTAGTTCCCACTGAAATCTGCTTAGTAATTGGCAAATTGTGGTTAAAGGATTAGGCATGAAACAATGGTGACAAAAAATGCAAAACAATTTTACGTAAAAAATATGCTGTACATTGCAATTTCTTTTTCTCTCAAATATCTTTTATTTTGCTTATGCAAGTAACCGGAACACATTCACGCCTGTTTTCTCGCAATTTCTACTGAACCACGTGATTCACTGGCAGGGAAAGATACTTTCAATTTAATCTTGGCTGTCAAAGGGTTGCAGGTTTACGAACCCATTTTTAACCCTAGTATGGCAGACTAGGAGTAAACCCATTGTTGTCAATGGAGAGAGAGAGAGAGAGAGAGAGAGAGAGAGAGAGAGAGAGAGTTACCTTGTCGTTGGCTTAAGGCTGTGGAGGTCAGTAGGTGTAGGAGGTTTCCACCATTGTTCAGAGGAGCAGAGAACTGATAAAAAAAAAAAAAGAGGAGCAGAGGAGAAAGAGAGGCGTCTAGGTGTCTATGGAGAGAAAGAGCAGTAGAGCTGTGGTTGGGAAGAGGAGTTGTAGAGCTGCATTTGGGGAGCTATGGAGTTTTTGCCTCTTTTGACTGTGGAGGCGTGAGGAGAGAGAGGCGGGAGGGAGGAAGGGCAAAGGATAAGGGCTTGGGAAAGTTTTTAAGTGCCAGAGGTAACCGGGAGTAGGAGGTGAATGAGAGAGGGTGGAAGTTTTATATTAATGGCTGAGATTAAATCCATAGCATTTGACGGCTCAGAGAGAATGGGAGTATGGTGCTCCCAAACCGCTTGGGAGCACCACAGCCAGACGCCAACTTGGACCAAGTTCTGGTACAGTGAGTACATCATCGTTCAGTATGGTCTAGTTGAGTCATTGTGGGTCCATTTCGGTTTATCAATAATGATCGAAATCGTTTATATTTTTTACGGAAAAAGAAAACAGGTTTCTGGGAAAGATTAGGTTGATCGGGCACAAATAACAATGTCAAACAGAATATGTTTGTTGGGTACACCGGTATGACCACCCAAGACCCTCTTCTCCTAACCATATGGAGGTACTGATTTAAGCCCAACAGACTGAGCTCAAATCAGGAGGACATAATAAACCATCTTAACTTTTCATTCATTTTGTCCTTTACAAATGAGAGTGTTAACCATTGTTATCGGTGCGATTAAATTTCTTTTTTCTTACAAGAATATCGTCTTCGTGATATAAACGGTTCCGATCATCAATAAAATGGGCCCACATTGGCCCAAATCTAGACCACATCAGACCAGAACTTGGTCCCCCAACTTTTTCTTACCCGGGCAATTTGAACCGCCTTAATTAACCGTATGTACGTGGAAATTCGATTTTGCACCCCTTTCTATAGCATAATTTACATCTGACCCACAGAGTAATTTATTATTGGAAAAGTGGTACCCATAGAATCCAAAAATACTTGTACGAAACATTTTAGGGCTGTTATTTCACATGCAACAGTAACTTCAGTGCACCAGCATGACTGTTTCTCATTTTCTCCTCCTTTATTCATAGCGACTCCCGATTCTAGTCATTTGCTTTTGTCTGTCCTTGGTCTTTTTACTGCTGAAACAAAATAAGCTACGGTTGGGTTGATTATGTTGCCTTGTTGGGCCCATCGGAATATGATTGCTACCGGACATTGCCAGCGCTTCCAGTCCATGTGATGCTGATAAAGCGAATATGGAGCATTTGCCATTCTTTCCATGATGAACGCCCTGTATTCGTGGCCACCCACTTGGCTATGCCCATATTTGTTCCTCTACCGCGCACCATCAACCACCATTTCCAATTGCCTTGGCAATTGGCATCCAAGTCGAACTGCAACGGACTTGAAACCACCAGCAAGCATCACATCATCATCCACAATGCAAGACTTGCTGGTTGTCTGTATTTTTCAGATTATGCTCCCAAAGATACTGGATATCTCATCCAATTTTTTTTTACGATTTTTAACACAAAAATCTACAATGTGCAATCCAGAGTTTTGAATCCTAAACCCTCCTTTGAAACTCCTTTCACTTATTCATCCTTTCTTGTAAAGTTTTATGGGGAAAATGTACATTTATGTGCTTTAGAACCTGTGCGGTTCCCTTGCTTATCTACTTAAAATACTGCAATAACCAAATAAGCTCAACACTTAACAGTGATGGAGAAATGCAAGTTCACATCAATATGCAGCTTTGATTGAAGACTCCAAGCTGATCTTATCAAGCACCGGATCTGTAATGTAGACTTGGGAGCGACTCTTCCTCTCCCCCTTCTCTCTAGACTTCTTTCTCTCTCTAAACCATGTGTACCGAATGGCCAACCAATGTGCTGACAACCTTGCTCACATTGGAGCTGAACAAGAAGAAGATCTGGCGATAATGTACGAGATTCTGGCAGCTACTATGCCTTTCTTCCGTAACGATTCACTGGGGATAGGTCATCTCCAAGTAAGGTGAGCTGAACAAGAAGAAGATCTGGCGATAACGTACGAGATTCTGGCAGCCACTATGCCTTTCAGCCGTAACGATTCCCTGGGGATAGGTCATCTCCAAGTGTAAGTGTCTTGTACTTCTGGAGGATGGTGTCCTTAGTAAGCTATTTTATCTTTATGATTCAGGTCTGTAATACTTTATCTCCTTAATGTTTTAACTATTTCTGTTGTACCAGGGAAAAAGAAGAAGAAGAAGTTAGCTCCCTTCATCACTGGTAAGGGAAATCAAGACCAGAATAAATGAAAAAAATAGAACCAAAGTAAAAATAGTAAACATAGGAAGAAAAATACATCATATGGATTACAACTGATCTAGGTGAATGACAATACTGAAGAGCTTCTTTTGCCAAAACACTTCACCGACCAAAAATCAGATTAAAGATTCAAAACAGTTCACCGGCCAAAACAGATCGAATCGCTTCACCAAACGAAAAAACCAAAATTAATTAGACCCTTTGCGAACCAAAATCACACACTTCACCTTCTCTCAACGACGCCGGAGAAGCCTGTGCGAAGAGATAATGCCTCTATAGCAGCTGGAATTGGGTAAAAAAACGGTGGTTTCCCCAACCCTCGCATTCATTCCACGCCGCCTCCGCCGAAGTGGATCTAGTGGCCGTGAAGGCGCTGAAAGAGAGGGCTGCCGAGTGAACAGTGACGCCTGGTGGTGTGGCGAGCTGCTGTAGCAACGAGAACTCAGTTTCTGTTAAGCATCGTGATGTTCCTGTTTACACTAACTTAAACGAAAGTTTAAAATATATATATTCATATAAAATGGGGAAATGATATTAACACTCTAAAAATTGATGCAGACACTCCAAAATCAATGTAATTCTAATGCCATTTT